>NC_138982.1:68894136-69494136 GCF_964341445.2 Mesoplodon mirus
TAGAGGAAGCTCATCTCTTTATGACAGGCTTAGCCAAGGTGAGCCGGGGGTCATCCTTATCCCCTCCATAAACTTGAGGTCTACTCATCTACTCATCACTGGGTCTGGCAGGCCAGTAAAGGTAGGGCAGAGTCACTTTCCTTTCATGGGGCTGCGACCAACAAAAGACGTAAGAATGAATTTTCTTGAAAGGCCTCAGCAAAGGGATAATCATGGGAGATAAAAACAACCTTAGCTAGTTACACCAGCTCCAAACAACTAAGCATAAAGTTTTAAACAATTATGGCTTGGGTATTTTACCTGCCTGACAAACGAGAGGCTTGGGAATGTCCCAACATCTTGTACTTTCATATTTTATTTTGTACATTTAGTGTCACACCACTGCCATCATCAATACCAAAGTTCTTATCATTAATAACCTTATTAGAATTCTGGGCAGGGTCTGCTTGCTTTCTGAAGCTAATTCCAGTAATGTTTTTTGAAATCCTGTTTTGATTCTCACTGTTTGTAGGCGATCAGGAGTGAGCCAGACTTCCACACATGGAATAGGGACATCTTTGTCCCACGAGCACAGAGATAAAGCATGATGACGTGGTGGTGGAGCAGGGTGCCACTCCCAGTTCAGTCTGACACACCTTATGGGAAACCAGATTGCTGGGGACACTTGAGGGAGGAAATCTCCTCTATCAAGAAACCTCAGGGAACCTGGAGGCTAGGCTAAATTAAATAAGGTAAAACTGTTAGCAAAGCTGTGTAAAGATAAACATAAACGTGATGACCCACGAGGGGGAAGAACATGCACAAAAACACTTGAGGTGCTAGAATCAAAGCGGTGTGGCAGCACAAATATAAAGCAAAGATAGATTCTTCCAGAATTTCAATAAGCCAAAAGGATAACCGCCCTAAAGCAACACTAAAATGGTTAGATATCACTAGACAGTTGATATTGTCCGGAATTAGGGCTGAGAAAGTACAAAGGCAGTAGTAAACCCAAACCTTCAACTCACGGGCACAGTGATTTCTGATACTCAATCTCCATCATTCAGATCCAGTCTTCAGAGTCATTTAAGTTGTACCTTTTACTGACATTCACAGCGAAGGCATCCTAGACACTCAATTTTCACATTCTTTTTCACTCACAAATCACAAGTTAAATACAAACTTTACTAAACTCAGACATTTTCCAAAGTGGTTCGTGAGCGCCCTCTAGTGATAGTGAGGCCAGTTAAGACAACTCATTGCCCCCCAAAATTGAAAAGTGCAGATTCACTAAGGATTCAATTTCTGCTGTCAGCTAAAAATAGATCTTCTGCCATTGTTATTGGCACAGCCATAAGCTGAACTTACTGCTCTCTCTTTAGAATCCATAACTAGATAAAGCCATGAATTAAAGAATATGCAACACAATCATCTGAAAACATTTCAAAGTAACCTTTGCTTGATCCCAATGTGAACTCATTATTTTGGCTGTTGGGAAGCCTTTTTCACAACCGAATAAACATGATTACAAAGTAGTCAAGGACGATTTTTAAAAAATAATATACTTGTATAGTTCATTTCTCTTCCTAACTTCTTTCAGTACTCCAGTGACAATAGCAACTGATCACAATGGCTAAATCCACACAATTCTGCATTACAATTGCCTGATCATTTATTTCGTAACATATTTGGTGTTGGGTTTTTTGTTTTTTGTTTTTGAAAAGTAAAGGCTTCCATCAGATTCTTTCATTCCTCAGCCCTGTACTCCAGAGTTCTTAAACTGGTGGACCCGGGACAATTGTGGTCTACACATATGGTCTATTTACATTTAAAATTTCTTACTGGTTGCCAACATTTAAAAATCTGGATTTCTGGCATCTTGTGAAGAACAACATCTTTTCTGCTTCCCCACCTAGCAACATACTTGCAGGAGTGGAGGGGGGCTGTGCCTTTAGGTGATGCCTTGGTTCAGTGAGCCAGTCACAACTCAACCCCCATCAGTCACATGGGTTACTTACCTGGCCCCCAAAGCCTTTGAGATGCAACCCCTGAATTCGTGACCCCTTTCAATTCTTCCTGTGAAGGTTCTCTTTAAAATCCTTATAAGCAAGCTAATCTTCTATCCTATTCTCACCACAATATGCTACTGACACAGACTAAAAGGAACATGCTATTATAAAGAAAAGTAAAAAGATATTCTCCATAATGGAGGAATGCCAACACACAAACGAGCAGTTTAGGTTGATTTCAAGCGCAATCAATTCCCTCAGACTTAAGTTCACTGTGTGTTTATGAATAATGTCTTCATTTTGAGAGGACAAAACCCGCACCATGGGTTCATGCATAGCAAACAAGCAACTTGTAGATCTATCACAAACCACCTGCTCACATCCCAAGATTTCTTTCTTGGAACCAAAGCCCTGGAGACCAGGTGATTGGCCAACCAAGTCATGAAAAGGAAACATGCACTCACAGGTGTGCTGCTGTCCGAGAAGGTGTTCATGCTGACGGAGCTGCTCAGCTTGTCTGAGGACACGGAAGGTGGGGATGGGCTCCTCTTCTCCAGGGGGTCCTGCCGCTGCAGGTACTCGCGCCACACTCGCTGAATACTGCCAAAAAACAAACAAAAACAAATAGCGCACACACCGTCACTCCCCGGCCACACACTTGGCAAAGCACAAGGAGTCTGAAGGAATTGGCTATGGGGACAGGGAAACTGACACACCTAGAACGTGACAAGGGAAATCAGAAGACCTGGATTGTCTATGTTACTGGTTCGACTTTTACAGACTTGCCTGAGCTCAATCAGTCTCCAAGAATCAACTTAGTCAGAAAAAGTCATCCATCAAAGTGAAACTAGTTTGCACATGTAAATGTACATGCTTTGATTTATGGGACACAAAATCTTTCAACTTCTCATCCTTTTTTCAAATGAGAATAATAAATATGCTGACGTATCACTTATTCATTCACTCAATACATCATTGTTGAAGGACCATTCTGTGCCAGGGTCAGCGCTTTGCTCTGGACAGAGACTACAGGGCCGCTCTAGGGGGTGCCATTCACAAAGACCTCAAGGTGAGGGGTGTTCTGTGGTGTTAGACAGTGTAGTCTGCGTGGCCAATTGCAGTGGCCCTGCTCTGGGCACATGTCAGGTAAGAGCCCTATGGTCATGGATTTTACATACTGTGGAAGGAAACTGGTGTTGTATGATAAATAAATAAAGAAATGGACAGAGAAGACAAAATATTTGAAAGTATTATGTACTATTCAGAAAATTAAAGTAACCCTTGATTAGGTGGCTTCTTGAGATTTCACCCAAGGAAGCTCTTTATTTCTTGTGATTATTATCCCAAAAGTGTCATCTTCTGATTTGGATAATAGAAAACTCTTCTTTGTGAAAGATAAGTGATTTCTTTTTCCATTTGAACTAGCTTTTAATCTTTAAGATTAAGATCTAGATTTCCACATGTAATCAGGGAACAGAATCTATTTTCTCCTGGGGGTTAGCCCGATATGAAGACCAACTGTCAGTATTCAGCTTTTTAGAATAGTTTTAAGTGGTTTCACGGATTCTATCACCATCTCTTTTTGACTTCTGGAAGCATCTGATCTTCTATAATTCTTCAACATACAACACTAAAGGTGTTTCTGTATAAACAAACTGATTTATTATCATTTGGCCAGAACGGTTCAAAGACCATCAGTTCTCAACAGTTAGAGGATATAAAGAACACGTTAATGCTACCACATTATTGAATTTGTATGTGTTCCCTAACTTATTAAGGCTCTGTGAGTTATAATGCTCAAGGAAAAGTCCAGAAGCTACAGTGAAACAACCTTGGGATCAGAGGCCAATTTCCCTGAAACTATGAGCCTTCAGCTTCTGGGGCCCTTACTGAGAGGCCAAAAGCTTCTTGCCTTGGGTCATATGTGGTCACTATTTTCTTATGCAATGTCTGCTCAAAATGCACCCTTATTTATTTATTTTCCTTTGGTTTAAAGATTTTAAACAGAATCTCAGAGAGGGTCCTGTAAGATTATGTGCCTGAATTTGGTAATCCCATTGTTTCTTCTGGGATCCATTTTATTAAGGGAGTATCACATTTTGGCCAGCTGATTTCCACGCCATCCAAAGTGCTTGAAGCCTCGGGCAACTCCCAGAGCCCTGCTGACAAGTTCTGCCACTTTATAGCACCTAAAGCCTGTAAACCTGCGCATAAGGGCTTAAAACATGTGACATTTTTAAAGTAATTTAAAAAGTAGAAAATACTTACAACCCATAAGATACCCACAAGTTTATAGGACTACAGGTATTCCTCTCCCAGCCACCCCCCCTTTTAATTGCCTTGATTATTCAGAAAATATAGAAAGAAAATGTAGTAGGCATTTGAGACATTACAATTTAGCTTGTTGAACACCAGGGGGCAGCGTGACACCTTTAAAAAACAACGATGCTGGGCAAAACCCAGGTGAGGTCTGCAAAGAATTTAAAGCATCCCCTTCCCCATCCTAGTTCTATGGAATCTGGAAAGTAACATATCAGTTTTCCTTAAGTCAGAGATTAAAAAGACAATATTCTTTCCTTCCAAGTAGATGGATATCCTCTTCTTGTTTTAATTGACAAGAAAATGTGATAATATTAAATACGTTTAAAATGTGTATTAAAATCATCTAAGCCCACTCGCTGCCTTAATACAGAAGCTATTTTAATTTTTGGATATTTACCTTACTATCCTTGTCTAATTATATGAAAACAATTTTACTTAGTTGAAAGCATACTACACTTTATTTCATTCTTTTTTTAAATGTCGGGATCAAAAAAGAGAGGCCAGTCATGTCATACAAGGCTATTACTCTAAATTGCTACATTGTTTTTTTTTAATGGTGGAGCCATGCTACTCTCTGAATCATAGAAAAGTGTTTACATTACACACGAACTCCCCTTTGACGACACTGATGTGAAGTTCATAGGTTAAATTAGTCTAATATTAGCTCTCGGAATACCATCTCTAAATGCTATGTTACTGTACTAGGGAACTGTACTAGGAACTGTACTAGGAACTGAAACAAAATGTAGAAGCATTTGTCCTTCGGTCAAAGGGAATCACTTCTCATCTCCTCATCCTAGCTTTACCACAATTCCTATTCACCAGCCTCCTTTACGGCTGCAGAGTAAACCCTGAGCACAAACTACCTCAACATTTTTACTTCTGAAACTAAGCAGTGCCATCAATATAATGCTTTTAAAAGCTGGTCGCAGTAAGGGAGCACATTTTGTGTGTTGCTACATTTTGAATTATAAATAAGGTATAGAAGTTTACTTCAAAAGAGATGATAAATACATTTTTCAATTTCCTTGCCAGGTCAATTCCAATTTATCTTCTCTCATCTCAGGGATGGCATAATCGCCTGCCTCTGCCCTTTCGTTATATATCCTCATTGGTTGTAGGGTGGGGTGGCTCCCTCCTGCACTCACAACTACTTGGGACTCACAGCTTGTGCCGTTCTGGTTGTCACTGGATGTCCTCACATAGAAGAGTAGAAGAGAGGGCTCTGTGAGAGCTGGCACGCTTAGAGGAGGTTTGAGGGAGTCCTGGTCACTTTAATTAGCTTTCAAGGATGGATGGCATTTAGATTGCTAGGGAGGAAGAGGAAAGACCTCTGGACAAAGGCATGGAAGGGAGGGTACCAGGCAGGATGCAGGACGGTCCCAGAAAAGAGTGGTACCGCATGAGGGTATGAAGACAGGAAGAGGATTCTGATGTCGCCCCGGGCCAAGCTGGGGGAAGACTGAGCAGTACCTGCCCCTCATGAGGGGGAACCCCCATCCTGGCACAGTTGGTAGTTGCCAGACCTTCAACTTTTCAAAGACAGTCAGAAATCTGGATTCTTCTGTGAAAGTTACTAGTTCCTAAATGTTACTAAATAATTGTTAAAATTTCAAAATACATTATTACCCAAGTAAGCTGAATTTGAGGATGGGAAAAAAGGGCACCATCATAGAGGACACAAGTCTGAGTATCTTGGGAAACAGTAGCTAATTACATATAGCTCTTTTTGTGTGTATTCTCCCACACAATCCTTACCACAAGTGGGCTATGGGAAAGGCTCTCTTATTATCATAGAGGTAGGTTTTGCCTGCCCACCATTAACTTCTCCTTCTCTTGGTTCCAGCACCCATTTTCCCTTGAGGACCCACCAACCCTCAACCAATGAGCTATGGATGGGGCAGATCCTACCCCTGCACTGTAGAGAGCAGCCCGTGTGCTGGGGCTGAACAACCAGAGGGCAGTGACTGGTTCATGGATGCTCACATGGCTCAAGCCAGGCAATGAGAGGCTACAGAGAAAGAAGCCCCCTCCTGCACCTGGAGGCTTTCAACTGGTAGGATGTAAGCCTAGAGCTGTCCATGACCACTTTGTCACAATGCTGGGAGAGAAGCAATAATGTAGAGAGAGGAGCTTACAGAAGAAGAAGACAAGAGATGCCTGATGACCTTGCTTGAAACACATTTGTCCCCCGGTGTGTCTGTTAGGTGATCTAATAAAATCTCTTTTTATATACAAGTTAGTTTGAATTGAGTTTCTCTTACTTGCAACCAACAGTCCTGGCCAAGTAGTTTGAGTTGAGTTTCTGTTACTTGCAACCAAGAGTCCTGGCCAAGTTCTGGGGGACAAGATGAGAACTGACTGATATAACACTTGAGCCAGGTTCCCCTGTCTCCCCATAACATTGTATTCCCTCCTCATGGTTTGGCAAAAGAGAGAAATGAAGCAGGAGCAAGATGATGGGTTTGGCTTGTCACATAGTGACTTGGAGTAGGTAAGTAGAACCTACTATTTGTTTAAGCCTCTGTTAGTTAAATTTTCTACATGCAACTAAAATCTACCCTAACAGATTTGCCATATTTGTATTATTTGGTGTCTGCCCCAACCCTGTATCTTGATACAGACCTGCCCAAATGCCAGGAAAGGGTCACTGAAGGAACTAGGCAGGTTTTCCACAGCATTTGCCCCTATCTCTAGGCTGCTTCCCCTCCCCCCCAGTTTCTTCCCAGTTTGTAACTCCTGGCTTCAGCTCCCTCCTTTGACTGTTGGTACTTCCTAAGCATCACAGAGTTATGCTCTTCTGGATCTTCCTGCAGGTTTCTTCACCAACACATATAACCACCTTGACTTTCAACAACACCCAGCTCCCTCACAGATGGAAATTTGGGCCACTTGGGTCTTGGCTCTATAATGCTCTTTTCTTTGTGAAGACTGAGAAAGCACTTCAGAAATAAGGCACACAGAGTCGACTGAGTCTATGAGTGAGAACAGTAGCTCTGGGAGGTATTAACCACTCAAAAACAAGAGTTATCAGATTAGCCTGGTCCAGATACCTCTTTTCCAATGAGTCCTATTCCTCCACTAGATTGTAAAGCCCTTGAGGACAGTGACCATGTGTATAGTGACCATCACATCTATACAGTTCTAGGAATATGGTAAGTTGGTGATCAACAGATATATTCTCCAAAGATTGTGTCCCAGAAATAGCTCAGTAAATGCTCAAAGCAGAAAAAGTTTTACCTCATGAGAAAGTGTGGTTATAAACAAGTGTGTTTACTGAATTCTTCAGCTCTTTGACTTCAGTTTGGTACTTTCTTATATTTTCTATCTCTCTGTTGAAGTTCTCATTGTATTCATTCATTCTTCAGAGTTCAGCGAGCATATTTATGACCATTACTCTGAACCTTTTATCAGGTAATTTACTTATCTCCATTTCATTAAGGTTTTTTCCTGAGGTTTTATCTTGTTCTTTAATTTGGAACATATTCCTCTGTTTCTTTACTTTCCTTGGTTCTCTGTGTTGGTTTCTATGCATTAGATGAAACAGCCACCTCTCCCTGTCTTGAAGGGTTGGCCTTGTGCAGGAGACAAACCTTATCATTCAACCTTGCCCCAGCTCTTGCTTGTCTCTCAAACCTCTGCTTATCCAAGCAACCCTTTTTATTTTTACTAACTCCCAGTAGGTAAGGGTGTGCCAAGACCAGTCAGTGTCACAAAGGGGAGGATCTCAGTCAGCACCTAGATCTGGACTGATTGGAAGCCAGACCCTCAGGCAGCAGCTTTAAAAAAATACAAATTTATACAGTCTTGTGGGACGACAGGCACAAGCCCTGCTGGCCTCCAGAACCAGAAGGAGATCAAGGGGGTAATATCCCCTGGGTGGCAGCCACAATGAACAGGGCACCAGAGGTAAAAACTGAGGTACCAGACACATATGAGAGCTCCTCTCCAAGTGACACTGAAGCTCTGAAGTACGGCAGAGGGAGAGCTTGAAGATAGTGCCCACCCTCCGAGGTCTCAGGCAAGGTTTACAGTCAGCCCTTAGATGTGTATTTAATGAGAAGCCTACCCCTTTCTTTTTTTTTTTTTTTTTTTTTTTTTGCGGTATGCGGGCCTCTCACTGTTGTGGCCTCTCCCATTGCAGAGCACAGGCTCCGGACGCACAAGCTCAGCAGCCATGGCTCACGGGCCCAGCCGCTCCGCGGCATGTGGGATCCTCCCGGACCGGGGCATGAACCCATGTCCCCTGCATCGGCAGGCAGACTCTCAACCACTGCGCCACCAGGGAAGCCCTAAACAAGCTTTTATTGAGAAATATCTTCGACATTATTTTGGGAATTGTCCTCCTTCTCAAGAGTGTATCTGTCTTTGTCTCTCTCTCTCCCCCTTGTAAATCTAAATGTTATTTCATCACTAAATAAAATATATTAATAAAAAATACAGAGAGGAATTGAACATATTTAATGAGCAGACTTTTAAAAGATGATTCATATTCAATAGATCTCTATGTTGTTCCATCACAAAATAAATATATTGTTAAAACATGAAGAGGGGGATTGCAAACAATTAATGAACAATTTTTAAATGATGGCTTGTATTCAGAAGATGCATTCTAGATCTCACTGCAACATGCAAGGAGTGACCCCAACGTAAAGGGCAGAGATTTGAAGGGATTTGGAGGGTCCGTTTCCTTCCTCGGCAGTCAGGCCTCCCTGCTAAAACCTGCACTCCTTTGCTGTGTACAGTCATTCCCAGACCCTCCGGCAGCCTTGGCCTTTAAGAGTACTTTTGTCTTCAGTCTTAGTGTTGCGCTGAGAGCCCTTGTCGTGGTGCTTTCACTATTACTTTTGCTTTCACTAAATTTTCCAACTTAAGAAGGTTGCCTTTGCTTGATCTTCAGAAAACTTGCCTTTCACCTCCCCAAAGTGGCTTTTTATTAATAGCTGTGCAATCCTGATTGCTTTCACCCTTTTGATGCAGTTCTTTGATCCTCCAAGTCTAAAACTCAAAATTACCTCTTAACAGTGGCATTCATGAACCAGGGAATGCGCTCTTCCTGACAGTTTCTCTAAGTTCCACCCCTCGACACACATGTTCTTTCCCCACAGGCCTCTACTTCCTTCCATGGATACTTTGCACTACCACATACAGGTTTAGGCTTTCTTACCAGATTATTTCCTTTTTATGTTGTCCTGAGTATGAGGGAACAATTGAGACCCTTTCCTGCCCCATTCAACCCCAACCCGGGTTCCCACTACTGCAGGTACACTGTGGAGGCAGCCCACATCTGGGAACAGTTCTCACCTTGCCTTATCTTTTTTTTTTTTTTTTTTTTTTTTTTTTTTTTTTTTTTTTTGCAGTACGCGGGCCTCTCACTGCTGTGGCCTCTCCCGTTGTGGAGCACAGGCTCCGGACGCGCAGGCTCAGCGGCCATGGCCCACGGGCCCAGCTGCTCCACGGCATGTGGGATCTTCCTGGACCAGGGCACGAACCCGTGTCCCCTGCATCGGCAGGTGGACTCTCAACCACTGTGCCACCAGGGAAGCCCCTTGCCTTATCTTTTACATTCAGAGATTGGCCTGCCAAGGTACATCCCACCTCAGGGCTTGCAGGGGCTGGACTGTCCAGAAAACCTTCACTGGAACCTACTAGTCTCTCCTCATCAGGGAGGGGACTGGAGAGCTTCCAGGAAAGCAGATGTTATGGTACAGTAACTCCTGCTTCTCCCTAACCCCCTTCTACTGGGGAAAGGTAGATGTCCAGCTGGATCCCACCCAGAGAAGACAGAAAACCCTAAGAGAAATCCTGTGGAGTTTGACAGTGACTCTGGAACATGGGACGAGACCCATGTTTCATATCCAATGCTCTCCAGGTCTAAAGGTCCCTTGGGAAGCAGGAATGGGGGTATGCCAAGATCCTCCCTGTTGAGGATGCCAAGGTCAGCCTGGGGGAGACAGCCAGCAAGGCAAGGGACACAACGAGGGCTGCAGCTCAGGGGAGACCCAGTGACCCTTTCCACAGGGTCCCAACCGTTAGAGCTATTTCTAAGGAAGGAACTGCCTGGAGGTGCAAGTGCTCACCATCCACGGGAAACCTGGGGCAGCCTTGGTGTTTAGTGCTCAGAGGGTATGAGAGGTGACAACAGGAGGGGAGGAGAAGAGAAAGAAAGGGAGAGATGGAGAGAGTGGAAAGAGGAGAGGGGAGAGGGAAGGGAGGGGAGCTGGCTGCACAGCTGTAGGGAAGGTCTAATGTGTGTGGAGGGGAGATGTTCAAACTGTCATGAGAGTTAAGAATTTAATAACCAGATTAGACAAGAGCCACTGAACTGGACTAAATTCTCCGATGGGACTCAAATTCCATTATTGGGCAAGATTAAGTCTTCTCTCCCTCATCCCTCTCCAGTGAGTGGAAATAGGGTTTGGAGTTATTACAAGAGATAAAACCATTCTGTTTGCACCTCACTGAGCTGAGACGCCTCCATTACACCAGCTACACATAAAATCCCAGACTCTCTGAGCTGCTGGACTTCAGGCACAGAGATTTTTTTTCTTTGCCAGTTCCGCCCCCTGGCACCTGCCCCTCCGTCTCTACAAACTGGAGAAGACAAAAACTAAAAAAGACCAGGGAGGTTTCTTAACTTCATTTCAGCATTCAAATTGATCACTCTAATTTTTCACACAACCAACTTTCCTTTCCAGTGCTTTTTCAGTTAAGAGGACGTTATCTTAATGAGAACATTTCTAAGGAGAAGGCAACGTATGTTTGGAAACTAACATCTTGTGGAGTGAGGCTGACACACTGCTTACATAAAACGATTTGGTATCCTGATTCATTATTCATTTAGTAAGTGTGACACACAGCTACCTAGCAGGGGACCCCCAACTGGTTCAGAAGCCACGTTTGAACTCTACCTCGAGAGACAGCCCTATGTGCTCTCTCAGAGGCAAGCATTTTACTGATAACCAATGTTAATGTAGATTTACAGGGGTGTGTATTAATATTCACTTTTATCCAGCAGGATATTGCATATCTGTGTCATTTCTGTTTCAATTCCTAAATCTAGAAATGGCTTACTTCTTCAAAGTTGTACACCTCAAGGCTCTTGTCTTCAAGGTGACTTCTTTCCTAAAAGATTCCTCTTTGGGCTTTTTGTAAATGATCAGTGATCCTGGCCAAGGTCAGATATGTTTAAATTCTCCAGAAACATGCTTCTCAGAATGTTAAGCTCTGTGTGTGTGTGTGTGTGTGTGTGTGTGTGAGAGAGAGAGAGAGAGAGAGAGAGAGAGAGATTATATACACCCTCACTGGTTATGCTTATAATGCACCCCAGAAGGAAAATCTGAATGGGAAAGGATCACAGAGAGCAAACATGAACAGTTTAAAATTGCTTCTAACGTGATTATGATGGGCCCCTTTTCTAGTTACTAATGGTTTTAAAAGGTTGTTATTTTGTTCTAGAATACAGCCTGTCTCACTTTGGATCTTATTAGTTTTCTTTTTGTTAATACTGAGGTGTATTTAGCAGTATTTTTATGTGCTAGTCATTTTTTTGTGGGGGAAGAGGGCTCTCATTTGGCCAAGAAAGAATAAGAAAGAAAAGGACAAGAAATGAGAAAGAAAGGGAAAAGATATTTTCCAAAAATAACTGGACAAGAGCTGGACTGGAAACAGAGAGAAGGAAGAGGGTTGAAAGGATGCATGTATGTGTGTGTAAAAGACATGGTCTGAGGTAGAAATAACCATGTTGTTCCAAGGTGTAATAAACCAAGTTACCAAGAAGAAAAGCAGTGGAAAATGCTGGTGGAAACTGAAGAATGTTACTCTGCCTGAAAGGGGAAAACCAAGAAATGAGGAAGTGATGCCAGTCAAATAATTCCCTACATTATCCAGTGGATGGTGCTGGGTGCCCAAAACAGCTTTGTTGCTACTTACAACAGGGAAGAAATAATGTGTAACATATAAATGTGAATTCAATGTGTAATTCTTATACCCCCAAATTCCAATAGTTCAGAGATTAATAAAACAAGAACTGTGAGACAAAATCTTTAATTTAAATTTTGAAATAACTTACATTTTCACCTTTGATTCCAAGAGCTGTAGATTGAGGTGATACTTTTCAATAGTATTCTCCACATCCATGGCCATCTGGTGACTACAAACAGAAATAATGCCTCAATATAGCTGAATCCATAAAGTTATCATGTATATCAATAAAGCTTCCAATTTAGATTTAATTGAAAAAGCAAATATATATGCAATTTTGTTCATTTTATTAATAGAGTCCTAAAAGTTCCTATTGATGGATGGTGGATAAATAACCATACCATAGAAATAAATTGTTGTTTTGCTTTTTAACATTGCTTTTCTTTTGATTTCTACCATTCAGCTCAACATTCATATCTAAGGCATGTAAATCATTTACTTTAAGCAAAGAGGGAAGCAGAATATTAGACCATTTCAGGGGAATAAAAAACGTAAGTAGAGTGTTACAAATCCCATTGTATTGTCCAACTAGTAAGTTGTAGAGAGAACCTCATTCATTCCCAATGGTGTCACTACCATTGAACCTTTCCTCCTTTCATTCTGTAAGTGTTTTCAGAGCTCCCGCTATGAGCAAAGCATCAGTCTGCCCTGGAGAAAGACAGAGGTCTATGAATGTATGGTTACTGCTCCTATGAGTCTATAAGACAATCACTGGGTGCTACAATGGTCAAGGAAGACTTCATGGTGACTATGGCAGTTGTGCTCGGTTTTGAAGAATGGACAGGAATTAGTAAGTTGAGATGTAAAACGTAATGCATATGAAGAAGATATTAAAACAAAGGAGTAGAATCCAAAGAAAACAAAACATTAATTTGAAAAGATACATGCACCCCAATGTTCATAGCAGCATTATTTACCATAGACAAGATATGGAAGCAACCTAAACGTCCACCAACAGATGAATGGATAAAGCAGTTGTGATATACACACACACAGACACACACACACACACACACACACACACACACACACACACTAGAATATTACTCAGCCATAAAAAAGAATGAAATTTTGTCCTTTGCAACAACATGGATGGACCTTGACGGTATTATGCTTAGTGAACTAAGCCAGACAGAAAAAGACAAATACTATATGTTATCACTTATAAGTGGCATCTAAAACATAAAACAAATGAATGAATATATCAAAACAGAAACAGACTCACAGATATAGAGAACAAACTAGTGGTTACCAGTGGGAAGAGGGAAGGAGAGGGGGGCAAGATAGGGGTAGAGGATTAAGAGGTACACACTACTGTGTATAAAGTAAATAAGCTACAAGAATATATTGTACAGCACAAGGAATATAGCCAATATTTTACAATAACTTTAAATGAAATATAATCTACAAAAGTTTTAAATCACTATGTTGCACACCTGAAACTAATATAATATTGTAAATCAACTATACATCAATGTAAAAAAAAAAAAACTTAAGTCATTGATACCAGAAATGCAACCCAGGCAGGCCCAGGCAGGACTGAACCCCACTGAGATCCCATTCTGAAGATGCAAGAAAAGGGAGAGGAGTGTAGGAAGCTATTTACCGGGCCTGCCCACTCAGGATAAGGGGACCTTGGACACAACTATCGGTTGGGTCCAGTTAAATCTGGTCTCTTTTTGCACCACCTAAAGGGTTTTGTTCACCTGTGACTTTATTGAGACAGCAAAATGATTCACTGAAAGTGACTATACCCACATTATTGGGATCTCTGATGGCAATTTGTATCCATGGCTGTGAGCATCAAACTAAACTAGTGAATGCATTCTTTTATTGCAATGATGGTTTGAAGTGCCATTATTAAATGATTATAAAAGTGATCTATGTTCTTCAGAAAAAAGAAAGAGTGGAGGTGAAATGTTTAGGTTATTTGGGGACAATAAAGAGAAATTTTGTGGAAGAGGAAGATACAAGTAGGAGCATAAAAGGAAATGAGTTTGTACAAGCAGAAAAGTAATAGTCATTGGCCACACAATGTGTACAAAACACTGTCGTGACATTTTACTTGTATTAGCTCATTTAATTCTCACAGTAGCCTTTATCAATCAAGAATTAAACTCAAGTCTCACCACTACAAAGTACCGCTTAGAGGATTTAATATCAGCCTTTTATTAAATTTCTACTGACTGTGTTTTTCACAGATAAAGTATTTGACAACCCAATCCAATACACATTCATGTGGTAAGGGTGTGTGTTTTAAAACTGAAACAAAAGTTTCAAGAAATATTATTTCGCCAACTACATGTAAGGTACTCTGATATTATTTAAATATATTTCAGATTTTTTAAAAGGCCAGGGGTGACCCATCAAATCGGTTTAACAAACAATCAGTGGATTGTGATCCACAGTTTGAAAAACATTGCTGCAGGGAAACAAAGCATGTGAAGCAGGAAAATGTGATGAATGGGATGTTTTAGAATGGTTTGTGGTGGGTGTGAGCAAGGAGAATGAAGGAAATTATTTAGGTGGGTATTCAAATTAGCCAGGTAATGAAGACCAGCATTATAATTATAGTAAAGAAAAGAAAAAGATAAGAAAAAATTGTGCTAGAGACATCATTAAGATAATGAATGTATCCTCTCTTGAGAAAGGAATAACAAGTGATGGGGAAAACATGGTAGATCAGATATATTCACACATGGCCACTAGGTGGTGTCATCAGCCCAAGACAGCTTTGTGGTTGCCCAGGTGGGATGCTGAGGAGAGGAGCGAGGAAAAAAACACTCTTGCCTGGTCTGTGCTGTCGGTATTCACGTTTACCATTATTAATTTAACCTTATTCACTCATTTACAGATATAGTAAAGGTCTCCTCTATGCCATGAATGATGCAAAACATGGGGGACACAATGATGAAAACACTAGACATGTTTCCTGTTCTGATGTTCCGACAATCTAGGAGAAGATGTATATTGAATGAGTAACTAAAAATGTGATAGATGTTATTAAAGGGGAAACACGGAGAGACCTAATCCAGTGTTGGTAGGCTGGACAGTCTCATTTTTATAATTCTATGGTCTTGTGGGAACAACAGCCTTATAAAAAGGATATTCTAAAATACTGTAAGTTAAGCCCCTTACAAACAAACTAGCAAATTGGGCAACAGAGATATATGTGAGGTGCTGTGGGGCCTGTTGATATATGCAGCAACCAAAGACAAGGCTCGAGTCTTCACAAAAAGAAATTTTTAAAATAGTATTAGCAATTTTGTTACTGTGGGGTTATAATTCATACATCCTCAACAAGCTATACACTACAAATACCAGTAGGTCTAAATTAGATAGCTTTAGCTCATTCTGTCAATAATTGCTTGTGGGTCATAAAGCGATTATACATCAGAAAATGTGTGATTTGCAATCACGCATTTCCTACTCTGGTACCCAGCCTGATTCAACATTTACAAAAAATATTGATAGCAGTCAGCCTAAGGTCTTACTTAATAAATGATTCTCAAAAACAATAGAGTTATAAGAAGCCTCCTAATTAATGGTCTTAGTAATTGCTCTTCTCTGTTTATGGGCACATGCCAAGCTTCACTGAGAGAGAGACACAGACAGACAGACAGACAGAGACAAATGCATCCAGTTGGCCCTGCAGATGATGTCAGGTAGAATGGAGTTGCAGCTCCCCCTCCCTTCCCACCAACTGTCTACCACAAAACCCTGTTGAGCATTCAGAATAAATGTAACATTCCAAGGGGGAATAACCGATCAACTGCTATGACACCACTATCACTTAATTTATGGTCCTTTCAAGTAGCTGAGATGATTTACATTAACACCTAAGTCAGCTACAGCTATAATGAAATGCCTAATCTGCTCACTCAGAGTACACCAATTTTTTAATCAAATTTGACAGCTTTCAAGGACACAGCCCTGCCCTGAAGCAGACCAGGAAAATCTTCAGAATTCCAGGCAAATGGGTAGAATTCTTAGGACTGGTAGGCACAGTTAGGACAAGCATGAAAGGGAAGCTTGCCCCAGAGGCCTGGGTGTTTTGAGGGAAGACTCTGAATCCCATCCCTGGAATTCCTCAATCATGACTGGGAAAATTAAGCATACAAAGCAGACTGGCCATTTCCAGAAGCTTTCAGCTTTCTCAGGCTTCTAGATAATGAGAGGGAAAGAACAGAGGAAGGGGGAGGGGACCATTCATCTTCACATATCTTCCTGAGAGCATAGAGCTGGGAAAGATACATGTTGGTGTTAGCGAGGGGTTTAATATAGAGTTGTGGTCAACTAGCAGGAAAAAAACTTCTGGAGTTCACTTCTCACATTAAAATCGATAATGAAAAAACAGCATAACCAGATTTAAGAAATAAATGAGCTGAGCTGAACATCAGAGAAAGTGTGTCCTCAGAGAATTAAGCTCAAAGAGATGATTGAATAACTAAAAAAAAAATCTAAAATGCATGTAGACCACTGGCCCTCAATCCCAGATCCTCATTAGAATCACACAGAGGAAGCTTTTAAGAAATACTGATTCTAGGATCTCACCCCCAGAGATTCGTATTTGATTTGTCTGGGGTGGGGCTTATGCATTTGTATTAAACTTCCTGGTGATTCAAAGTGTAGCCAGAATGAAGAACCACTGATCTAACATCATTACAACACTGATCTCCACAGAAGAAAAATCTTCTTCCTAGTTTCAGCCAAAAAATCTTCAGTTATTATTGTTTACAAATAACTAGTGATGGTGGTGATGAGGGGGCAGGATAATCAAACAATTTTATTCTTATTTATTCATATTAATGAATATGAATACCCTGGCATAACAAGAGTAAGTTAAATCCATAGATAAGTCAGAAACTTCATTTGATCAAATGAACTGTTCTTCAAGTAGTAACATGGCCAATTCTTAGAATCATGGAGATGGGATGAACCTGAGAGGCCTTCTGGTTCAAACAGCCCCCAAGGGAAGGAGCCAGTATTGAAGGCACCATTCTATTGCTACGGATCAGGACCCTGTGGGGATCCTGGGCACAAAAGCCTTTCTGGGTCCCCCATTTCTTGATTACAGGAAATAGGCTTCATTCAGCCTCCAGGACCTTCCCCAAGTTCCAACCAGCAGGTTCCAACAGTTGCTAATTAGGGAAGGGAGAGGATGCTGAGACTAAGGAGGAAGAGTCGAGAAATGATAGTGCAGCCTTAGGGCAGGGTCCTCTTTCCCCATCAAGGGATACATATAACAACATCTCTCAGCTATTCTGCAGATACTGAAACCCCACCAGGTGGGAGAAGTTAACAGTATGCTGCCCACAAGCCCATACATAGACCCAAGACCGGTTGGAACCAGAAGGTTGATGATGCTGACTCCCACTTACCTCACCACCAACCAATGAGAAGAAAGTCCACAAGCTGATCACACCCTCTTTGAACCATCACTGTAAAACTTCTCACTACCAACTCCAGGTTGGGACACAGTTTTGAGGGCGTTAGCCCGCTGTGGCCCCCTTTGCCTGGCAAAGCAATAAAGCTATTCTTTTCTACTTCACCCAAAACTTTGTCTCTGAGAACTAATTTGGTGTCAGGGTACAGAGCTGGATTCGGCGTCACTATCATGGGTGTCACATTTCATGCACTCAGTAAGACTGTCAAGCCAGTATGGTTAGCTTCATTTTTAAAGATGGTGAAATGGGCTCAGGGTGGTTAAGTAATTTGTCCAGACTCACAAAGCCAGGCAAAAGCAGAATGAGCAATCAAATCCAGGCTTTTCCATTTTCAGGAATGTTTTCAACAGCATCTCAGACGGATGGTCACGTACACTCTTCTTAGGCACTTCCAGTGTCTATCAGCTCACTCCTTAACAGAAAAGTCCACCCTGTTGGGCAGGCTGAATCTTTACTAAATTCATTATTTTTTCTGAGTCATAAAGCTGTTTCTCCATAAATCCTGCTCATTGATCCTTGTTCTGCTTTCTAGAACAAGAAGAGCAACGTAGCCCCTCTTTTATAGGAAAATTCCTTCAAATGTTTAAGAATAGCTGTACGTTCCCTCTAAGATTTCTTTTCTTCAAGCTACACATCCTCAGCTCTTTGTAGTAGTTTCACGTAGTTCCAGAACCCTCAGTTTTAACCCTCTGGTGCTCTTGGGGATGTCAATGTGATTTTTAAATGTGGTGCCCAGAGTCAAATGTGGTGACATTCACATGGACTTGACCATGGGACTTAGCGGTTACAAGCAGGGGGCTCTGGTGGCATTGAACCTGAGTTTCATTCTCCTCCTCACCACTCTTAGCTGAGTGTACTTAGACAAGTGCTGAAAACACTCTGAGCCTCTTTCCTCATCGGTAAAATGGAAATAATAATGCCTATATCAAAAGGCCATAATCAGAATTCACTGAGGAAACATCTGTAAACATTCACTAGTACAGAGTACATTGTAAATGTTCAATTAATGATAGCTCATTTTTTCTTCTTTTAACTTGACCATGTATACCTATTAATCAAACTAATATTGTGGTAATATCTTTAGAAGCCATATAAAATCATAGTCTCATGTTAATGTCAGAAAAAACCTCTAAGCATTCACCCACATGGAAATCAGAATACGTCTTTCACATGCTCTAATTGTACAATTTTCCTACAAACCTAAATGGAAGACTTTACTTTTATCTCTGTTCAGTTTCATCTTTCTTTCTTGCTTTCAATTCCAGCTCAGTTTTGTTCCATTCTGCAGTATTATTTGAACGTTCATTCTATTAGTCTTAGTGTTACCCTTGTGTTTTTACAAATTTTATGACTGCCTTCTATACACATCACTGATTAAAAGCCAAAGATAGGGCAGGGTTAAGTTTCAAGTCCTCCGACATACCATCAGAGACATCTCCAGGCATCATATTACTCTGTTTATCAGTACAGCTTGTGTATTGTAGCTCAACTAGCCATAAATCTATTTAACTGTATCTCAAATGTGCCACATTTCTAAGTCCTAACAAAAATATCCTAAGATTAATTTACTTATTTATTGTTGCCTTGTCGAATAGCTTTCTTTAATGCAAGCTTTTCAACTTCAACTTTAATTTCCTTTAGTATTTTTACTTACTTTTCAAGTAAATATTTTCCATCATTAACTTGTTTTAAAGGATTCTGCAATCTTTTTAATTCTTCCTGTGAAAAAGAAAAGAAATGTCTTACAAATTGACTCCACGTACTTATAGGTAATAATATTTCAGGACAATTGTTAACAAAATTGAGATAATCACCATGAGGACTTCTGGACCTTGCAGTAGATGAGTGCTTAAACATACAATTTGATTCTTGATCAAATTAAAATACAAAACTCCTATTCAAATTTTGTGACTTTTTTTTTTAACCACTAAAGAAAATGCTTCCTGTTATTTTTCCAGAGTGGCAATATGTTTATATGGATCCACCCATACTCTTCCCAAATTTACTCTTGTCAACAGTATCATGTTTGCTGGTTGCTGGGTGAAGAGTTCTAAGGAACATGCGCTGGGTTTGTCCGTTTAGCAAACATCCCCTCTTGTCTCTTGGTAACTCTTGGTAACCTCGGCCCCAGTGCTCAGACACACATACACACAAACACGTGCACACACTCCTTCCATGAATTTCAGGCATCCATAGTCTCTGTAATCCCATTCCCTCAGCCACAGTGATTGGTTCAGGAATGCGACAGAAGTCGGCCCAGGTTCCTGGTGAGACTGCCTGTCTCTAGTCTTGTTGCCAGTCACAGCAGGATTTAAGGAAGGCCCACAGAAGTCTGGATCTGGGAAGACCACCATTCCTTGAGATCACCCTGCTTTCCTTGTCGCCACCAACTGCTGAAGTGCCAAGAGGAAGCCCCGATTAGCACTAATTACTCATTTGTCCCTCAAAGACCATCAAGACTAGTCTCAACATGTTTCTGACCCACCAGACATCCAAGTCTCCGAGGTTACCCTTTTTTTTTTTTTTTTTTGCGGTATGTGGGCCTCTCACTGTTGTGGCCTCTCCTGTTGCAGAGCACAGGCTCCTGACACTCAGGCTCAACGGCCATGGCTCACGGGCCCAGCCGCTCCGCGGCATGTGGGATCTTCCCGGACCGGGGCACGAACCCATGTCCCCTGCATTGGCAGGCGGACTCTCAACCACTGCGCCACCAGGGAAGCCCACCCATTTTCTTTAACTTCATACTACACTGTACAACCTCGAATTTGACCAGTCACCCACCTCTCCCCGGTCCCTCCCATCTTTCCACTGGGCCCTTTGGAACTCACAGTCTGTCATCAGCAAAATCCTCTATCTCCTCAGTTTCTTTGAACATTCCCTTAATTATCTTATTCTATCTGAACCCTTGCTCTTCCGGGGACAGCTAAGTTTTTGTTAGAGCAAGAAGATCAAAGAACTGTTTAGAAAAGACTTTTAGGATATAGAGGGGTCTGCTGATGACAAACCTGTCTGATCCCTGAGCACCCTGTCTCCCCTGCAGTCCTCTTGAGAGGTGGCCGTTTCTTCCCCACGTGCTACACGTGACACACTCTGGAGGAGAGGTGGGGCCCTTCTTGCCCCTCACTGCTCCTCCCAGGTCCTCCTCACTCCTATAAAACCTCAGCTCCTCTGGAAACATGCCAGCAGCCTGGCCTAGGCCTCAGTCTTCTTCTCTTGCTGTCGATCCTCACTCCTCAGGAGGTCTTATCCAGTCCACAGCTTTAAATTTATATTTGCACCTGACCTCTCCTCTAAACTCCATTCTTACACATCCACCACTTGGGAGCTATGTGTGCATGTCTGACAGGCATCTCACATTCAAACCGAAGTCTTGATTGCCCTGTCTAGACGCTCCCACTCAAATCTCCTGCTTCACCACTTCTTCCTCATTTTAACGAATGACTATTCACCTAGTCATTTAACAAAATTACTGTTCACCTAGATATACAGTGACATGAGTCCTGAAACCTAGAAGTCAGCCTCTACTCCTCCCTTCCTCTTACAATCCACAGTCAATCAATCAGCTAATCATGCTGGTCCCAACTTCAAAATATATCTGGAAATTGACCGCTACTTCTCAGTCTGGTCTAAGGCAACTGTGATAGTCTCCTGTCTCCCTGTTTTCCCTGTTAGTCCACTTCAGTCACTTCTTCTTACATCAGCCAGCATGATCACTGAGTACTTGAGTTTGTTTTTTTAAGTGAGTGAAATGCACACATCATAAGTGTACAGTACAATGAGTTTTGACAAATGCACACATTGGTAGAATTACCACCCAAAACAAAATACAGAACATTTATTTCACTCCAGAAAGCTTCTGTGTCCCTCTCCCAAAAGCACTCCTGTTCTGATTTTTATCACCATAGATTAATGTTGCCTGTACTAGAATTTCACATAAATTTGTCTATTCTTTTGTATCTGGCTTAATTCCCTCAGCATTATATTTTGACATTAGTTACTCAATCAATGTTAATTGCTTAAACTTCATTTCAGTATTTGGAGAAGAATTTTGTTTCCTTCCTCTGAATTTTAGAGCATGAGGATTTTGAAGTGTGAGGAACCCTGAAGCTGCAATAGAACTATTTGCTGCTCTGAGAGGTGTTAACTGGATAGAAAGATAACACGGCAAAGAGGATGGAAGCAAAGAAACAGAGCAAAGGAGCCAGAGCCCTAGTGACACTGTGAACCTCTGGGTCAAACTAGAGCTTGAGACCAGCATACTGATGGACTTTTCGGTTTCATGAGCCAATAGAGTCTCTCACTGGCTAGGCAATTTGGTTGAGATTTCTGTTTTTTACAATTGAAAGAATCTAACTCAGAAGTGACACTGTGAGCCATAACCTAGGGCTACTAAATATAGAATCCTAACTAGATGAGCTATAGAACTATAGACATTCAGAACTAGACAGGTGTTGTCATCGTTAGATTGGTTAGTTGGTTTTGTTTTGTTTGGGCAGTGTCTTTTTAAAAGATGTTTCACCGAGAAGACTAATGGATGAAGCAGGTCATGATCTTCAGTTCCTTATTTTACTTATTTATTTCTCTATCTATTTATTTATTTATTTATGCCACACCGCGTGGCTTGCAGAATCTTAGTTCCCTGACCAGGGATTGAATCCGTGCCCCCTACAGTGGAAGCAAGGAGCCCTAACCACTGAACCACCAGGGAATTCCCAGTTCCTTTTTATTAAAGGCAGCTGCTTTTATATACAACACTGGGATAAAATAGACCTCATATGAAGACCATTTCTGCACCTTCTGTAAAACTGCTATATAAGACACTGTACATTTTGCTACAGGCTCTCCCTTACATAAAAAGAATGAAATTTTAGGATTTCATCCTAGAGGATATTTTTCCCTTTTGATAAAATAGTGCACTTCTTTTCATCAACAATAACAACTCGTAAGTCTCATGGGGTGGTTTATTTTGCCTTGGCTGCCAGAAGCTTAAGCTAAATTAAATATTCAACTGCCAGAACTATTCTCTCCAGGCTGTTAGTATAATTATTTCCTCCTCTTTCAATACATGATATGTAAACCTCTTTATTTAACTCTTTACATGTGTGCTTTTCACAGTAAGTGGAAGCAAGTACTATATAGGCAGTTATATGGTAATTGGGTATGAAGATAGAGATGATTAATAGGTGGATAGATAGATATAGATAGAAAGAGAGAGAGACAGAGAGACAGAACATCCTTTTCACTCTTACACATGGCATTTTATTTTCAAGGTAAAACTTACCCTTCAACCCTATAGACTCTGGTTCCTAAGAATAAGTCTCCACCTCTATCTTCTATTTTTCTCCCAACCCTCCATTCCTCCCACCTAATCCTTCAGCATATCCCATCCCACCTCCAGTGACATAGCAATAAATCCAGGTCAGAGAAAAGGTCAGGCTTAAGGCCACTTTTATACAGAAAGGAAATAGGTTGGATAAGAATCCTTAGTCATTCTTGAAAACCAGAGGTGGATTTTTAGGTCGTGAACTTTTTCTTTTTACCCCCTGCATCATGATTAGGAAGGAGACAGAACTGTGGTAGTCCAGGCTCCTTCTCTTGTGTGTGTGTGTCTGTGGTGTATTTTTTTCTTTTCTTTTTCCCTGGGTACCTGGGGGCAGGAAGGAACAGGCGTTTGCACTTTGTGCCAGCCACTCTCTCTTCCTCGTCCTTTCACTGCAGGGAGCTTTGGGGAGGGGGAGGGAGGGCTTCGATGCAGTACTTCATTCAATCTGACTATCCACGTTCTAGGAAATCATATTAAACATAAGGTCAATGACTAACAAGAGCTTTCTGAACAGCTGTTCTGCTGACAATTTAGAGGACTGATTTCATCATTTGGTTATTTAAGCTAACTATACAAAAACACTTCAATTCAATTGGCCCAAACTGTGTCCTTGTTTTCTGGGAGATGAATAAGGAAGTTGGCTTGCTCCACAGACCTTTGCTCAGAGCTTCACTCCTTGAGAAAGTTTTATTTTAACTTACCATTAAAAACATATACACATTGGTCTTTCCCATCACTGGTTTCTCCCACTAGCCTTCGTTGTCTCTGATTTCATATCTAAACATGCCATTTCCCTACTAGAAATGAACGTGGCTCCCCAGTGCTTTCAGATGGATTCCAGGATCTCAGCCAAGGGCCCCTTGTCTCTCTGGGGGCCCACCTTACGAGCCCTGCCCCGTACACTACCTCTCCAAGTCTGCTCCTGTGAAATTTCACCCAATCCTGAATTCACATGCTCTCTCACTGGACATTGGGTTCCCAGCTCTTCTAATGGCCCACTCTCATCCTTCCTTCAGGAAGCCCCCCACCTTTCCCCTCCTCCATAGAGCCTTTCCTAACTCCACAGGAGGGTCTGGTACCTCACCTTGCTTCCTCAGCATCCTGCGGTGATTCCTATTTTAACATTGCCTCTTGACCTGTCCCACCCCACCACTGAGCTCTTTGAGATCAGGGATAACGATTTATTCACCTTGAGGTGTTTATTCCCCAAATGAGGCATTTAGGTGGTGCCTAATTAATATATGTTGAATAAATGAATTGAATGCATTGATCTGACTGAGATGAAAAGAAACCTTAGTGGCTTAATGGCCCCCCAGGTCCCAAGATGTTGTATGTCTTCTGATGATTTTTCTCTGCCCCTCCAGATATACTCTCTCTTTTTTTTATTTTATCATTCTGTAGCTTTCTTTTTTAATTAGCATTCTACTTTTTCCAGTTTTATTGAGGTATAACTGACAATTACAAATTGTATATATTTAAGGTATATGTTTGAGATATGTATACATTGTAAAATAATCACC
This sequence comes from Mesoplodon mirus, assembly GCF_964341445.2. Taxonomy (NCBI): domain Eukaryota; kingdom Metazoa; phylum Chordata; class Mammalia; order Artiodactyla; family Ziphiidae; genus Mesoplodon; species Mesoplodon mirus. The sequence continues at coordinate 68,918,720 of NC_138982.1, forward strand.
ACGATCAAGCTAATTAACATATCTGTCACCTCACATACTTACCATTTTCTTTTCTTTCTTTTTTGGGGGAATGGGGGTGGTGAGAACACCTAAGATCCACCCTCTTGGCACATATCAGTTTCACACTGCAGTGCTATTAACTACAGTACCTTTTGTATATTAGGTCTCTAGAAGCTACTCATCTTGCATAACTGAAACTTGGTACCCCTTGACCAGCATCTCCCCATCTACACTCTTTACTCATCTCCACTCTCCCCTGTGCTCTGGGAGGGTCAAAATTAGACTTTATCAAGCAGGGCCCTTTGTTCTGTGGCTTAGGACAGGGTTTGAGCAGTGGAAGGCACTGGCACTCGATCAGAGGGGGGCAGAAGAGAGAAGTTGGGGTATTTATTCCCTGTGTTCCCCTCTCTTCCTGGAGTACAGGTTGGCGTCACTGAAGGTCACAGCTCCCATGGGGTGGTGGCCTCTCCCACATGGTCATTCTTGCCACGTTCCCATAACTACTCCGTTTTCTCGCCCCCCCAAGACATTTCTTTCCCTTTCTTCCCTTCCCTTCCTTCCCCTTCTCTTTTTTTATGTTTTTCATTTTTGTTTTAAAGTCTTTATTGAATTTGTTACAATATTGCTCCTGTTTTATGTTTTGGTTTTTTGGCTCCGAGGCATGTGGGATCTTAGCTCCCTGACCAGGGACTGAACCCACACCCCCTGCATTGGAAGGCGAAGTCCTAACCACTGGACCACCAGGGAAGTCCCCCTTCCCTCCTCTTGCCCTTCCAGCTATTGATAGCCCCAGATGCTTCACCATCCCCTGTGGTTCTCCCTACACCCTGCCCATATCTATACAGTCACTTCATTTAACTCCTTCCATCACCCTTTTAAGTGGGTCGTCTGTCTTCTCCCTGGATTCTGGCTCAGATGCCTCAAGGATCTTACGTTTTCTTTGGTTTGCCCTATCCTTTCCATTCCTTTTCTATAATCCAACAAATTCAATTAATACTATTAATTAATCACACTAACTAACAGAAGAACATGTCTGTTTGATGGTTGACCCCTATCAGAGAAGTTGTCCCAACTCAAGGGCCTAACTCAATTTTCTGGCTCAGTTTGATTCACCAGATAAGGGTACACTTTCTACCATGCTCATTTTAACTTCTGTCTTTTTGACATGTGGGCTGAGCCCCTCTGCAAAGTGCAAGTTGAACTGTTCACGTACAACCCAGACATAGCGCATTCCATATTCTTTAATCTCATTTCTCCAAATGAAATCTGTGTTAGGAGTGGCTGTGAAATGTAGGCTGTACTATTGGGGGAATAACTGATCGACTACTTGCCAAACAAAGCCCGTGCTTCCCACTGTCATCAGAGTTGCTCTGAAGTCATCACTTAGGTGTGAATTGTTAGACTGGATGGCGGATTCTGGATTTTGTTCTTTTGTGTCTGCCTTCCCCATCCCACCTTAATCCTGCAGGGCTTTCTTCTGTCACAAACAGGAGAATACACCTAAGAGGCTAGACAAGCTCAGCTCTGTGGCCACTTGGTCAGCCCCTAAACCTGACCCACAATAAAACACTCTTCTCTTTTTCTTCGGTCCCTGCCACTTTTACTGTCTAGACAAGCAGGGTATATTCTTTGGACAAGTTTAAAATCAGAAATCCACTCAAAATTGCTTTTTCTCTAAAGTGTACTTGTGTCTAAGTGGTAACCTTTTAACTTTTCTGACTTATGCCCTGGCCATTTTATTCTCAGCATATCCTAGAGTATTTAAGGTAACTTAAAACATGTGGAAACAATCTACAATTTACTTCAGTGTGTAGCTATGGGTGACAGAAACTGTACCACTTACACACATCATTTTTGAGTTGGGAATAATTTCATTATTAACCTAAGGGTAACTATTTAACAAAAGTTAAAAGCCAAAATTATTTTTGACTATTCAATCATTCAATTAAACAACATCAGGCTTCCTCAATCCCCTCCACCACCACCCCATTGCCCTTTTTTTAATGGAAATGTAATAAGGGCACTAAAAAAGGGGTTACTAATGTTTGCATAATTTGGAAAAGTAGAAGACATAAAATCTATAGTAATTTTAGCCCTGCATCATTAAACATGAAATATTGATTATTGCTCTTTGCCACAGAATTTATGAAGCTAGCTAGGCTGCTGTGTCCACATAAAGTGATTCTGATGCTTTGCCCTCGGACCTCAGTGGCTGCAAATGATGCTCCTTGGTGACAGCTGTGAGGCTGGCATTCTGATCCACAGGCTTAAGAGATACATTTCCCAGATTAGACCAGGAATGACCCAGCTGCACAGCCCAACTTCAGAAAATTAAATTGGACGGAGTCCAAACCTCTGTTGAAATAACTGTGTGAATTACAATGCTTCCATGGGCCTTGTTATAATGTAAATGTGCTTTACAATTTACTGCACTTCCCTCCTTCCCCTGCTGTGAATATGGGCATTAATAGTCATCTCATATATTTAAAGGCAAAAAGACATCAAAAATAAAAATGCAAGGTTCATGCTTTCTCCCTTTAGAAAGCAGAGACTAAACTCCTTTCTTTTATCTTTGCCATTTTTTTTTTTTGCAAAAAGAGCATAGGTTTTGTTTATGTATTATGCATTAATGTTTTTTATGGCTGACAGACCTGTAAATTTCACACAGGGAAGTTACCTTGCAGCTGAACATGAATTTCTTTGGGAAGAAATAAATGGCTAATAGGACATCAACAGCTCATTTAAAGGATTCATTCAGGTAAGTTATGGGCACATGAGGCATATATGAGGTAGTAGACTTCAGAAGAGATTTGATTTGCCTGTTTCTAGCACTTTAAGAACATTCTGAATGTCCGATGAGATGCAGAGGGGCTATGGTTTTATGGTGACAATCACTTAGTGAGGTGATCCTGGCCTCACTATGCAAGGCCTCAGTAGCATTATTCATTGCTTCATACATAGTGAAACTTACAAACATACAATATGATGCTAGGAATCGTTGTGGTAGCTCCTTCTTTATTCTTGTTTGACCAACCAGGCCATGTTCCTAGGTGTTAGGACATAAAAGCCTTTGACTGCCAACTCTGAGCGTGCCAATCACCTGAGCTCATTTGAACAGATGCCAAAAAGAAACATCTTAAGTAAAAACCCAGTTATGACGGTTTAAGTCATTGGTCACCTTGAATCTGAGATGCTTTCAGCCCCTAAGATTCTCCTGGAATGATGGGTGGGAGGGTATCCACCTGGAAGGGTATACCTACAACATGATCACCCATGTCAGCCCTGTGCCCTTATCTGAATAAGCACCTACAACTCCATCCAGCTGCACAAGACAGCCCTAGTGGATCCAGGATTGTCAGACAGGGTGAGCCAGCCCAATGTTACGTTGGAAAGCACCCTTTAGGCTTAAATGTCCCCTCTCTCCTTTTCCTAAAGTTGTGCATGATATTCTCAAGAGCTTTTGCTAGTTTTAGATCACAGACATTGTGAAGTTATCGTTACAGAATGAAGACCCAGCTCATTGCAAAAAGTCTAACCACTTCTACTAAATCTAGGATATGAGGAATTAAAACACTATTAGTAGTCATTTTAAGTTGATTACTCAAAGTTAATTCAGCTTAGTTTCAGCAGGACAACCATGAAAACTCGACTGAGACAGAAATACTAACCACTAGGATACAGATATTTTTGCATCTTATATATTTCTACATTTTGAGAAAAAAAATTCTAGATACCATGCTTGAGGCAGAAAACTCAAATACATGTAAGCACACAAGCCAGCAAAGAAACACCTCTCAGAATGCACACAGAATAGCAAAGGTGGATGAGTGAGTCCATACACCAAGTCCAGGTTTCCTGTGCCAAAGGACAAAAACAAAGGGCAGGCAATCAGAACAACATGTAACTCCCAAATCATTTATACTTGATTCTGGAATGCATTTCACTGTAGTGTAGCAAAAGCTGTCCAGATTAGATTTTTGGCTTAGTCGCATTGGAAAATGAGTTTGCGTTTCTTAGGTACTCACCAAGTGATATTGTGAAGAAGAAACCCAAATGCATGCTGGGAGGAGCTCTCCTAATATGCTCTGCAGCACCTCAGACCTGCCCATCCCTTCCTTTCTATTCCCTCCACTACCACCATGTTCAGGACCTTGTTGACTCTCACCAGTTAGTGGGTTGCACTGGGTTGCCTAATTGCTTTTCTTTAAGTACATTTCTAATCATTTAACTCTCCTGATCATAAACCCTACTGCCAGCCTAAACAAAAGTCATCTTTAGGATTAAAAATACTGTTAATCTCTCAACCCCAGTATTGCTCCTTCGATACCTTCTGAAATCCTTTCAAGTTCATTGCAAATGCAATTCTGTATATTTTAATATTTCCTTCCACAGCTAATTGTGTATCATTTCTTTGAACTACTGTTATTACTACTAACATTTATTGAATTTTATTAGGTGCCAGGCACTTTGCATAAATTATCTTTGTAAAATTATGACTTCAACCCCATAAAAATAGCAAAGGATGCAATTATTATTCCCAATTACCTGGATAAGAAAACAGACTCTCAGAGATTAAGTAACTTGACCAAGGTCTTAAAGGAGAAACGGCATGCAAACCAAAGCAGTCTGACTCCAGAATCTATCCTCTCCAATCTTTCCCCATGAATGACATGGAACAGCATGAGCAACAGTGGTATCTCACCAATGGTGCTTGTAAAGCAGAAGCCGTAGTGGTCTGCAAAGTACTCAGACCTCTTACCTGAACCAGACATGCCATCTACCCACTGTGTGACCTTAGACAACTGACTCACTCTTCGCATCTCGCTTTCATCATTTGTAAAATGATGACAAAGTCTACTACACAATGTTTTGTGAGGATCAACTAAAATAACATATTTTAAAGTGTTTTGCATACAATAAAGTGCCAGCCACCCATAAAGAAATTGCTTAAGTGCCTGTCTTCCTAAGGACAGCAATTATTGTCTCTCTTGTCACTCCCGTGGTGCCCATCTCTGCTCCATTCTAGCTGTGCTCTCTTGGGCCGGGTGACCACCCCTCCCCGAGCCTCAGTTTCATCATCTTTAAAATGGGAACACTAATTGTACCAAATTCCAAGGATTGCTATGAGGATCGATGATTAAAATTCATGTAAATCATTTGGTCTTGCACTAGGCACAGAGTAGGTGCTCAATATGTTTGTAATTTTCCTGGTTTTTATTGGCGTATCTCTCTAGCCCCTCCAAAGATGGGTCTGTACCTTGACACCTTCTCCTGGCCCACTCTAAACCCATTTCCCATTAGTCACCCAGTTCTGCCATTTTGACTTCCTAATTGTGTCCACAGCATACCCTCTCTGTTTCCACTGTCCTTGGTTGAGGATTTATCACCTGCCGGAAAGAACAATCTAAAATGCTAAGCCTGTCCTTAGGTCAGTCAACTGCTTGAAACCCTTCTTGCCTCCCCTCAACTATAGGGAGAGCCTAAGCCCCTGGGTCCAGCAGGACCTCATATCAGGTCCTGTGTGACCTGCCCCATCTGTCCCTCCAACCCCTTTCCCTGACTGTCCTACCCCCCGCTCCACTTAATTCTCTTGGAACATCAAGAAGTCATTAAAACCTCAATTTAAGATCAGGGGCTCGGGGCTTCCCTGGTGGCGCAGTGGTTGAGAGTCTGCCTGCCGATGCAGGGGACACGGGTTCGTGCCCCGGTCTGGGAAGATCCCACATGCCGCGGAGCGGCTGGGCCCGTGAGCCATGGCCGCTGAGCCTGCGCGTCCGGAGCCTGTGCCCCGCAACGGGAGAGGCCACAACAGTGAGAGGCCCACGTACCGCAAAAAAAAAAAAAAAAAAAAAAAATTAGGGGCTCAAAAACTTGGAATGAGTCAGTCCATGCATGAGTTGAAATAAAACAATGATAAAGATAATCTTTAAAAACAGAAACAAAAGAGTAATAATTCATTATAGTGTATATGTTAGCATCAAATAATGCAACATCAATTATCTGGAGATTGGTCTCTCGGGAAACTCTGTACTACATTGGAACATGTCTCCTGGGTATTAGGTGTTCTGAGTTCCAAACACCCCTCACATAGTCCCTAAGCCCACCCATTTTACCTGTAAAGTCTTCATTTAGAGTTTTCTTTAGAAAACAATTCTCAAGCAAACATAATTTTATTGTTTCCTAAGTTGCAGCAAACAAAAGAATGAGATGATCAGAAGCTGTGAGGTGAGGTGTTCTCAGACTAAATGTGGGAGAAAGAAACAGAAAAACTAAAAAGTAGATCCTGATCCATATTTCACTGAACACACAAAGGAAGATTCTTACTGCCTGGAATGTTGCCTTTTCTTGAAAACTTCCTGCAAGTTCTCCCCTTTTGAAGTAAATCTTGCTTCTCTGAGATCTTGTATGTGTTTATGCTGGGTATAGCCCTTATGTCATCTATATAAGTTGTATTTTATTTTCCTTAATATAGCCTAAGTGTTTAAGGGTAGAATTTCTTTTTTTCATTAAGTTTAAGTATCTTTCAAACTTGTAAACCCTACTTCTGAACCTGGCAAACTGGGGTGTGCCAGCAACAGGCCAGGGGTACGTGGAGCCTAAGACTAGGGCACAATTTCCCAGGATATCACTTTTACTCCATGGATAGCAAATGCATGATTTTAAAATGAAGTCCAAGGTTTGCATTAATTTTCTTTTTTTTTAAGATTTTTATTTTTATTTATTTATATATTTTATTTTTTGGCTGCGCTGCACGGCATGTGGGATCTTAGTTCCCTGACCAGGGATCGAACCCATGCCCCGTGCAGTGGAAACATGGAGTCTTAACCACTGGACCACCAGGGAAGTCCCTGCATTAATTTTAAAATTAAAACAGAAGGCCTAAAAAAAGTTTAGGTTTCCACATGGCTACTTCTTCCCACACCCCCTAACAATAACATACATGTTTACTATTTTCTGCTTTCAATAGTTCTGGGTGAGAATTTGATAATCACTACCCTAGTCAGGAAGGAAAGTGAATACCATGTATTTTTAAAATTAAGATTGCTGGGAAGTGTGCAATAGTATGATTTCTATCAACACTGGATAAAATAAAAAATATTTTGTACTTGTAAGGGTAACACTGTTCTTTTCGATGCCATAGGACTTTATTTCTAGTTCTCTTAATGGCATTCATTGGCTGTGTGGGGGAAGTGGAATCCATGTATATCTGTCCATATGAGATCAACTGAAACAGACATCACTATACTTAGGGAAGGAAAAACTCACTCCTACACCTGATTGCCCACCAGATCCAGTGGATGCTGAGATTTCTGAGCTTAGATTATGATCTCATGGGTACATCAATATGATAAACTTAGCACCCAGCATAATTCTGGGCACACAGCAATAACTTGAGTGTTAGGAGGAATATTCAGTAAATATTCATTAAAAGACACAGACATAGAGAATGGACTTGAGGACACGGGGAGGGGGAAGGGTAAGCTGGGACGAAGTGAGAGAGTGGCATGGACATATATACACTACCAAACGTAAAATAGATAGCTAATGGGAAGCAGCCGCATAGCACAGGGAGATCAGCTCGGTGGTTTGTGACCACCTAGAGGGGTGGGATAGGGAGGGTGGGAGGGAGGGAGACGCAAGAGGGAGGGGATATGGGGATATATGTATATGTATAACTGATTCACTTTGTTGTACAGCAGAAACTAACACCCCATTGTAAAGCAATTATACTCCAATAAATATGTTAGAAGAAAAAAGAAGAAAGAGATACTAAGGGGTTAAATGGAGGCCACAACACTGAAAGCATATGAAAACAGAACTTGAGAAAGAACCTGAAGAAGAGGCGCCCCACATCAGCAAGCTTTCCTTTCGTCATTTATTCATGGTTTCACTCATTATTTAATAAAAATGTAATCGTAAGTGTTAGGCACTCTGCTAGGCATGAGGATACAATGGGGAGAAAACAAGCAGATAAAGCCCCGTCCTCCTGCCCCTTGAAAGGCCCAAAATAACCAGGGGAGGAAAGATGAGTTTTAAGTAGTCAAGGAGTTGTCTAAGGCTGTTTTTATTCAAAAACTGTTTTAAACATTTTGACATTCAGGACAGAATGCAGATCAGTCGAAGAAGCCTGACTCTTGTGTGTGTGAGGATAGAGCCTGAACGATGGTATCTTAAGAGGGCCAAGAAAAGGCGCTGAGTGGGTGGTCCATGTGCTCATGGTGGAGCACTTGCCCCTACTGGCCGATGAGAATGGTGTGCCTGCGTGCAGAATGTGCAAAGGGTGACGGAAATGGCACCAAAGTGCTAAGGTACAGATGAGGGGCTTATTCCATAAGAATGACATTGATTGAAGGGGATAGAGACAAGGCAGGCAGACAGACAGGAGAACAGAAGACAGTGTGTCCAAATCTGCTTTGTCATGTGATGAGCCATGACACCATTACAAGGAAGAATGTCTAGTTACTCCTTGCATCTTATAACCTACTAACAATTGAGTCTAGTAACACCAAAGGCAGATCATGCAGAAGAATAAAGCTTCCTGCTGTAGGTTATCCATTCTAAATCAAGTGTTAATTTTCTTGAATAGAGAAACCCATGTGGAAGGGCAAATATCAAAGAAGGACAAATAAACAGAGCATCACTTTTCAAAACTAAAAGAAATTCCCAATGAGATGACTTTATTCTGTTCATACATGAAAATTCCTCATTATATTTAAACCGTTACATTTCATGATTTTAGTGATTGCCCAAATTGCTTCATAACAAGTAGGTGAACAACTCGATAAGGAGTAATTTATTCTAAACTGAGGTAGGTCATAATTGATAGTTTTCCTTCAAACAGCTATAGCAGAATGTTCGGAAAGAATGCCAACATCCCAAAGAGGAAATTAAACTTCAGCTGAGCTGTCTGTTATTAAAACTACTATTACATCTTTTAGACATGTAATCTCTATGTACTGAAGACATAGTGACACTGTCATCTAAAAACCAAGAGGAAATACACAGGGGCAAAAATGAGTGGTTTTCTAAAGGTGAAAGATGAGGAAGAAGAGAGGAGAGAGAATAAGAACTTATTGGAACAAAAAAGGAAAAAATAAATGAAAAGAAAAAATAAAAATAAATGATTGGAACACATATGGAATGCGTCAGGATTGCTAACCACATGAGTGGTATTAACTCCCCCGTGCAGCTCACTGAAGCTCCCATCCCCAGCCTGGTGACCAGACTGCTCGCCTCTCTTCTCCCTCTTCACGTTAAATTGCCTTGACTATCACTCGGCTCTCCCTATTCAATATGAAATCGTCACTCTCAATATCTGTAAAATCTTCAAACTGAGGATTTCATCCTGAATTCTCCAATGACTGTGTTCCTGGACTTCATACACACCTGCTTTGTAACTTCCATGTCCCCACCTATGTTGGAAAGCTCTTCTGAAAATGCATTCCTTCTTTGATAAAACATTTACACCATACTCTTTGGGTAAATGTTTCTCCTTTGCCATGTGGAAGTCTGGCAGAATCTTCTCTGAGGAATGCTCCCAGCCAGAATCTTTGAGGAAAACCTGACGCACACAATAGGCTCCATCCAGTTAGCACGGGTTTAGAGTCCACTCTGGACTTGGTCATTCTCTGCAATCAAGCAGCTTTGAAGTGCTAAGGTGGGGAGACAGCCAAGGAACCCACAACGTCACACTTAAAGGCCATTCTCATACACCCTAGCATTTACCCAAGATGCAAGGTGAGCAGGGCAAATGCATTCTGGGATATTCCCTTTAAGGAAAACAGTCCTGCTTTTCCACCCCCAACCCTGATTCTGCACACAAAATAATAAAGATGCTCACTCTGTAAGAAGGTCTCAAAAATATCAGTGTAAGTGGTTATAACTTTAATAGGCCTTGGAATCCAATTAGCTACAATTTTGTGGTGGCTTAATAATTTACGATAATTGCAAATTCATTAGATTATAATGCACCACACCAAAATTATGGATTTCCTGATATCTTTAAAAACATGCATTCTCAAAGTGAAGCATCGTATTGTCTACGTTCATTGCTACCAAAATAGTCTAATTTTAACAATTCAGAATGCATCCCATTACTTAAACCTAGATCATTTGGAGGTTTTCCCTGTTAATGCAAAGACATAAACCCAAGAACGTTAAGCCAGTTCATTAAGACTTCTGATTCCAGCAGCTGTCTCGTATTAGCTGAAAGCAATCTACTGTGTGCTTAAATGGTCCCTGTTCACCTCCCCCTCTGCTCCACAAACAAAAGCGTGTCCAGAGAATGTACACATACATGTACATGCACACCACACACACAACACTTTCACAAAAAATAGAGTTTGGTGAATTATTATTATATAAATTACTATCACCATCTCCTAAGTCAAGAAATAGAACTTCTGCAGATGTGTCAGAAGCCCCTTCCCGTGCCCATCCTGATTACAACTCCCTCTCTCACTCCCTCCAGAACCACTTTTACCACAGCTTGTACAGGAACCACCTCCTTACATTTCGCTAGAGTTTTCTCACCCAATTGTGCATTCTTAACTACTATTGTCTAAGCTTGTCCATTTTAAAAACTTTTTTGAGAAATAATTATAGATTCTTAGGAAGTTGCAAAAAATGTGTAGGGTGGTTCTATGTGCCCTTCACTCTTTTTTTATGAATTTATTTATTTTTGGCTGCGTTGGGTCTTTGTTGCTGTACGCAGTTTTCTCATTGTGGTGGCTTCTCTTGTTGTAGAGCATGGGCTCTAGGTGCGCAGGCTTCAGTAGTTGTGGCTCGCGGGCTCTAGAGCGCAGGCTCAGTAGTTGTGGTGCATGGGCTTAGCTGCTCTGCGGCATGTGGGATCTTCCCCGCCCAGGGCTTGAACCCGTGTCCCCTGCATTGGCAGGCGGATTCTTAACCACCGCACCACCAGGGAAGTCCCAAGCCCCTCACTCTTTTCCCTCCAATATTAGCATCTTGAATAACTATTGTACACTATGAGCACCATGAAATTGACATCAATACAATTCACAGAACTTATTTGAATTTAATCAATTATATATTCACTCATTTGTGTGTGCATATGTTTATAGCACTATGCAATATTTACCACGTATGTAGCTTTGTGCAACAAGTACCACAATCAAGATACAGAACTGCTACATCACCTCAAAGCTCTCTTATGCTACCCCTTTATAGCCACAATGACTTCTTCCTCTCCCAAAGCCTACCCCTGCCAACTAGTAATCTGTTTTCCATTTCCATAATTCCTTCCAAGAATACTCCCAAATGGATCCAAAAATCATGTAACTTTTTGAGAGTATTTATCACATAACATAATTTCCTTGAGGTCTATTCACGTTGCTGTGTGTATTAACAGTATCGTTCCTTCTTACTGCTGAGTAGTATTCCACAGTATGGATGTATCACAGTTTGTTTAAACAGTCACTCATTGAAGAACATTTAGGTTGTTTCCAATTTCTGGCTATTATGATGAATAAAGCTGCTATGTACATTCATGTTTATTTGTATAAACATAACTTTTTATTTCTCTGGGATAAATGTCAAAGAATGTAATTTCTGGGTCATATGGTTAGTGCATTTTTAATTTTAGAAGAAATTGTTGAACTGCTGTCTAGAGTGACTGTACCGTTTTACATTCCCACCAGTGGTACAGGAGTTAGCCTATTTCTCTGTATCCTTGCCAATATTTTCTTTTTCCCAGTTAAAAAAAATTGATATGTACTTGAATTTTTTCTTTTTTAGTTTACAGATTCCCCCTCCATCTCTTTCTTTTTCTAAAAATATGTTTGTTGAAAAACCCAGGCAAGTTGAACTGTAGAGTTTTCTAGTCTGGATTTTACTGAATTATATGTTCATGATGAATTTGTGCATGCAGCTGGATCCAGAGGTTTGATCATATTTTAGTTTGATACCTTTGGCAAAGAGTTAGGTGGCGGTGTGTCCTTTCATCAGGAGGCTCATAAGGGTCTGATGGTCTCTATATCTCCGACGAGAGCAACCACTGAAGCTCAGTGCTTAGCCTTCATCCATTAATTTGTGGGCGTGAGTTGCAAAATGATTGTGTGTTAATTATATAATTTTATTGTATTTATTATATGAAATAATTTTATAAAGAAAATTTCCTTTATTTACTATTTGCTTACCCACTAGCAAACTGATATAGAAGAGGCAGGATAAATCTTGATTATTTTCCTTTAGCAGTTTTCAAGATGAAGTGGTTCTCTGTCATCCTGCAAAGGTGGCCAATTATTTTTTAACGTCACTAGGAATTCATGAATGTAAACAAATGTGATGGGTCTTTTCCTTATTATTAAATACTAGGTATTTTAATTCTTATTGTTTTTATTATTATTAAAACTCAAATTGTTCCATTTTGGAGCAGTGGGAACCCCTTCAAATTGGCTCCTGAGTCTTTTTGATACAGCCCTTATAGTCTCTGATAGCTTCCTGGCTATTTGCTCTCACAGAATAATCCAGACTTATACATTTCCTGCCACAAACCAGGAATCAGCCAATTCTTCAAGAAGCCCTGGTTTCTTATAGTAGGAAATGGTATTTCAAGATCATCATCTGGGCAGTAGGAATGCTCATTATCACTGCACTGGTCATTATTTTAAGAACTTTTCAGTAGACAGAGCTAGGATATATAATAAAATACCTCGTGCATTCATACTGAGATCTCCAATTCAATTTCAGGACTGCAGAGTTTTAACTTAACCTCTTTTATAAATGTATGTATCTCCATCTCCCAGACCAAAGCCTGGTTCTCAAGGACACAGGAGGTTATAGAATTAGAATACTGCATAATTACTCATTCCATAATTACATTATACACATAAGAACTTAATACATGTAACATTACTAATACTGCTACCACCCATTATGATTACCAAAAACAGTTAAATTTTTTACATATGTTATCCTCATTTTTTATCCATCTCTTTCTTTTAATAGTTTTATTATATCTACATTGTTGCATACAGCCATCGTATACTATATTCTCTCTTTTTTGATCCTTATTTTTACCTTAATTTTTCAGTACGTATATGTTTAATGCATACCACCACTCCATCAGCTCATGTCTCTCTAATCAGTTTGGTTGTCTGAAGATTTTTCTCTAGTAAATTCCTCTTAGGAAAAAATTCCCTAAGTTCTTATATGTCTGTAAGAGTTTGTACAGAAGAATTTCAGAACATGCCGCCTCAAAATGTGCTGCTTTTTTATATGGATTATTTTGAGCTGAAGTCACTTGAAAAATACCAAAACTAGGGAGAGGCTTTCTCTGAACTCTCCTTATCTGCCTAAAGACAAATACTCCAAAAGGAACCCAACTGTCACAAATCCCATCTCTGGGAATTTTATCAACCTGGGAAGACTGACTCATTACAGGAGAGAAGACGAGATGTCCACACCGCATTCAAACTTTATCACAAACTATCATCCCGCCCACCTGTTCTTCTAAGGGCCCATTCATCTTCCCTAAAAATCATTTGCTCTCCAGTAAGTTGCCTACATCTCCCCTCCCCTTCTCCTATTATGATGGTATATAAACTCTTAAAACTCACTGCCTTTTTGAGTATTCGCTTTTTTTTTCCTGTGATGCCCCTGTGCATGTAATATTAAAATTTAATAAATTCTTATTTATTGTATTAGTTACTTTTCTCCTGTTAATCTACCTGTTGTCAGTTTATTTCAAGCCCCAGCTATTAAACTTGGAGGGTAGAGGGAAGTCTTTCCTCCCTTACAGTGCTCTTTATATTTGGAAGATTTCTTTCAAGTATGTAAAATCTTTGGCATACATTTTCTTTACTTGAGTCTCTTAAATATGTTACTCCATTTTCTTTGGACCTAACGAAAAATATAATGATAACCTAATTTTTTCCCTTGTAAATCATATGTTCTTCTTGCCTAGATATCCAATGGCTATTTTTCTTTTTCCTTTTAGTTAAAAAAGTTTACTAGAATATGTCTTGGTATTTGTCATTATAGATTGCTAACTTCAGGTACACAGGGTCCTCTTTCAACATAGAGTTTCAAATTATTTTTATTTCAGGGAAGTTTTCCTGATGCATTATAATTTTATTATTTGGTTCCCTTGCTTGATTTTCTTCTTTAGGGATTGAGTATGTTGGATCTTTCTTGAATGCCTAAGTATTTGTCATATTCTCTCAAATCTTTCTTTCTCCTCCATTTCTTTTTGATTTTAAGCATTTCTCTCTTTTCCACTTTTTCTTTCTCTTAAGGCACTATCCGTGTGCTTATTCACTCGTGAGTCTTCTAGTTTCATATTCCTTCATGAAACAAAAATAAAGAAATTATTTCTTTATTTTTAATTCTTTCTTGAGCTCTGTCACCTCCCTGGCAGAGAGGCTGGCTCTAGTGGATGGGGTAGAAACTTCTGTTAAAAGCTACTTTGTTCTGGCTTAAGGGACTGAGACAGCAGGGCTTTTGCCATTTGGAAGAATCTGGACCAAGTAGAAAGCTGACAGGCATTCTACATTCATATCTCCATGAAGTCTGGGGGCAGAACATTATGTGCCTTTTAAAGCCCTAGTGTTTGTCTCTACTTAGAAAAAATTGCTGTAATTTATAATGACTTCACTCTCTGTAGAAAAACTCTCAGGTACAATCACCTTCAGGCTTTTTCCTTCAGAATTCTAGGGCTGTGACTCAGACCATTTTAAGAACAACTTTTCAGGAAAGCATTATGTAACCCTTGAAGGTCTCTTGTTAAGCATCTGTGGTACTGGGGAAAGGGGCCTGGAAATTATGGAGCGTCTATTCCACATCAGGGACCTTACATTTATGATATAACTAAATTCTCCCACAAAAGCCTATGAGACTATTTCAATCATCATCATTTTAAAGAGGAAGAAACTAATACTCTGAAAGGTTAAGTACTTGTCTAAGATTACACAGAAGAGTAGGCATTTGAATTCAGGCCTGTTCTAACTCCAAGACCATAAATAATGTTACTTTCTGATTGAAATTTGAAAAAAACAAAAACCAGGTGGTGGTGTTGTTTCTGACTTCCTAATTTACCTGCTCTCTGCTGTCTTATTCTAAATTACCTTTCAAATGTTGGCAACCTGACTGTTATTCTCTCCATAACAGATTTTTTCTTCATATCATTAGGTTTCTCAAATTCTGAAAGAACTTGAAGGGTAGCACAATATGCTACCCCAAAATATGCCACTTCGGCATTTTGATTATTGAGCTGAAAGTTGACAAGAAGCAGATACAAGAAAAGCTCTCTAACCTTTCCTGCTTGCCTTAAAGCAAGACATAAATTTGTAAAGGTACCTCCCCTCCCCTCTCCACCAGGAAGGACAGAAGTTAATGTCCAGAGACAATTCAAGACCCTTATCAGCCCGGAGACCACCAGAGGAATCTACAGTACACATCTTGCTGAAACTAACACTTATCTACCATTAGTTCCCTCATACATTTACTACTTTCACACCATTTGCTGCCCTAGAAACTCAAAGTTCTTTTCCTCTGTCTTGTCTCTTCTCTAAAAATTTATTGTTCTTTTGTTAAGATGCTAGGAAGCCCAAGTTTTAACCACCCCTTTGAGTTACTCATCACTGACTGCTCCCATGTGTATATGAAATGCACATGTTAATCAACTTGTTTGTTTTTCTCTTGTTAATCTGTCTTTTGTCAGTCTAATATACAAGGCCCAAGCCTGAGAATCTAAGATGATGAGAGGGAAAAGATTTTTTTCCCTCCCCTACAAACCAAACATGTAAATGACAACTGGTGGGGAAGGAGACTGGTACAGAAATGGAAGCTTTAGTTCAGGACACAGAACAACTTGGGCAAGTCATCAGAACTATCAGCTTCATTTTCCAATGTTGAAGATGAAAATAACAACCACTATAGTTAGCAGCCAGGATATGCAGCCCCCAAATCTTAATGTTCTAAAACCACAAAGTTAGCATTTTTGCCCATGTCCCATGTTCATCACAGATCTACTGTTGGGTCGCTGTGTCTTTGTTGTGCTGAGGTTGGGACCCAGACCAATGGAGCAGCCACCATCCAACACCATCTGAAGTGTTTCCAGTCCCCATGACTAGAAAGAAGACAGTGTATTTGTTTTCTGGGGCGGCCAAGGCAAAATACTGTAGACTGGGTAGTACAACCAACAAAAATTTATTTTCTCAAGTTCAAGATCAAGGTCCCAACAGGGTTGGTTTCTCCTGAGGCTTCTCCTCTTGCTGTGTCCTCACATGTACTTTTCTCTGTGTGTACACTTCCCTGGTGTTTCTTTCTCTTTTTATAAGGACACCAGTCCTATTGGAATTAGGGGTCCCACTCTAATGATCTCATTTAACCTTAATTACCCCATTTAAAGGTCCTAGATCCAAACACAGTCACCTTGGGGGTTAGGACTTCAACACAGGAATTTGGGGGGGGGAGGGGGTGGTGGTGCAAAAATCAGACCAAAACAGAGACCATGGAGAGCTGTGCATTGACCTCAGTCCCATAACCTTACTCTCATTTTTAACCTGTTGCAGAGGCTGCTTTTTAAAGTCTGACAATGTGAGAGTGCAAAAGGAACTATCAGGGAGCACATGACGTGGAAATCTGAGATATAGGAAGAATGGAAACAGATCCGTTGTAGACTCACTGCTTGTCCATTAGGTTTTGTTCATGCCTCAACAGAGAAAAAATTCAAAAAACATAAAGGGCAAAGAGAAACCTGTCAAACTTCTCCAGGGACACTGCTGAGTGCAGAAGAAAGCATCCCATTTAACTAGGCTCTCTCTTTCACTCATCCAGGGCCTCATCCAGTGGGACTGAAATGGGAGAATACTTCAGACTTGGATGTGAAGTGGAAGTTATAAAGAAGTCTTTTCAGCTTAGACCAGAAGTCACTTCTCAAATATAGAAATGTAAGTCAGCTTACATGTATATCCTAATGAGACCAGCCCTCCCATATCATTATGACAGGGATACAAGTCAATACAGGTAGAAGAAAAATAATAAGTCTCTAGCAAAGGAGAGAACCTTAATGCTGTAATGGAAAAGCATTGTGATCCTTTTAAAAGATCTGGAATTGGCTCTTTTTCAAATAACCTTCTTTTTAAAAAAAATATTTATTTATTTATTTAGGCTGCACTGGGTCTTAGTTGTGGCACGTGGGATCTTCATTGTGGCAGGCGAGATCCTTTAGTTGTGGCATGTGGACTTCTTAGTTGCGGCATGCGAACTCTTTAGTTGCAGCATGCATGCGGGATCTAGTTCCCCGACCAGTGATCGAACGCAGGCCCCCTGCATTGGGAGTGCATAGTCTTACCCACTGGACCACCAGGGAAGTCCCCAAATAACCTTTTTGAAGTCTGCTAATTGATAACTAAAAGTTTACCTTTACCTCCTCTGCTAAGCATCAGATGGTCTTGTCTCTCTTGCATGTCAAGAGGTGGTCCTCTTTTCTGACCACAGGTCACTGCTCAGAGGGGGGTCCTAGGCTATTCTCATGTATAGGAGGCCAGTAAGTTTGATGTGTATGGAACTGAGATAGGGTGGGTCTAAGCTTCTGACTGAGGAAGACTTCCATCCATCCTTCCTGCAACACAATTCTTATAAATAGCAGTTTCTTTTTAAATTCTAAGTTTGAAAAAAAATAATCTTTGAGTCTTTGGTTTTATTTTCTATAATGTCCTTAACCAGACACAACATATGAGGGTGTCCTTTGGCTACACATGTTTTTCTTAGAGATTACTAACAGTTGTAGTAGACAGAATGATGCCCACCACCCCAAACAATGTTCCTGGAACCTGTGAATATGTTCCCTCACATGGCAAAAGGGACAGTACAGATGTGATTAAAAGGATCTTGAGATGGGGAGTTTATCTTAGATTGTCCAGGTGGACTAATGTAATCACATGGGTCCTTACAGGAGGAAGGCAGGAGAGTCAGAGTAAGAGAGAGAGATGCTATGCTGACGGCAATGAAGACAGAGAAAGGGGCCAGCAGCCAAGGAATGCAGGCAATTTCTAGAAGGTGAGGACACACTCTCCTCTAGAGTCTCCAGAAGGAAGGAAGGCTTCCAGACACTTGATTTTAGCCCAGTGAAACCCACTTATTTCAGACTTCTTGAGACAGGAAGGGGGTAGGGCATGACCTTTCAAAGAATGACATAGCCATTGAAGACACGACATAAACTGGTTAGAACCAACTAGGTCCAATATGGCAGACGATTCGACTTCCAGTGGACCTGGAGCCTCGTTATGTGCTCATTGTAATACATTAGCATATGCTAAATGACACACCCAAAGGTGCCAAGACCAATCATAAAAGGCCAAAAAGTGGGCAGTGACCCAATTCCTAGAAATCTCCACCCCCTCCCCAAAACAGTTGGAATACTCCTCCCACTCATTAGCCTAAGAAATTACCCAGCCCATAAAATCTAAATACCCCATATTTTGGGGCCACTCTCACTTTCTGAGATGCACCTCATTCTGTCTATGGAGTATGCATCTTTCTAAATAAACCTGCTTTCACTTTACTATGGCTCTCTCTTGAATTCTTTCCTGCATGAAGCCAAGGACTCTCACTTGGCAGCCTGTCCCAGGGACTCGCTCAAGACCTGGGACATGACCCTCCTCTCATGCCTCATTTTTCCTGAAACATTCTGACCATCAGGTCTGTAAGATAATAAATTTGTGTTGTTTTAAGCTACTAAGTTTATAATTATTCATTACAGCAGAAATAGAAAACTAATAAAAAGGTTCAATACATACAGCCCCTGAATAGGTTTCGAAATAGAGAATTATGTCTGCTTTTTATTTACCCCACTGACAATATAAACAATTCTGAGACTTATGAACTCTCAAATTCTTTTCCCCATGTTAGGTCACCTAGGGAGTTTTAAATGGTCCGGTTAAGCTATAGGTAGATTCAGACACTACTTCTTTCCCTCTCTTCTTATACAAAAGACAAAGATGAGCTGATTCAAAAGCTTTGTGACATGGTACTGCATATTTACGTTTCTGACTTGACTGCTGGGCCCATCCCAAACATGTCATTGACTGACTTGTCATAATCTTGCCTCTTTCTTCTGTGTTTAAATTTCTGATAATATGTATCTCTCTCTCCCTCTCACCTCCTGCTTTTCTCTCTCTCTCTCTCTCTCTCTCTCTCTCTCTCTCTCTCTCTCTCTCTCTCTCTCTCTCTCTCACACACACACACACACAATTTCTCTTTCAGGAAAATGAGATTAGTACTATCTCAATAATTCAGCATAGCCATTTAGAGCACACCTAAGTGGGAACCATATTCACCGTGCCCCTAGGCATCTATAACTCTGTACTTGTGCAGCTATATTTGTTTATGCAGCATATTCATTAAGAACTCAGAATCCAGAGCCAGATTACCTGGGTTCAAATCCCAGCCACTCTTCTTGCTAGCTGTGTGAACTTGAATTTTCACAATATTATCTTCACAGCAGTAGTCAAAAAAGTTAATTAATTTTTTGCTTCATCATGTTTAAAATGGAAGAATGGTAATAACTACCATATAGGGTTGTTTATGAGACTTACATGGATAGATCACATAAAGTACTTAGAACAGCAACGGCTACCAATGCTGTGATAGTAAAGAGAATACAGCCCTTGTCATCAAGGAGTTTTCTAGTGGGAGATTCAGGTAAGAAAAGAGGGCAATGGGACTCAGGGTGAATGCTTCAATGGACAGGTTCTGAGAGCACTTAGGGGGATGCAGAACCTAGGGTGAAAGGGCAGTTAAGAAAAGCTACTTAGGGAAAGTAATCCTCAGCTGAGACCTGAAAAGCAGAAGAAGTTGGCCAGGTAAATGGAGGAATTAAGGGAAGAGGCTGTGATGTGGAAAAGGCATAAAAAACCAAAGGACAAGAGTGTTCTGGGCAGTGGGAATTAAGCAGAAGGCTGTTTCCTGCAGGGGGGACAGGATGTGTATTGGAAGGAGAGTATCTTGGATTAAAAGTAACTCTCTCGATTTACTGGAACGCTGCAAGTTGAATCCTCCTTTTAGTATAATATGCAAATTCAAGATCATTGTTCCTACATAATAGAGATTGAGTGAGAATTCATGCTCCTGCTTTTTACATGACAGAAATTATACATCTCACAAAGTTTTAGGCCACCAAGATGAAATCCAGCCAACCATGTCATAAATGCTCAGCAAACACAAAAGAAATCATTTTATTTTTCTAAAGAAAAATGTCTTGACAGACCACCTTGAAATCTAGATGACAACTCAGTCATCCGACAATAAGAAAAGCACAATTCAGGGTTACTTATAAGAGTTCTACTGAGCAAAATTTCTAGAGGTTTTCAACACTGGTTGGACATTAGAATTACCTAGGGAGCTTTTGAAAATTACCTATTCCCAGGCCTCATCTCAAACCAATTAAAACAGAATATCTATGGATGGAACCAGTTCACTGGCATGTTTTGAAGTCTTCCTAGGTGATGGTAATATGCAGCCAGGGATGAAAATTACTGGCTTAGCACTCTCTGTAAGATTTTAAAGAGTTTTGAAATATCCCAAACTTCTCTATTAAGTGATCTATTCCAGTTTAGATTACTATTTCAAACTAAATTTGTTGGGCAAAAAAGGGAGAGATAATCAAGTTCTTAAATTGGTAAAATGGGAACTATTATTTCAATGATTAAAATGATTTTGCTGTTTGGATTGTCTATTTACCTTCACATATACTCACAGTCAAGTTAGTGACCTCTATTTTTTCAAGTCACTTTATTTTGATTTTAAAGATAACTTCAGGGGTTGTTTTGATAACACCCCTCTGACATTTTATTGTATTGCCTAACTGAATGCACCATTAATGGGAAATGGACTGTGTACATTTATGCACTCATTTATTTTGAAGAAAAAATATTCATGTATGTCAGTCAAGAAACAAGTCACAGGCTGCAGAAAAAATGTCCTGCTGAACAGAAAATTAGGCAATGGCAGGAAACAAAGGGCACCATAATGGAAATCTTTCAAGCTTGAATTAGGTTACTGACTAATGAGGATCCTGCAGGGAACAGTGATAAGAGGGCTGGATGTTTATTAAAGAACTATTCATGCAAATTACCTGACTGATGGTGTTGCTGGCAAGGCCCCTAAGATCCCCTGATAAGGCAGGACCTAAAGGGCAGCAGCCATTAAGCAAATCAGATGCAGAATCATCTGAAAAGAAAGTAATTAAGAATTTTCTTTACATGTATTCTAGGAGGATAACTAGCATTATTTATCAAAAGGAAGATACTTTGGCAAATATGCCTTAAGAAATTAGACCTGGTTGACAGACAACTTAAAAAGAAGGATCTTTTATTTGATGTTCACCTGTAACAACGTGATACATTGCTGATGCCTGACACCAAGCGATGAAGGTGCCCTGAATGCCTGGGCTTATGGAGAGAGCAAGTGGGGTGGAGGACACGAGCTTCTCAGTTCCTTTTCTGAGTCATATATATTACAGAAATATAAATATTAATATATTTTTCCTTTCTTTCTTTCTCTCTCAAAATTTCTCCCTCTTTAAGGGAGGGGAGAAGATCCTTCAGTTTCTATATGAAACACATTTATTCATTCCATCTGTAGTTAGTGAGTCGTTTCCAAGTAATGTAAGATGTTCTAGGCCCTAGATGTGTAACAATAACTTGAACCCAACCCCTATTCCTGGGGAAACTAGAAGCAAACACAAAACAAATAATTACAGCATACTGTAGGGAAAAATTGTGCTTCAGTGGAAAACTACGCATTATCTAAATCCAGCACATCCTCTGGGTTGCCTGTTCTAGCTGTTTGTTGCCTTTTAGCTATTTGACAACTCTGCAAATTGTAGATAACAGATAACAATGCAAAATAATCCTTGCCTGCAGACAGGCAAACTCTCCTGTCCAGGACAGTTTAATTGACCTCTCTCTGCACTATAGAAGAAGTTAGGTTTACCTCCATTTGCATTATCATTTTTCAAAATTCCTGATCTATAATGGGTCTGTGTTTCAACTTCTTCGAGTCAGTGTAACATCCTTGCTGGTCTTGTCATTAATGAGTTAAATAAAATCTTTAACGTGTTCATTTGTAGATTGGTATGAGCGTTATTTTAATTTCTTTTTACATTATCTTTTAACAGTTGACTTCCCTTCAGTGTGACAAGCTGAGAAGGGGTAGCAATACCCCCTCCAACTCCAAACACATGGACTTGCTGGATAAACTTTCAAAAAAAAATTGTAGATTCATAGCCAAGCTCAAAACTAAGAAAGGAAAAGCTCCAGCTGCCAGAAACAGAGAAGGAAACAAAAGCCATAGCGATAAGCCAGAATTTAAATCGTGCTGCTCACAGAGAAACTGGGTTAGTGCCTACCTCACAGGTAAGTTTTTATGTTTGTGAATGCCCAGTACCTGCTGATAAGGTGGAAAGGGTCTCTTCTATAGGGCTGGGAGCCAGAAAGAAGTTATGGTGTATGTGAATGAGTAAAGGGAGATCACTGCCAGCCCTTGGCCACATGGAGAAATTGAGACATCATTGACAGATGGGGACCTAAAGCCCGTGCTATGCAGCTGAGAGGCCTGAATTTGAAACACGCATTTGGTTAGAAACATCAAGCCAAGAAACTAAGCTAAGAATCATGCAGAACCAGTGAATCCTGTGAAGACCCTAAGGTCTTGGAATAGTTCAAGCAAGATATGTTAGGGTTGAACTAGGTTAATGGTGGTGAGGATCTAGGGAATGTGGGATGCAGCTAAGAGATTTCTAGGAGACCAAACAGCTAGCACTAGCCCCAAAGCAAATCAAAGAAAGACAGAGAGTTGGCTATAATAATTCCCAAGATTTTTACTCCATTAACAGGTGTCATTAATAAGAATGGACAAAGAGAGAAGAGTGAAAAAACAGGCTGGGGTGGGGACAGTGGTGATGATAGGTCCAGTTCTGTGTTTTGGTCATGCTGAGTTTAAGGTCTAGGTGGATATGCCCAGAAGGCAGGTCTGCAACTGAAGGAACAGTCAAGGATAAAGACAGACATTTGGGAATCTGCAGGTAGTAATAGGAAGGATGGGATTCCCCAGGAAAAGTGTGTCAAGTGAGAATTAAAGAACAAAGATGGCTCTCAGGAACATGAACATTTAAAGAATGAGCTGAAGAGAAGCCCACAGAATAGATGGAACATCCCCAGCCAGTAAAATAGGAGGAGGAAATGGGGTCACAGAAGCCAAGTTAAGAGTTTCCAATAAAAGGCTAAAAATGATCAAGAAGATTAGAAATGAAAACTGGTTTTCACAGGTGGGAGGCTTTTTGTGGCAACAGCAAGGTTTATGTGTCTGGTCTAATAGTGTACCATGCGCAAATGCCAGCTTTCAGTGGTTGAAGATTAAATTCTTTCCAGATCTCTCTGCCACTAAAGTAGGCATAGCTTCTCCCTAAGAAATATCTTCCTAAGAAATTTCTAACTCCCTAAGAAATTCCTTTCAAAGACTAAGATTTGGAGAGGTGGATTGCCAGCATTCATTTGATCCATTCAATAAATATTTATCGAACAACTACTATGATGAAGACTTCTGCTAGGCAGTGGGATGTAAAAATGTATAACACCTAATATTTGGTGGAAGGAGTTTAAACTGAGTTGGAAAATAAAATAAATGCTTACAGCACAGGACTGGCTGTGTACAGGGTCTTATGGGAGGTTCCCTGTGACAGCCTGGAAGTGGAGTTAGGAAGTATTTTCAAGAGGAACTGATTCCATGAGCTGAATTTTAAATAATAATAGCTAACATTCACGTAGTGCTTCTCAGGGGCCAGGTTCCAGTACTAAACATTTAAGTCATTTCACTGTCCCCAAAACACCAAAGGGTAAGCACTATCAATACCCACATTTTACAGATGAGAAAGAGGTACAGAGGCTGACGTACCTAGGATCACACAGCTAGAAAGTGATAATGCTGGTTCTCTGCTTCCAAAGTTAGTGCTTAAAACCATCATACTACACTGCCTTTTAAAGGGACAGCTCAGAATTTGTTCAGTGGAAGATATGGGAATGGTTTTCTTAATCCAAGAAAGAGCATGCACTAAGACAAAGAAACATGGAGGAACATGCACAGTCACGCTGGGTTTCACTCACAACTACCCTGGGGAAGAAATTCTCTCCTGGCTTATATCATCCTAGTCTTACCTGCTATCTAATTCAGATTATGCTTTTTATTTTAAATATGATTTATTCTCTCCACAGTCAGACACTCTTCTACTGAACCCCAGCTGCCTTTACCCATGCAGTCCACCATAAGAACTTCTCTGCTTACTTCAGCTCTCTCCACTGTCTTCCCTTCCATGCTGCCTGGTTTCACTCCAGCTCTGACAATTTTCAAATCACACTCTAAACCTCTCTTCTGTCTAGATGGTGTGTCACCACTCTAGCATTCCTTCTAAAACTGTTTAGCAAAGAAATAGAAACTTGACGAT
Organism: Mesoplodon mirus; assembly: GCF_964341445.2. Lineage (NCBI taxonomy): Eukaryota > Metazoa > Chordata > Mammalia > Artiodactyla > Ziphiidae > Mesoplodon > Mesoplodon mirus. The sequence goes on from NC_138982.1 coordinate 68,943,186, forward strand.
CCACACCAGTGCTTTCCTTCTAAACTCATTTGACCGCTCAACCAACGAAAAGAGTTGCGATTTATTGTCATTTAAATGGATTTGTAATCTCCCTTCACTATTCCCTGGTTATTCGACATTTATAACGCACAATGGACAGTAAAGTTGTCGATTGCCTCTCTTACCAATAGACGACCCTTAATGTCCATTTATTTCAAACTACAAGCAATATTTTCGATTCTAAACTTTGTTTTGTGTGGGTACAACTTGCCCCTCACCTAAAGGATGACCAATGGGACACACTGGCAAGTGGGAGGGAGGAGCTCCATTAACTATGATGCTGGGCAACAGGCTTAAACTGGAGGTGTCCTAGGAAAACCAGGACATATGGTCACCCTAATTATCTACAGAGCCTCCTTCTTTGCTTTAAAAATTTTCATAAATACTGTTCAAATTGGCCAGGGTAACTGTAAGCAAAGGATTTAAATTTGGAGGAGTGAACTTAAAAGCCACCATTCCTCAAATTCTACATCTGCCCTTTCTCACCCACACAATGGCATAACTCATATATTTGACACCCAGGATGGATTTTTTTTTTTTTTTTTTTTGTGGTACGCGGGCCTCTCACTGTTGTGGCCTCTCCCGTTGCAGGGCACAGGCTCTGGACACGCAGGCCCAGCGGCCATGGCTCACGGGCCCAGCCACTCCGCGGCATGTGGGATCTTCCCGGACTGGGGCACGAACCCATGTCCCCTGCATCGGCAGGCGGACTCTCAACCACTGCGCCACCAGGGAAGCCCCCAGGATGGATTTTTTAATGCCTCACCCAATATAATAAAATTTGTTTTCAGAAAAAAAATTTTGCTAATCAGCAATAATAATAGTTTCTTGCTCTGTTCTTTACTTTTTAAACAATTAACAATTTTAAAATAATTCAATTTTAAAGATATTTAAATTCAGTAAAATACTTCACGTACGAAACAAAATTTGTATTTATCCCACAAAAATAGTACACCTTGTAATATGCACTCCACTCTGTTTCACTGTTTTAAAACTCAGTCACAAATAAAATTTCAAAGTATTTGCACAGAGTGACAATTAAAGTAACTCCAGTTATTTCTTGGTTTTTAGAATCCATGCGTCATCATTGCTTTTTATGAATCTACTACTTACACACAGGAATATGTAGCTCCAGGCGCTGAAGACCTGAACTATTCTAAAGTAACCTCAAACAATTCCTAACCCTATACACTGACTCTCAAAACAAGCACGTGTTGTTGACTCTGCCCATCGGGGTCAACTGCATAACTTGAATTAACTCTATGTAGATACAATGTTTATTAAAGGCCAAGTAATAAAAATGTGCTCATATGAAACTTACATATATAGTATTAAAACTCATCAGCATTTCAGCAATTGTTTAAAACATACTAATGAAAGATTTGTGGGGAGGAGCATTTTGTCACTGACAAAATCATTTCTAATTGTTGGCCTATGGTGATAATAAAAAGGAGACTGACTTTTAGTGGTTTTTATTACTTTTTTAAGTTCCCTGCAGACTATGCGCCCCTTATTGTCTGCACTGGGCAGACGGCACTCACAGGCTCACTCCTGGTCAGGCACAGCTTCCATAAGGCCATGGCCTCTCCAGCTCACTCAACCACTCCTTCCTCTGAGCTCTGGCCTCACTTCTCCTTAGCTTTGTCCGTTTATTTTGGTGTGCCTTGTGTCCGTCTTTACAGGTAAGATGACTCATGATGTAATAGCATAACCCCCCCTTTTTTTTTTTTAATGTTTAGGCATTGTGCTGACAACTAGAATACAAACTTCCCGGGGTGGGGGGAGGTAGATTTATTCTCTCATCATCAGAGTGGGAATTCACTAGTCTTCATTTGTGTGATCTGTTTTATCGTCACTGCCAAGACATCCCCCCTCCAGCTTTTATAGTACAAATTCAGGTTAGCATGGAGCAGTTTCATCCAAGCCCATCCCTGGCTAAAGCAAAGATAGTACATTAGTTTCCGAGGGCTGCCATAATGAATTATCACAAACTTGGTGGCTTAAAACAACAGAAATTTATTCTTTCACAGTCCTCGAGACCAGAAGGCCAATGTCAAGGTATCGGCAGGATCACACTCCCTCCCAAGGCTCTAGAGAATTCTTCCTTGCCTCTTCCAACTTCTGATGGCTCTAGGCATTCCTTTGTTTCTGTCTGCATAATTCTGTAACCAAGCAGGACCTTATGGGGCCTCCCAGGGACAGACCCCTCCCCCGTATCCTGTGCTTTGGCTCCTCTCTGAAGTACCTAGATGCACATTTCCTGAGCTGTTTTACAGATACTAAAACCCCCACCAAATGGAAGAAATTAACTACTTGATGACCATGAGCACATAGCCCTGAGGCCTACTGGTGTCTAAGGATTGATAATGTTAACGCCTGTAACTCTGCCCTGTTACCTTACCATCAACCAATCAGAGAATTGTGCAAAAGCTGATCACATACCCTGGGACTCCCCTCCCTCACCTGGCCTTTAAAAATGCTTTGCTGAAGGCTTCCCTGTGGCGCAGTGGTTAAGAATACACCTGCTAATGCAGGGGACACAGGTTTGAGCCCTGCTCCGGGAAGATCCCACATGCCGGCAGGGCAACTAAGCCCGTGCGCCACAACTACTGAGCCTGTGCTCTAGAGTCCGTGAGCCACAACTACTGAAGCCCGGGCTCCTAGAGCCCGTGCTCTGTAACAAAGAGAAGCCACCACAGTGAGAAGCCTGCACACCCCAACGAAGAGGAACCCCTGCTTGCTGCAACTAGAGAAAGCCCACATGCAGCAATGAAGACCCAACGCAGCCAAAAATAAATAAATAAATAAATAAATAAATAAATAAATAAATAAAGTTAATCCAGTGGGCTTAATTTGTCTAAAAAGAAAAGAAAAGAAAGAAAAAAAAATGCTTTGCTGAAACCCATCGTAGAGTTCGGGCTTTTTGTGCACTAGCTGTCCCGGCCTCCGTGTCTGGCACCTACAAAAAATGCTGCACTTTCCTTCATCACAACCCCATGTAGGTAGATTGGCTTTACTGCGTGTGGACCCAAGTTTGGTTTGGTAACAACTCCAATCTTCCTGTTACTTTGAGATAAAGATAATGGCAGGAGCAGAGTTCTGCTTGAGTAAAAGATAAGGAGGCCACATTTTTCTTGGGATTGAGGAGACCTCTCAGACCACACATGTGCAGAAAAAATCCTCAGGGGTCAGGGAAGGGCAGGGGTGCCAGCTCATAATATGTCCTGTCAACCTCCCAGGCAACCTCATTCTGGAATCCATCCTGGCTAAACGGTGCACACACACATTGGGAAGTTCCCTGAATCAGACCAGATATGGACAATAAGCAAGACGATTGCCCAGAGGGAACCTAGAAAACTACCCCCATATAAGCAATTTAAGCCACCCCAACAGCTCAACTCTCTCTCTCTGAGCCCGCTCGTGTGTCCTTTTCATATGTACTCTGCTTCTAATAAAGCTTTATCCACTTCACTACCCTCCATCTCTTTGCTGAATTCTTTCCTCAAAGAAGACAAGGATCGAGGTCCTGTTCCAAGGCTGCTAGCCCTCATGGTCTAGGATTCGGCACTCTCACGACCGTGGCCCAGGTTTGATTCCCTGTCAGGGAACTAAGGTCCTGCTTCAAGCTGCCGTACCCCGCAGGTCCCTGAGATCATTCACATGGTCTCCTCTCTGTGTCCTTTCTCCTATCTACTTTATAAGGACCTCTGCCATTGGATTTAGGGACCTCCCTAATCCAGAATAATCTCATGTCAAGAGATTCCTATTCTTAATTACATCCTTAAAGACTCTTTTTCCAAATAAGGTCACATTCTCAGGTTGCTAGGGTTAGGACATGAACATATCTTTTGTGGACCACTACACAGCCCACTACAGACAGTGACAGTGTTGGGTTAATCCAGAAAACTTCCACAAATAAGTTGGAGGAAAGAGAATTCCCCTTTGCAAAGTGAGGATTGTTAGGAATTGAGTAGTTTCCAGCCCATTGGTCAACAATTCTGCCCTGGGGACAAGTTCCTTGGAAGGAGGCTAAGGAATATCAGAAACCCAAGAGGTTGAGAAAAAGTGGCTTAGGTTTGTCCTCGACCTCTCCACAGAGGAAAGCAGTGGGAGCCAAGAGTATCGCAAAGAATACAGAGGGTGGGAGAAAGAATGTGGATGGGACAGTTTGTGTCCCCTAAAGGCTCACGAGCTGGGGCAGCTGACTGCAGACCAGGTCCCTTTTATGATGGAGAAAAGTGGAAAGTGTCAGTAGGACTAGCTGGGTGGGGTGAGGTGAGAGCAAAGGCCGGGCATGGCATAGTTGCTCTAGGGATGGCTTTTCCCAGAGGAATAGTCTGATAGTCTTTCTATCATCTGTGAGGGGTTCCTAGAAGCACTAATAAAGAGCCCTTTCACACGAAAAGGTCTCTGGACCTGATGGTGCATGAAGACTTTCCTCCCTTCTAAGTTGCTCCACTCTCACACTAGCAAATGCACATTCATTATCTTGTCACAACTCTGCGAAAGGGTAAGTTTTAACATAATGGTGCTCTGCACCACAGCCCTAATTGCCTCTGAACTATTGTACGTTTGCTTTCTTAGCACGTGGACAAATGAAGTCAGAAGATCTGGCTGCATTTGTTTTTCTGCTTGTTCAGCTAGGGATGCATACTGGAAAAATCAGGGCAATTTCCAAGTGTCCCAAAGGTTCAGAATGAAGTTTGTTATTACCCCTCCCAACACCAACCAGATGGAGCTAGATTTCTGATAACAGCCAAAAATTTTCCCAAAAAGATAGATCTTTTCGAAAACAACTTCCTAGCCTTGTTCATTATATTCCCCAAATGCTAAACTTCCCTTCTTATCAGCTTTTGATGAATGATCAGAAACTTTATTTACAACTTCTGTGAGTGAGAATAGGACTCCTTTAGGCCCGCTTACCCCCATGACACCAGAGCAGCAATAGCTCTGAAACCCATCAGTGCAACAGTCAAGTGATTTTCAAAATCGTCTCTATTTTGTTTTTACAAAATAATATACTGGACATTTATTTTTCTCTTTGATCATTTTATGGTATCTTAAATTTCCCCATAGCTCTTCATTTTGAAATGCCATCAATTTTAACTTTCATATTTATTGATAAGAAAAAAAGTTGATGGAAAATAAAACAATATAGCTTTATTAAATGTGTTTTACAACACACAATTGTTTATACCAATGGGAGTAGGCAAAAGCAAAGATTATATTTTCTCTTCATTTTGTATGTAAACTATATTTTTACACAGAGAGCACGGATATATGTATTTTGTATTTATTTTGAAAGATTGCAGGTGGCTGGTTAATGCCTCTTATTTGTGTGTACTTTATATTTGTATGTCTAAAAATTTCAGACATATAAATTCAACAATATGTAGTTCAGCCAAATGTTTTTTTCTATGAGGATTATTTGCCCTCTTTAATACTTTTTGCCTTGAAATATACTTTGCTATTGTTTATTATTCTAAAAAAATAAAAAATAAAACAATAAAGCCTTTATCAACAGTTTATCATGACTATACACAGTTGAATTCAGTAACCACTTGTATTTTGAAGTAAAGTTCTGAAACATGAAGAAAATCATAGAATATTAACTATTAAATTAACCATTTAGGTCTATGGCATGAAAGCAAAAAGGAGTTACCAAAGTAGGGCATGTAAATAGACAGAATGTATAGATGTCCTTCTTCTAGTATTGCATGTGAAACAAAGGCTGCTGGGCTCAGAGGCTCTGTACAATAATTCTAGAGTTTAGTAAAAGTCTATTATGATGTTGACCATTGACTAATATCTTGGGATCTTAGAAGAGAGCAAGATAGAGAAACCAAATTACTAGGGTTCAGGAACTAAAAGTGGAGTCAGCAAATATAGATGTCTCAAGAAATTTGCAAGTGATAAAACCCTATGGAACTTTAGACAAGGTGCATAACCTTTGTGTATTTAAACTAGTTAAACTAGCTAAACTAGAAAATTTATTCAGTAAATATTAATTTTCCTCCTTCCAGTAGTTTACAAGATTAATGGAAGGTCAAATAAAAAGTTCCTTTGGGGTTCTTTGGTTGCTAGCAACAGAAATTGACAGGCTAACTCAGGGGAAAAGGAAAAATTTATCAAAAGAATATGGGGTAACTCACAGAATTATGAGAAAAGATGAAGAACTAGTTCTTAGGAAAGGGCAGGAACGAAGGCAGAGTTAGAGGATGCAGGTAGCAGAATCTAATGGTCCACCTGTTCCACCATTCACAGGGATGAATTATGCTATCCACTTTCAGTCTCGTATTACTCAGCTAAGATTCCTGTTCTAGGGAGGGAGCACCTGACTGACTGGCCGGGATCACACAACAACCCCTTGGCAAGAACAGGGTGGGCATCTTGACTGACAGTCCCAATAAGATTGTTAGTCCCAAATGGGGAAGATATTGTTCTTCAAAATTGGGGTATTGTTACTTAAAGAAAGGGAAACAGCTATTAGGTACATGAAAACAAGGGATACTACCATGGTATGCAATACTGTTTGGTAAACTACACAGCACCACATAAATGCCCATTGCAGTCATTAAGACTCTTCAGTGGAGAAAATTAGAAAAAAAAAAAAAGGAAATGTAAGAAATGGCTTAGTTTAAAAATGGGAGGTACCAAAATACAGAAAATGGTGGCTAGAGGGGAGCTGGTGGGTGTGCGCATGTTCCACTGAAGTAGGAGAAAGTGAAACTGAGAATAGGATTGACTGAGGATCAAGAATCCAGAGGAGTGGGTGGGAGGTGGCATTTCCAGGGTGGAGGGACTGGCGCAGGTGAACACCCCCGTCTCTGAGTTGGGAAGGAGGGAATATAGAAGATAAAGGAAACAAGGGAAATCTGTGACAGAGAGAAGCTGAGGCACTGCCCATCCCATTTATTTTCTTAATGCTTCTAACAAAGGAAAGGTGGTACGCAGGGTTTTGGGGGTGGGGGGCTACAGAGAACACTGGAGGAAGAAAAAGAAAAAGAAAAGCTGAAACATTTTACAGTTTGGAAGCAGAAACATTAAAGTTGCCTGAATTCATATACTGTAAAGAAACATGTCATCCTAATTCTTGGGTGCCACTTGGAGTGTTCACAGGAGGGAAACCTATCCACACTGCTAGCTGCCTTCTCTACACGAGACTGTGTAGTGAAGAATTTAACCTTACTGAAAGAGGTTACTGAAAGAGAGGTCTGGCCTGTGCCCTCGGCTCCTGTGAGATAATCTTTGTTCAGTTGTGGTCCTTGAGCTGGCCAAATTATTAACAATATGAATAAGGCTAGGGGCTGGCCACTTTGAAAAGACCATCAGTGTGATTTAGGGTGGAGGCTTTGAGTCACACAGCATTAGTTGGCCTGGAAACTGAGATCAACCACATGGGAAATTAATCAATCATGCCAATGTAATGGAGCCCCAATAAAAACTCTGAACATAATGGCTTGGATGAGCTTTCCTGGTTGGCAGTACTTTGTGTGTACTGTCACACATTGGTGCCAGGGACGCAACACGGCCTGACTCCACAAGGAGAGTGGAAGCTCCATACTCGGCACTTCCTTGTCTCTGCCCTACGTGCTTCATCCCTTGGCTGCTTTTAATCTGTATGTTTTCCCTGTAATAAACCAAAACCATGAGTATAAGAGCTTTCAGTGAGTTCTGTGAGTCCTTCTAGCAAAGTATCGAAGCTGAGGGTGGTCTGGGGAGCCCCTTGAACTTGTAGCTGGTGTCAGAGGTGAGGGCAGTCTTGAGGACTGTTCCCTCTAACTTCACAGTTGGCCAAACTCCTCACAGAGACACAATGCATGGTGCAGAAATGTTTGCTACTTGTCAACCTGGAAACAAACTTGTGAGGCCAGGGGAGTTGGCCCAGAGTGGAAGCTAGGGAAGATCTGCCACTTGGCATTTCTCAGTCTGAGATCCACAGCAGGACCTGTCTGGCTTAGCACCCTTCAGAGCGTCCGTTTGCCACCCAGTGATACCAGAGGTGATGGGTGCAGCCAGCAATGTACCGAGTGCAGAAGCACAGCATTCATTCAGTCCCACTCAGAAACCTCCCTGTTCCACCAGATTCTCCTACTGCCAGCACATACCCACAATGGTCACCTCTCTCTGGAGCCTACCCAACAGGGATCCCCTCCTCTCCACACACACAGATCCCGTCTTCTCAAATACCTGAGGACCCAGCCCTGTTAGGCACAGAGAGATTCATCCATCATTACCGCAGACTGAAGATGGACACACATTTTCTGACATTCCTCCCACTGAAAGATGGGTTGTTCCCTCCCCTTGAATCTGAGCAGGCGCTATGACTGCTTTAGCCAACAGAATATGACAGAAGTGACACTGAGCCATTTTCTGTATGAGAAACACAGCTTCCATCTCCTGTCTCTTGGAGCACTGGCTCTGTGGGAAGCCAGCGGCCCCGTAAGAAACTCAATCTAGCCACTAGAAAAGGTGACTGATCAGCTTCAACTGTTCCAGCTCTCTGAGCAAGGGGCCAAACCCGAGAATGAAGAAACCCTTGTGCACATTCCAGCCTCAGCAAATGCGATTTAAAGGAGCAAGGAAGAGCCAGAACTGAGAGGGCCCCAGGCGAGCCATTCTCTCCATCTACAGTTATCTGATACATCCCAGCTGAGGCCACAGTCATGGGGGGGTGAGGGGTGCTGTGCAGAGAGGAGCCATGCAGCTCTGTCCTGTGCAGATTTCTGACTCACAGAGCTGGAGAGATAATAAAAGGGTCATAGTTTTATGATATTAAGTTTTAAGAAGTTTGGTATGCAACAGTAGATAACTGTAGCACTCCCTCATAAACGGGGCCCAATCTTTCATAATTGGGTCTCTGCCATCTCATGCCCAATGGGGCCTGGTTCTCTCTCTCACACAGAGCCATGACCCTCTGACAGCTGCAGAAATCAACCCTGCTACACACACAAGAATTCAACCCTCTCTCTCCTGGGGACCTTTTGTCCTCCTACCTCACGAGGACAAAGCCCTTTCACACAGGGGGACACAGCCCTCTTACACCCATGGAAAACTGCCCTTAACACACATGCAAGGACTGAATCCTCTCATCCAGGGACTGAGCTCTCACTTGCCTGGAATACCACCCTCTTATGCCCACCTGGAGATATTTTGATGGCCTGCCCTCCTATGCTCAGAGATGCCTCTCTCTCTCTCAAACAGGATTCAGCCTGTCTTCCTCACCGCCCCGCTCTTGTGTACACACTCACAAGAATCCAGCAGCCCCCTCATACAGTGTCTTTCTCTCTTCAGCTACAACTTGCACTTAACAGTGGCCTTCTAAAGAACATGATGCAACCATTAGGGTCTGAGGTGTAAGTCACTTCTAAAGATTCACATTTCAAACCTCTTAGGAGGAAAGGGGGTGATGGGGTAGACTGCTGGGCAAATGAGTGGGGCTGAGAGTGATACTTGGGGCCATGCTGTGACAAAAGGAACACACACTAAAGCAGAAAACCCAAGACCCAGGATGTCCATCTCTTCTCACCACTGTGAACTTGACAAGTGGCCTTACTTCACAGAGCTGCAGGTTCCTTGTCACTAAAGTGGGCAGAGTCACTCCACAGACCACACCCTCCACAACTGTTGTTGACCTGCTCAAACCAGTGCCCTGAGCCCCTTCAGTACACAATCCTATGTTAGATGACCACTGAAAAGGGAGCAGAATCTCCTCTTTAACTCACTCAGTGATGCTGGGAGTTCACGTCTTGAACAAAGGAGGAAAAATCTTCATAGGATATCAGAAGTTATTTAATTTCTGGGTAAGAATAAACAGGCGGCAGAAAGAGATTTAGTTAATGACACATTTCCTAGAATGCTGATCCTCTAACAGCTATCACATGTAGGTCAAAAAGCAGTTAGAAATGTAAGAGTCAATTAAAAGCCCATAGTACCTTATCAAAAAGAATCTGAATTACTTGTCTGTGGGCTCAGCTGCAATCACCGAGCTAAAAAGAAAGCTGACTGAGGCAGCTCCCTCCTTTTACAAATGGCACAGGCAGCAATCTGCACCATTATGCTCGACTGCCGCTTACACAGCCCCAGAACAAGCACGTGATTGGCATTTACAACTCACTTAGTTTGCCGCCATAGGGCCTCCCTCTGCTTTGGCAGTTGGGGTTCCTATCAGGGAAGGCCAACAGCATCCAGAGGAGCCATTAAGGAACGGCCACCTCTTTATTCTTATCTGCTTCAGGAGAGAACCAAGTCTGACCCTTTCAGAAAGATTCTGAGGGGATCCCCAGAAGGCATCTGAAAAACAAAGACAAGAGTATGGAAACTCCCTCAGGGAACAGAAACTGAGGAACCTGCTGTTAAATCATGTCTTCATATTTTGATTTGCTTCTGTTTTCATAAACCACCTGGGTCTTAGTTTCCATGTTTAGCAAAGTATGTTGATCCATCAAAAGAATTTCACCTTCCCTTCCAGCTCTCAGACTGAAAACTGTTCTTGTCTTGGAACATTCCAGAAGATAACTAGGGTTTATAGATGAGAAAACTTTTAACCGCTAGGATCTTAAAGAGTCTTTCAAGTTGCAAATGAATCTTCAAGAGGCTAATGAAGCTATGGACACTGTCCTCTGGAAAATATGAACATGAACTTACACACAAAATTTACATACTTTTTCAGGTAACCTATGAGTCAATAGGATCTTGGAAGTGAAGTGACTTGCCCGAGGTCACACACTAATTACAGAGGACTGGGAAACAACCCACATCTCCCAGCTTCCAGTGTAGTGTATTTCATGATCTCACATTCTATGCATTGGAAAAACAGACTCGCCAAGTGAATCAACTAAACTGTAAGCCCCGTGATGGCAGGGATCAGAGGGATTCTGCTTTCTAACCTAGACCATAATTGACTCACTCACTAATGTAGAAGAGTGAAAAAACTGGATTAAGAACCACTGTCAACAGTTTTGCTTTTATTTTTATTCATTTATTTTTTAACATCTTTACTGGAGTATAGTTGCTTTACAATGGTGTGTTAGTTTCTGCTGTATAACAAAGTGAAGCAGCTATACATAAACTGTATATCCCCATATGTCCTCCCTCTTGCATCTCCCTCCCTCCCACCCTCCCTATCCCACCCCTCTAGGTGGTCACAAAGCACCGAGCTGATCTCCCCGTGCTATGTGGTCGCTTCCTACTAGCTTTCTGCTTTACAGTTGGTAGTGTATATATGTCCATGCCACTCTCTCACTTCGTCCCAGATGTTCTCTTCCAGGACAATGAATCTTCAGCAGGGGACCAGGACAAAAGAATCAGATTCATTTAGGGGTCACACCCCAACCTGGCCCTTCCTGCTGGAGGACCATGGCTGGGGCTCTTGCTTCCCTGGTCTTCAGCTTTCCCATCAGTTGTGAGAGTCCCCCCTACCACCACCAATCCTGCCAATCAGCTCCCTTTCACTTAAATCAGCCCAAGCAGTTTCTGTGGTTGCAACCAAAGAACCCTGACTGATTCATGAAGAAACCCAGGGAGCAGGCTAACCCAGATCACTCCATTTCCTCCCCGATGCCACAGCCCCATCACACCGCTAGGTGGCTAACTGCTTCTCCTCTCCCAGCTATTCACGGGGTCACTCCATCCACTGGTAAAAAAAAAAATCCCTGAACCAGGAGGCAACACATCTGGATACCAGCCCTGGCTGTGCCAATAACCAGCTGAGTCTCACTGCTCTTCATTCACCCTCTAGGTAGCAAGTAGTAGTACCCCCTTACACTCCTTACCATGAGCCGGATACTCTTCTAAGTGCTTTACATGTAAGTGATTTATCTCTCACAACCATTTTACAAAGATACTACAGTTATTCTTCTGTTTTCAGATTGAAAACTGAGGCATGGAGAGGTTAAGTATCCTCAGAGTGACACAGCTTAGAAAGTAGCTTGAACCCAGAAAATCTGAAGGCTATGTGCTCTTAGCCACTACACAATGCTGCCCTTCTGGGTTTTGAACTTTTCTCTCTGTTGTAATTGGACTGCTTTGAGGATCTTCGTCTCTGTCTGGAAGAGATTTATACTCTAATTGTAGAGCATTGTGACCGAGCATGAAGGGTCCAGGACTGCTCTGCCCTCTCCTAAAGGTCTTGGTCCCTCCCTTCAGCTCCTAGTGAATGTTCAGCTAATGCCCTCAGAGCCTATTTAATCAAGACAGTGAAAAGCTCTCTTCTTGCCACACCTATGATCTTCAACTTAACTATCTGTTCCTATTGCTGCCATAACAAATAGCCACAAACATAGTGGCTTAAACCAGCACACATTTATTATTTTCAGTTCTGGAGATCATAAGTATGAAATGGGTCTCACCAGGCTAAAGTCAAGGTGTTGCAGAGCTGCGTTCCTTCCAGAGATACTAGGAATCAGTTTCCTTGCCTCTTCCAGCTTGCAGAGGCTGCTTGCATTCCTTGGCTCATGGCCCCTTCCTCCAACATCAAAGCCAACGCTGTAGCATCTTTTCAAATCTTTCTCTGACTCTCTTTGCTTTGGTCATCGCATCTTCTATGACTCTTTTAACCATCCTTGTTATTATAGTTAAAGCCCACCTAGATAACCTCCAGATCTCAAGGTCCTTCACTTCACATGTGCAAGATCCCTTTTGCCATGTAAGGTAACATATTCACAGGTTCCAGGGATTAAGATGTGGAAACAGTAAGGGCCATTATTCTGCCTACCACGCTACCTGAATGCACAACAGTTAAATCTACCACAACAATGGAAAGAAATTTAGACATCCAAATCCAGAAACAATGATGGGAATTCCACATTTCTTGGACTATTCTAAATGAATATTTATTAAAGGATCTAATCCTCCCTCTGTGCCAGAGAAATGGGGGTAGACATCTAGAAGAAGGGAAAGTCATAAGTTGGGACTCCCTCTGAATAACTGCAAAAACTGTGTGAGCTATTATTTTTCAATGCTTTTTTGAGTCTATCTTTATTGTTTAGATTCAGAAGCAGTTGGCTTTTCAAGCCCAGTGAAGCCCCAAATTTCTGGATTCTCTATATTACCTCCCATTTTTAATCTCAAACTAGCCAATTTTTGCTTGAATATCTTGTCTAATGAAGCAAGAAAAACCATTACCAAATGTCCTGCCACTGAAGTTTCCAGCTTTCCAGGCTGAAATATCTATTTCCTTGCTCCCTGACTGTAAATTTAGAACCACATATTTTAGGTTTGCATATGGCAATACTCACTTCATGGTACTCATTTCTATACTAGAGTAAGATCACTTGTAACAAATTGATCTCAAAGGGTCTCCTGCACAACTGAAGTTTATTTCTTATATAGGCCAATGTGAGTGTGCCAGGTTGGTGAGTGGCTTTCTTTCATGAGGTAATTCAGTGCCCTGGGTCCTTTGCACCCTGTGGCTTGGCCATCAGTTCCCATGTCCTAGTTGCCATCATTTACATCTAGCTCACATAAAGGGGAAAAGAACATGTAAGGACCACAGACACATCTTTTAAGTTTTGGGGCCCAGAAATGGTACACTTTTCTTCAGGTCAAATTCCATTGGTCAAAATCATTGGTCAATCTGCAAGGGAGGCTACAGTGTGGTCTACTTCTACTTCTGTTTCCAAAAAGTATACATTTTAGTTGGTTTATCTGTTCATCAAAGTGAGAGTTCTGGGGTGACTGCCCCATTTGCTCTGTTTTAGAATGTAGTAGATAGTATCTTGGAGTTACGCCTCTAAGATTCCATGATTTTCCATTTTTAACATTATTCAGATCACTGATTTCAGAACAGCATCACCCAACTTTCAACTCCTTTCATTAAAAGTAGAAAAATGGTGGAGTGGAGTGCAATGGAAAGGACACAGATTTTATCACTAAAATAGAACTGTGTTTGAATCCTGGGTTTATACATTCACTAGCTATTTCATCTCTGATGAGTTACTTCATTTCTTTGAACTCTCATTTTTTTTCCAAGAAAAAAAGAAAACTTCACCCAAGATTACCTTTCCAATATATCTCATGGTATAACCACTCATATCTCAATGGCAAAGCTAAGAGCTTCTCATCATTCTTTTAATATCATGTCAACCTATTACTTTTATGGAGAATGTGCCCAGGGGAAGTAACTGCTCACCCAGCTCCATTTCTAGGTTGTAGGAAGAGTTAATACCATATTTATTATACCTAACAGCATACTTTGTGTATACCAGATACTCAGTAATGTTAGGTCCCCTTATTTTCTCCTTTCCCTTTTCCAGTTGTTGTTTAGAATCAGAGAAACTTGCCTCTGTGAGAACTTGTTGGTGCAGTGAAGTACACGTGCTTTTCTACTTGATTAAAATTTCACAGTCCATCTAGTTACCTTATAACCATTGAGGAAATGTCTCCATTTCTGCCACACATTCTTTGTTTAATAGGACAAAGCTTATTTCAGAGATTGCTGGAGAGCACTTTTCATTAGGATTTACAGGACCTACTTTTAAATTCAAGGCCTTAGGGTATTTACAATTCAACCAGGGAGTCAGAGTACACAGAGCAGAAAACAACCTTCCCTAGACCAGTGGTTGCAAACTGGAGGCCGCAGAACACATCAGCCCATGGACATGATTTGTTTGTAAGTACTATGCTAGTAAAAATTTTGATTTGGTTTCTCACATTGAAAAGCCAGGAGATATAATATTAAATTGGAAGTTTTGGCTTCTGGAGAAAAATGGGAAGAGCGGGCCACATAGGGGCCACAGTACCACAAGGTAACAATGTGCTCAGTTGACAGTGACTACTTTTTGCACAGGGAGAAATGCTCCAGTTTGCTTCAGCTCCCCGGCTCCCATACCCCTGTACCTACCTATATTCTCTGCCTGGCCCTTGTAGGCAACTGAGTTTGCACCTCACGTTCTGGATCCTATGGCCTATAAGGTACAAATAGGATTGTTACTTGCCTAGTTCCTATTCCTTCAGGAGAAAATCTGTTGGATAAAGTGACGTGATTTTCTAAATTTTCTAATATTCTAGGAAAATCATTCTCACAGTTTGAGAATGTACTTCTCACCAGCTGATCCAAGGCAGGCTCAGATGCCATGATCAGACCTGTGTTTCAGCCAGGCTTTATCTGGATCTAAGGTGGATTGGAGGTGGGAGAAAACAGAAAACAAAGGCAATAGTTTCGAAGAGAGGGAGGGAATGGTGGTTTGAATCAGGGCAATGGTAGCGGCAATGGAGAAATGCCAGATGTGGGAGATTTTAAGGAGGTAGAATCAACAGGAGCTAACAACTGATTGGATTTTAATATTAACGTACCCTTCACCAACTTCACAGATCTTACTGGACTTTCCACTCACATACTCCCCACTTCAGTCAGACTCTACTGCTCATTTTCCAATTTCTACCTAACATTCTAATAGGTCACTTATACACAAGTGCCAAAAGAAATGGAGGCATCAAAGATGAATCCAGTTTTAGGTGCCTTTAATGAAGACAAAGAATGCAGGAGAACAGAAAACATTTCTTTTGCGGAAGGTGGGGCATGGGAGAAGGCTGGAGGTGGGGGAAGTTAAAAGGTTTATTGTGGCACATAAGAATCAAGAAATGGATGGAGATGTCTAGGAAGTAGTGACATAATATAAAAGCAAATCACACGGACTCTAGAACCAGAATGCCTCGGTTTGCATCCTAGCTCTATGACTTCTTAGCTATATGACATTGGGTGAGTAAGTTACTTAACTTCTCAGAGCCTTGATTTCCTCTGAAAAATGGGAATAATTGTGCCCACTTCATAAGTGTAGTGCGGGAGTGAGTCTAGGACCTTAGAAAGAGACATGAGCCATCACAGTCGTGGACAATGAATGTGCTCCCTGGAGAAGACACTGCAGAGGGAAGAAAGCCAAGAGCAGAGCCCAGCTAGGAGGCAGAGAGGCAGATGGAGCCCTAGGGCAGCAGTTCTAAAATGTGGCTGTATATTATAACCACCTGGAGAGCTTCCAAAAAGTACTGATGTCTGATCTCACCCCCAGAGATGCTGACTGAATTGTTTTGGCATGTGGCCTGAGTGTTGAGTTTTAAAAGTTACCCAGGTGATCCTAATATACAGACAATTTTGAGAACCATATTCCTAAGGAAAGGATTTCTCATTTTAAAATGAGCTCCGTCCATCAAAATGTAGCTCTAAGTGTAAATTCCAACAAAGCCCTTTCTTATAACATTACTGTAGGTCAAAGACTTGTTAGAAGCTATAATAAAAATGATAACCACCATTTACTAGCAATTAAAGTAGAATAATGTACTGATTATGAGCATGGGCTCTGAAATTAGGCCTGGGTTCAAATCACAGCTCTGCCACTTACTTAGCTATGTGAATTTGAGAAGGTTACTTACCTTTCTATGCTTTAGGATCATATCACTGTCTATCACAGAGGGATGTTTGTGGGGAAAATGTATTAATAGGCGAAAAGAACTTAGAACAGTGCCTGGCACAGAGTAAGCACTTACTAAAGGTTTGCTATTATTATCCTTATTGTCATTATTGAGCATTTATTGGTGCAGGAGTGACCCAAACAAGGAGGCTATAAGATGGGATTTTGGGACTTCCCTGGTGGTGCAGTGGTTGAGAATCTGCCTGCTAATGCAGGGGACAGGGGTTCAAGCCCTGGTCTGGGAAGATCTCGCATGCCGCGGAACAACTAGGCCCGTGAGCCACAACTACTGAGCCTGCACGTCTGGAGCCTGTGCTCCACAACAAGAGAGGCCGCGATAGTGAGAGGCCCGCACACCGTGATGAAGAGTGGCCCCACTTGCCACAACCAGAGAAAGCCCTCGCACAGAAACGAACACCCAACACAGCAAAAATAAATAAATAAGTTAATAAACTCCTACCCACAACATCTTCTTTAAAAAAAAAAAAAAAAAGATGGGATTTTGGAGAGAGGTTATCTGCTAGCCAGCTGCGATGATGATTCCATCACTACTAGGACGGGAAGAATGGATAGTCCCTGGCACATTTTAGCAGTGCAATTGTTAAATTTTTAACCAACGGTGAACTGGAAAAAGATACCAGAGAAAGGGAGTGTACTGGCAGATGCAATATATCAGATGTTTGATAAATCCTGGGAAAATAATCAGTAATTGATAATAATTGAATACCACAGCAAGTGTATATAGTAATATTAACTCAGTCCTTCCCAAAAGGGATCTATGACCATTTACTCAGGTACCCATACACTGAAGAAAGAGAAATATTGAGACATTTAAGGACTCTGGACACTGATACCCCTTGACAACTAAGTAGACAGAATGACTGAAGCACATGATGACAGCCAGCCTCTGTCATTGGGCCCTACCAGTTTTGGCCAATGGCCATATGAACAAAGTAGCCATGGGGATATGGATGGAGGGTACACAAGGGCCCAACAGCATGGGGTTCCTTGCACCAAGTCTTATCTAGCTTCTACTGCTGTCAAATGTCCCATCTGCCAGTAAAAAAGACCAGTGATCCTCCATGTGGCACCATCCCTTGAGAAGACCAACATCTACTTAGAGGCAAGTTGATTAGATTGAACCCCTTCTATTTAAAAGTGATAGTGATTGATCTTGACTGGAATTGACACATATTTTAGGTATAGATTTGCTTTCTCTACCCATAGGATCTCAGTCTGCCCTACTATCCAAAGGCCTACAGAATGTTTGGCCTACCAGTATGGAATCACATATATTATCAAGGAACTTCAACCAAGTTCCTTGAACCAAAGAATCCACTTTGGAGCAAAGAAGGTACAGCAGTGGGCATATGAGCGTGGAACCCAGTGTTCCTATCAGTTACTGCAGAAGCCATAAGCTGCTGTACTCAGCTGATCTTTGGAAGGAGTATTGAGGTATCAGTTTGGAGATGACACTTTTCAAGTACTGTCTGCCATGAATAGAATACATGGCTCTGGAACCAAGGGGTGGAAGTAGGAGTCCCAGTGGTGTACTTGGGGAGACCATGTCTCCCATCTTCACAACTCCAGGCTCATCAAGTCCACAGGTCCTGGCCAGCAGAGAGGGAGTATTTCCCTCTGACCAAGTGTCTACTGGGGTGTCTCTTGGTAATCTCCTGCCCAATTTTGAAGGTCAAATGTAGCAGTCACAGATGAAGAAGAACATGGTAACCAGGAATTCAGACCCCTCAGGGATGAGAGTCTGGGTTGCCTCACAAAATAAGCCACTTTGACCTGCAAAAGTGCTGAGGGCGAAGGGCGAGTAGTTGAGGAAAGAAATGACGAGTATCAACGTGGCCCTGAGACCAGCAGCAGTGAAGGGGCTGAGATTCATCTTCTAACCTTCCTCTTGTAAGCTTCCCCTGGAAAGAGGCTAACCAGAATTCTTGATGACCTATTCCCAAACGGGATGAACTTAATATTTGAAGACAGTGGATCTGAGCACGCAAGTCTATAGTAGATGCTGGGGTGCACAGTCCAGGTTGCTCTTCAGGACTAAGACACCCATTCCCCCAGATGCCAAGAGTGTTGGCCACTGGTGGCACACAGCAGCATCCCTCCCAGGAACTGCTTTTGGCTGAAGAAGTCTTTCTGGCTCAAAGGGGTTGCACCACCTCCTACAGGTGGTACATATCCAATGGCTGGTAATGCAGGGGTATGAAGGCCAGGCCCACTTGCCTCAACTCTGGACAACTCTGATAGACCATTCTAGTTCTAGGGTTCCCAGCTGGGGCCTCTGTTACAACTGCTTCACAGTTCAACTCCTCCCTCTGCCCAGTCCTACTTCCTTTGCTCCCTCATATAGGTGATTAATAAGAGTACTCTCCCATAAGTATCTTGACACAAATATCCACCTCAGATTCTGAGGGAGTGAATCTATGACACCAGATAAAGGTTTTGTACTTAATGGGTAAAAAAGAAACTTCCCTCCACCGTAAATTCACTCTGGATGAGAGTGGCAATGCATGGATTGTAAAGGAAATTTGTTTGTCTCCAAAGCATGTAATTATTATTATTTTTATTTATTTATCTATCTATCTATCTATTTATTTATTTATTTTTGCAGTACGCAGGCTTCTCACTGTTGTGGCCTCTCCCGTTGCAGAGCATAGGATCTGGACGCGCAGGCTCAGCAGCCATGGCTCACGGGCCCAGCCACTCTGTGGCATGTGGGATCTTCCAGGACCGGGGCACGAACCCGTGTCCCCTGCATCGGCAGGTGGACTCTCAACCACTGCGCCACCAGGGAAGCCCTAATTATTATTAATAAAAGTAAAAATGAGAGAGATGCCAGGGAGAACATGCCTAAAGGAGCCAAAATTCTGATTTTTAAGACAAGATCATCTACCAAGATATCTTGGAAAGCAAACTCCCTCTAATGCCTTCAGCATAAATTCATGTGTGAGCTTAGTTAAGAGGGAAGATTTTACTCTCGCCCCTCTGGATTTAACAGGACAATGTCATTACTCTGGGAGAAAATGTCAGCTTCCTAAGGGAAATTATTTTCTGCAAAAAAGTCTGAAAGGGCTTCAATGGCCCCACTGGTCTACTGTACAGAGAAATGTACCAGAGATACTGACAAGAAGATCATCATAATGATAAAATATAGACCTCTATATAGTCCCTAATGGGGAGAACAGAAAAATGAGCTTGTGTCCAAATGCCTCTGTTTCCTGAGCAGAATTCTTAACCTTGGCCAGAGTGTTTTCAGAATGCTTTATACTAACTTGTAACAAAGATAAAATCTCCCTGTTAAAATAGCTATAATATTAGTCACCTCAGGGGGATGCTGTCAGGCTTTGCAAAGTGCTTTGTGGCTCCTCAGATAAAAGCAGAGATAAAGCTACAGTGTTATTATTTTTCAACTTGGAGGGCTATCTGGCTAACCCTCTGCATGAACTCACTCTAATCAACCAACTCAAAAGCCTTATATAAGCTATAAATCCCACTGCCCACTTCATTTCAGTGATGACAGGGGAAACAACATGACCACTTGCTCCCTGGGCCTGAGGAAGTGTCAGACTCCCAGCCTGGGGAACAAGAGAGACTGAGCAATGAATTTCAGACAGTGCCTTATTGGGGGGAGAGGGGGTAGCACTGCAGCTCCCCTCACGACAACCATTACATCCTTGGGCAAAATCTAGATTCCCAATCTGGAAGCAAGATGCTTATGATCAGTCCCCAGCCTCCTCCTCTTTCTCTTCCTCTCCATCCTCCTAACTAACAGAGGCAGGGGCAGCTAACTCTATACCAAAATCCATACTCCCCCTCCTGAGTATAAAGCTGTTTTGGGAAGCAGCTGACAGTCATGTAGGGCCATGGGACCTGTTCTCACCATGTGGTATGTGTCACTTTCAGGCCTGGGTTAAGGTTAAGAGGAGTTGTGTTTTTCCACATCCATCTGCTGACTAAATGCCAAGGGCTCTGACATCCTAGGGGATGGTGAAGTCACAGAATTGAAGAACTCCTGAGAATAGGAATATCACCATAGTACTGTTATATGAATGAAAAATAGACCTCTATTGTGTTAAGCACTGAAATTTGGAGGTTTATTTGGTTCGATGTCTAGTGGTACCCTAACTGTACAAAAACACTTCTTGAGCCATTGCTATGTGTCACAAACTTTTCCAAGCATATATCCTGAATATCTCTTGTAATGCTGACATCAAGGCTACAGGGTAGCTACTACTGTTATCCCCACCTTATCAATGAGAAAATGAGGCACAAAAGAGTTAAGCAAAATGTCCAAGGTCACACTGCAGGTAAACAGTGCTGAGTTCAGTGCTGGATCCTTTCTACTGGCCCCAAGACAATGCCTCCAATAATCTCTCTTCCTTTCTCCTCTGTGCTCCGCAGGCTACAGCCTAACCAGATCATATACCTCATGAGTAGTCTTACCATTGGGAATGACTTTCCTTTCCTCCATCTTTTCTTGTCAAATCCAACAAGACACTGCTGAACTTCCAGTGGCTTCTGAAGCAGTCCTTTCCAACAGGACTCACCCCTCCACTCCAAAGCCTTGCTCTGTCCTTCACTGGTCAACTGTCACCAGAGAAGAATGCACTCCCTAACGGGCCTCCTGGCAGAATGGCTGGTCCTTTTGTAGGCCTCCCAGATGAGACTTCCAGCCTGGGAATTCAGTGCTAACTTACCTAGCTCAGAGCTTCACACATTACCTGGCAGAAGTAGGTGCTCAGGAAATGTTTATTGGATTGAACACGTGCACATAAAATACAAAGCTGCCAACCAGTGGTTGTTAACTTAAATAACATGCCAAGAGAAATGAAAGACTCCTGTATCACACCCAGAAGAATCTGGCTTGGGAAAGGAGAGGCTTTCTCCAATTCATTACAGCTGAGCAGGTGCTAATCCAGGGCCCAACTGTGGTCATACACGAGTGGGTGCCACGTACTTACAGCCACATTTCAGGAGCACTGGCATGGAAGGGATTCTACCTAAAACTGGATCTACCCTACACGCCCTAGTTACAGCTGTCTAGTGCCTGAAATTTTACAATTAAAGGTCCATTCCTTGACAAAGGTTAAACATTTTCAGATATTCATATCCTGATACAGTGGATTTGTTAGGCCCTTTCCCAAGAGTGGGCTGTCAAAGGTAAACAAGAGAGTATGAAGACCTTAGCACAACAGCCCTGCAGCTTAAAAAGGGGGGAATCAGAATCAGCAATGAGGGGAGAGATGGGAAAAGAACAACTGGGACATGGAACACAAGGCTTGCCTGCTTTACAGGTGTGCTCAAGGTTGGTCTGAGTCCGAGACAGAGCCCCACAGGATTACATGCCTTTTTGTGGAAGGAGGAAGCCACTGACCCAGTCTCCTATTTTTTTCAACCTGAGTCTCCTTGAAAGAGGACTCAGAAAAATCCTACCCTTGGCCAAGACTAACTGCTAACTGCCCTAGGGCAGCAAATATCACACAATTAGTTTCTAGAGCTTCACTTACTATCTCTGTCAGTTTCAGGAACTGCCTGTCACTAGAGCCCTCTAGTGCCAGAGGATGAAGCTATGTGCAGTATAAAACAATGAAAGAGCCAGAATTTGCTAGAATAATCCTGGTCTTAGATGGTCCAGGGCTAAATGTTACAGCTGGCTGTTAGAAAACTGTGAAGGGCTAAACATTGATTTGTTAATTACAGATAGCTAAAGTAGGCTTAAATATATATATATATATATATATATATATATATATATATATATATATATATATATCTCAACCCTTCTTCTCCCCACCTTCAGGGGCTATGAAAGTATAGAATAAATAATAAAATAAAAATCCTATCTTCTACTACCGCTGCAGTTTCCCTTCCCAAATTTCCTTTGACAAAAAGAAGGTTAGCTGTAGTAGTTATTTCCTCGACTAGTAATTTTCCCTCCTAAGCATCCCCACCACAGTTGCTATCTTCTGAATTCTATCCTCCATTATATCTAAGTTCTATTAATGACACAGGACCTGACATAAGCCTGTCTCTATTGTATGAATTCAGATGTGCTATGCAGTCCCCAATGGCCAAATTCCTTCTCCCCAATCCCATTACCACCACCTTCCCCAACTGAACCTGTAATTTCATCTTAGAGCATCATCCTCTCTGGCTTAAATCAAATTCCAGTTTAAAAATATAAATCTTCCTAGAGGGAAAATTCCTAAAACCATTAAATGAACTGAGACTATAAAAGTCAGCTTTTATTAATTCAACTATCCAACAAGTAATTTCTTCAACTCCTACTATGAGCTGGACACACTGATTCGATATAGGTAACACGTGATTTTAAACCACAAGGTGAAGGAGGGGGATACCAAGGAAGTTCTGAGAAACTGCCAGAACCAAGAGGAGCCTAAGAAGAAATGAACACTAATTATAATATAGTACCCTTAGTGGGATCCAGGAAGAGAAGAAGGATATTAGGTAAAAATAAGAGAATCTGAATAAAATATGGACCTTACTTAATAATAATTTATCAACATTAATTCATCAATATGACAAATGTACCATATACTGTAAGGTGTTAATAATAGGGGAAAGTGGGTATGGAGTATATGGGAACCCTCTGTATTATCTTACCAATATTTCTGTAAATCTAAAACTGTTCTAAAAAATTAAGTCTATTTTAATAAAGAAAAGAAAGGAAGGCTGAGAACACTAAAGACAGTGGCAGAGGCATCTATACCCCCTCCTTTTCCTAATAGTGCCCGAATTTCCTTTAAATCACCTCTCCCTTAACATCAGTGGGCAACGTGGGTGGGATTCATCCCTGTTCCAGCTCCAATGAAGGGCTCTCATGGTCTAAGTCAATTAGAATATCCCGCTCACCTGGGCCACTGTGATTAGTTCAAAAATAGACCAATCAGAGCAGTAGGATTCCAGGAACTGCTTGCTGAGGCCTTAGGAAAGAAAAGCTTTTACTCTTCTTCTGGACCAGGGTGTGAGAATCTGAGGCTTCCAAGGCTGCAGCAGATATCTTGTTACCATGAAGAGAATAAGACTGAGGGATGCTATGAGACAACTCACATCCAAACGAAGCAAAGCTTAGAAACAGGTCTTGCTGCCATTACTTGGGCTTCCTAGTCTATGACTGCTCCTGAGGACAGCAGTGCATTTGGGCTTCTGCCACCTGCATCATGAAAAACTGTAACTAATCTTATGGATATGCACACTTCACAGCATTGCCCGTGGTGGCCACCTGACTGAGCAGGGAAGGGCCCCTCCAGAGAGATGGTCCTGCCTTGCTGAAGTCACCAGGGCTTGTGGCAGAGCCATGCTCACTTAAAGAGGCACACACAGTCACAATTTCATAGGGCTTGTTTATGAGTTTGAAAACAGAGCAGCAAAAAGATGGTGTTAGACAATAGGCCCCTCTGTTTTCTTTCCAAAAGGTCTATCACAATCAAGTCACCTTCCAGTTCTAGGCAAGACTAAGTAGAGGTCAAAGGGTCATGCTTTACTTGAGTTTGACACCGAGTTTTCAGTCAGGAATAAAAAGTTGGACTTCAACAGCCATGGAGGCAGGGACCACTTCTCTCTTGTTCACCCTGTATCCCCAGGGCTTAGCATACCAGTAAGTGTCTAATAAGAGCTCAAGAAATGTCTGCTGAAAAAAAATAAATTGCTAAAAGTTGTCTTTATTTAACTGTAGACTAAGTTTTCTAGATTGAAAGAAACATTCTGCTATAACAGCATGCCCAATCCAGTGTCTTCAAAACAGAAACCTTGAGGCAAGTCACAAGATTGGACGCCCAAAACCAACATCTTAAAAGGGAGCTCAGTGGATTCCTCAGAACTCCTTGCCTGAGCAATGGGATGTTGTCACCCTGAGGCTTGTTTTTCACTCTTCAGAAAATTAGCCAAGTGATTCAAGAAAGCCTTTCAAAGATGACCAACCTGACATTCCATTTTATTTTTCCAACGGCATGTTCAAAAGTGCTGTGCTGGTATAGACCTTCTAGTTCAGATTGATGGGTGAGAAATTTGCTGCTCTGTCATTAACTGCCTCTTGCTAGATGGGAAGCAACTTTTTAAAAATAGCTAGCAATTCAGGCTGGTGAATAAAAGAAGGATAGAAGAGTAACAGTCACCTTTCCTCCCATCTGAATTTGCTGAGCCAGGAGGGTGAGCACATTTTCTGCGGCTCGAAAGCAATGGTTGTCTCCTTAATAATATCTACAGCATGTGGGGCTACTGACCCGCTCTTGACTGTAGCTTCTATTCACTGATATCAGACCTGAACAACAAATACATCTGGGTTTCAATCTGGCTTTCCATGATGTTTGGGTTTTATGAACTGTTTTGAAATGAGCTGTCTTATTGTTAAAGAAGCAACTTAGAACCTAATGCAAGCAGATTGGACATTGAATCACTGTATTTGAAGGATTATTTTCATTATGGTTTGGGACACTAAAAGCTGGGATTCGTTCATCCAGCCATTATCTACCTATTCAAACAATCCAACTTTCCTTCCTTTATTCATTCAGCATTCATAGTGTCTACCATGTACTGTAGTATTTACATGGTACTAGGTGTTGGGGATATACAATTGCTTATGCTGACCTAGATCCATTATATTTATCCAAGACCCCAAAAGTTCAGCCCTTACTGGATCAACCTTTACTGTAGCATTATTTCCATCTTGACTATCCTACTACCCTGCCAACTCTTGATGGATAATGTAACTGGGGTCATTTTTAATGATGTCCACAAATTCTGTGATACTCTTCTCCTTCAAAAGGTGGAAACTAATTCTCCCCACCTTAAGAATGGATTGGATATTATGACTTGCTTCTAATAAATGGAATATGACATAACTAACAGTGTGTGTCTTCAAAGACTAGGTCTTAAAATGTTTATGGCCTCCTCCTAGTTCTCTCTCTTAGAACACTTGCTCTGGGGGAAGCTATTTACCATGTTGTAAGGACAATCAAGCAGCTCTAGGGAGAGGCCCACATGGTGATGAACAAAGGCTTCCTGCTAAAAGTCAGCAAGGAACTGAGGCTCCTGTGAACAGCCATAGGAATGAACCATCTTGGAAGTGTACTCTCCAGACCTGGACAAGCCTTTGGATGACTGCAGCCCCAACTAACATCTTGACAGCAACCTTGTCAGAAATGCTGAACCAGAACCATTTAACTAAGCCATTCCTGAATTCCTGAACCTGAGAAACTATGAAATAATAAATATTTGTGGTTTTGAGCTGCTAGTTTGGGGGTAATTTGTTATGTAGCAATAGATCACTAATACAATGACTGTCCAACAACCACAGGTTTTGTGAATGACATTTAAGATCCTTTCCAAATTTCTTCTAGTGTTCCCTCCTTTACTACAGACATTGAAAAGCTGAAAACCTTATTTCTGAAACGTCCTTGTAGCTAGGGTTCCAAATGTGATTTAGATTCCACCAATCAGAATCAAAGCGACTTGCGTTTGAAATGACTATGGACATTTCAGGTAGATTTCTCACTCAGCCATGAGATCTGGAGACTGAAGTTCAAGTGAGAGTTCAGAGACAACGAGGTAGATTCAGACATCATCAGAATATAGGTGGATGTTAACACCATGTGAGTCGGAAGAGATCTCCAAGATGGCAGAGGAGTAAGACATGGAGATCACCTTCCTCCCCACGAATACATCAGAAATACATCTACATGTGGAACAATCCCTACAGAACACCTACTGAACGTTGGCAGAAGACCTCAGACTTCCAAAAAGGCAAGAAACTCCCCACGTACCTAGGTAGAGCAAAAGAAAAAAGAAAAAACAGAGACAAAAGAATAGGGACGGGACCTGCACCAGTGGGAGGGAGCCGTGAAGGAGGAAAAGTTTCCACACACTAAGAAGCCCCTTCACTGGTGGAGACGGGGTGTGGTGGGGGGAAGCTTCAGAGCCACGGAGGAGAGCACAGCAATAGGGGTGCAGAGGGCAAAGCAGAGAGATTCCCGCACAGGGGATCGGTGCCGACCAGCACTCACCAGCCCGAGAGGATTGTCTGTTCACCCGCCGGGGCGGGCGGGGGCTGGGAGCTGAGGCTCGGGCTTCAGAGGTCAGATCCCAGGGAGAGGACTAGGGTTGGCTGAGTGAACACAGCCTGAAGGGGGCTAGTGCACCACAGCTAGTCAAGAGGGAGTCCATGAAAAAGTCAGGATCAGCCTAACGGGCAAGAGACCATTGTTTCGGGGTGTGCGAGGAGAGGGGATTCAGAGCACTTCCTAAATGACCTCCAGAGACGGGCACGGGCCGTGGCTATCAGCATGGACACCAGAGACGGGCATGAAACGCTAAGGCTGCTGCTGCAGCCACCAAGAAGCCTGTGCGCAAGCACAGGTCACTATCCACACTTCCCCTCCTGGGAGCCTGTGCAGCCCGCCACTGCCAGGGTCCCAGGATCCAGGGACAATTTCCCCAGGAGAACACACGGCATGCATCAGGCTGTTGCAACGTCATGATGGTCTCTGCCGCTGCAGGCTCATCCCGCATTCCGTACCCCTCCCTCCACCCCCTGGCCTGAGTGAGCCAGAGCCCCCTAATCAGCTGCTCCTTTAACCCCGCCATGTCTGGGCGGGAACAGAGGCCCTCAGGCGACCTACATGCAGAGGCGGGGCCAAATCCAAAGCTGAACCCCGGGAGCTGTGTGAACAAATAAGAGAAAGCCGTGTGGCTGACAGGGTCTTGGTGTTCTGGTCGGGTGTCAGGCCTGAGCCTCCGAGGTGGGAGAGGCGAGTTCAGAACACTGGTCCACCACAGACCTCCCGGCTCCATGTAATATTAAACGGCGAAAATCTCCCAGAGATCTCCAGCACAATGGTAAGACCCAGCTCCACTCAACGAGCAGCAAGCTACAGTGCTGGACACCCTATGCCAAACAACTAGCAAGACAGGAATACAACCCCACCTATTAGCAGAGATGCTGCCTAAAATCATAATAAGGTCACAGACACCCCAAAACACACCACTGGACATGGTCCTGGCCACCAGAACACAGACACCAGTCCCTTCCACCAGGAAGCCTACAAAACCCAATGAACAAACTTTAGCCACTGGGGGCAGACGCTAAAAACAATGGGAACTACGAACCTGCAGACTGCAAAAAGAAGACTCCAAACACAGTAAGTTAAGCAAAATGAGAAGACAGAAAAACACACAGCAGATGAAGGAGCAAGGTAAAAACCCACCAGACCAAACAAATGAAGAGGAAATAGGCAGTTTACCTGAAAAGAATTCAGAGTAATGATAGTAAAGATGATCCAAAATCTTGGAAATAGAATGGAGAAAATAAAAGAAACATGTAACAAGGGCCAAGAAGAACTAAAGAGGAAACAAGCAGTGATGAACAACACAATACATGAAATTAAAAATTCTCTATAAGGAATCAATAGCAGAATAACTGAGGCAGAAGAGTGGATAAGTGACCTGGAAGATAAAATAGTGGAAAAACCAGCCACAGAGCAGAAAAAAGAAAAAAGAAAGAAAAGAAGTGAGGACAGTCTCAGAGACTTCTGGGACAACATTAAATGCACCAACATTGGAATTATAGGGGACCCAGAAGAAGAAGAGAAAAAGAAAGGGACTTAAAAAAATATTTGAAGAGCATATAGTTGAAAACTTCCCTAACATGGGAAAGGAAATAGTTAATCAAGTCCAGGAAGAACAGAGAGTCCCATACAGGATAAATCCAAGGAGGAACATGCCAAGACACATATTAATCAAACTATCAAAAATTAAGTACAAAGAAAACATATTAAAAGCAGCAAGGGGCTTCCCTGGTGGCGCAGTGGTTGAGAGTCCACCTGCCGATGCAGGGGACACGTGTTCGTGCCCCAGTCCAGGAAGATCCCACATACCGCGGAGAGGCTAGGCCTGTGAGCCATGACCGCTGAGCCTGTGCATCCAGAGCCTGTGCTCCGCAATGGGAGAGGCCACAACAGTGAGAGGCCCACGTACCGCAAAAAAAAAAAAAAAAAAAAAAAAAAAAGCAGCAAGGGAAAAACAAAAAATAACATACAAGGGAATCCCCATAAGGTTAACAGCTGATCTTTCAGCAGAAACTCTGCAAGCCAGAAGGGAGTGGCAGGACATATTTAAAGTGATGAAAGGGAAAAACCTACCACCAAGATTACTCTACCCAGCAAGGATCTCATTCAGATTTGATGGAGAAATTAAAACCTTTACAGACTAGCAAAAGCTAAGAGAATTCAGCACCACCAAACCATCTTTACAACAGATGCTAAAGGAAGTTCTCTAGGCAGGAAACACAAAAGAAGGAAAAGACCTATAAAAACAAACCCAAAACAATTAAGAAAATGGGAATAGGAACATAAATATCGATAACTACCTTAAATGTAAATGGATTAAATGCTCCCACCAAAAGACACAGACTGGCTGAATGTATACAAAAACAAGAACTGTATATATGCTGTATACAAGAGACCCACTTCAGACCTAGGGACACATACAGACTGAAAGTGAGGGGATGGAAAAAGATATTCCATGCAAATGGAAATCAAAAGAAAGCTGGAGTAGCAATTCCCATATCAGACAAAATAGACTTTAAAGACTACAAAATAGACTTTAAAGACTATTACAAGAGACAAAGAAGGACACTACATAATGATCAAGGGATCAATCCAAGAAGAAGATATAACAATTGTAAATATTTACACACCCAACATAGGAGCACGTCAATACATAAGGCAAATGTTAACAGTCATAAAAGGGGAAAACAACAGTAACACAATCATAGTAAGTGACATTAACACTCCACTTTCACTACTGGACAGATCATCCAAAATGAAAATAAATAAGAAAACACAAACTTTAAATGATACATTAAACAAGATGGACTTAATTGATATTTATAAGACATTCCATCCAAAAACAACAGAATACACTTTCTTCTCAAGTGCTCATGGAACATTCTCCTGGATAGATCATACCTTGGGTCACAAGTCAAGCCTTGGTAAATTTAAGAAAATTAAAATCATATCAAGTATCTTTTCTGACCACAATGCTGTGAGACTAGATACCAATTACAGGAAAAAAATCTGTAAAAAATACAAACACACTGAGGCTAAACAATACACTACTTAATAAACAAGAGATCACTGAGGAAACCAAAAATACCTAGAAACAAATGACAATTAAGTCACGATGACCCACAACCTATGGGATGCAGCAAAAGCAGTTCTAAGAGGGAAGTTTATGGCAATACAATGCTACCTTAAGAAACAAGAAACATCTCAAATAAACAAACTAACCTTACACCAAAAGCAATTAGAGGAAGAAGAATAAAAAAAACCAAAGTTAGCAGAAGGAAAGAAATCATAAAGATCAGATCAGAAGTAAATGAAAAAGAAATGACGGAAACAATAGCAAAGGTTAATAAAACTAAAAGCTGGTTCTTTGAGAAGATAAACAAAATAGATAAACCATTAGCCACACTCATCAACAAAAAAGGGGAGAAGACTCAAATCAATAGAATTAGAAACGAAAAAGGAGAAGTAACAAGTGACACTGCAGAAATACAAAGGATCACGAGAGATTGCTACAAGTCACACTATGACAATAAAATGGGCAAGCTGGAAGAAAGGGACAAATTCTTAGAAAGGTATAACCTTCCAAGACTGAACCAGGAAGAAATAGAAAATATGAACAGACCAATCACAAGCACTGAAATTGAAACTGTGATTAAAACTCTTCCAACAAACAAAAGCCCAGGACCAGATGGCTCCATAGGCGAATTCTATCAAACATTAAGAGAAGAGCTAACACCTGTACTTCTCAAACTCTTCCAAAATATAGCAGAGGGAGGAACACTCACAAACTCATTCTACGAGGCCACCATCACCTTGATATCAAAACCAAACAAAGATGTCACAAAGAAAGAAAACTACAGGCCAATATCACTGATGAACATAGATGCAATAATCCTCAACAAAATAGTAGCAAACAGAATCCAACAGCACACTAAAAGGATCATAGACAATGATCAATTGGGGTTTATCTCAGGAATGCAAGGATTCTTCAATATATGCAAATCAATCAATGTGATAACCACATTAACAAACTGAAGGACAAAAACCATGTGATCGTCTCAATAGATGCAGAGAAATTCGACAAAATTCAACACCCGTTTATGATAAAAACCTTCCAGAAAGTAGGCATAGAGGGAACTTATTTCAACATAATAAAGGTCATATATGACAAACCCACAGCCAACATCCGTTCTCAATGGTGAAAAACTGAAACCATTTCCTCTAAAATCAGTAAAAAGACAAGGCTGTCCACTCTCCCCACACTTATTCAACATAGTTTTGGATGTTTTAGCCACAGCAATCAGGGAATAAAAAGAAATAAAAGGAATCCAAGTCGGAAAGAAGAAGTAAAGCTGTCACTGTTTGAAGATGTATACACTCTATGTATACATAGAGAATCCTAAAGATGCTACCAGAAAACTACTAGAGCTAATCAATGAATTTATTAAAGCTGCAGGATACAAAATTAATGCACAGAAATCTCTTGCATTCCTATACACTAATGATGAAAAATCTGAAAGATAAATTAAGGAAACACTCCCACTTACCACTGTAACAGAAAGAATAAAATATCTAGGAATAAACCTGCCTAAGGGGACATAAGACCTGTATGCAGAAAACTATAAGACACTGATGAAAGAAATTAAACATGATACAAACAGATGGAGAGATAAACCAGGTTCTTGGATTGGAAGAATCAACATTGTGAAAATGACTATACTACCCAAAGCAATCTACACATTTAATGCAATCCCTATCAAACTACCAATGGCATTTTTCACAGAACTAGAACAAGAAATTTCACAATTTCTATGGAAACACAAAAGACCCCGAATAGCCAAAGCAATCTTGAGAAAGAAAAACGGTCCTGGAGGAATCACGCTCCCTGACTTCAGACTATACTTCAAAGCTACAGTAATCAAGACAGTATGGTACTGGCATAAAAATAGAAATATAGATCAATGGAACAGGATAGAAAGCCCAGAAATAAACCCACTCACATATGGTCACCTTATCTTTGATAAAGGATGCAACAATATACAGTGGAGAAAAGACAGCCTCTTCAATAAGTGGTGCTGGGAAAACTGGACAGCTACATGCAAACGAATGAAATTAGAACACTCCCTAATACCATACACAAAAATAAACTCAAAATGGATTAAAGACCTAAATGTAAGGCCAGACACTATCAAACTCTTAGAGGAAAACATAGGCAGAACATTCTATGTCATAAATCACAGCAAGATCCTTTTTGACCCACCTCCTAGAAAAATGGAAATTAAAACAAAAATAAACAAATGGGACCTAATGAAACTTCAAAGCTTTTGCACAGCAAAGGAAACCATAAACAAGACGAAAAGACAACCCTCAGAATGGGAGAAAATATTTGTAAATGAAGCAGCTGACAAGGATTAATCTCCAAAATTTAGAAGCAGCTCATGCAGCTCAATATCAAATAAACAAACCACCGAATCCAAAAATGGGCAGAAGGCCAAAATAGACATTTCAGGAAAGAAGATATACAGATTGCCAACAAACACATGAAAGGATGCTCAACATCACTAATCATTAGAGAAATGCAAATCAAAACTACAATGAGGTATCACCTCACACCAGTCAGAATGGCCATCATCAAAAAATCTACAAACAATAAATGCTTGAGAGGGTTTGGAGAAAAGGGAACCCTCTTACACTGTTGGTGGGAATGTAAATTGATACAGCCACTATAGAGAACGGTATGAAGGTCCCTTAAAAAACTAAAAATACAACT
Source organism: Mesoplodon mirus (assembly GCF_964341445.2). Lineage (NCBI taxonomy): Eukaryota > Metazoa > Chordata > Mammalia > Artiodactyla > Ziphiidae > Mesoplodon > Mesoplodon mirus. The sequence continues at coordinate 68,975,498 of NC_138982.1, forward strand.
ACCATATGACCCAGCAATCCCACTACTGGGCATATACCCTGAGAAAACCATAATTCAAAAGGAGTCATGTACCACAATATTCACTGCAGCTATATTTACAATAGCCAGGACATGGAAGCAACCTGTGTCCATCAACAGATGAATGGATAAAGAAGATGTGGCACATATATACAATGGAATATTACTCAGCCATTAAAAGAAACAAAATTGAGTTATTTGTAGTGAGGTGGATGGACCTAGAGTCTGTCATACAGAGTGAAGTAAGTCAGAAAGAGAAAACCAAATACCATATGCTAACACATATACATGGAAACCAAAAAAAAAAAAAAAGTTCTGAAGAACCTAGGGGCAGGACAGGAATAAAGACACAGGTGTAGAGAATGGACTTGAGGACACGGGGAGGGTCAAGGGTAAGCTGGGATGAATTGAGAGAGTGGCATGGACATATATACACTACCAAATATAAAATAGATAGTTAGTGGAAAGCAGCCACATAGCACAGGGAGATCAGCTTGGTGCTTTGTGACCACCTAGAGGGGTGGGATAGGGAGGGTTGGAGGGAGACGCAAGAGGGAGGAGATATGGGGATATATGTATATGTATAGCTGATTCACTTTGTGATAGAGCAGAAACTAACACACCATTGTAAAGCAATTATACTCCAATAAAGATGTTAAGAAACAAACAAACAAAACAAAAAACATGTGAGTCAGTAAGACCTGCTGCCCAAGGAGAATGTCAGAGGGAAGAGATCCACAGACCAAGGACAGGGCACTGAGAAACACCAGGGTTTAAGGAAGAGGGAGGCGGAGAGGCATGTGAAATTGCTGAGAAGGATCCAACTCAGGCAGGAAAGGCTGCAGGACAGAGTGGTGTCATGAAAGTCAAGGAGACAGGAAATCTCAAGAAGGAAAGGTGAGAAGACAGTAAGATGAGGACTGAAACGTGTCCACCGGACTTAGTGGTGGTTTCAGTTGCCCAAGAAGTTTCCATGGAGATGCTGGATTTAAGTGGGTGGCAAAGTAAATGGAGGTTGAGGAATGAGAGACCACTCTTGAAGAAGCTTAGCTATGAAGGGAAGAGGAGAGGACAGTATCAATAGATATGTAGGTCTTGATCCAGGATAACTATTTTTTCATTGAGGGATTTCATTAATGTGAGAAAATGCTTGGGCCACAGTTCTAAGTGAAAAGCAGCAGGTTATAGAGCTGTACATACAACCTGATGAAGAAATCATGTAAATGAAAAACATAACTAGAAAAAAGACTGGAAGAAAATGCATCCAAATGTTATAACGTGTTAATGTGGCTATATCTGGTGGAGGGGTTTATGAGTGGTTTTTATTTACTCCTTTTGCCATTTTTTTATCTTCCATGTTTTCTCCTAACTTTTTACAGAAATTTTTAAACAAAGACAAGTTAAAGGATAGGATAATGTATACCCACATACTCTTCATTTGGAACCTATATTTACTAATTGTTAACATGTTCCACAGTTTTCTTCTGTCTCTCTCTCCTTCCCTCTCTCCATCCACCCATTTATCAATCTATCTGTCTACCTAACCATTCATCCATCTACTCTACTTTACTTGTCTTTAATAGTGGTTTATATAATGTATAATATTACATATACATATATACGTTGAAGTTTTTTGTTGAATTACTTTTCAGTGGCAGACATCATGCCACTTTGTGTTTTGTTTGTTTGTTTGTTTGTTTTTTGCTGTATGCGGGCCTCTCACTGTTGTGGCCTCTCCCGTTGTGGAGCACAGGCTCCGGACGCGCAGGCTCAGCAGCCATGGCTCACGGGCCCAGCTGCTCCGCGGCATGTGGGATCTTCCCGGACCAGGGCACGAACTTGTGTCCCCTGCATCGGCAGGCGGACTCTCAACCACTGCGCCACCAGGGAAGCCCAACCACTTTGTCTTTAGGTTCTTCTAAGAACAAGGATGATCTGAGGAAGATAACTTTAAAAATCATACTAATTATACTAAAATCATACTAATTATACTATGTGTGTATGTGTTCACACAATCACTAGGATTGTGTGTTTGTCTGTGTGTGAGAGAGTGAGAGAAAGAGAGAGAGAGAGAGAGAGAGAGAGAGAGAGAGAGAGAGAGAGAGACTGACTCTAGGAGGAATAGCTCTGAGTTTTGACCCATGGGTCAAGAATGGATTTCAAATAAAACTCCAAGAGCCAGAATTTGCATGTGTTGCTCTCTGCTGATAATACAGAATCAATGTTTCTATTTAAGCATATTTATAGACTACAGATAAACATCCTGTCTGCCACAATAGTCCTACCTTTCCTTCCAAACCCACCTCAGGTGCCACATCCTCCAGGAAGCCTCTTCTGCCTTTAGCCCCTTCAGCCAGGTAGAGTTTTGCTTCTTCTCACATCTCAAAACACATTTGCTCATCCTCCTCTTACAGCTTCCATCACATCTGCCAGGAGTTGCTATTTCTCTGCTTTCTTAAGTGTTTCTCAGGCTCCCTTGTACACTTTAACCTACTTGAGTAAAAAAGCTCTGTCTTGCTCACAATGTCACAGCTAAGGTAGATCTAGATCGGAATCCCGGCTCTTCTACTTTTTAGTTGAACATGTTATTTAACCTCTAAGCCTCAGTCCCTCATTCAAAATTTTCTCATAAGGTTGTTGTAGAAGTAAAGAAAAGATTAAAGTTGATCTTTATTAAATACTTAATAAGTGGTAGCTAGTTTATAGCTATTTTCACAGTTTCTCTTCATAGAAGTATACAACAAATACTTGCTTAATTATACTAACTCATTAGTAGCTGATACTGGTCAAATATCTCACAACTCCCCCTCCACCTCTCACACACCTATAGTAGATATTTCAATCCAGTCAGAAAAAATATGATAATTTTAAGAACAGGCATGAATTCCAGTGAGAATCTATATGAGGGCTTTTCCATTTCCCCTTAAATAATTGCATCATGGTAAGTCTCACTTACATTGGTAAGATCAGGATTGCTACAAGCCCAGCAACCAGTTACCAGTTTGTTAGATTCCTTGAAAAGTCTTTGAAAGCAGTAAGAATCATGGTGGATGTAAAACTACCAGGATCACTACAGCTGGAAGCAGAGGCCTCTGTGGGAACATCTGACCATGTAAAAACAGTTCAGAACCAATGCTGCAAAACAACCTCTTAGATGCAGAAGACCAGGCAGCTACTTGCCTTCCATTTGAACTTAAATCAAGTGACACAAAGGCAATTGTTATAGAATATTTGGATCAAAGAAGGAAAGTAACACAATTCCTTCATTTAACACCAGTTTTGCATAACTTGTATTCATGGACATTGTGCTAGAGACAGTTGTGGGCACTGTGGGACCTGTTATCTGTCCTCTGTCCTCCAGAATACTACTTAAAACAATTTTACTGCCTCTTAAACCCAAATCCAGCACAATTAGTGATGAGATGTCATGAGAGAGGGAAAAGTACACTGGGCTAGGGATCAGAAAACTCAAACTTGAGAATTGATTCCATACCTTTCTTGTCGGGTGACTTGCATAACTTACAAGTTGGACTCTTGTTTCCTTCTACAACTGAGATAATAATAATGTCCTTTACTACTGCACAGAGCTGTTTGGAGGATTAAAGAGTTCAATAGCTATTAAGTGCTATGCAAATGTAGGGGTTATTCTCTACTTGAATGTCTTATAGGCCTGCTCCCTTCTGGGCAGAATAGAGTGAAAAGGTGAGAGAGCCTACAACACAGGGGTGCAAAATGAGGGGCAGATTAAGAAAAACGGAATGGGTATAAAGCACACATGGTTATAACCTTCAGTCACATAGAGGGTGTTGCACTCTGGAGTAATAATGCTTTTCTCGCTCTCTGAATATTCACTTGTGCCAGGACTCCTGCTGCGTTCCCACGAGGAATGACTCTTCTGGCTGATTGCAGGATTGAAATGACTTCAGTCATCAGAGTGAGTGGTTTCATTACTAGGTAACAAGTCATTCACCCAAGATTAAGTGGTTGTCAGTCAAGTTGAGGCTTGGATGGAGCCATCAGTCCCAGAGATGTGTGATATACCTTAGCATGCCCTAGCCCGTGATGGGTCCTTTTCCGACTGTTCCCACTAATTAACAGGAAGATGCTCGTTTACTTCATGTCACCCACCTCGCCATGAATTTACTCTCAGGGTACTGACATCCCCAATACGAGGAGATAGAAATGAAGAAATGCTTCAAAATCTGCTGCTGCTGCCTAGTGTTTCTTGTGAACAGCTTCCTTGAATTTGCTCTAAAGCACCAAACATGATTAGAACTGAATTTGTTTCACTTTGGAGGAGAGAAAATTATAAAAGTGTTATATGCCTGCTTATATCTCACAAAAAACCTTGCTTCTTGAAGTTAGCAGCTGTGTCTTACTCACCATCTATCCCTGAACAAAGTACAGCGCCCAACACAGGGTAACCAGTCAGTATGCACTTACCACGTTGAATTAAATGGAAACAATATTGGTTTCCAGGTCAAACTTCATTACTTGTATGAACTGGTATTGTATCATCTTTATATTCTCTTTCCTTTGCACCTCTTTTGATCCTAGTATTTAATAATTACACAATACACGTTTTTCTTAGTAACATCGATAGTAAAAGTCCTTCTGTTTCTGTGTGTACGGCCCTATGAGTTTGGCAAATGCCTACAATTGTGCAACTACCTCAAAAAATTCTCCTGTGCTTCTTCAGAGTCATTGCCTCCCCGCCAGAGTTCCTGACAATCCCTGCTTTGCGCGAACTTGAGTTTTTGTTCATTTTGCTAAATACCTAGGAGTGGGATTGCTGAGTCATGTAGTAAATATGTGTTTAACTTTCTAAGAAGCTTCCACACTGTTTTCCAGAGTGACTGTGCCCGTTTCCATTTCCACCGGCAGTGTAGGAGAGTCCCAGTTGCTCCAAATCCTTGCCACCACTTGGTATTGTCAGTGGTTGTTTTTCATCAGGCATTCTAATAGCATGTGGTGATGCAGTAAATTGCTATATGTGAATTATTGAACAGGCAGAGGAAAGAAGAGGATACACCCAGATTCCTCCATAGTGTAGGAATTTTGTGAGAATTAAACCAATGAAGACCATTCAGAAGGAGCCCCATTGATATGGGTTATTAAACAGTTACATTGCTAAACTATTAATTCCTCAGCCTGAAGGAAGAAACTTGGGTGTACAGTTTCTAACCAAAAGCTTCCCCACTGTTTTCTGTTTAATGGTAGAAGTGTTTCTGTCACTAACACGATTTTCAAGACCTACATCCACTTTCCAGGATGTAACAAACAAACAGAGCTTTAATGAAACACCCAATGGTGTTTCCAGGAAATTTTCAAAGCTGAAATTGCTTTCTGATATTCTCTTGGCTACAAGCTTGAATCTTATATATTTTATCATCAACACTTTGTACAATGCTGTGTACACCACAGAAGATTATTCAGTTGAAATAAATTTTGCCTTTCCTCTAGAACTGCACTGGCCAACATGGTACACTCCTAGCCACATGTGGCTACAGAGCACGTCAAATGTGTCTAGTGTCATATTTTAAAACTGTAAGTTAAAACAGTGTATGAAAGAAAAAATGTAAAATATCTCATTCATCTTATATATATATATATATTTTTTTTTTTTTTAGAAATTTACTTATTTATCTATTTTTGGCTGCATTGGGTCTTCGTTGCTGCATGCGGGCTTTCTCTAGTTGTGGCGAGAGGCAGCTACTCTTGGTTGCGGTGCACAGGCTTCTCATTGCGGTGGCTTCTCTTGTCACGGAGCATGGGCTCTAGGCACACGGGCTTCAGTAGTTGTGGCTCGCAGGCTCTAGAGGTCAGGCTCAGTAGTTGTGGTGCATGGGCTTAGGTGCTCCACAGCATATGGGATCTTCCTAGACCAGGGCTCGAACCCATGTCCCCTGCATTGGCAGGCAGATTCTTAACCACTGTGCCACCAGGGAAGTCCCTCATTAATCTTGTATTGATTGTATGTTGAAATGATAGCATTTTTGGACATATTTGGGTTAAATAAAATATATTACTAAAATTAACTTTGCCTATTTTAATTTTTTAATATAGTTATTAGGAAATTTTAAATTACATATGTAATTACATATACACTTTGCATTATATTTCTTTTAGGCAACACTACTCTAGAATGGAGGACTATTGCTAAAGAAAGTTAAATTTGAGTTACATCTAAAAAAATCTATGGGGCATTTCAAAATCTAGTGTTACTTTTAAATAAAAAAATATATATACACCATTATTAAGTGTAGTAAGATGTTATATATTTACTAATTAAATGTTAGATATTTTTAAACTCATTCATTCTATATCAATATTCTAAAGTGGACATATCAATTGTTAAAGGAAAAGTATTTTTTAAAAATAGACAATAAAAATCAAAACAGTAAAAATAAAAATAATTAAAAATTTAAAATAGAAAAATTAAAGACAACTTCAGCTCTTTAAAAGATACACAAAGAAATAAAAAGGCAATTAAAAAACTGGGCGAAAATATTTGCAAAATAGATATCTAAAATTGTTATTAAGAATATATAAAGAATTCCTACAATTAAATATTAAGAAGTCAAGTAATTTGATCAAAAATGGGCAAAAAATCTGAATAGAAACTTTACCAAAGACCTTACAAAAAGCGCAAACCAGTACGTGAAAAGATGCTCAACATCATTAGTCATTAGAGAAATGCACAACTACACTTAAAAGACTAAAATTGAGAAAACTGATGATTTCAATTGTTGAAGATGTAGAGCAACTGGAACTCATATGTTGATGTTGGAATGTAAAATGGTACAGCCACTTTGGAAACACAGTTTGGCAGTTTCTTATACAGTTAAACATGTACTTACCATATAACTCAGAAATTCTAATCCTAGGTATTAACGGAGTCCACACAAAGACTTGTAGGTGAACAGTAGCTCTGTTTATAATAGCCCCAATCTGGAAACAACCCAAATTTCCAACAATGTGCCATCAATATGTACAATATCCACAAGGAATATTACTCAGCAATAAAAGGAAACACACTGCTGATGAAACTTAGCAGGACCCTGTGGGGCTCTCCTGGGTACAAAAGCCCTTCTTGTGTCCTAATTTGTTGTTTGTAGGAAAAAGGCTTCAGCCTCCTAGACCTTCCCTGAGTTCCAAAGGGCAGATTCAAGTAGTTACTAACTAGGGAAGTGAGGGAATGGAGAAACAAAGAAGGAGCAGTCAGGAAATAATAGTGCATCGATAAAGTAGAGTCCTAGTTCCTCCTCAAGGGATATACATAACAATACTTCTTTGAGATCTTCTACAGGGATTAAGTCTCCCATCCAAGAGGAAGATGGTAACTTCAGGCTGAGCACAGATTCCTGGAGCACTGCCCTGCTACCTCACCATCAACCGATCAGAAGAAAGTCACACATCCTGCAGCCTTCATCCCAAATTTTGTCTTTAAAAACTCTTCCCTGAAAACCATGGGGGAGTTCAGGTCTTTTGAGCACAAACCACCTGTTCTCCTTGCTTGGCCCTTACAATAAACCCTTCTCTGCTCTGACGGTTTGTTTGGCCTCACTGTGCAGGCACATGAACTTGAATTATGCACTGATAACAAGCAACAAATTAGATAAATCTCAAACGCATTATGCTAAGCAAAATTCTAGAAAAAGAAAAATTAATGATTGAAAGCAGACCAGTGGTGGTTAGGGGCCAGGGGTGGGAAAATGTATTTATCAAAAAGAGGCAAGAAGGAACTTCTGGGATGAGAGAAATGTTCTCTATCTTAATTGCAGTGGACTGTATACATTTGTTAAAACTCATTGAATTGTACATTAAAATTAGCAAATTTTATTGTATACAAACTATACCTCAATAAAGTTGATTTAAAAAGTAAAATCAGCAATAAAATTAGCAATGGCAATGTGAATAAATGGAAATTTTCATACACTGCTGGTGGAGAGGTGTATGAATTGGTGCAACAACTTGGTAGCAACTTAGCACTATCTAGAAAGTTGGTGATGAATCCAGCTCAGGACACAGCATTCTACTTTGAGAATCTGCTTTTGAGAGATTTCCAAACAGTACATCATGAGATATGTACAAAAATTTGTGCTCTTTATGCATCAACGTAGACTTTTTTTAAAAAAAGCATGGCTAAGATTTAAAAAAGGGACACTGCAAAATAGCACAACATACTATTTTTGTAATTTTTGAGAAATATCAAACAATATTAAATATTATCATGGATACATTATTGTGTAATTTATGTGCAAAAATATGGATTAAGTATGGATAAGTAATATAACCCACAATTTTAGGGTAGAGGTCAGCCTTTATAAGGCAGGAGAAACATAGGATAAACCATGTTCTTTAATCATATATTAAACATACATTTTAAGCATCTATAATAATTATTACTCTAAAAATGATCTGAAATATTTATAATAAAGTTTTAGTATTTTTTTCTGGGGTGGAAATAATAGGTGTTTTTTCTAATCTCTGTGCTTATGTGTACATGGGAAATATTTACTTTTTTTAAGTAAAGAATAATTTTTAAAGCTATCTTTAACCACAAAGCATCAGTAAAAACTATAACCAAATGTGACTTTCCACTCAAGAAAGATAAATATTTGAACAATCAGAAAATTATTTTGTTGTTAAAAATCTTTAAAGAGATTAAAGATAGCAACCATAAAACAAGACCTGGAGCTTATGAAATAAAAATAAAAGAATATAAAACTAGAACTGGAAGATTTTTTTTTTTTTTTTTTTTTTTTTTTTTTTTTTTGCGGTATGCGGGCCTCTCACTGTTGTGGCCTCCCCCGTTGCGGAGCACAGGCTCCGGATGCGCAGGCCCAGCGGCCATGGCTCACGGGCCCAGCCGCTCCGCGGCACATGGGATCCTCCCAGACCGGGGCACGAACCCGTATCCCCCGCATCGGCAGGCGGACTCTCAACCACTGCGCCACCAGGGAGGCCCTGGAAGATTTTTTTAAAGGAGAAATTAGAAATTTTATAAATGAAAAATAAGGTCAATGAAATTTTAAAAACTCAGTAGATGAGTAAATTGAAAATGAAATGCAATGAAATAATGAATGAATTAGAAGTTAAGGAAGTTGAGGAAATTTTAGATAATACAGAAAAGAAATATAAAGAGATGAAAATTATGAAAAAATTAAGATATATGGAGGATTTATTGAAAAGTTTCAAGATATGTCTAATAGAACTTTCAGAAGAAGATAATTGCTAAGCAGTTTCCAGAATTAGAGAAAAACATGAGTCATTAGATTGAAAAGAAAACATGATACACAAGTAGAATAAATAAAATTAAATTCACATCCATGTATACTGTAGGAAAATTGCAGAATAGCAAGGGAAAAAAAGGTATGGAAGGAAAAGAAAGATTACCCAGAAGGAATGACAATCACTTGGCAGCAAACTCATCAGCAAAGGGAGGAACAAAAGATGACAGAGAATATCTCACATGTTTGGTGGCAAAATCTAGAATTCTTTACCCTAATTAATTAGGGTGGAAATAACGATATTTGGGGGTTCATAGGAGAGAATTATTACCTACAGATTTCTGAAAGAAGAGATGTACTTCGGCAAGAAGAGAAATTATCCTGGAAGGTAAGAGTGGAATAAAAGGAATGAAAGTGAACAAAAAATTGGTAAAAATTGTTTAAAAATCTAAATATGTTTCTATTATAAACAACAATAATAATAATAGAAAATATACCCTCTAAAAATACAGAAAACACTTTGGTTAAGGATACAAAGATCATCTTGGGTTCCAAGGACATCTCATTCTTGAACACTGTGTGAATGTCATGAGCTTACAAAAGAAACTATAATAAATGGCTAGTACAATTTTTTTTTTAAGTTAGCATGAAGGAACACTTAAAGACTAAATGCAGAATATACTTTTTTTTGCCTATTTCAGTTCTGTGTGCCATCCTAAGGGCTGCCCACAGTCTGATCATAAGGATGGCATGGGTGTTTATGGCAGGTAATCCAGTTTTAATAAAGTCTGCAAAGCAACATTGCCCCTGGTCATCTAAGTCTTAGATCTATTTTAATTATAGTGAGCAATCTCCTGAAATAATATTCTCAGTCATGGGATTTGATGTTATATATCGTCTTACATGGTAACTTCGGAAAATAACTCTCAACATCTCTGATGAACCAGCACAGAACCAAAGAGTATAATTGGAGTTTCTTACAGATCCTTTAGATATTGCAGGCATAGTGAATAGAGATGAGTTTCATTTGAATGCTTTATCATTCAACATGAAAAGGAAACATCAGCATGCCCCCTGCCTCTTTCTTTGGCTGCTCTCTACCTAATAGGAATCTTTAAGCTCTTTCTATGTCGCCTCTGAGGTAATTAACATCACTCAGAAAATATCTGAACAGCAGCTATAAGAGAGAGAGCAAGTGCTTTCACTGGGGAAAAGTTACAATCAGGATCTGCGGGCAAATGTGCAATTCTTAGAAATTTTACTTCAAACCGAGATAAAACCCCATTGTCATAAAGAGAAGTGGTAATGAGTAATGAGTAATATATATATGTGTGTGTGTGTGTGTGTGTGTACACACACACATATATATACATATATATATAAAATATATAGTGTAGTTATAATTACAGTTATAAAACTGATAAACACAGTCATAGAAAACTTGGAAACAAAAGAAAGAAAAAAATCCCATCATCCTGACACAACATTTATTTACTTATATTTTCTTCCTATGTGTACTTTTTCATGGTTGTAATCATAGCATTTATACATTTTTTATGAGGATTTAAATCACAATACTTTTCCATATTGCCAAATTTCACGGCTATCATTTTTAATGACTTTTGCATTATGAGGATGTGTCATGATTTATTAAACCAATCACCTACTCTTGGACATTTTTAGTTGAATAATATTTGACAATTTTAAAAATCAGTTCTGTGAACATCAAGCTTATAGCTGTTTTCCATATTTAGTCTATTTTCTAAGGATAGATTCCTCAAAGTGGAATTACCAGATCAATAGGCATAAAGGTGTTTATGATTCTTAATATATACTGCTACCATATTTTCCAAAAATGTTGCAGTTTGTAGTGAAGTGCAACCAGTGAAGTGTTACAGTTCAGTCTGCCAGCACAGATTAGAATCTAATCTTGAAAGCAGGGTTTCTCAATGGATGGTCTCTGGGCCAATAGCATCAGCATAACCTGGGAACTCATTAGAAATCAAGTTCCCTGACCAGCCACAGACCTACTGAATCAGAAACTCTGGGGGTGGAGCTGACAATCTGTGGTAACAAACCCTCCGGGCAATTCTAATACACCCCCAAGACTGAGAACCACTGGACTAAAAGCAATGACCCTCAACTTTAGTTGCACGTAAGAATCCCTTATGGAGTTTCTAAAACCCGCTGAGCCCTGGGACACAGTCCCAGAAGTTCTGATATGTCTGGAGTAGAACAAAGGCATCTGTATTTTTTAAAAGGTCCCCTCAAGTGATGTGCAGCCAGAGCCCAAAATTACTAGCCTCAAGCAATGCTGACTGACTCTGTGATTCTCGAATGTGCAACAGCATCACCTGGAATCTTCTTAGACATGCAATCTTCAGGCTCCACCCCAGAATCCTTGGGATGGGGTCCAGGAATCTGTATTTAACAAGCCCCCTAGATGAAGCTGACAGACATTAAAGTTTGAGAACCACATGTCTAACAGTCTGTTTGGATAAGGACAGTGTCCAGTGTCTCTGGTGAACAAATGCCTATATAGCCATATATATATACATATATATATATATATATATATATATAATAGACTGGAGATATATATATACACACACACACACATACATATATACACACACACATATTATTTATACAGCCATTATATATATGTGTGTGTATATAAATCCAGTCTTTAATATATATTATATATATTTATAGTTGGAATCATAGCATTTACACATATTTAATTTAGATTTAAATCACATACTGTTCCATGATGCCAACTTTCACAGCTATCTTTTTTTTTTTTTTTTTTTTTGCAGTACGCGGGCCTCTCACAGCTGTGGCCTCTCCCGTTGCGGAGCACAGGCTCTGGACGCGCAGGCTCAATGGCCATGGCTCACGGGCCTAGCCGCTCTGCGGCATGTGGGATCTTCCTGGACCGGGGCACGAACCCATGTCCCCTGCATCGGCAGGCGGACTCTCAACCACTGAACCACCAGGGAAGCCCTCACAGCTATCATTTTAAATAACTCTTCCATTATGGGATGTACTATGACATATTAAATCAATCACTTACTCTTAGAAATACATATATACAAACACATTCATGTATGTAAACAAACTGAAAAGTACAAAGATAACATGGATATGGACAGATAGATATATTGTAGATTTAGATAGAGAGATAGAGATGTTGGTTAATTTCATGGTGGGGGGGGAGTGCTGAATGGTACCTCACTGCTGGTTTCATCATATTTCTTGAATTACCAGTGAGACTAGTCATGAGCCATACTTGTTCACCTACTGATTTCCAAGAATAATGACTTTAAACAGAGATAAAGTTTGGATGTTTTGATCTACAGAAAAAATTTTTAAAGAATTGGCTGATCACTAATGACTAATTTATAAAGAAGGAGGAAGCAAAACTTTCCACAAGCATAAGGAGAGACCAGAAAAGTTATTTAAATACAATCATGCCTAGCAGAGTGACTAAGGAAAACACTGCACCTTAATTAACTGGGAATGGAAAGCTAATATTAGATGATACTAAAATGACAATGACTTCACTTTCACTGTTTTTTTTTTTTTTAACTTGGGCTTTGAGAGAACGCTGATGAGGAATCCACGGCTGAGGCTTTTGGGACAGGCTGCCACCAGGCATAGGACGTCTGAGGAGCTGAGGTTCACAACCTGGCCTCACTTCCCAGGATGGCTACAGCATCTCACCCTAACTGGGGCAATCTCTGACTCAGATCATCACAGTCAAGCTAAAACAGGAAAGAGAAGAGTGAGGATCTGCAAGAGGGGAAGAGCATTAGGCTGAGAGTCAGGAGGGATACGTGGCTTTTCATCTTCTGAAGACCTTCTTGCTACTTACCAAATTTTTGTTTAATCCATTAAGAAGTATAAAAGAAATTCTCATTAAGAGCTCATTGGCTGTGGTCTTATTTCAAAATAGCAAACTGGCTAAAATTGAATGTTTGTGTCCCTCCTAGTCATTAGAACTATCCCAATTAGACAGTCCTCAAAAGTTATTTTCATAAGTGACCATTCTAGCTGGAAAAAAGAAGAGGGATCATATTGCTTGATTCCTTTCTTTCTTTCTTTCTTTCTTTCCTTCTTTCTTGCTCTTTTTTCTTTTCCCTTCCTTATTTCCTTCCTTCTTTCCTTCCTCCCTCCCTTCTTTTCTTCTTTCTTTCCTTCTTTTTTTTTTCTAACTTACTACATAATCTTGAAAAAATTACCAGAAAAAAAATTCATCTATGACACTGAACATACTATGACTTCCTAACCTGGGCTCCTTGACCCTTCAGTGGAAGCTCTGGATGGGCTGGAAGTGGTCTCTGAATGGCTAACATAGTAAATAATGAGTTGTGTGCAGGTGTGTTGTGCATCTTTTCCTGAGGAGGAAGATCACAGTGTATAGTAGATGATCAAAGGTATCTGGGCAACAAGAAAGGTTACTAACCACTTGCTGAGAGAAACTAACCTTCCTTCTAGGATTGAGACTCCAGAGTATATCCAGGAGGTCAGTTCTAGAAATGGGTGGGGAACAATCTGCTTGTAATTATTGAACTGGAATAGAGAGTTGCTGAGATATGATGGCCTGACACTGGATGTTCGCAAACAGGCCAGGGTTTTCACACCTTGTCCTCCTATACCACCCAGGAAAGCTATCTGAAGATGACTAAACTCTTTGGGGCTATTTTCTTCCTCTTTCAGTACTGCCTCTGCACACCCCCAGAATCTGACCCCCAAATAACCTTCAAGTTCAGGGAGTATAATTGGACCCAAGTGATCTAAGCTGGGGTCAGGGACCCTGAGGGGGGATGAGGCAAGATGCCAAAGCTCTCAAATGCCCCCTCTTTATTCCTTATGTTTATTCTGGCAACTGGCTAGAGCTGTGGTATGATTAAGAGCATGGGCTTTGGCATCATTTAGGCTCACTTGCATCATTTATTTCCGAATTATATGCTCTTTGACAAGTTATTCAGCCATCTGAGCCTTGGTTTCCTCAACTATAAGGAATACCAAAAGTATCTCCCTTGTAGAGTCAAAATGAGAACTCAGTGAGATAATGCATGAAGAGAAATCAGTACAGTGCCACAGTGTCCTTGAGACACGTGACAGGAGTATGTGCTAAAATAAATGGCAAGTATTATACCATAATCACCGTCACCATCATCAGGGTCACTGAGGGAGTTTGTTGGGTCTGACAATGAGACCAATTCCCATGCAAGAGTAACTTCAGCTATTTGGATCCATTCGCTCTGTTAAACTAAGTTTTGGGGGTGTTTTTTGGTTTCGTTTGGTTTGTTTGCTTGTTTTTAACACACGACTTCAAATATTTTGTTTAAAAAGTAGTAACCAGGGGCTTCCCCGGTGGCGCAGTGGTTGAGAGTCCGCATGCCGATGCAGGGGACACGGGTTCGTGCCCTGATCCGGGAAGGTCCCACATGCCGCAGAGCGGCTGGGCCCGTGAGCCATGGCCGTTGAGCCTGCACATCTGGAGCCTGTGCTCCACAACGGGAGAGGCCACAACAGTGAGAGGCCCATGTACCACAAAAAAAAAAAAAAAAAAAAAAAAGTAGTAACCAGTGGGAGTAAGTGTTGTGGAGTATTCCATGAAGACAAATCAAGCTACTGGCTACACCAGTACTCATCTTCAGTGTTAGAAACAAACTGTTTCATGCAAGAAATGGGAAGTAGACAGGCAGAGTGCTCTATTACCAATCTCATGGATGAAATAACAAATACACGCAAAGGCAGTGAAAAATTCAGTCATTTACATACCTGCTCAAAATACAGAGATTTTGTAAAACTGGTGTCTAATCAGCTATAACCAATGGAACCATTTCTAAGATCACTTCATAGCGGTAGTTTTATGAGAGGGGGAACCACAATTCTATTTCACTGAGTTTTTAATATAAAAATGTACATGACAAGTATAAATGAGAAAAGGTTTTAAAACCATTGATCACTAGTAATTTTGCCCAGTATGTATACAATGGGAGAACTGTGCTATAGGAGTCTTTGCTCTCCGCAGGTTCCTATTTTAGGACTTTCTTCAAGAAAACTTCCTCAACTTCATTCTCACTCTATTCCTTTTGTCTGGGGCCTCCCCACTCAAGCTCACAGTACACACTAAAAGGTAATAGGTAAAGCAGAGATCCAAAAGAGCAGATCACGTCTACACATGGGCCTCAAAGCAGGACTGGTTTGTCACACAGACAGTCCTGTCAACAGCATCGACACCCTGTAGCTGTGCTCTGCATCCATCCACCTTTCTGAGGCCATGCGCATTCCCAGAATGAAAAAACTAAAAGGCCAGTCCTCTGCCTGTGCCGAGGATTTTACCGCCAGGATCCATTCACCTTCCTTACTCTTGCTGCCTACTCCAGCCCTTCCAGGTGATGGGAAACTTCTCTGAAAAGAATAGCAAGCCAAAAATAGTTTGGAACTCTGTGCAGTACAGTTTTATCCCTTGTCTTTCTCCTCTTCTTCCTCTGTCATGGCCAGGATCCAATAATCTTGCATGGGCCTTCACATCAGAAGTAGTTTTAGATATAGACAAAATATATCTATTTTTTTTAATACAAATGAGCTGCCTGGGATGTGAGACCCATGAGAACAGGGATCATGTCTGTTTTGTTTCCTATTGTAACACCAGGGCCCGTCACATGGTAGAAACTCAATTAGTATTGACTTATGAATTAATTAATTCAAGAATTCTTCCTGGAGGACTTCCCTGGTGGCACAGTAGTTAAGAATCGACCTGCCATTTCAGGGGACATGGGTTCAAGCCCTGGTCCGGGAAGATCCCACACGCCACGGAGAAACTAAGCCCGTGCGCCACAACTACTGAGCCTGTACTCTAGAGCCTGCGAGCCACAGCTACTGAGCCAGCGCGCTACAGCTACTAGCGTGCCGCATGCCTAGAGCCCATGCTCCGCAACAAAAGAAGCCACCACAGTGAGAAGCCCATGCACCGCAACAAAGACCCAATGCAGACAAATAAAAATAAATTAATTTAAAAAAAAAGAATTCTGGCTGGAAATACCAACTTACAAACAATTCATGACACCTGAAAATCTCACCTTATTGGCTTTTTTAAAGTATGGCATATTCCAGGATTGAGATTCAAATGTTACCTGCAGAGGACAATACTTGAAGCTAAGATGACCCAATGGGAAATTAACTCAATTTATTTTTAGGTGTACGTTAATCAAGCACTTAGCAGAGCCCAGAAGAGACACAAATCAGAGAAACTGTGAATTACAACTTTGTGGCAAGAGCCCTAAAGTGAAAGTAGGAAGTTCTGGGTTACAATTTCAGCTCCAAGTAGGTGGTTTTCCTTACTGGAAAAAATAAATAAAGTATTCTGCCTTGCTTTGTTGATACAGTTCGTGCGGGAAGCAAAGGAGACACAGGATGTGAAAACTCATGAAGAGCTATAGAAATACGAGAATTCCTCACTAGCTGAATCCAGCGGATTCATATGTTTCAAAGGAAAGAAATACCTGTGCTAGGATTTTAGTTAACTACAACTTCAGGTAAGGACACTTGAGAAGGGGACACAGCAGAGGAAATAAATAGGGGTCAAAGACAAACTCTGCCACTTCCCAGTCGGATCAAAGGCAGCCTGTATGTGCAAGACCAACAGCCAGACTAGCAAATACTGAGGTCGCTTCCTATAGAGTTTATACTGTATGCTTAGGTGTACATTTCCATCACCCTTAGCACTTCAACACGTATTAAGCACATGCCCCTTATCCTCAGGATCTGCCCCAGCTGCCAGGGGTCACTCCCAATGACCTCTAGGAAGCCATGCCAGGGGAACACAATTCACATACCAAAATATTCTTCCATCTTTTCTCCAGGAAGAATTCTGAGTCTTGGTGGGTCTTGAGATCAACTAGACTGGTTAGATGGGGCCATTCAACTCTCTCTTTGCATAAAATACCCTGTAACCCTACAAAACCATCCTCCAGCCTTCACACAGCAGCAGGTCTGATAAATGTATATAAATGCCCCTAATGATGTCATTGTACTTGGTGCTGAGAAGGGTAGTATTTCCAAATTCCTGAAATAATTCTCCTATACTTATTTTGGGAAGTGAGGGAGCTAGTGCTGAAGTTTAATTACAATCTAGTACCCACAAAGAATCCACTTTTCCAGAGCACCCAAGACTAGTGCTACCATAATTGTAACTCAAAGGACATCAAAAATGAATTACGAGAGTCCTCATATCGATGGATGTCAGATTGGCAAAGCCATAATTGAGAGTGGAACAGGAATTCTAACTGTGTTTGCTACAGTCCACTGTTAGCTTGACCCAGATCTAAAACTTCATCTTTGAAGACTGTGGCATTGTTGATGAAAGTGACAAGAGTAGGAAACAGAAAAGGATGATGTAAGTTGTATGAGTTTTTGTAAGTTGTATGAGTTCATTTAAAGTTTGGTGGAGAGTTATCTAATTTTTCGCATGCTGCAGACATTTCAAAGAAAGGTTTGTTTGGACTTTTTTTAACACACTGAAAATGGTTGCTTAGCAACTGCTTCCTACATGCATGATGCTGTTATGATTTCCACCTGCTGGGAAAAAAAATCAATAAAATTATTTCTTTGCAAATCTGAAAAGTGGGAAAATGAGCCAGTGGCTCAAATGAATGCATGATACATTTGCTAGATTCCAAAGACTTCCAAAGACACATATGCATTTCCTTTTGAAAAAAATATTGTATTTTACAAAATGTACTTTAATAAAATTTAACAATAGCCCAGGCTTACCAAAATAAGGCTTGTTTCAGTACAGTTTCTGTTGTAACTGAACATGCAGAAACAGCTTTATGTTCGGACAGAATATGCAGTTGCCTATGTGATATAATCTGAAGGTTTACCCAAAGAGCCCTGCATCCCCCAAATCTCCCACTGACACATAGTACCCAAAGCTACCACCCCTGGAGGCTGTTGCTGAGTTGAGAGTTTATATTCAGAAGACCCTGTTAGCATGATGTGTCATCTGAGAGGGCTAACACTTTAACACCTTGTGATATGTGCTATCATCACGCTATATATTTTGGCTTGCAGATATAATGTCCAGGAGATTTATTTGTCTCACAAGGCAACTGGGCTTAGGGTATACCGCCCTAGTGATGCTTTAATCAGAATGAAGGTGTCCAAATAGTATATGCGGCAAAGGCTTAAACTGCATGCCTATATCCATTTTCTCCTTCTTCCATAGCCATAGAGACCCTAGTTTTTAGTTGGGTACATTTCTCAGTCTCCCTTACCTAGATATGACCTTGTGCCTAATTCTGCCCAATAAGATATAAGCACAAGTTATTGCGTGACAACAGACTTCCTTGAAAAGTCAGCTGGCAGACACTTTGCTCTCTTCTTTCTCTTTTTCCATCCAGTTCCCTGGAATAAAGATGTTATTACTGGAGCTCTAACAGCCACATTAGACCATGAGGTATACCTTCTAAAACCTCTCTGAGATGACTAGAGAAAAATAAGACTCTCTTGTATTTAATACGCTGTTATTTTGGGTTTCAGTCTCATGCAGCTGAACCACTAAGCCTAATTACAGTAAGCTTATACAATAAGGCAAAGCTTGACTGAGAGGGTATAGGCTTATTTTTCCCTTATATTGTTTCAAACAGTAATTCAAAGCAATATACATGATCTTCAGTAGCAAAGAAGATATGGCCACTCCCTACTTTATGAGCACCTGATTTACACATATCCAGTACTGTAAAAGGCAAGTCAGTGGGGAAGAAAGAAGTCTAACCTGAGACCTAAGTTTATTTCTTATGGCAGCGAAAAAAAAAAAAAAAATGCCAGTAGTGATCATGGCTCTGGCAGAGCAGCCAGAAGCAAGCTTTTGATATGACTCAGTTACTTTGGGATTCTTATGGCCCCTTATTAAAGTAAGTTTCAAAGAGGTTACCACTTGCAGTTTAACCTGACAATTTTTTTTTGACATACATAGTTTAATCACATGTTGAAACACATGTTGAATTCTAGATTTTTTTTCTAAATCACTTGAATATTTATCATAGACCTAGAGCCTTCTGGACCCAAGAATTAAGTACTCCCAGATTTGCACACAGATTGGCTCCTAAGATTTTGTAGGTTCAGACAGTTAATTACTTGAAGTTTTGGTGAAAGAAAACACACTCTTCTTGGTACACATATTCGGAGTGTAGATCCCAATCATGCTCATATCTCAAGCATACTGTACGGCAGCAGTGTTCAGGATGTGGCACCTGGAGCCACACGGCCCAACTTCACCACATCTCTGCCACCACTCTGTGACATGGAGCAGGTTATAAGCCTCCCATGCCTCAGTCTCCTCACCTGTAAAATGAGGGTGATAACTGCCTCTACTTCACAGAATTGTTATGAGGAGTAAATGAGATGGTACATTAAAAATACATAGAATTGTGTCAGGCATGTGTAAGCACTCAATAAATCATAGCCAAAATGAATATCTCCTCCATTCAACACAAGGTCGGGTGAGGGAAGGTCAGGTGTAAGAACAGGTGAAGGGGACTTCCCTGGTGGCGCAGTGGTTGAGAATCCGCCTGCCGATGCAGGGGACACGGGTTCAAGCCCTGGTCCGTGAAGGTCCCACATGCCACGGAGCAACTAAGCCTGTGTGCCACGGCTACTGAGCCTGTGCTCTAGAGCCCGTGAGCCACAACTATGGAGCCCACGCGCCACAACTACTGAAGCCTGTGCACCTAGAGGCCATGCTCTGCAACAAGAGAAGCCACCGCAATGAGAAGCCCGCGCACCACAACGAACAGGAGCCCCCGCTCGCCACAACTAGAGAAAGCCTGCGTGCAGTAATGAACCCAACACAGTCAAAAATAAATAAATAAATATATATATATATATATATATATATATATATATATATATATATATATATATATATATATATAAAAGAACAGGTGAAGGTGTAGGTGTTAGGGCATGGGGTCAGGGCAGCATCTCTTGCAGTGACTTGTTCTGGTACTAAGTTTGGCCAAACATAGGTCCGCAAGAAAGAAAGATGGAAAATGCAGGAGAATTAGTAAGGCAAGAAACAATCTCTCTTCAGAGCTTAACATCCTTGAGCCGTGGACCATTTGGTAGTCAGAACAATGTTCATAAATACAGAAAATAAAGTACACAAGCTTACAAAGGAAACTGATTAGATTGAAATATAGTAATTAAAATATTTTTAAAAGCATAACTGTGATTACGTAGTACCTGTGTTTCATTATTAACACATTATATAAATATCTAGCTGTATTAAGTGTATTTAATTTCTGTATTTTTGATGCTCTGACATTTGGGGCCTTGATCTTGGAGGGACTGCCCCTCCCAGGGCTAGCCAATTCCTAGAGATAGCAAATGACTCCCCAGCAAGCACATCTTTGATATATTATACAAACCAACCAATCCAGAGCCCACACCCCAACTATCTGCTTTAACAAATTCTTACGCACCAAGCCAATACTCCCCCTATCCAAAATCACCCAAGGGCCAGGTATAGGATAACCAGGAACCACCTGCAGAGCCCAGAGACTAATGAAATTATTCAAACTATCAAATCCCAAATTTACTCAGCATATCTACCCTGCCTTGTAAGCAGCTTTTGGCAGGAAAGAGCTCTTTGTATAAAAGAGCTCTCTGCAGGAGACCCCTTTTGTCTTGTCACTAACTTTAAAACAGGCACCCCCATGCTCTACTCATCTCTGGCCCTAGCACACTTTTCCAATTCTTTGATCACACAATGCCTTGCCTAAGCTGTTGGTTCTTTTCATAGATAAAAGAAGTAGAAATGAAGAATAAGTAATTAACAGATGACCAGATCTCTTTCCCAGCTCCCCCTTCTGTAATCTCACTAAAAAACTGTGCGAAAAAGACAGCATCTAAAGAAAGATCACTGGAGTTGACAAGCCTGCACGAAGCCTGCACACAGTGGGGGATGGTGACGACTCTGACCCCATCTCCATGATTAACTGAGATTACTTCCTTTTTTCCCTTAAAAACTTTCATGGCCGAGCAGAATTTTGGAGGTGGTTTTTGGGGTACACTGAGTCCACCATCTCCCCAGATTGCCAGCATTCTGATTAAACGCAACTTTCCTTTCTACCAACATTTGCCTCTCTCTCTCGCGCGCGCGCACATTTATTTTTGAGTGGTGAGCAGCTGGACCTGATTCGGTAACAGCCTCACTCATCCCTTCCCTTGAAAACCCTCGAAAAGGTTCTGGGCCACGCTCTTCCCTCTTTCCCTTCTGCCTCCTAATTGACCCAGGTTTTTCCCCATGTGGCCCTACATGATATGGCATGCCTTCTATTTCTAGAGATCTGTGAGTATAAACTTGGCTACAAATTTTAGAACACTAGTAGGAGGTCTAATCACTTCATTATCTCAACATAATGATAAGTGTAAATGATGTTTTGGAATATTTACAAGGGCTATAATGTGATATGTATATACTTGTGATTTCTTCAGTGACAAAGTCACAGGTACTGCCAATTCTACTATAGTTTTGCCTATATTCATAATTAAAGAAAATGTTTAATTTCAGACAGGGGAAAGTAAAAATATGTAATTTTCCCATCCAAGTTCACAGGTCCCTGAATTCTATTATCTGTGGATCCTACAGCTAGAACCCCTGTAAACAGATATAACTTGTTTTGTACTGATTTTGAGTCCAGCAGCTCTCCAAAACTCAGGTCAGATTGGAGTTCTAAGAGTTCTTGAAACCTCCCTTCTAGACAACCAGCAAGGAAGGAAGACTGATGACATCACTAAGAAGCTCTCCTGCCGTGAACAAAAAGACTTCCTGTGAGTACTTGTTTCGAATCAGAAGGACACACAAGAACCTAGTAACAGTGGTTATTTGTATGTGGGGCTATGGGAATCATATAGTGGTAGACAACAGTAAGAGGGAAATTCTTCCCTTTTACCTTTATACATACCTATATCTATACTGATACACATATACTTAAACTAAGACCATATAAAACACTTACTCAAAAAATCTTTCAGAGAATGTCTCCATGTTTTAACTCACACCCACTAATAGAATGAGGTCATTACTCACACTGTATAAAGATAAATGTTTGCTCACAAGACAATATTGCCTAAGGCTTTCTCTGACCAGAAACATTATTAAATGCTTGTTTCTACTGAAGAAGAGAAAAACAACCACCAGAAATAAGCATATGCAGGACAGAGGAAAGAGCTATAAACCTTATACTTGTGAAATTTAAAGGGAGTCACTTACAAACACATTATTTTGAGCAGACTACCACAATTTGTAAAACGACCCTGGTCAGTTGACCCTACCACAGTTGACTGTAACAATCCTTCCCCCTTCATTTCTTATCCTCCATCTCCTCCCCTGCTCTCCAAAGGTCCAGCCATTGTATGCTCAAGGAATGCAAATTAAGTTCCACATGAGACTAAGCAAAACACAATTAGGAAGGTTAATCTGCCACTGAAATGATCAGGCAGCATAATACAAAACCAAATATAACTGACTTTTGGATTATCAGTTACTTTGAAATGCCAAGTCCATTGGTAAAAATAGTCAAATGTAGGATGTAAAGACTTAAGAGAATGGAAAACAGCCATTGGCCAGCCTCCTTCTGGTAGCAGGGCTGGGAGGTGAGTCTTTGTATGTTACTAGTCTCTGGATGGGCTTAAAAAATCTTTAATGTCTTTTCATTGACTGTGGCACTGGTTTTTGCACTTTTTAGTACTAGAGCCCTTCACTGCCTTCTAAGCCCAGCCCATGACCCCCATCAACACCCACTTCCTTCAGGAAGTCTTGCTTCTTCACACCTCTGTTAGGGGAACAACTGACCGAAACTGCCCACTCTGGCCAGGCAAGATAGTAACCACTTGCATGAGTTATCTTACAACAGGAGGTCCTGGTAAGGAATGCAGAACTAACAAGCTACCACCAACCAGAAGAATTCAGGAAAGGTCAAAAGGAGCGAGGAGATGCCAGTCCACATGTCCTACCAACCTCCCAGAATCCTTCTCGCTGGAATCCATCTTGGCTGAGCAATGTGCGTGCCACCAGGAAGGAACCTGAGTCAGAACGATTGGCCAGAGACAACCCAGAAACTAACCCCATCACCATAAAACCTGAGACTGCGAGCCACGTGGCAGAGCAGTTCTGGGCTCCCTTACCCTGCTGCTCTCTGCCCAGGCATCCCTTCCTAATAAAGTCTCTTGCTTTGTCAGCACATGTGTCTCCTCAGACAATTCATTTTTGAGTGTTGGACAAGAGCCCACTCTTGGGCCCTGGAAGGGCAACACCTCTGCGGCACTCACTTGAACTGGCCATTTTATTCATCTCTTATAAACACATTCTATCTTCCCGGTAAAATTAGAAGCTCTTCCAAAACAGAATCCAGTTTTATCTTAGATTTCTCTCATCTCCAAGATCTAGCACATAGCAGGGCTTAAGAAATATTTGATGAAAATACGTAGGGAATTAGATAAAATCAGAGGCTGTTAAAATGCATAAAGAGTGCTAAATATGTGTATATACTTAGAAATGAGATGGCATGTGTTCAGTGTCTCTGGCATTCCTTTCAGGTATGTTATGGCAAGAGTTCAATTTTCAAAATAGGTTGGGTAATTTTAACACTAGCCAGAAAAGCCAAATTTCACTCTCTCAGAGATGATCAACAATTACTTAGTAAATAAATGTTCACTGAGTGCCAGTCTGGTTCCCCTACTATTGGTAGTTTGGTTAAATGAGTAATAAATTACTTTAAAAAGCTACAAGTTAATAATTATTTTATTTTGCCTAAAATATTAGCTGTTTTTTAGAATTTCAAATGACTTGAATATTTTTTAAAGGCTTATGACATTCAGTTTCTATAATAATCTTTAAAAAAGGTAAATTAAAATTGATATATTAAAACTAGGCCTGAGTGCCTAGAAAGTCATCATCAGTATTTATTTCCTCATATCAAAAGTTGAAATAAAAACTCTCTTGTTTAAAAATTTCCTGTACTCAAATCGTTTTTTCTGTAATACCGTAAAAGACTACATGAAGATGGTGTTAATATTTCAGAAGCAGTGCATGTAGCCTTCTGTAAAGTTCTTAGGGTTGTACTGGTGGGTTGGATATTACTTAAGTGCAGCAAGAAGAAACGACGGATTGGTTGGCGCCCTTCAATGAAGACCAACCAGAAACACCATTTAGCTAAGATCTCCACAGACATTGCACCCTTGTACTCCATGAAGGGAATGTGCCTCATTTCTTACCAGGATCTCGGTCTCGTTGGCCTGGACGAAGAAGTGCAGAAATGGAGAGGTGGAGGGCTGGAGGGGCTGAAAGAGGGAGGGGGTGGGGGGTGATATGAAGGAAAAAGTAAAATAGAAGAGGGAGAGAAAGGAGAGGAAAGAACCACAGAAAGACAAGATGTGAGGAAATAAGAAATCTATGTAAGTATTAGAGGACAGTGAGTGTTGACTATGACCATGGCCATTGGCTACAGCTATGACACCAGATAGCTGTGGCTACAATGTGTAAGGACACCCCGACTACAGGTGACCTGAATTCACAATAACTGCTGAGAAAGTGTTCAACCAGAGAGACTTTGCTTGGAGCTACCAGACACATCAGACCTGAAAGGGCCTCTTTGAGTTTAAAAGGGGCTTGCTCAAAGAGATAGGTGAGCCAAGCCCCAAGAACTGTCTGGGAGGAGGAGGCCCAGAGAAGCCAATGAAGGGGCATGAGGAGGAGGCTCCTCCGTGGACAGCATTCCAAGCTCAGACGCCTCAAACAGTACAGAAGTCTCTGCAGCTGACAAAAGGCAGGGCTGATACAAGCTTGGCTAATCAAAGTGATTAAAGATGAAAATCATAAAAAATGACTTTAAATATTTTATTTTAAATAAAAACATATCAATGTGCATTCATCTTCCATCTCTTGATGATAAGCCAAGGCCTTTTTTTTGAGTCCCCTGACTGGAGTCCCATCATGCTATGTGTACCACCCCCATATACCACAGTGCTGGTTTCTACTTTAGGTTTCTTTAAAGTGGAGCCAAAACTAATAAGAAAAAATTGTGAAACAATCTGAGTGTGAAATCTTTCTCTTGCTTTTTAGTGTCCCTTCAATACTGCAAAATTGTTTTGTCCACAGCCAACTTGACAATTTTTGTGTTTGTTTGTTTGTTTAGAAACTTCTTTTTTAAGTATTTCCAAAGGGTTTGTGATGGTTGGGGTTCAGAGTTGCAAGCAACAGGATTCATTACAGCTGATTCACTAAGAAAAGGAATTTATTAAGAAATATTTGGAGACATACAGAATTTGGGGAGGGAGGAGATGAAGAAGTAGGCTCAAACTAAACTTTCTGGAATTACATCATGGAACTGATCTCCTGAGCAAACTGCTACCGCAGCCAACCCTAGAACCACAACATAAATGGATGCCCCTTACCCAGTCTCATGTCCTTCAATTACAGGGGCATCTGACTGGTAGATCCTAGGTGACAAGGGAAATGGAAACTTTAGATGTAGAGAAGAAATTTTAAAGATCTTGTGTAGTTATAAAGGACAGATGTCCACTATAACTTTTAACTTAATTTTCATAAAAGTCAGCAATTCTCCTTTCACACTTATTTTTTGTTAGTTAGTTGATGAAATATTTAACTAAATTACATAATTACAAAAATAAATACAACTAGAATGCAATAAATATTGGTCACTGTCATATCTCCAGATGGTCAATAAATACATGTTGAATAAAAGAATAAACTAGAATAAACAGATGCAATAATCAGCACTCTTGACAAGCATACAAGTCAACTGAGTGTAGCAGATGTTCATAGGTATAGTAACTCTGAACTGTCACTGTGCTGTGGGCACCTATCAGAATATTTTACAGAGGGAATGGAGAGTGTTAATTATTTGGGGAGTTAATTAAGGGAAAGCTGGTTAAGAGATCTTCTACAGAAAATTTTCTTAACCTGCTATTAAGAGATGCATGGTAAGATTATGGTAAAGGATGCATGATGACATTTCGATTTTCTCTCTTAAAGTTTTACCTAATTCTACATAACTTTCATAACTCCATCAAAACATTGTTGTATCTAACCTACACAACAGTCCTGTGAAAAAGCAAAAGACATCCCTTTTTACATCTGATTAAGCCATGTGGTTCACTGCAAGTAAATGACTTGCAATATTTATATAGCTAAAAACTGGCAGAGCCAAAACTAGCTCCCAGAACTGTGCACTCCTAGTTTGGTATTCTTTCTACCTCACTGTCTAGTAGATTACCCAAACTTACCTTTTCAACTGTCTACCCTGAAGCCTTCATTCATTCTTTGTTTCATTCCCTCATCCAACTAACATTTTCTAAGCACCTGTCTTGTGCCCAGAACTGTGCCAGCCCTAGGGATACAGAGCTAAAAAAGAAGTTCACATTCTCAAACTGAGGGTAGATGAAGGGAGATATCCCAAACATTCTCTAAAAACTTAAAAATAAAAAAAAATTTTTAATGTTTTGAAATAGAAAACTTTCTAAAATATACTCTATACTTCCCTGACTCTTTCACACTATTTAACCTTTTAATAATCACTCAACATTATTTTATTTTATTTTATTTTATTTTTGCAGTATGCGGGCCTTTCACTGTTGTGGCCTCTCCCATTGCGGAGCACAGGCTCCGGACGTGCAGGCTCAGTGGCCATGGCTCACCAGTGCAGCCGCTCTGCGTCATGTGGGATCTTCCCGGACTGGGGCATGAACCCGTGTCCCCTGCATCGGCAGGCAGACTCTCAACCACTGCGCCACCAGGGAAGCCCCACTCAAGGTTATTAACGTGACTTACCATTACTGGATTCAAAATAATTCCTTCAGGTATAAGGTGTGAGTTCCACTGGCCTTTGTACAAAATGGCCCTGACAGCTCTCCAGAGGAGAGTAACCTGCGGCAAATCGCCTTATCTCACCTCTTTGTAGTAGATTCTTTTCTACTTAGGAGGAGAAAAATAAATCTTAACTGAAACTTCCAAGCAAATTATTAATTCACTCCATCCATTGTTGCATTTATCAGACCATGGTGTAATAATTTGTTCCTATTTCTACGATACCTTTCTTACTAGAATGTGAATTGGGGATGGGGGCAAAGACTGTGTCTAATTTTCCTTTGCACTCCTCCCCTTAAGCTTGATATGGTAACCTGGGCCTTAGTAAGTACTCAATAATTGTGTGTGGTATTCGTTCTCATATAATACTGAAAAGCAGGTATTATTCCCACGTTACAGGTGAGGAAATTGAAGATCAAAGAGGTGAAAATCACACAGTTAGTGAGTGGCTGAGCTAGTATTTAACCCCAGGTCTTCAATCTGCCTTTAATTACCAGTGGTCACCCCTAGTCCAGACACATGGTAACTGGTCTTAGAGGGTCTTAAAGAGTCACCTACAACCTCCCTTACAACACAGCAGGACCCCGAGAGAACCTGATTGTAGAGGTTGGTATCTTCACAGAAGAGAGACCACGGCCTCGAGGAGTAAGAATTAGCAGCCTTTTTTAGCATTTACCTCCCAGCACAACAAAATCCCCCCCCTAAAGTCAATGTGCCGTGATTTCACAGACATCATGACCTAACAGCCTCTAGGAATAGTTCTTCACTCTCTTCTGCCAGTTGGACCAGTTGATAACCATTTTTCTAATCAGACATGGGTCCTGGAGGCAGGAACCATTGATTCCCCCCCACTCCCCCAGTGCACTGGAGGACTCTGTACCCTTTGGAGTGCACCAAAGTGAGCTCAGATCGCAGACCTAGAAATTATGCATCCGTGGCTGGGAGGCGTGGGGGAACGACCTCAGGTCACAGAATTTGAACCTGAGATTTGGAAGGAATCTTAAAAATCATCTAGTCTGAGTCCCTCTGTTTTGGGGGTTTTTGTAAGTGACTTGACTGAGTTCGCTCGGGACCATGGCCCCAGGAGAGGCAGCTTCACAGAGGACAACAAGGGAGAGAGAAGGAAAGTAAAAAAGCAGCTACACGGCAGGTAGAAGGTGGGGAGACAAGAACAGGCTGGACGTCATGGGGGGACACACTCAAGAGAAAACGATCCTAGGAAGAGCCGGGCCAGTCAGACCCAAGAAGGCACAGGCCCAGTAGGCTGGATCTAAGGCCCTGTGGCCCCAAAGCACAGGACAGGCTGGCATTCCAGGAGGGCACAGAGGATGGGAGTGGGCTCCCCACACCACCAGGCTAGGATGATTGTTTCCAGGAAATGGGCCCCTGCCCGCTGCTTTGGTGGAAGAGAGGTCGTGCTCCTTACAAAGAGCAGGGCTCTGAGGCATTGGCCATCCAATGGCAGTATGTTTGAGGAGGAAGGCAGAAGGTGACACAGGGACTGAAACCACTTCCACTTCCACCACCTCTCCACAAAGCTCCCCCAGCATGTGCCACCTCACTTGAAAAGGTCTGACAGAGGGGATACACTGGAGGGGGGAGGCTGGGACTGGCTGCAACATTCCTCTAAAAGTAGAAATACAAAAGCACCAGGGTAGTCGCTGGGGCAATGCATGTGACTCTCTGACCCATGAGAGCCAAGTAGGGAGAAGGAGGGGAAGGCGCCTTGCTGATCAGCAGAGTGTGCTCATGAGGAGGCATCAGAAATCAAGACTCAAGGTGGGTTGCCTGATAGAGTCACTCCATCATTCCACACTCGCTGCCTCAGCATCTGTTCCCCGCATAGTTACTGTGGACTGGGCACTGTGCTAGGATACGGAGGGCACAGAGTCAAGTAAGAAGTAGTTTCTTACCCTCAGTATACAGAAGCTCAAACCGTGTGTGTGTGTGTGTGCGCATGTGTGTGTGTGTGTGTACATGGCAGGAACAATGCGACATATGTTCTGGAGCCCACCAAGTAGCCCCTCGGCTCTCATGCTCCAGAACACACCTATGTGTCCTACTGAATGCATCTGCAATCCTCCACTTTCTTTCACCAGCCTGCACAGTCCAGAACTGACAGGGGTTTATTGCCTCCAGGAGCTGCCCTCAGCCAGTGATGGATGGGAACCGGAGGATCCACTTCAGCTTGCTTCTCTCCGTGTGGCCCAACTCTGCACTGGCTCCAAGTTCCCCAGCAGGTCCCAGCCTCGGTTGCCCACAGGAAACTGCTTATAACACACCTTGCACTGGCTTCTTTCACTTCCCTCCCTCACCCACTTTCCTACCAGTCCTTCGTGGAATCACTTCCCCAAAACTACTAGCACTCAAATCCCTGGCTCAGGGTTTGTTTCTGGGGAAACTCTCCAACCCAGGCAATCAACAAGCAGTTCTGGGGAGGAGGAGGTGAGCACTGACCTAAGTATAAAGGATGAGGAAGGAGGTAACGGCAGGGAGAATGGGGTGTCAGGGGGTGGGACATGCTGGCATCCTAGGCAAATGTGGCAAGTACAAAAAAAAAAAGATAAAGAATCTTCCTGGTGGATGGAGAACTTAAAGGACTGGAAGGGCTGCAGTATAAAGGGAGTGGAGCGGGTGGGGAGAGAGGTATGGATCAGCTATATCTCCTGGTTCCAAGAGGCCTCCCTAGAGAGCCTTGTTTTTCTCTTGGAGGCGGCAAACACACACTCAAAGCTTGGTGTCAAATGGTGCATAAGAACGACAGGATCAGCAGAGTAAATCCCTTCAGTCCCATTCACTTGAGTTAAGATTGCCATGAATAAGGAGAAAACTTAACTCTAGTCTCCTGAACAACACTTACACCAGGAGACTGGTGAGACTTTCAAAAGCTGAGTCCAAAAGGACAATTTCTCAGGAATATTACACGCCCATTTTAGTTCTCCCTTCCCTTCTCTTTTGCCTGGAGAAGTCTTAGAATTAGCCCCCATACAGCCTCTTAATGTTTAACATTTTGCTAATACAACCCCACCCAGAAGCACCCAAGAGCAATCTGGAATAGAAAAAAAAATGTTCTATTTTTAAAACGCCAGCCAAAAAAGACGCTGCCTATGAAACTGTACGATAGAAGCCATTCACATCCAATATCTGAAAGAGCTACCATTGGTATGAATAATTCAAAAACAGCTCCAGACAAATGATCCCGGGATTATATGGAAACAGAAAAAACCGGAGTCTGC
Source organism: Mesoplodon mirus (assembly GCF_964341445.2). Classification (NCBI taxonomy): domain Eukaryota; kingdom Metazoa; phylum Chordata; class Mammalia; order Artiodactyla; family Ziphiidae; genus Mesoplodon; species Mesoplodon mirus. The sequence continues at coordinate 69,005,893 of NC_138982.1, forward strand.
CGCTCCTTTTATTAAAGCCTGGTTCACATTGAACACCGTTTTCTCTGGGGTTATTTCTACTACAAATGAACGGTCAATAAGGCAGAATCTCTGTGATCGCGCCGATGTGGGAGCTGGAAGAGAAGTCATTTTGATCTTCTGTTCATTTTTACTTTCTAAATTATTAACTAATGTGGATTGGGTAAAAATTAAAAGTAAGCAAATTAGTCTTCGTTTGTTTCTTTTAATTATTTAGTGGGCTCACATATTTGTGTTTGCTGAACAGATCTGACACAATTAAGAACTGTTAGAGGTGTCATCCATAACTTAATAAAACAAGGCCTTGGTGGCCCAGATTACATGGCTGACATCAGGCTCCATCCTGACTTTGTTAATTATGGCATTGATGCCAAAATGTGTCAAGCCATCTGAAGGAGTGGGTGCTGTGTGTTTGAATTTCCCTGAAAGTTGAAATTTTACAAAACCTTTGACATCCTCCATCTTAAATAAAGGCCCTTGTAAGAAAAATCCCTCTTTTACAATCACATTTGGCTCTCAATGTGTTAATAAAGCCATTAGGTAAAGGTGATTTTGCAATGTCAAAAGAATGACTTTGATGGCAAGGGAATCCTTGATGAAAAATTTCACTACCAGTAGGAAAAGACAGTACCTATAAGAGGTAAATAGGGCTTCTCAGTTTCAATGTATCCAAGTTAATGGATCACTTTGCACAAGAAAGATGTCAGTATGTGGGAGCTATCAGATAAAATGAGCCTGCATATTTAAGCACATGTTTTACAGATTCTCTCAAGAATATCCCAAATGAAGTTTTCACTTTGTGCATAAAATAAATAAATTGAGAACCAACACCAGGAAATGGTATCAGGGATATTCAGGTATTACTCATGTCAAGGAACAAGTTTCCTTATTTAATACCTGATCTTTCAGAATATTCAAAATGATAACATAACTGTGTGGGGAAATTGGGGCAAAAGGAAAATAAGGGTGGAAAGTAAAAGGAGGACTAGGAAAGAGACCGTGAGATCTTGTGCAAGGTCTCAAATTTGGCTGTGAGATTCCCAGCAGCTAAAAATAAAGAGAAAACATTAGTTTTAAGATTAATTAGTTATAAGACTCACAGAACGATGGGAAACAAGAACAGGAAGTGAAGAATAAAGTAAATGCAACAATATAGCCAGGTAATCTAACTTTCCTATAGTCAGATGCTATTCAATTTTAGTTCAACAGTGAACATACCAGAATGTATGCAGAACGCTATAAATGAGTGGTTCTCAAGCAGTACCTTGTGCGTATCTGAATCACCTAGAAGGCTTGGCAGGCACAAAGCTCCTGACTCAGTAGGTCTGGACTGGGGCCCAGGAATTTGCATTTTGAGCAAGTTCCCAAGTTCCATGGATGCTGTTGGTTCGGGGGCCACATTCTGAAAACCACTGGTATAAATGAATTTTGCAATTCTACACCTCTCTCACTGCAGTCAGAATCCTTAGAAACTTTATGTCATGCCCTTTTTAGTAAGTTTCAGAGAGAGATTCAGATGTAAAAATTAAGTAGACAAGATAACAAGCAGAATCCTTAGATTGGTTATTTTGGAATAAACTGAGACAGTTGATAAAATCCAACCATAGTAATTATTTCATAACACTAATTATTATGCTACAACCCTCCTTAATTGCCTATACCCACTCTAACCTTCACCAAAATGAAAGAAAAGTTACTGAAGGTTTGACTGAGATTTGTCTAAGGTCACAAAGTCAGTTTTAGGATGTTTCAAGATCTAGCTCAAGCTCAGTCCCCTAACAAGAGTATAAAGTTCTGAGAAAGAGGACAGATATGTCAACGAAATTGATATTTGTTCTTTGGAGATCTTGTATTTTCTGCCTTAATGTGAGAACATAACCTATTATTCTGTCTCTAGATACCATGAGGAAGGAGAGGAACAAAGGTAGCAATTGAAAAGTAAAGCGCTCGGCTTCAGCTGATCACATGCTTTACAACCTTCTGGAAATGATAGTCTTTATGCCTTAATGAATATTTTAAACTCAGTCCAAATTCCAGGAGCAAATAAATAAATCATGCCCCTTTCACTGAAACAAGAGTTTCTGCCCACTCCCCCATCCTTAAATTAAAGCAGCTCAAATGGAAACTCATTTTGCTATGAATGTTGGACTCCAGTAAAAATTAGCATAAATTCTACATTGACATATTAAATGGAAATTATACAAACATGAAAAATGAATAGAATTTTCTCAAGGCTACATCGTGGCACTGAATGAGGAATGTTACTTAATTCATAGATGCTGAAAAACCCTATGTGAAAAACAGGGATACGGCCTTTATTTAATAGCTGACATCAATTTTAATTATTTACAACAATTCTTCAAAGTGTATTTTTAATAGTAATGAAATCTTAGGAAGCTAAGCCACCTGACAGCCCTAGACTGTTTAATCTCCGTTGAAAAATGTGATGAAATCACAGAGTTCTTAGTGAGAATTATATACCTTGTGAATTAATGAAGTGAATTAACATATTCCCTTTATGTCTGAGGTTTTTATTTATGCACCTGAAGATATATTTTTAAGCCATTACAGTCCTTTCTGATTCTAATATCATGCTTTTATGGAATGTTTTGGCTGAGAGGTTGTATTGTCCTAACAAATGAGAAACCTAAAGTCCTGAGAAGTTAAAAGACTTGTCCAAGGTTAAATGCAGAGTAAGTGTCAGAGCCAGGCTCAAAACATGAATGCACTCTGGATTTTTGCCCCTCACTGTCTATGGCACCAACACTGTGCGGGCAGGTTAAGGGAAGGCTGTCTTATGAAGTGAAGGAGTGGAACTATCCTCTCTCAGTTCTTTCATAAGGCTGAAATCTAAAGCCTCAAGGGCCACAGTAGGGGAGGAAGGCTGGAAAATATCGCCTGGGGGTGTGAAAGGAGTGCTTGTACCCTATGTGGTATTCTATTCTATTGCATTTGTCTGCCTTCTCCTTTTTTTCCCCCCACACTCTGATTCTGAGCTGCTCCAAATGTTTATTTCTGAAGCTTTCCCAACCTCACCTCCACCCAAACCACTGGCATCAATTTGCCATATCTTCAAGGTAGAGTTAGTATCTAGTTCTTTTTTTATTTTCCACCCTTGTTTTCCCTTTGTCCCAATTTTCCCACATTTCAAGTTGAGATCCTACCTCCCAAAGGCCAGTACCACAATATAAGTGAATAGTGAAGGTGGTTTCTACAAGCATCATCAACCTCCAAGGCTAAAGGGGGCCAATGTAACTGACTCTTTCCAATCACAATTGTGTATTTCCCTCACATTCTTCTTCCGTCCATCCCACCTCCACACACCTATCAAGACCCTACTTGCCCTTACTTTTCTCCCAAATATCTCCTTCATGTAGCCTTCCTGGAGGCAGAAATAGCTACTCAATTGCCCTGATGATTATACTGTGCATTATGGTGGTTGCGGGTCTCATCTTCACCCATCCCAGGTTTTAATCACTTTGGGCACACTTCGCATCCCACATCAATCTGTATGCCGCCTTGCATGTACTTAATAAATATTAACTACAATATTTATTGTAGTTAATAAATAAATATCTGGTAAATTTATTAATGTTTATTGAATTTATCAATATATACCTGGAGCCTGGTATAAAGGATCAATAAATATTTGTTAAATGAAAGAATAGATGGAAATTTGGAGAAATGAGTAAAAAATAAACTCATAAAAATGGATTTATTCATCCACTTTTTCCCCAGATGTCTTTCTCCTATGATTTCAAAAAAAAAATTTAATAAAGCATAACCTTGAGTTATTTCAAGAATCAGAATGTTTCCTGTCACAAAAATTTCTTTTATAATTCATATTCTCTATTCCTGTTCCGAGAGGAAAAAATCTTTGGAACTTTTAAGGCTGCTTATGGGTATACTTTGCTATCCATGTAACAAAAATACCTCACAGTTTCTTCTCAAAAGCAAATGGGTTGTTTGTTGTCTTGATATTGAGCTCCATGAGCTGTTTGTATATTTTGGAGATTAATCCTTTGTCTGTTGTTTCATTTGCAAATATTTTCTCCCATTCTGAGGGTTGACTTTTTGTCTTGTTTATGGTTTCCTTTTCTGTGCAAAAGCTTTTAAGTTTAATTAAATTCCATTTGTTTATTTTTGTTTTTATTTCCATTACTCTAGGAGGTGGGTCAAAAAAGATCTTGCTGTGGTTTATGTCAAAGAGTGTTTTTCCTATGTATTCCTCTAAGAGTTTTATAGTGTCTGGTCTTACATTTAGGTCTTTAATCCATCTGGAGTTTATTTTTGTGTATGGTGCTAGGGAGTGTTCTAATTTCATTCTTTTACATGTAGCTGTCCAGTTTTCCCAGCACCACTTATTGAAGAGGCTGTCCTTTCTCCATCGTATGTTCTTGCCTCCCTTGTCTTAAATTAGGTGACCATATGTGCGTGGGTTTATCTCTTGGCCTTCTATCCTGCACCATTGACCTATATTTCTGTTTTTGTGCCAGTACTATACTGTCTTGATTACTGTAGCTTTGTGGTATAGTTTGAAGCTGGGGAGCCTGATTCCTCCAACTCCATTTTTCTTTCTCAAGATTGCTTTGGCTATTCGGGGTCGTCTGTGTTTCCATATGAATTGTAAAATTTTTTGATCTAATTCTGTGAAGAATGCCATTGGTAGTTTGATAGAGATTGCATTGAATCTGTAGATTGCTTTGGATAGTATAGTCATTTTCAAAATATTGATTCTTCCAATCCAAGAACATGGTATATTTCTCCATCTGTTTGTCATCTTTGATTTCTTTCATCAGTGTTTTATAGTTTTCTGAGTACAAGTCTTTTGCCTCCTTAGGCAGGTTTATTCCTACATATTTTATTCTTTTTGTTGCATTGGTAAATGGGATTGTTTCCTTAATTTCTCTTTCTGATTTTTTGTTGTTGGTACATAGGAATGCCAGAGATTTCTGTGCACTAATTTTGTACCCTGCAACCTTACCAAATTCATTGATTAGTTCTAGTAGTTTTCTGGTGGCATCTTTAGGATTTTCTATGTATAGTATAATGTCATCCACAAACAGTGACAGTTTTACTTCTTCTTTTCCAATTTGTATTCCTTTATTTCTTTTTCTTCTCTGATTGCCATGGCTAGGACTTCCAAAGCTATGCTGAATAAGAGTGGCAAGACTGGACATCCTTGTCTTGTTCCTGATCTTAGTGGAAATGCTTTCAGTTTTTCACCATTGAGTATGATGCTTGTTGTGGGTTTGTCATATATGGACTTTATTAGGTTGAGATAGGTTCCCTGTATGCCCATTTTCTGGAGAGTTTTTATCATAAATTGGTGTTGAATTTTGTCAAAAGCTTTTTCTGCATCTGTTGAAATGATCGTATGGTTTTTATTCCTTAATTTGTTAATGTGGTGTTTCACCAAGGAAGACATACAGATGGCCAAGAGGCACGTGAAAAGATGCTCAACATCACCAATTATTAGAGAAATGCAAATCAAAACTGCAATGAGGTATCACCTGCCACCAGTGAGAATGGCTATTATCAAAAAATCTAGAAACAATGAATGCTGGAAAGGGTGTGGTGAAAACAGAATGCTCTTGCACTATTTGTGGGAATGTAAATTAATACAAGCACTATGGAAAACAGTATGGAGGTTCCTCAAAAAACTAAAAATAGAACTGCCATAAGACCCAGCAATCTCACTACTGGGCATATACCCTGAGAAAACCATAATTCAAAAAGACACATGCACCCCAATGTTCACTGCAGCACTATTTACAATAGCCAGGTCATGGAAGCAACCTAACTGCCCATCGACAGATGGACAAAGAAGATGTGGTACATATATACAATGGAATATTACTCAGCCACAAAAAGAAACGAAATTGAGTTATTTGTAGTGAGGTGGATGGACCTACTGTCATACAGAGTGAAGTAAGTCAAAAAGAGAAAAACAAATACTGTATGCTAAGGCATATATATGGAATCTAAAAAAAAATATGGTACTGATGAACCTAGTTTCAGGGCAGGAATAAAGATATAGACATAGAGAATGGACTTGAGGACACGGGGTGGGAAGGGGAAGCTGGGGCGAACTGAGAGTAGCACTGACGTATATACACTACCGAATGTAAAATAGATAGCTAGTGGGAAGCAGCTGCATAGCACAGGGAGATCACCTCTGAGCTTTGCAGGGACCTAGAGGGGTGGGATAGGGAGGATGGGAGGGAGGCTCAAGAGGGAGGGGATATGGGGACATATGTATGCATATGTCTGATTGACTTTGGTGTACCCCAGAAACTAACACAGTATTGTGAAGCAATTATACTCCAATAATGATATATAAAATAAAATAAAATAAAATAAGAAAAGCAAATGGGTTGTGTGTGATCACTACGGATGAATTAATAGTAAACTAAGGATACATATGACTCTACCCATGAATAGATGGGCCATAAATGCCCTCCACAGCCCTGCATGCCTTCTCCTCAGCTGACCAGCTTCTCCACCATTCTCTTCAACACACTTTTTTCCTTTCTTCATTTTCTGTCTATGTTGGTAGGGAATCACCATAGCAACAATCTGAAATAAATCAATTCAGCTACTATTTTCTGGATGTTACAGCCTTGTTCAGAGGTCAGATTTCAAATAAAGCAAAAGACTGAAGCTCCTGACAGATAAAGGAGGCAGAATTTTCTGCTAACCTGAATAACACCAATGAAAGGAACCAGAAGGTGATCTCATCACTTCAAGCTCAGAACGAGACAGCTGCAAAAAGGGAAAAAAAAGGAAAGAAGAAGAATATGATCACACAGATTTCCTTCTGCAGAGACTTTTAACCATCTGTGAGCAGTGCTGGAAGAAAAGGTAGAAAAATTTAAGCAAATTCAAAGAGGATGAACATTTTCCTTATTTGAAATGAGGCCATTCATTGTTCATATGTGGTTATTTAAAGATAAAGAAATGTCCTTTAATGACAAGAGTCACTGATTTATTTCCTCCTATAGGCAGTAAGGTTGTTTTTTCTACCCGAAGAAGACAGCAAGATCCTGCAAAGTTCTACCCACTGCACACTATGATACTAGATACAATAGGAAGTGTGTGTGTGTGTGTGTGTGTGTGTGTGTGTGTGTCTATAGATAGAATATAGCAGAAAGGCTGAAAATAGACCAGAAATCAAGAGATCTGGAAGTTAGTTGTGGCTCAGTCATCTACCCAGCAATGGGACCAGGAACAAGTCACGTAGCATCTCTAATCCTCAATATCTCATCAGTGAAGTAAGGCTAATATTATCTGTCAGTTTACCTAAGAGGGATATTGTGAGGACTCATGAGATAATGTGCATGAAAGGATTTGTCCACCATAACTTTGTTCTGCCTGGGATCAGTATCAGAAGGCTTTATGATTCCTAAATCATGCCAAAGGTTTGCAAGCTATTCTGTACTTGCATACACACAACCGTCAAGTCTAACGTGCTTGCACATAACTAAAAACTCTTCAGATAACTATTTTGCATAATTATAGTGAAGGGTCAAGAGGCTTGGGTTCTAGTCCAGGATCTGCAAGTGAATAAATGCGCAAGCCCGCATGGGTCACTTCACCTACGAGAGCATCAGTTTCCTCCTTCATGTCTGTTGTACCTTCTAGCTCTGATATTCCTATAGAACAGATTAGGAATGGACTGGTTAGAATTATGCAGTAAACACTTGTTCCTACTTATTTTGGAGATAATCATTTACATGTGGAGTTTCACAGCCTTATTCTCTTCCCTCAGCCTGTAAAGACCACTCAGGCGTCTATTGTTTAGCTTCCCCTCCCCAACCTTCACCCCGCTTCTCTGAGAAGAACAATGACAAATGTCCGTGGAGTGTTTGTGGTGAGGAGGGTATAAAATACGATATGAGGTATCACACAGGAAAGCACAATGTAAGGAAGAGGAACTGAATGATAAAGATAAAAGTCAGCACAGATGAGAGAGGAGATTCTTCTGGGATGGAGAAGGGTGGGAAGGAGGTCAGAAGCTATCAAAAGGTTCAGGCTACTGAAAAGTAGAAAGAACCCTAAGAATTTGTGTGGACAAGTACCTGGATTTCTTTAAATGGGAGAAATACCAATAAAGATGTTATTTAGGCCCTTATTCTTTAAAAGTAGCCTGCTCAGGGGGCTTCCCTGGTGGCGCAGTGGTTGAGAGTCTGCCTGCCGATGCAGGGGACGCGGGTTCGTGCCCCGGTCCGGGAAGATCCCACATGCCGCAGAGCGGCTGGGCCCGTGAGCCATGGCTGCTGAGCCTGCTCCGCAACGGGAGAGGCCACAACAGTGAGAGGCCCGCATACCACACACACACACACACACACACACAAAAAGTAGCCTGCTCAGGACCACATTAGTCACGGCTTTATAAGCATTGTATACCAAATGCTGAGTGACTTCTTTACACCTCACCATTGGCTTGTGACACTGAAATGGTGACTTCAGGGTTTTATTCCAAAAACATAAGTTTTCTTTCTCAAGAGCTGATGTATGGGTATCACTGTATAAGTCTGATGCTTAATATAAATAATAACATAGCCAAAAGAGTTTGCTCAAATGTGATTGAAGCTTGTATTTTCATAGAAATCATTTTGGGCACAATGATGACAAATACATGGCCACTTAAACTACCAAAACTGAATGTATATCAGTTATAGAAATATATATCAAAGGCTTATACATATATTAATAATAGGACTCTCTCAGGCTGTATGTCTGTAACTTAAAAAAATCAGTTGTAATGATCAAATTATTGAGAACATAAAAAGACTCAATGGGATGTGAAAAAGCCAATATTACAGATTTTTGGCCATCATTTGGCAATACAGTCCAAAAATAAAATAAAAGTCCTGTGCCCTCAGTACATGGCCTCTAGGTGACAACCTGCTCCTCAAGTATCTACCATCATCAATATCTAAACAATACAACCTTCTCACTGATAGCTTTTGGGGCCATGGATACCTGCTGTGAAGAGCACAAGATCCCCTGTTCTCTTGGGGGTACTAAAAACAAACAGTTTTCCCCTCTGAATAATCTTTGGGAAACTTCAGGAAATATCATAGATTGAACCATGATCAGTTCAATTGGCAGTCATAGGTTTTTGGACTAAGACTGTAAACTAAAAAACAAAACTGAGTCAAATACTAATCCTCCATTTCAAGGAACTGTGACAACCAGCTGTTCAATGGAGGAAAAAGAATAATAATAGTTAGACTCTACAAAGGCATGACCAGTGAGGACTCTGCAAAAATGCAAGGTAATTAATTACACCATGCCTTGAGTTACTCAAACCAAATGAATAGACAGAATAGACAGACTAAAGGAGGACACTAATCCTTTATTTTTATTTCCTTTAGGAACAACAAAAAGGTACAACTGGACCTGATTAAACTGTATGCATTCAAAGTAATCAAAGGGCAATGGGACATGTTCTAATATGTCATCATAAACAATTTATTCCATAAAAGTAGACAAAGTTATGACTTAATATGTAATTAAAATCTGAGTATATGGGATATGTAAGTATTTCTAGCAGGGTCTATCACCATGCTTTACATATAGTAAGATGTTCAGCTGATTTAGAAGAAAAATATGACTCTGGACAGTAATTTATTAACCTAAATCATATCTCTAATTTGTAAAGAGAATTTATTCAATTACCATTTTCCAATTTTAATTACCTGAAAAGATTTACTATGTTTTAACAATATTTGAAGAGAATTTCTTCTACTCTCTTGGCTAATCAGAAATTTCTCAAAGTAAATATGGGCTCTAATGCAGATGATGTAAGCCACTTCACTGCCTTGTTTGTAGTCATAATTACAGATGGAAAATTCTTCTTGATTGTCAACATTCTAAAGAGCAGTTTTATTATTCTAATAAACAGTTCAACTTCTACCACTTAAAGCCCTTCAGTGGTTTCCCATCAGTCTTAGTATGCAGATCAAAATCCTTAATATGTCCTACCAGGTCCTATGGGATCTGCCCTGCCCACCCTCCAATCTCACTGTCTGCCCCCAGCTCCTCATTCAACGCCCCTCAGCCTTCCTGGACTGTCAAGTATCACAACCTGACATTGCTCAGGCTCTCCTGTCTGCATGGTATCTTCTCTCCCACAGCCTCCTTTGCCTGGTTAACCCCTGATCATTTTTTTTTCTGATCCTGTTCTTAAATATAATTTCCTTACAGAATCCTTCCTAGAATCCCCAGATGAGATCTTGTCCCTTTTGGGAGGCAGTCCTTCCTGAGCCCCTCGGGCTCCTAGGTGTCTTACTGAATGGGTCAAGACTTCAGGGTGCTGACCACTCTTTCACCCAGACTGTTTTGCAGGATTGTGTATAGAGCTGGCTCTCTTGGAGAGGTTAGGAAGTATGTCCCTCCAGACAAACAGCAGGCTTGCTTACTGCTCGCTATAAAAAGTGCCGGGCCTTTAACCATGGGCTTCTCAGCGGCAGCACAAATCTACTGGGTGCTTAGCACCCATCTGGGCCCACCACCACCTCCTGGGACTTGGGAGCAATACAACTCTACTGAAACTCATGCTTTTTAATGTGCCTTGAGAAATAAGCTGATTTTCTCTGATCTATTAAGGCTCATGATCTACTTTTGGCACCTATGAGGTGATAGCAGGTTTACTCTTTGCCATCCTCTATGAGGCTGGGTTATTCCTTGACCATCCCTTTCCCATTTCACCCGGTGTCTCTTCTTCCCATATAGTAAAATGGTTTTTGATTGACACCCACATTCCTAAGTAGACTGTAAGGTCAGGGACTCTGTTTTATTTGCCATTTTATCTTCCACCTCTCCTCTGGCACCATATCTGGCACTTCATGGGTTCTCAATATATATTTGCTGATTGAATGGATTTGATGATGATGATGAAAAACACTTACCGAGCATCTAGATGGGCATATGTTTCAAGCACATTATTTCCTCACATCAAATCTATGAGGTAGTATTATGGGTTGAATTATGTTACCCCCACACACACACACAAACACAAAGTATGTTGAAGTCCAAACCCCTGGAACCTATGAATGAGACCTTATTTGGAAATAGGGTCTTTGAAGGTATAATCAAGTTGAAATGAGGTTATAATTAACTAGGGTAAGCCCTAATCCAATATGACTTGTTGATAAGAAGAGGAGAAGAAAAGAGACACAAATACATGCCATGTGCTGACAAAGGCAAAGTTTGAAGTGGTATAGTGGAAAGCCAAGAGATGCCAAAGATTTCCAGCAAACCACTAAAAGCCAGGAAAAAGGAAGGAAGGATTCTCCCCTACAGGTTTCAGAGGGAACGTGGCCATACCAACACCTTGATTTCACACTTCTACCCTCCAGAAGTGTGAGGAATAAACTTTTATTGTTTTAAGGCGTCCCAGTTTGTGACACTTTGCTGTGGCAGCCCTAGGAAACTGGTACAGGTAGGTACCACCACTCTCATTTTACAGATGAAAACAATGAGGCACAGGGCAGTAGAACAACATGCCTAATGTTTCACAGTTAGTGTACGGCAGTCAAGAGAGAAACGCAAGCACTTTCATTCCACAGCCTGTGCTTGGAACCCCTATATAATCCTGCCCTTGCGCTGAACTCTTTCTGTCACATTCCATATTCTGCTTTTAGGTGCCTCTATGGAAACTACCTAATGATTTAGCACTATGAACATGTGACAAAATTTTAAAAGGGTGATCATATCTTACAAATAGTGCTATTCAAAACCTGGAAGATGCTAGAGGTTTGTAACAGCCCAGTGTGTGACACATACGCCTCTGTACGCAGCCTCTCTACTGCAGTCCATCACAACTGTTCATCTCTGGGCCTTCCTCTCCTGCTCCTGGGGTTTCTGGGGCAGCCGCAGTCAATGGAAGAGTTACTAGACTTGAAATCAGAAGCCCATTTTTATTTCTCTTTTAAAAATTCACACACACACACACACACACACACACACAATTCACAACTATCCTGTGTGATACTATAATGGCAAATATTTCTTATTATACATTTGTCAAAACCCACAGAATGTACAACACCAAGCATGAACTCTAATATAAACTCTGGACTCTGGGTGATGATGTATCAGTGTAGGTTCATCAGTTGCAGCAAATGTACCACTCTGGTAGGCTGTGCATATTGAGAGAGGCTATGCATGTGTGAACAGGGGCAGGGGAAACTACTTTCATTCAATTTTGCTGTGAACCTAAAATTGCTCTAAAAGATAAAGCCTATTAAAATTATTTAATTTATATACTACTCTTTTTTAAAAGTGACTTTGGGTACTCAATCAGAAGACGTGAGTTTTGATCCTGGCCCTGCTCATCACTGGATGTGGAACTTAGGCAACATATCTTGATATGACATATGACATGATATGATATGATATGATATGAAATCTTCATTAGTAAAATAGACATAATACTGTGTCTTATCACTAATCCTCACATGATCTCTGACACAGCTATAGAAAAGCAATATGTGACTGTGAGTCTCAACAAATATTTGTTCAAGGCTTGCCTCACTGGCAGGTGCTTCAAGTGGGGGTGAGTGTGTGAAGAGGATATTTCTGTTGAGCTGCCCCCAACAGGTATCCCCACCACTTCTACTGGGTTCCTGGGCTCCTTAGCAAGCTCATAGGGCATTCCTCCTGCTGGTCTTTACAGCAATCGCCCCAACAGTTGGCAAACTGTTATCCCCAGGCTGCTGAGCAGGGTCAGCCAGCCAAGGAGGATTTTGGCAAGTAGAATTCGGCAAGTAGACTTCAGCCTGGGGGGAAAAGCAGTGAGCCAGACCTCATGAAACAGGATCATTTAGCAGCTTGACAGTAAAGATACATGTAAATAATACCAGGGTAAAAGAAACTGTCCATGACACAGGAGTGAGAAGTTGGGACACATTCAAGTCACACAGCCTCATAGTAAAAGGGCCAACAATATGGCATCACACAAAATATATTTTTTCCAAGTAAAGCTGTTTTCAAATATAATTCTATAAAAGGAAATTAAGACAAAAATGGCTAAGTCATTTATTTTTTAATTGTGTTACTTCAGCATCAACGTGTCAACAGAACTAATCTAGGATTCACTTTTTCATCAATACGTCAGTGCAAATAAAAGTAAATTAAAATGTCAATAAAAATACAACATTCTTACTAAGCAGAACCCAAAGGAAAAAAAAAAGCTCCCTAATTTCATATCCTTTCCTTACTCAGGAAAATCCATTTTATAAAGCTACAGATGCAAATGTATAGATTTACTTAAATGTTAGTTTGGCTTCTTAAGGAAATAAAGGCATTGTTCCAAGGCTTCAGAGAGAGGATAATTGTTCGATTCTAGGCCAAGTGACAAATAGGTCCTAGGTCTTGTTTTCAGGATCTCATTGTTGGAAGGGAATTGGAAGCAGTTGGAACTGCTTCTTATATAAAAATCAATTACTATTTTATGAAGAAAACCCCCAATTAAAAAGTGCTATTAAAAAGCACTACAAATAAATATGTATAGGAAACCAAGTATGGAATATAAGGTCAAGAGCATCAATCCCAAATAGAAAAGGGAATAGTCTCATCTGAAAGCATTGGACCACACCCACCAGGAAAACTCAGATGTAGGTGTGAAGGAATATAAAGTGACATAAACACACCCACCTGTCCCAACAATGCACACATACAACCTCGACACAAAGCCGTGTTAATGACGAACTTATCCTCACTCAAGTATTGGTTAAGCCCCAGGCCAGTACTAGAGCCTAGTTATCTAAGATTTGCTGTTTAACTCAATACAGGTACATCTAAGCACAGACACAATATTTAAAACAAAAGTTTTATTTTGGAAGAAATATAGGAAAAGCACAGAATTTCAGTCTAAATGAACTGAGGCTTGAATTCTGATTTTACTGTTATTAACTATGAACCCTTGAGTAAGTCATGTAATTTTTCTACATTTCAGGGGTTTTCACCTATAAAAAGAAGGATAGTAACATTGACCCCAAAGAGCTACCATGAGGATATGGTTCTTTTTTGAGGAAGGTCAAATGCCTGGCAGATTTCTGGGAACATGCAGAAGGCCCTTCCCTCCTATACTGACTCCAACTGACCATGTTTCCATGGAAATATTCACATTAACTCTCTGCCGGCAGGAAGAGGTTGGAAAGCCCAGACCCTGAGTTCTTGAGAAAAAACTGGGCCTCAAGCTGCCCCATGTGTGCCATGGGACACGGACAGTATCCTGAGCATCTTGGGGCTTCTGTCTCCTTATGTATAAACTTGGGATTATAATTATATAATCTTACAGCTGTGGTGAATATATTAAATGATGTTTATGAAATTCATCTCCAAATTTTAAGGTACTCTTAAAACATTTTTAGTCTATGTATAGATGAAAGGGAGGTATGCAGAAATATAAAGGATTATGTTGGAATAATAAAAATCCTATGCCTATTTGTTGTAGGGATTTTTTTGCCTGCGTTGGGTCTTCATTACTGCATGCAGGCTTTCTCTAGTTGCGGCGAGCACAGGTTACTCTTCCTTGTGGCATGGATTTCTCATTTGAGGAGGCTTCTCCTGCTGTGGAGCACAGACTCTAGGTGTGTGGGCTTCAGTAGTTGTGGCACACAGGCTTCAGTAGTTGTGGCACATGGGCTTCAGTAGTTGTGGCTCCCAGGCTCTAGAGAGCAGGCTCAGTAGTTGTGGCTCGCAGGCTCTAGAGCACGGGCTCAGTAGTTGTGGCACATGGGCTTAGTTGCTCCGCGGCATGTGGGATCTTCCCGGACCAGGGATTGAACCTGTGTTCCCTGCATTGGCAGGCAGATTCTTAACCACTGCACCACCACAGAAGTCCCTATTTGTTTTGTTTTTAAATTTTTCTTTTAAAATTCTTGTAAGGTTAAAAAACATTTTAAAAAATAGATTTATTATACTTTTTATACTGAGTGCATTAAAGATGAAAAATAACTTCTCAAAGAAGAAACATTTGTTATTAATATTAGAATCATGTCATTTATAAAACAGGCACTAATGAGCTCACAACTTAATACAAAGAGATCAGGTACATGGTGTTGGAGCTTAAATAAAAAGGTCAATGCTATGGTGTCCCCCCACCCCATAAATTTATATGTTGAAACCTAACCCCCAATGTGATGGCATTAGGAGGTGGGGCCTTTTAAAGAGATAATTAGGTTCTAATGGTGCAGCCCTCATGAGTGAGATTAGTGCCTTCACAAAAGAGACCCCAGAGAGCACCCTCACCCCTTCCACCATGTGAGGACACAGCAAGAAAACAGCCGTCTATGAATCAGACAGAGGGCTCTCACCAGACACTGAATCTGCCAATGCCTTGATCTTGGACTTCCCAGCCTCCAGAGAAATAAATACTTGCTGTTTATAATCTACCCAGTCTATGGTATTTTGTTAGAGCAGTCTGAATGGACTAAGATAGTCAATAAGTAAAAAAATAAAGAACAGCTAAAATTATAGAATTATCTAAGTGTAATTAAAATGTTAAAGCAGAGATATGGTTCCCAATTTTTTTTGTTTTACATTTTTAAAAGCATCATTGTCCTGTGATGAATCTCACAAAATCTGAAAACTCAAGGCAAAAGTTTAAAAGACAGATCTTTAGGTATTGCTCATATACTGCTACATGAAGTATAAAGGTCAGATCACTGCTATGGAATATTCTTTAATATTCTCTGTAACCTTCACTCATAAAGAAGTATGAAGGTCACATCGATAGCTCTATGAATTATTTTTCAACAATAAGTAAACTTGAGTCATGAGAAGGATTTTCTAACATTCACTGCATTCCTTGATACGAGTGGTTGCTGGCATTACCTGACAGGGAAGGACTTCTGGTATTTGTGCTATTAAGTCACACCATGCTGAAGACCTCCTGAGAGTTTGATGTTAAAAAGAACTGAAGCTAATTCATAGTCCTGCCTTGCTCTTCTTGGATTAAATAAGTATTTTGCCTCAGATATTCATGTTATTGCCTATAAAAGTAGCACCAAAATGCTCTCTGAGGGGAGCACACTCAAAGATCCACCAACAAAAACCAGATGTGGCCATGAGAAATGTCACATTCAGTACAAAGTGGAATTCTTCCCACAGGGACAGCAACTTACTGCTCTGGTGGTGTGATTTGGGGAGGCTCATCAATGTTTGTGAACTGCACTACATGACCTATAAAAGGGGAATAAAACTACTGTCTTTCTTCAGGGGGCTGTACTAAGATACCCAATTTCCTAATCAATAAAAAAAATGTATTCTGATGAAAGCATCACAGCGGGGATGAAGTTGGAGAGTCTGTGTAGCATAGTGGTGAAACGCAGACTCTAAAGCCAGGATACCTGGGTTCAAATCCTCACTCTTGCCATTTATTGGTGCTATTACCTTGAGTAATCTACTTAACAACTTTGTGTCTTAGTTCTCCCATCCAAAAATGAGGATAATAATAGGACTACTCCATAGGGTTGTATAAGGATTAAATGAGTTATTATTTGAAAAGTACTTCGAGCAGTATCTGAAACATTCTAAATTTTGTACATTTCAATACAATCTTCAATTCAAAAACCCATTGATAATTGTCCTTTTCAAAAGTGCCACCCACTAAGTCTCCCCACTATGTGTAGGGGTACAGCTTCACAGCTGTCAAAAGATTCCATGTGGAAGAAACTGCTAGCTAAGTTTTCCCCTACTTCCTAGCCACATAGATCACATTTCCCATTTGGGTGTGCCCTGTGAAAGTGAGACAGGATGGGCATTACACCAAGCTTAGCCCATAAAACCTTTTATGTACAATCTTTCATAAGCTTTCCCTTTCCATGGTTTAATGCAAATAAATACAGTGATGGGGGAAGCTGTGTGCTAAAGATGGCAGAACCACAAGACAGAAGGAGCCTGGGTCCCAGCACCACTGCATCTATGGAAGAGCTGCCTGACCAGGAACATCTACATTATCCTGTTGTGCCAATAAGAAATAAATTATTACTGTGTTAAGCTCCTAAAATTTTGCTTTAGCAGCAAGCATCACTGTCTAAACCAGTCCAATATTCCTCAGTGGTGCTGCATATTGAGGGAAAGCCACTATGATCTTTCGTGACTAATTGGGATGTGGTTGGGCTGAAATCAGAGGCCCAGGGCATGGGTAACACAGAAGAACTTTATCCAGAAAGGAAAGCAGAGTTATGGAGAGGCCAGATGCAGACACCAAGTAACCCTTGCAAGAAATGTCAAATCCAAAGAGTAAAGTATAAAAATCTAGGAGAAGGTATGAGTTGAAAGATGGCTTCAGTCTAAAAAGCTGCCAAAGGCAGAAGAATAAGTACTTCTGATCAGTTTCAGGTAACTCCTGGAAAATTATTATTATTATTATTATTTTGGTCAGAGTTCCCATCCCCATGAACACAAGCCAACTGTCCTACAAGTGCAATTTGTTGGCCTGTATTGGGCAGAATGCACCCAAACATCTTTCCAAGTGGGTCTGCTTCAGTGACGAAAATCCCCATAATACCTACAACCCCAGGGTGACACAGTGTTGCTCCCTATTAGCTTGGAAATGCAATCTGCATTGGACAAAAAGTTATTTTCAACTCTGAATTTCTGAGTTTGTGTTGCTTTATAAGATCATTTTCCCAATCGTTTATAGAGACCTGAGGGAATTAGACAAGGTGTGGGTAATTTTTTGATGGAGAGGGGCTGGTCCTTATGGACTGATGCTGAGAAAGGCAAGATTGGGTATGTCACTTTTCATAGAGATGCTAACCATTTGAGTACTAGCAAGCCATCTGCCAAGGGTCCCAGGAAGGTCAGAAAAGGCCATTGAAAGAAGGATGCAGAAGTGTTGTTCTGGTCACTCTCAGGGTTGTTCTGTGACTCTCTCCATAAGCAGAATTGTTCTAAATGCCTAATCAAAAAGCTGAATCAACTCATTCAGATGAATAGATCCTCGGCATTCTCCATGTGTTGAATCTATTCGAGTAGCACCATCAGGCCCTGGTGTTCACAGCTCTGTGTAATCATCTCCCCTTGAATATGTTAGGAACTTACGACATGCTTCTAATTTACAGAATGTGGCAAAGGTAATGGGATGTCATCTTCTTAATTACATTATGATATAGGCCTCCTTCTTGCTATCAGGCTTACTCTAGAGATTCTCCTTGCTGATTTGATAAAGTAAGCAGCTGTATTGGGAAAGCCAGCATGGCAAAGAACTGCAGGTAGCTTCTAGGAATGGTGAGTAGCCTCTAACAGCCAAGGGCAGTCTCCAGCTGACAGCTAGAAAGATGGTGGGGCCCTCTGTCCTGTCCGCCAACCACAAGAAAATGAATTCTGCTACAAGTGAGCTCAGAAGTAGATTTTTCCCCCGTTGAGCCTCCAAATGAGAACACAGCCTGGCTGACACTTTGATTACAGCCTGTGAGGCCATCAGCAGAGGATACATTTAAGTGACACTTTGACTCCTGACTCACAAAAATTGTGAGATAATAAATGTTTTGCTTTAAGCTGCTTGTTACACAGCAGTAGATAACTAATACACTTTGTTAACAGAAAGTCATCACGGCTCCCTTCCATTCCACTAACGTTACTCTTGTAATTCTTGTAATGTTAGGGGGCACGGCTAGAGAATCCCATTCTAGCAAACTATATTATACTTCTCCCACTTCCCTTCTCATCCCCTGGACAGATTTTAAGCCCCTCAAATTTCCCATGTATTTTGATACTCTAGGAGGCCTCCATCCACATCACATAAATAATTATATAAAATATATTAAATTAAATAAAATATATTATATTGCATATATTATATATATATTATATATATTATAATATATTATATATATATATATAATATATTATAATGCACCTATATCACACATTAAATATAATTTTCTCTGCAGGAAAATGAAAATGAAATATTTTAATTTATAATTTTACCTTGAAATTATCTGGCTCAACAACTCATTTAATTTAGAATGTCAGTGATTTCTTGGCAATTACCATGCATACTTAGGAACTTGTGAAAGAAGAACATATCACCTTCAAATGTTTTCCAATATAATGAAATTTTCACACATACTACAAATGAACACTTAATGAAGTCGACATAATTTACTTTTAGGAGATATTTAGATAGTTATTAATTTCATTTTTGAAGGGTTCTTTAAGAATTTTGGAGTCCATGATTTCCTATTCAGGTCTCAAATCTGTTTTGCTTTCCCCTGAGAACCTCATGTGTCCTGGACCTTGTGCCAGTAATGCCTAGTGAATAAAAAAAAAAAAAGCCTGCTTTTCTTGCATACATCTTTTTTAAATTAAATCTATAATTTTTCATACAAGCAAATGCCATGGATAGGTCAAACATAATGCTATTAAAGAAAAAGTAAAGAATAAAAGAATGCACACATATAAATGTAGGGAAAACCGAAACCAAAGATTACAGTTCTCAGAGCTTGTTAGTGAAAAACAAAAACAAAGAAAACAAGCACAGATGCGCACACACACGTACAAACACACATCAGGATTTTCTTCTTAATTTTAAATTAGGGTCATGTGGATCAGCGTACTCAAGCTTCTGTTTTTCTTTCCAAAAAAGGCTGTGGAAATGGGACATTTTTCTACTTAAGGTCCCCAGGTCAACAGCAGCACTGAGATTATGCTTTTGAATTCACTATCCCTAAAAAACTGGAAAAGAAATCTTTCCAAATGAGCAAGTCATTTCCTAACTCTGAGCCTCAGTTGTCCTATCTGTAAGTAGGAGGAACTGACTGGTAGTCAGTCAGACTCTTTCCGTCGCTAAAACCCTAGGAGTCTAAGTATCCAAAGGCAGGAAACAGACTTGAATTAGACCCTGAATACTGACAATCACATTGTCTCTGGCCACACAACTTCATTACTCACCAATATTTCTCCTCCTGGAAATTATATAATAAAAAAATCATTTGTGATTACCAAAAGAGGCTTGTAAAATTAATTGTGTTCACTCAACCATTTAGGGGAAGAAGACAAATCTAATCAGAAAGGTCTTCAAATGGCACCATCTTAATCCATACTTGGATATCATGGGGGAAAGGACTGGTTTACTTTTTTATTTTTCTCATATTTCTTAATTACCTAGAGCTTGAAAGGCCTGGGTGGCCATCTGCCATGAGTGCTTTGCAGACTGAATATAGAAGGGAAGCTGAAGGAAATGACCCCACAGTAGCTTCCAGTTCTCAGCCTGAATCTTAAAAGCAACAACAATAGAATGTTCTCAACCAAAAAGCAAGACTGTAAAAACTCCAGGAGGAGCTTCGCTAACTAGCACATGTTCTTGAGCACTTGGCACAAGAAATATATAGCTTCCAAACTAGAGTGGGGGTGAGGATCTATAGATTGGCTGGAAGGGCTGGCAGAGGAGAGATAGTGACAGTGTAGTCTCTGTGTGGGGCATCAGGCTCGGTCTATTTTTTGTGGGTTTAGTGTAAAAGAGTGGATTTTATGTAAGCCATAAGGAATAAAAGAAAGTTACTCTCTGTACAAAAATGAGGCAAAACAACGTAGACAAATGAGTGCCTGAGAATCCCTGTTTATGTGCCAGGTCAGAGACTAAATAATGTTCATTTATGTTTAAATGTAATCCCTTCCCACCTGTACCAGCTGGGATCTCAGCAGGAATAATAATCAGTGCAGCTGGTTCAAAGGAACAGAGCTCAATGAAGGGCACAGAGGTGTAGATGGGGTTAAGGGAACCAATAAGGGGCAGCCAGGAACCCAGAGACTAGCAACAGTAGGTAGCAGTCCCACCCTCAAGGAAAAGACAGTGTTCCTGGAGCCCAGTGAAAACTAGAACTGCCAGGAACGGGCTGTCCAGGAGGCTGAGATCAGGGATGAACATATTCCTTACCAGAGACTCGGCACTGAGGCAGGAGAGAGCAAAGAAGTGCCAGCCTCTCTTTCCTATGACTGTCAGTGCCTCCTACTGGCCAACTCAACTGGTAGCCAACAGGCAAGGGAGACTGGATGATGCATTCCCTGGGATCAGACACCCGGAGCACAGAGAAAAGCAGAGGAGGGATTGGGGCAAGGAGGTAGGGGGCATGGAAAATAACCAAAACGGGGAGATTTGAGAAGATGGAGGAAGAGTAAGACACTGAGATCACCTTCCTCCCCACAGATACATCAGAAATACATCTACATGTGGAACAACTCCTACAGAACACCTACTGAACAGTGGCAGAAGACCTCAGACCTCCCAAAAGGCAAGAAGCTCCCCCACGTACTGGGTAGAGCAAAAGAAAAAAGAATAAACGGGACCTGCACCAGTGGGAGGGAGCCGTGAAGGAGGAAAGGTTTCCACACACTAGAAGCCCCTTCGCGGGCGGAGACTGCAGGTGGCGGAGTGGGGAAGCTTCGGAGCCATGGAGGAGAGCACAGCAACCGGGGTGCGGAGGGCAAAGCGGAGAGATTCCCACACAGAGGATCGGTGCTGACCAGCACTCACCAGCCCGAGAGGCTTTTCTGCTCGCCCGCCGGGGTGGGTGGGGCTGGGAGCTGAGGCTTGGTCTTCGGTCCAGATCCCAGGGAGAGGACTGGGGTTGGCGGTGTGAACACAGCCTGAAGGGGTTAGTGCACCACGGCTAGCCGGGTGGGAGTCCGGGGAAAAGCCTGGAGCTCTCGAAGAGGCAAGAGACTTTTTCTTGCCTCTTTGTTTCCTGGTGCGTGAGGAGAGGGGATAAAGAGCGCTGCTTAAAGGAGCTCCAGAGACGGGTGCGAGCCGCGGCTAACAGCACAGACGCCAGAGACGGGCATGAGACACTAAGGCTGCTGCTGCTGCCACCAAGAAACCTGTGTGCGAGCGCAGGTCACTATCCACACCACCCCTCCCGGGAGCCTGTGCAGGCTGCCACTGCCAGGGTCCCGGGATCCAGGGACAACTTCCCCGGGAGAATGCATGGCGCGCCTCAGGCTGGTGCAACGTCACGCTGGCCTCTGCCGCTGCAGGCTCGCCCTGCATCTGCACCCCTCCCTCCCCCCAGCCAGAGTGAGCCAGAGTCACCAAATCAGCTGCTCCTTTAACCCCATCCTGTCTGAGGGAAGAACAGACAGACGCCCTCAGGCGACCTACACGCAGAGACGGAGTCAAATCTAAAGCTGAAACCCGGGAGCTGTGCGAACAAAGAAGAGAAAGGGAAATTTCTCCCGGCAGCCTCAGAAGCAGCGGATTAAATCTACACAATCAAGCTGATGTACCATGCATCACTGGAATATGTAAATAGACAACAGATCATCCCAAATTGAGGAGGGGGACTTTGGGAGCAAGACAGATTATTTTTTCCCCTTTTCTTCTTTTCGTGAGTGTGTATGTGTATGCTTCTGTGTGAGATTTTGTCTGTATAGCTTTGCTTTCACCATCTGTCCTAGAGTTCTGTCCGTCCGTTTTTTCTTTTTTTTTTTTTACTTTTTAAAATTTTTTCCTTGATAATTTTTTATTTTAATAACTTTATTTTATGTTATCCTCTTTTGTTCTTTCTTTCTTTCTATTTTTTCTCCCTTTTATTCTGAACCATGTGGAGGACAGGCTGTTGGTACTCCAGCCAGGCATCAGGGCAGTCCCACTGAGGTGGGAGAGCCAACTAAAGGACACTGGTCCACAAGAGACCTCCCAGCTCCATATAATATCAAACGACAAAAATCTCCCAGAGATACATATCAACAACAAGACCCAGCTCCACTCAACGACCAGCAAGCTACAGTGCTGGACACCCTATGCCAAACAACTAGCAAGACAGGAACACAACCCCAACCATTAGCAGAGAGGCTGCCTAAAATCATAATAAGGCCACAGACACCCCAAAACACACCACCAGACATGGACCAGCCCACCAAAAAGACAAGATCCAGCCTCATCCACCAGAACACAGGCACTAGTCCCCTCCACCAGGAAGCCTACACAACCCACTGAACCAACCTTAGCCATTGGGGACAGACACCAAAAACAACGGGAACTACGAACCAGCAGCCTGTGAAAAGGAGACCCCAAACACAGTAAGATAAGAAAAATGAACAGACAGGAAAACACACAGCAGATGAAGGAGCAAGGTAAAAACCCACCAGACCTAACAAATGAAGAGGTAATAGGCAGTCTACCTGAAAAAGAATTCAGAATACTGATAGTAAAGATGATCCAAAATCTTGGAAACAGAATAGACAAAATGCAAGAAACATTTAACAAGGACCTAGAAGAACTAAAGAGGAAACAAGCAATGATGAACAACACAATACCTAAAATTAAAAATACTCTAGAAGGGATCAATAGCAGAATAACTGAGGCAGAAGAACAGATAAGTGACCTGGAAGACAAAGTAGTGCAAATAACTACTGCAGAGCAGAATAAAGAAAAAAGAAAGAAAAGAACTGAGGACAGTCTCAGACACCTCTGGGACAACATTAAACTCACCAACATTTGAATCATAGGGATCCCAGAAGAAGAAGAGAAAAAGAAAGAGACTGAGAAAATATTTGAAGTGATTATAGTTGAAAACTTCCCTAATATGGGAAAGGAAATAGTTACTCAAGTCCAGGAGGCAAAAAGAGTCCCATACAGGATAAATCCAAGGAGAAACATGCAAAGACACATATTAATCAAACTATCCAAAATTAAGTACAAAGAAAACATATTAAAAGCAGCAAGGGAAAAACAACAAAAAACATAAAAGGGAATCCCTATAACGTTAACAGCTGATCTTCCAGCAGAAATTCTGCAAGCCAGAAGGGAGTAGCAGGACATACTTAAAGGGATGAAGGAGAAAAACCTGCAACCAAGATTACTCTACCCAGCAAGGATCTCATTCAGATTTGATGGAGAAATTAAAACCTTTACAGATAAGCAAAAGCTGAGAGAGTTCAGCACCACCAAACCAGCTCTACGACAAATTCTAAAGGAACTTCTCTAGGTAAGAAACACAAGAAACGGAAAAGACCTGCAATAACAAACCCAAAACAATTAAGAAAATGGGAAAAGGAACATACATATCTATAATTACATTAAATGTAAATGGATTAAATGCTCCCACCAAAAGACACAGACTGGTTGAATAGATAAAAAAACAAGACCCATATATATGTTGTCTACAAGAGACCCACTTTAGACCTAGGGACACATACAGACTGAAAGTGAGGGGATGAAAAAAGATATTCTATGCAAATGGAAATCAGAAGAAAGCTGGAGTAGCAACTCTTATATCAGACAAACTAGACTTTAAAAGAAAGACTATTACAAGAGACAAAGAAGGACATTACATAATGATCAAGGGATCAATCCAAGAAGAAGATATAACAATTGTAAATATTTATGGACCCACCACAGGAGCACTTCAATACATAAAGCAAATACTAACAGCCATAAAAGGGGAAATCGACAGCAACACAATCATACTAGGGGACTTTAACACCCCACTTTCACCAATGGACAGATCATCCAAAATGAAAATGAATAAGGAAACACAAGCTTTAAATGATACATTTAAAAAGATGGACTTAATTGAAATTTATAGGACATTCCATCCAAAAACAACAGAATACACATTTTTCTCAAACGCTCATGGAACATTCTCCAGGATAGATCATATCTTGGGTCACATATCTAGCCTTGGTAAATTTAAGAAAACTGAAACTGTATCAAGTATCTTTTCTGACCACAATGCTATGAGACTAGGTATCAATTATAGGAAAAGATCTTTAAAAAATACAAACACATGGAGGCTAAACAATACACTACTTCAAGGGATCACTAAAGAAATCAAAGAGGAAATTAAAAAATACTTAGAAACAAATGACAATGGAGAAACAATGACCCAAAATCTATGGGATGCAGCAAAAGCAGTTATAAGAGGGAAGTTTATAGCAATACAATCCTACCTTAAGAAACAGGAAACATCTCAAATAAACAACCTAACCTTGCAGCTAAACCAATTAGAGAAAGAAGAACAAAAAACCCCCAAAGTTAGCAGAAGGAAAGAAATCATAAAGATCAGATCAGAAGTAAATGAAAAAGAAATGAAGGAAATGATATAAAAGATCAATAAAACTAAAAGCTGGTTCTTTGAGAAGATAAACAAAATTGATAAACCATTAGCCAGACTCATCAAGAAAAAAAAGAGAGAGGACTCAAATCAATAAAATTAGAAATGAAAAAGGAGAAGTAACAACAGACACTGCAGAAATACAAAGGATCATGAGAGATTACTACAAGCAACTCTAGGCCAATAAGATGGACAACCTGGAAGAAATGGACAAATTCTAGAAAAGCACAACCTTCTGAGACTGAAAGATGAAGAAACAGAAAATATAAACAGACCGATCACAAGCACTGAAATTGAAACTGAAATTAAAAATCTTCCAACAAACAAAAGCCCAGGACTAGATGACTTCACAGTGAATTCTATCAAACATTTAGAGAACAGCTAACACCTATCCTTCTCAAACTCTTCCAAAATATAGCAGAGGGAGGAACATTCCCAAACTCATTCTACGAGGCCACCATCACCCTGATACCAAAACCAGACAGAGATGTCACAAAGAAAGAAAACTACAGGCCAATATCACTGATGAACATAGATGCAAAAATCCTCAACAAAATACTAGCAAACAGAATCCAACAGCACATTAAAAGGATCATACACCATGATCAAGTGGGGTTTATTCCAGGAATGCAAGGATTTTTCAACATATGCATATCAATCAACGTGATACACCATATAAACAAATTGAAGGAGAAAAACCATATGATCATCTCAATAGATACAGAGAAAGCTTTCAACAAAATTTAACACCCATTTATGATAAAAGCCCTGCAGAACGCAGGCATAGAGGGAACTTTCCTCAACATAATTAAGGCCATATATGACAAACCCACAGCCAACATCCTCCTCAACGGTGAAAAACTGAAACCATTTCCACTAAGATGAGCAAAAAGACAAGGTTGCCCACTCTCACCACTCTTATTCAACATAGTTTTGGAAGTTTTAGCCACAGTAATCAGAGAAGAAAAAGAAATAAAAGGAATCCAAATCAGAGAAGAAGAAGTAAAGCTGTCACTGTTTGCAGATGACATGATACTATACATAGAGAATCCTAAAGATGCTACCAGAAAACTACTAGAGCTAATCAATGAATTTGGTAAAGTAGCATACAAAATTAATGCACAGAAATCTCTGGCATTCTTTTACACTAATGATGAAAAATCTGAAAGTGAAATTAAGAAAACACTCCCATTTACCATTGCAACAAAAAGAATAAAATATCTAGGAATAAACCTACCTAAGGAGACAAAAGACCTGTATGCAGAAAATTCTAAGACACTGATGAAAGAAATTAAAGATGATACAAATAGATGGAGAGATATACCATGTTCTTGGATTGGAAGAATCAACACTGTGAAAATGACTCTACTACCCAAAGCAATCTACAGATTCAATGCAATGCCTATCAAACTACCACTGGCATTTTTCATAGAACTAGAACAAAAAATTTCACAATTTGTATGGAAACACAAAAGACCCCGAATAGCCAAAGCAATCTTTTTTTTTTTTTTTTTTTTTTTTTTTTTTTTTTTTTTTTTTTTCTTTTTGCGGTATGCGGGCCTCTCACTGTTGTGGCCTCCCCCATTGCGGAGCACAGGCTCCGGACGCGCAGGCCCAGCGGCCACGGCTCACGGGCCCAGCCGCTCCGCGGCATATGGGATCCTCCCAGACCGGGGCACGAACCCGTATCCCCTGCATCGGCAGGCGGACTCTCAACCACTGCGCCACCAGGGAGGCCCCAAAGCAATCTTGAGAACGAAAACTGGAGCTGGAGGAATCAGGCTCCCTGCCTTCAGACTATACTACAAAGCTACAGTAATCAAGACAGTATGGTACTGGCACAAAAACAGAAATATAGATCAATGGAACAGGATAGAAAGCCCAGAGATAAACCCACGCACATATGGTCACCTTATCTTTGATAAAGGAGGTAAGAATATATAGTGGAGAAAAGATAGCCTCTTCAATAAGTGGTGCTGGGAAAACTGGACAGCTACATGTAGAAGAATGAAATTAGAACACTCCCTAACACCATAAATAAAAATAAACTCAAAATGGTTTAAAAACCTAAATGTAAGGCCACACAGTATCAAACTCTTCGAGGAAAACTTAGGCAGAACACTCTATGACATAAATCACAGGAAGATCCTTTTTGACCCACCTCCTAGAGAAATGGAAATAAAAACAAAAATAAACAAATGGGATAATGAAACTTCAAAATTTTGCACAGCAAAGGAAACCTTAAACAAGATGAAAAGACAATCCTCAGAATGGGAGAAAATATTTGCAAATGAAGCAACTGACAAAGGATTAATCTCCAAAATTTACAAGCAGCTCATGCAGCTCAATAACAAAAAAACAAACAACCCAATGCAAAAATGGGCAGAAGACCTAAACAGACATTTCTCCTAAGAAGATATAAAGATTGGCAACAAACACATGAAAGAATGCTCAACATCATTAATCATTAGAGAAATGCAAATCAAAACTACAATGAAGGGCTTCCCTGGTGGCACAGTGGTTGAGAGTCCACCTGCCGATGCAGGGGACATGGGTTCGTGCCCTGGTCCAGGAAGATCTCACATGCCGTGGAGCAGCTGGGCCCGTGAGACCTGGCTGCTGAGCCTGCGCATCCGGAGCCTGTGCTCCGCAACGGGAGAGGCCACAGCAGTGAGAGGCCCGCGTACCGCAAAAAAAAAAAAAAAAAAAAAAAAAACTACAATGAGATATCATCTCACACAGGTCAGAATGGCCATCATCAAAAAATCTAGAAACAATAAATGCTGGAGAGCGTGTGGAGAAAAGGGAATACTCTTGCACTGTTGGTGGCAATGTAAATTGATACAGCCACTATGGAGAACAGTATGGAGGTTCCTTAAAAAACTACAAATAGAACTACCATACGACCCAGCAATCCCACTACTGGGCATATACCCTGAGAAAACCATAATTCAAAAAGAGTCATGTTGGGCTTCCCTGGTGGCGCAGTGGTTGAGAGTCCACCTGCCGATGCAGGGGACATGAGTTTGTGCTCCAGTCTGGGAAGATCCCACATGCCGCGGAGTGGCTGGGCCCGTGAGCCATGGCCGCTGAGCCTGAACTTCCGGAGCCTGTGCTCCGCAATGGGAGAGGCCACAACAGTGAGAGGCCCGCGTACCACAAACAAAAAAAACAAAAACAAACAAAAAAAAAAGAGTCATGTACCAAAATGTTCCTTGCAGCTCTATTTACAATAGCCAGGACATGGAAGCAACCTAAGTGTCAATCAGCAGATGAATGGATAAAGAAGATTGGCACATATATACAATGGAATATTACTGAGCCATAAAAAGAAACGAAATTGAGTTATTTGTAGTGAGGTGGATGGACCTAGAGTCTGTCATACAGAGTGAAGTAAGTCAGAAAGAGAAAAACAAATACCGTATGCTATCACATATGTATGGAATTTAAGAAAAAAAAATGTCATGAAGAACCTAGGGATAAGACGGGAATAAAGACACAGACCTACTAGAGCATGGACTTGAGGATGTGGGGAGGGGGAAGGGTAAGCTGTGACAAAGTGAGAGAGTCGCATGGACATATATACAATACCAAACGTAAAATAGATAGCTAGTGGGAAGCAGCCACATATCATAGGGAGATCAGCTCGGTGGTTTGTGGCCACCTAGAGGGGTAGGATAGGGAGGATGGGAGGGAGGGAGATGCAAGAGGGAAGAGATATGGGAACATATGTATATGTATAACTGATTTACTTTGCTATAAATCAGAAACTAACGCACCATTGTAAAGCAATTATACTCCAATAAAGATGTTAAAAAAATTCAAGACAGAATGATAGAGATTAGATTATATCATAATTCTAACTTTGTATGGTTACTTGACATTCTAGCATCATAACATTAAACAAATTAACTCTAAAAAAAAAAAAAAGAAAGTAACCAGAACACAACCTTAAGAGAGACATATGTATGTAATGGCATTCCTGTTTGAAATGTCAACAAACTGAGGCTCAGAGTAGTTAAGTTACTTGTTCCAGGTCACACAACCAGCACAAGGGAGCTGAGCTGGGATTTGAACCCAGGTCTGTCTGGCTCCAAGTACGCGCTCACTCCTCCATACCACTCTCGTGATACTTCACATTTGCAAGCCCTTTGCTATTTACCAATTCGTTCACATACTTTACTGTATCTGTTCCCTAGAATAACCCTGAGGGGCAAGAAAGTCAGACTTTAGTTCTGTTTTACAGATGAAGGAGCTAAGGATCAAAGAAGAAATTAACACTTTTCTTTGAAAAGGTAGGCAATAATGAATGGCTTTGATCCAACAGCAGAAGGGAACAGGCAACAGAGGGTGGGAGCTGCCTGATACTGAGTTAGCAAAATAGAAAAGATTACACACAGATCAATAATTTGCAAAATTTTAAATGAGAAAGGCACTAACAGGTATTTACTGTTACAATCTTTAATTTTACATATGTCTTTCACCATTAGTCTAAATTTTATTTTTCCCTAAGAATATATAAACAAAGATAAGAGTTAACATCTGTTCAACTGAGTGCTGCTATTTGAATGGTGTGCCTTCTAAAAAAACATCACCCTGCAAAGCTGTAGATTACATGATTTTAAAGGTGTGATGCAAAATTATTTCACACTCTCTAGCCAACTTAGGTACAAGGAGCTTCCATGTAGCTTCCATGTATACGAGGAGCCTGGGCGAGGTAGGTAGAAAAAGGTGAGCAGGGTTGTATTATGAAGAAGAAGACTGTTCTGAAGGCACTGCGGGAAGAAGAGTGACTTGTATGGGGAGAGGCAGGGGAGTGACGTGTTCAGGATGGAACTCTGAGGAAAGAGGTCTGACCACACGGTTGGACAGGACAGACCGGAATGTTTGTGGACTGGAAGATATGAATGTCCAGGCAAGACTTAACAAGAAGGGATTAAGTCTAGAAACAAGGGGCCAATGTGCCAACACTGCAAAGAACATGGACTGTGTGGATGAAACTCCCACTTGAGAAGGGAAATTCCAACAGGTATCACTAGAAAAATATTTGTGAAATCTGCATGTGTATTCCTAGATAAGAACAGAGGAAAAAACATATTTCTAAATTCCATTCTGTTATCAGATGGATAAGAAAATTCATGTCTACACTAGGTGAAATGACATAGGTAGTCTGAAATTAATACTTGATGTCTGGATTTCTATCCATTCCTCTAGCTCTTATATAGACATATCTAAAACCAATTCTAAGCTCAGTTATTACTAACTTTTAGTCCTAGAATGTACTTCAAATTCACAGGCTCCAAAATTTCTCTTACAATTGTATTCTCTGGTAATCTCAGTTTATTGTCCTGTGAATTTTAACACATACCTTTGCGTGAAAATAAAACAGAACCATATCACTAGACTATGATTTATTCAGCCAAAATGAAATAAAAAAATTTTCTGAGTTGCTTTATAGGTTTATGAAGATGGTAACCAGGAAGCAATAATTTCCAATATTTCCCTCTACAGCCTTTCAAATACACTATAATAAAAGTGACCAAGGTCTCTTTTTAAATAGACAGCATTAATAACTTACAAGAGATCAGTGATAACCATTTATCACATAAATAAGCACTGTGGAGTTACAGAACTCCCAGATTTAATGAGAAGCATTTATTACACTTCTGCATTGCAGCAAAATGTTTGGAACACATTGTACAGAAAACCCAAAGGCAGCCGCCCACTGGTTTTTAATTAAGTGTCATTCCCACTGAGTTAATAAGCATGCTATCAATAATGTGACTTTCCTTTAAAGTTTTGATAATAATTGTTCAAGCTATATTTTGTAATTACTGTTAATAGGTTTGATAAAATTCTCTAATTGCCACGCTCTTCTTGACTACCAACTGAATGTACTATTCCTTCTGTTTCCAAGAACAATCAGTCTTTCTATTTCTAGAGCCTTAATAAAAACAGATCATGTGAAATTGATGTTCACCCTGAGAATAATGAACAACTGGGAAGTTCAATCTTGAAACACAAACAGATTGCTTTGCTGATAAAGGAGTAAGTACTTCAGAGATTCAAAACAAGTACAATTTCCTGAGTGCTTCTTTTGTATCAGGCACTGTGGTAGAAGCATTGTCATGAGTGTTCACTGTAAATAAGAATCAATACAATATACAGAGGCATAAACTGAGACATAGAGAAACTAGCTACCTGGTCCAAGGTCCCACAACTAGTCAGTGGAGCCAGAACCCCAAAGCCTGTGCCCTTTCCACAGCCCACCAATTCCCTCTGTTGGATAGGAACTTTGTCCACTCACTGGAAGAATGAAGAAGACGAGCTGGCTCCAGATGAACCATGACTTGAATATCACATCCACTTGTCTATGATAATGCTCTGCCAGCAGGAGGCACTCAAAACATGTTTGTTAACTGTATGGAGTTCCTAGTTACCAGTTTAACAGAAGTGTGTCAGCATCATGCCCATTTGCCTCACCTCTGTGCCCTCTAATCTGGGCTGCACAGGGGCCAAAAACACAGCACCAGTGCCCAGTGTGGCCAGTGACCAAGCGAATCTGCCCAGGGCTTCCAGTTAGGGGTGGTCAACCAATGACCAACCCACCTGCGATAATCACCAGTATTCAGCTTGACCTAGTTTTCTGCCTTCCCAGCAGGATCAGCCCAGACTGAAACAGATGCATTAAGGTAGTGATGAGATGATTTCTGTTAACACAGAAGCATTTTTTAACAGTTGATGATCAAAGTCCTTTATCAACCAATGAAAACAAATGTCAAGTACGTTGGTCAAGACAATCTTTAACTGGACTGAAAGAAAGCTTCAGGTAGCTCCGTGGGGTCATCAGGTGGGCTTATCCACTTTTATCTAATTGCCTAAGAATAACACCTCTTGAAAAACACCCAGCCTTCTCAATTCAGTTTAATTCAATTCAACTAAGTTCAGGTAAATTGATCATGTGTTCACAACCTACCTGGCTCTGTTTCAGGCACTGGAAATACAAAGATGAATTAAACATTATTCCCTTTCAGGAGTTTGTAGTCTTGTAGGGACCCAGTCATGTTTATAACTGATTGGGGAGATTGAAATCAATGCTTAATAATAACATCAGAAACGAGCTATGTTCTCATAAAGAGGACAATGGGAAGAATACAAGGATCTAATTCTTACATTGAATTTATTATGTGCAATGCACTGAACTAGGTGCTTTCATATTCACCGTTCTCTTTCATTCTTCACAACAACCCTAAGAGGTAACAATTTCTATCCCATTTTTTAGAGGAGCAAAATAAGCCTCAAAGCAGTTGAATACCTGGCCTGTGGTCACATGAATATGACTGACAGAGCCAGGATGTTCACCCATTCATTCTAAAGCCCATGCTCCTCCACTGCTGACTTCACACTGCCAGGATCAATTTTTTCTGGGAGTACCAGAATAGCTTCACGAGATCAGGAGGAAACAAGATAGCAGAGTAGAAGGACGTGCTCTCACTCCCTCTTGTGAGAACACCAGAATCACAACTAGCTGCTGGACAATCATTGCCAGGAAGACACTGGAACTCACCAAAAAAGATACCCCACATCCAAAGACAAAGGAGAAGCCACAGTGAGACAGTAGGAGGGGTGCAATCACAGGAAAATCAAATCCCATAACTGGTGGGTGGGTGACTCACAAACTGGCGAACACATACCACAGAAGTCCACCCACTGGAGTGAAGGTTCTGAGCCCCATGCCAGGCTTCCAAACATGGGGGTCCAGCAATGGGAAGAGGAATTCCTAGAGAATCAGACTTTGAAACCTAGTGAGAATTGACTGCAGGACTTCAACAGGACTAGGGGAAACAGAGACTCCACTCTTAAGAGGGCACACACAAAGTAGTGTGTGCATCAGGACCCAGGGGAAGGAGCAGTGACCCCAGGGAAGATGGAAGCAGACCGACCTGCTAGTGTTGGAAGGTCTCCTGCAGAGGCGGGGGGTGGCTCTGTTTCACCGTGGGGACAAGGACACTGGCAGCAGAAGTTCTGGGAAGTACTCCTTGGTGTGAGCCCTCCAGAGTCTGCCATTAGCCCCACCAAAGAGCTCAGGTAAGCTACAGTGTTGGGTTGCCTCAGGCCAAACAACCAACAGGGAGGGAACCCAGCCCCACCCATTAATACTCAAGTGGATTAAAGTTTTACTGAGCTCTGCTCACCAGAGCAACAGTCAGCTCTACCCATCACAAGTCCCTCCCACCAAGCCCCTTAGATAGCCTCATCCACCAGAGGGCAGACAGCAGAAGCAAGAACTACAATCCTGCAGCCTGTGGAACAAAAACCACATTCACAGAAAGAGAGACAAGATGAAAAGGCAGAGGGCTATGTACCAGATGAAGGAACAAGATAAAACCTCAGAAAAACAACTAAATGAAGTGGAGATAGGCAACCTTCCAGAAAATGAATTCAGAATAATGATAGTGAAGATGATCCAGGACCTCGGAAAAAAATTGGAGGCAAAGATCGAGAAGATGCAAGAAATGTTTAACAAAGACCTAGAAGAATTAAAGTTCAAACAAACAGAGATGAACAATACAATAACTGAAATGAAAAATACACTAGAAGGAATCAATAGCAGAATAACTGAGGCAGAAGAACGGATAAGTGAACTGGAAGACAAAATGGTGGAATTCACTGCTGCGGAACAGATTAAACAAAAGGGAATGAAAAGAAATGAAGACAGCCTAAGAGACCACTGCGACAACATTAAAGGCAACAATATTCGCATTATACGGGTCCCAGAAGGAGAAGAGAGAGAGAAAGGACCCGAGAAAATATCTGAAGAGATTATAGTCGAAAACTTCTCTAACATGGGAAAGGAAATAGCCACCAAAGTCCAGGAAGTACAGTGAGTCCCATACATGATAAACCCAAGGAGAAACACGCCGAAACACATAGTAATCAAACTGGCAAAAATTAAAGACAAAGAAAAATCATTGAAAGCAGCAAGGGAAAAATGACAAATAACATACAAGGGAACTCCCACAAGGTTAACAGCTGATTTCTCAGCAGAAACTCTACAAGCCAGAAGGGAGTGGAATGATATACTTAAAGTGATGAAAGGGAAAAACCTACAACCAAGTTTGCTCTACCCAGCAAGGATCTCATTCAGATACAATGGAGAAATAAAAAGCTTTACAGACAAGCAAAAGCTAAAAGAATTCAGCACCACCAAACCAGCTCTACAAAAATGCTAAAGGAGCTTCTCTAAGTGGAAAACACAAGAGGAGAAAAGGACCTACAAAAACAAACCCAAAACAATTCAGAAAATGGTCATAGGAACACACATATCGATAATTACCTTAAACGTGAATGGATTAAATGCTCCAACCAAAAGACACAGGCTTGCTGAATGGATACAAAAACAAGACCCATATATATGTTGTCTACAAGAGACCCACTTCATACCTAGGGACACATACAGACTGAAAGTGAGGGGATGGAAAAAGATATTGCATGCAAATGGAAATCAAAAGAAAGCTGAAGTAGCTATACTCATATCAGATAAAATAGACTTTAAAATAAAGAATGTTACAAGAGACAAGGAAGGACCCTACATCATGATCAAGGGATCAATCCAAGAAGCAGATATAAAAATTATAAATATATATACACCCAACATAGAAGCACCTCAATACATAAGGCAACTGCTAACAGCTATGAAAGAGGAAATTGACAGTAACACAATAAGAGTGGGGGATTTTAACACCTCACTTACACCAATGGACCGATCATCCAAAATGAAAATAAATAAGGAAACAGAAGCTTTAAATGACCCAATAGACCAGATGGATTTAATTGATATTTATAGGACATTCCATCCAAAAACACCAGATTACACTTTCTTCTCAAGTGCGCACGGAACATTCTCCAGGATAGATCACATCTTAGGCCAAAAATCAAGCCTCAGTAAATTTAAGAAAATTGAAATCATACCAATCATCTTTTCTGACCACAATGCTATGAGATTAGAAACAAATTCAGGGAAAAGACGTAAAAAACACAAACACATGGAGGCTAAGCAATATGTTACTAAAAAACCAAGAGATCACTGAAGAAATCAAAGAGGAAATCAAAAAATACCTAGAGACAAATGACAATGAAAACACAACAATCCAAAACCTATGGGATGCAGCAAAAGCAGTTATAAGAGGGAAGTTCATAGCTATACAAGCCTACCTCAAGAAATAAGAAAAATCTCAAGCGAACTATCTAACCTTACACCTAAAGGAACTAGAGAAAGAAGAACAAACAAAACCCAGAGTTAGCAGAAGGAAAGAAATCATGAAGATCAGAGCAGAAATAAATGAAATAGAAACAAAGAAAACAATAGCAAAGATCAATAAAACTAAAAGCTGGTTCTTTGAGAAGATAAACAAAATTAAGAAACCTTTAGCCAGACTCATCAAGAAAAGAGGGAGAGGACTCAAATCAATAAAATTAGAAATGAAAAAGGAGAAGTTACAACAGACACCGCAGAAATACAAAGCATCTTAAGAGACTACTACAAGCAACTCTATGCCAATAAAATGGACAACCTGGAAGAAATGGACAAATTCTTAGAAAGGTATAACCTTCCAAGACTGAACCAGGAAGAAACAGAAACTATGAACAGACCAATCACAAGTAATGAAATTGAAACAGTGATTAAAAATATTCCAACAAACAAAAGTCCAGGACCAGTTGGCTTCACAGGTGAATTCTATCAAACACTTAGAGAACAGCTAATACCCATCCTTCTCAAACTCTTCCAAAAAACTGCAGAGGAAGGAACACTCCCAAACTCACTCTATGAGGCCATCACTCTGATACCAAAACCAGACAAAGATACTACAAAAAAAGAAAATTAAAGACCAATATCACTGATGAATACAGATGCAAAAATCCTCAACAAAACACTAGGAAACAGAATCCAACAACATATTAAAAGAATCATACACCACGATCAAGTGGGATTTATCCCAGGGATGCAAGGATTCTTCAATATAAGCAAATCAATCAATGTGATACACCATATTAAAAAACTGAAGAATAAAAACCACATGATCATTTCAATAGATGCAGAAAAAGCTTTTGACACAATTCAACACGGATTTATGATAAAAACTCTCCAGAAAGTGGGCATAGAGGGAACCTACCTCAACATAATAAAGGCCATATACAACAAACCCACAGCAAACATTCTCAATGGTGAAAAACTGAAAACATTTCCTCTAGGATCAGGAATGAGACAAGGATGTCCACTCTCACCACTATCATTCAACATAGTTTTGGAAGTCCTAGCCACGGCAATCAGAGAAGGAAAAGAAATAAAAGGAATACAAATTGGAAAAGAAGTAAAACTGTCACTGTTTGCAGATGACATGATACTATACATAGAGAATCCTAAAAATACCACTAGAAAACTACTAGAGCTAATCAATGAATTTGGTAAAGTTGCAGGATACAAAATTAATGCACAGAAATCTCTTGCATTCCTATACACTAATGATGAAACACCTGAAAGAGAAATTATGGAAACACTCCCATTTACCACTGCAACAAAAAGAATAAAATATCTAGGAATAAACCTACCTAGGGAGATAAAAGACCTGTATGCAGAAAACTATAAGACACTGATGAAAGAAATTAAACATGATACCAACAGATGGAGAGATATACCATGTTCTTGAATTGGAAGAATCAATATTGTGAAAATGACTATAGTACCCAAAGCAATCTACAGATTCAATGCAATCCCTATCAAATTACCAATGGTATTTTTTACGGAACTAGAACAAATCATCTTAAAATTTGTATGGAGACACAAAAGAACGCAAGTAGCCAAAGCAGTCTTGAGGGGAAAAAAAGGAGCTGGAGGAATCAGAGTCCCTGATTTCAGACTATATTACAAAGCTACACTAATCAAGACAATATGGTACTGGCACAAAAACAAAAACATAGATCAACGGAACAAGATAGAAAGCCCAGAGATGAACCCAAGCACCTATGGTCAACTAATCTAAGACAAAGGAGGCAAAGATATACAATGGAGAAAAGACAGTCCTTCAATAGGTGGTGCTGGGAAAACTGGACAGCTACATGTAAAAGAATGAAATTACAACACTCCCTAACACCATACACAAAAATAAATTCAAAATGGATTCAAGACCTAAATGTAAGACTGGACACTATAAAACTCTTAGAGGAAAACATAGGAAGAACACTCTTTGACATAAATCACAGCAAGATCTTTTTTGATCCACCTCCTAGAGTAATGGAAATAAAAACAAAAATAAACAAATGGGACCTAATGAAACTTCAAAGCTTTTGCACAGCAAAGGAAACCATAAACAAGACGAAAGACAACCCTCAGAATGGGAGAAAATATTTGCAAACGAATCAATGGACAAAGGATTAATCTCCAAAATATATAAACAGCTCATGCAGCTCAATATTAAAGAAACAAACAACCCAATCCAAAAATGGGCAGAAGACCTAAATAGACATTTCTCAAAAGAAGACATACAGATGGCCAAGAAACACATGAAAAGCTGCTCAACATCACTAATTATTAGAGAAATGCAAATCAAAACTACAATGAGTAATCAACTCACACCAGTTAAAATGGGCATCATCTGAAAATCTACAAACAATAAATGCTGAAGAGGGTGTGGAGAAAAGGGAACCCTCTTGCACTGTTGGTAGGAATGTAAATTGATACAGCCACTACGGAGAACAGTATGGAGGTTCCTTAAAAAACTAAAAATAGAATTACCATATGATCCAGCAATCCCACTACTGGGCATATACCCAGAGAAAACCATAATTCAAAAAGACACATGCACCCCAATGTTCATTGCAGCACTATTTACAATAGCCAGGTCATGGAACCAACCTAAACGCCCATCGACAGACAAATGGATAAAGAAGATGTGGTACATATATACAATTGGATGTTACTCAGCCATAAAAAGGAACGAAATTGAGTCATTTGTTGAGACGTGGATGGATCTAGAGACTGTCATACAGAGTGAAGTAAGTCAGAAAGAGAAAAACAAATATCGTATATTAATGCATGTATGTGGAACCTAGAAAAATGGTACAGATGAACCGGTTTGCAGGGCAGAAGTTGAGACACAGATGTAGAGAACAAATGTATGGACACCAAGGGGGGAAAACCGCGGGGGTGTGGGGATGGTGGTGTGATGAATTGGGCGATTGGGATTGATATGTATACACTGATGTGTATAAATTGATGACTGATAAGAACCTGCAGTATAAAACAAACAAACAAAAAAAACAACTAATACTAAACTTTCTTTGGGTTATTTGTATGGAAATATCTTAATATAAATGTTTCAGACATTACATGAAATTTCTAAAAATCTTATATATTCTGGTATAATGTTATAAGTCATAATTCTAGTTATTACTTTAAAATGTGTATCTCAGAAATAACTAAATTTCCTTGTCAATTGCATTATTATGAACTTTCATCAAATCTTTAACCGTGGTCATTTTTAAGTCTTTTGTCATTTACAGACAGTTCTGGGTGTACTCTGATGCTTTTGTAAAAATGTTCCTATAAAAGGGTTTCATCTTCAAGGAATTCATGGAAAAGACTTGGACAAGTACAGGTTTCTGGTAACTGACTATACTGCTGAACTGAATGAATAAGCATTTTCAGAACTCTAATGGAAAACTGATGAAGTCATAAAAGTGCTAACAAAAGATCAAGATGAAAAATAATTAATTACATGGGACTGAGTGAACTGATGAGGATGATTATAATTTTTTGACTTTCTGTTTGAATTTAAAAAATCCCACAAGGACTTAGAGGGAAAAAATATACAAATCAATTTTCACTGCAAAGTAAAGGAGCTGTTACGGTGGAGGATTACTGGACTGAATGTCAATATTATGACATAGTATGAGTGTGTTTCGTGTTTGGTAATTGCAATCATTGTCGCTTTTGTTGTGGTCATCCATTTACAATGCTTGGTGTCAGTTTATTTATCTCTTGTTAAAATAAAATACAGTGTGTGTGGTGGTGGGGGGGAAAGATAGTAGTACCTGGCTTTCCCACCAGAACTTACTCTACAAAAAAAAAAATAAATAAAAAAGAGTAGTTTCACGAATGACAGGGGTGTCAGATTCATAAGTGGGATTTCAAAAGAAGGAGCTTGAGGAAAGTGCTGTTCAGACATCAGTAATGAGCTGATCCTTTCTCTCAGAATAAGGTGTTGCTATACTTGTAGCCTCAGACCACCCCAGGTCTGAGTGTAAGGAGTGTCCCCACTTTCCGTTAGTCTCTGCCTACAATCCTGCTCCCACCTGGTTAGAATACTCTTCCTACCCTGGTGGCCCTGCTACAGCTGGAGGTCCCCCAGATTGGTGGTCCCCCTGTGTGTCAAGACTGCCATGAATCAGGTCCAGATTCAGTCTGGCTGAGCCAAATTTGTACCCTGAAATGTGGAATGTTGTTATACCTTCCAAGGACAGCCTTAAGAAACACCTCACATGGTAGTGCAGAGGTTTAGAACAGGGAATATGGTCGGATAACAGGGGACTGAATCTTGGCTATGTCAATTACCAGATCTGTGATCTTGCCTTTTTTTTTTTTCCAATGAATGAAAAGGTAGTTTAATGTCAAGAATATATATCAACAGATTGAAATCACCACATTTTATTTCTTTCATCTGTCTCTTTAAAAAATTGATAAGTACTTATATTGATCTCTCTTGTACTAGGCAAACTTTAGTTTTAGAACTATTTTAGGTCTACCAAAACAAAAAACAAAGACAGAACGGTGAGTTCCCATATACCCCACACCCAGTTTTCCTTATCATTAATATCTTACATTAGTATGGTTCATTTGTTGCAATTAATAAACCAGTATTGATACATCCTTATTAATGAAAGCTCATGCTTTATTCAGATTGCCTTAGCTTTTACTTAATGTCCTGTTTCTGTTCCAGGATCCCATCCAGGATGACACAGTACAGTTAGTCTTCATGTCTCCTTAGGCTCCTCTTAGCTGTCACAGTTTCTCCGACTTCCCTTGTTTTTGATGACCTTGACAGTTTTGAGGAGGACTAATCCGTTATTTTGTAGAATGTCTCTCAGTTGGGATTTGGCTGACATTTTCTTCATGCTTAGCCTTTTGTTTGGGGGAGGAAGATCACAGAGGTAAAGCACCATTTTCACCACATCATACCAAAGGAACATACTGTCAGTATGAATTATTCATGTTGATGACTA
This sequence comes from Mesoplodon mirus, assembly GCF_964341445.2. Taxonomy (NCBI): domain Eukaryota; kingdom Metazoa; phylum Chordata; class Mammalia; order Artiodactyla; family Ziphiidae; genus Mesoplodon; species Mesoplodon mirus. The sequence continues at coordinate 69,046,269 of NC_138982.1, forward strand.
CTGATGTTGGCCTTGACCACCTGGCTGAGGTAGGGTTTGTCAGGTTTCTCTACTATACAGCTACTCTTTTTCTCCCCTTCTCCACAATGGACTCTTTGCAAGGAAGTCCCTATGTGTAGCCCATGCTAAAAGAATGGGTATTTTGCCTTTTTGTGCCTACGTTTCCTCATTTGTAAAATTGGGGATAATAACAGAACGTATTTTGTAGACATGTTGCACATATTGAGTTAATGCATGTAAAACATTTAGAACAGTGTCCAGCACAGAATAAACAGTAAGTATTTACAGCTCTTATTGTATTCTTTTTATACCAGCTTCCTTGTGGAAAAGCACACTGAAATAGTCATTCATATATTTATTCATTCATCCATTTAACCAACATGTTTTGAGCACCTGCTATGTGCCAGGCACAGTGCTAGACCCTGGGGTTACAATGCTGAGCAAAACCAAATATATCTCCTGACCTACAGAACATAAAGAGAGAGAGATTAATGAAGTAATCACACAAATGAACATATACTTCCAAATAGTGAGAAGTGCAATGATGAAAAGTCACGTGGTGCTATGAGGGCATGTTTCAGGAGAACCTACTTATTTCTCCCCTGAAGAAGTCAGTTTAGCAGGCAGCTGAAGGATGGAGCCCTGGGGGACACATGACTAAGGAAGCACCTGTGAGAAGGACAGGATGACTAGGGTGTAGAGAGTGAGGTGGAGGGTGGCATGATGGGAGGCTGGACAGGTAGGCAGGGCCAGACCAGGTGGAGCCTGTGGACCACACCTGTGGTATTTATCCATAGTAGCCATTGCAGATTTTCAAGCATTGCAGATTTTCAAGAAGTGATCTGATTTGATATCAGTTTCAAAAAGATTACTCTGGCCACAGAGCAGAGCTGGGATTGGTTGGTGTCAGAGTAGATGTGGGGAGACCAAGCTACTGCAGTAATCCACGTAGGAGTGATGGTAAATTGCACCAGATGGGTGCCCACAAAGAAATGAGAAGTGGAAGGACTCTGGAGCACCTAGTCACAAACTGGAAATGAGAGGGGAGGGAGTCAGAGTATGAAGTCTGACTCTACCTTTCTGTCTTGGGGAATTAGATGGCAGGCAGTGATGTTTAGGGAAAGTGGGACACTGAAAGGAGACACAGTGAATGAAAGGATGAGGCAAGAGTATAAAAGAGATTGGGGGGCCAGGTGGTGTAGGACCCTAAAGACCACCTGAAGGAGTTTGTAGTTCGTACAGTAGACCTAGGAAAGATAGGAACATTTTATGCTGGCCTGTTCCTGACATTCTTTTGGCCCGAGGCAAGAGTCTAGATAGCTTCTAATTCCATATATCCTAAAGCTTTTCTTCACCCCACCAACTCAAAGACAGGCAACCTCTACCCTCAAGGGGTCTCCAGCTTCTCAGCTCTGTTGGCAATGCCCTTTTACGTTTTTTAAAAGAACCTGAGGCTGGAAGGTTAAAATTTAGACTTCTCAAACTCTCGGAGTCTGGTACTTGAATGTAGAGATGTGGGGAGAGTCAGCCCCAGGCTCTGGCCTAACTGCCCCTTCTATTCCCACCCTCAAACCCACCTGTGGCATGAAGGACCTCAAGTGCATGTCTATGGACAGCCGGACCCACTCATTCAAGCTCCCACCCACCATCAACACCCCCAGGAAAAGCAGCTGTCCCTTGGCCACCCCCACACAGATCCTAGATGCCAAGTGGGCAGGAGTATCCAGAATCCTGGTCATCTGCAGTGAGAGCTGTAAGAGGGACATGTATTCCAAGGGGCTGGTGTGAGCTTTTCTCCCACCTGGTGCTTATTTTATTTCAATTACACTTTCCATTAGCACCACTATTGTATTACTTTGAGCATAACTTACTTACTGACTGTCACATTTAAAATCTACTATTTTGAAAGAAGGGGGAAGATGTCATGTCCCTACCTTTCCAAATCTGATGACTGACTGAGATAAACGCTGCTTCCCATTGAAAGCTCAAATAAAGGAAAAACCATCATAATAATAAACATCATCACCATTCATCTCAGTGGTAATTACCATTCATGCCAACCCCCCTCAAGATTTAAACTCTAGTTAAAATGCAGAAAGATGAACAGATTGAAGAATGTAGCTTATTTACTTCCAAAGTGAAAGTGCCATTCTACAATCCAAAGACTTTAAGACAAACCTGACAGCCTAAATTACTCCCTACCATAGGAAATGGTTTTGATAGAATAAGACATTAATAAACAATCTGGATTTTCCTCATTTATTTTCACTTTATTTATTTGTCATTTCTACTCTACATTTCAAAAGGCAGCTTATAATAAAAATCCATATACAGCAGCAGATAGTTAAGAGTGAAGTGAAGAAAAATATCTCAGGAGCTATTTAGAGGGAAAGAAAAAATTTAATCATAAATCTGAAATCAGACATTATTCATATGAGCACTAAATTGGCTCTGAGTTTCCCAGCAGCCAAGGGAAAAAAAAAAAACTGGGAGGAGGACCACATACTTCTCAAAGCCTGTTAAGGAGCATATTCTCAAGTTCTTTAAAAGAGACACACTTCCTGCTGCCACCAAAGTCATATCAAACAGTACCTCCAAGTAGCAACATTGAGGGTTGCTAAAATTTCTGCATTTCATTATTAGTCCTGCATATAACCTAAATGGGTAACAAGAAGACATATTTGTTAAGAATAAGCTATTGCCCTGGAGTAGCAATACTCATATCAGAAAAAAATAGAAAAAAATAAAGACTGTTATAAGAGACAAAGAAGGACACTACATAACAAGCAAGGGATCAATCCAAGAAGAAGATATAATAATTGTAAGCATATATGCACCCAACATAGGAACACCTCAATATATAAGGCAAATACTAACAGCCATAGAGGGAGAAGTCAACAATAACACAATAATAGTGGGGGACTTTAACACCCCACTTTCATCAATGTACAGCTCATCCAGACAGAAAATCAATAAGGAAACACAGGCCTTAAATGGCACATTAAACCAGATGGACATAATGGATATTCATAGAGCACTCCATCCAAAATCAGAAGAATACACATTCCTCTCAAGTGCACATGGAACATCCTCCAGGATTGACCACATCCTGGGCTACAAAGCAAGCCTCGGTAAATTTAAGAAAATTGAAATCATATCAAGCATATTTTCTAACCACAATGCTATGTGATTAGAAATAAACTACAATAAAAAACTATAAAAAACACAAACACATGGAGGCTAAACAATATGCTACTAAACAACCAATGGATCACTGAAGAAATCAAAGAGGAAATAAAAAAATACCTAGAGAACAACGATCCAAAACCTATGGGATACAGCAAAAGCAGTTCTAAGGGGAAAGTTTATAGCAATACAATCTTACCACAGGAAACAAGAAAAATCTCAAATAAACAACCTAACCTTACACCTAAAGCAACTAGAGAAAGAAGACCAAACAAAACCAAAAGTTAATAGAAGAAAAGAAATCATAAAGATCAGAGCAGAAATAAATGAAATAGAGGCAAAGAAGACAATAGTAAAGATCAATGAAACTAAAAGCTGGTTCTTTGAAAAGATAAACAAAATTGATAAACCTTTAGCCAGACTTATCAAGAAAAAAAGGGAGAGGATTCAAATCAATAAAATTGGAAATGAAAAAGGAGAAGTTACAACTGACACCACAGAAGGATAAGAGACTACTATATGCAACTGTATGCCAATAAAATGGAAGAAATGGACAAATTCTTAGACAGGTAGTCTCCCAAGACTGAACCACAAAGAATTAGAAAATATGAACAGGCCAATCACAAGCACTGAAATTGAAACTGTAATTTTATTTATTTATTTATTTTTGCAGTACGCGGGCCTCTCACTGTTGTGGCCTCTCCCGTTGCAGAGCACAGGCTCCAGACGCGCAGGCCCAGCGGCCATGGCTCACGGGCCCAGCTGCTCCGCGGCATGTGGGATCCTCCCGGACCAGGGCACGAACCCGTGTCCCCTGCATCGGCAGGCAGACTCTCAACCACTGAGCCACCAGGGAAGCCCGAAACTGTGATTTTAAAACTCCCAGCAAACAAAAGCCCAGGGCCTGATGGCTTCACAGGAGAAATCTAGCAAACATTTAGAGAAGAGCTAACACCTATTCTTCTGAAACTGTTCCAAAAAATTGCAGAGGAAGGAAAACTCCCAAACTCATTCTATGAGGCCACCATCACCCTGGTACCAAAACCAGACAAAGATACCACTAAAAAAGAAAATTACAGGCCAATATCACTGATGAACATAGATGCAAAAATCCTCAACAAAATACTAGCAATTCAAATCCAACAACACATTAAAAGGATCATACACCATGATCAAGTGGGATTTATCCCAGGAATGCAAGGATTTTTCAATATCCACAAATCAATCAGTGTGATACACCACATCAACCAACTGAAGAATAAAAACCATATGATAATCTCAATAGATGCAGAAAAAGCTTTTGATAAAATTCAACACCAATTTATGATAAAAACTCTCCAGAAAGTGGGCATACAGGGAACCTACCTCAACATAATAAAGGCCATATAGGACAAACCTATAGTATCATGCTCAATGGTGAAAAGCTAAAAGCATTTCCTCTAGGATCAGGAACGAGACAAGGATGCCCACTCTCACCGCATTTATTCAACATAGTTTTGGAAGTCCGAGCTATGCAATCAGAGAAGAAAAATAAATAAAAGGAATCCAAATTGGAAAAGAAGAAGTAAAACTGTCACTGTTTGCAGATGACATGATACTATACATAGAAAATCCTAAAGACCCTACCAGAAAACTACTAGAGCTCATCAATGAATTTGGTAAAGTTGCAGGATAGGAAATTAATACAGAGAAATCTGTTGCATTTCCATACACTAACAATGAAAGATCAGAAAGAGAAATTCAAGAAACAATCCCATTTACCATTTCATCAAAAAGAATAAAACACCTAGGAATAAACCTACCTAAGGAGGCAAAAGACCTTTACTCTGAAAACTATAAGATGCTGATGAAAGAAATCAAAGAATACACAAACAGATGGAAAGATATCCCATATTCTTGGATTAGAAGAATAAATATTATCAAAATGACTATACTACCCAAGGCAATCTACAGATTCAATGCAATCCCTATCAAATTACCAATGGCATTTTTCACAGAACTAGAACAAAAAATCTTAAAATTTGTATGGAGACACAAAAGACCCCAAATAGTCAAAGCAATCTGGAGAAAGAAAAATGGAGCCGGAGGAATCAGGCTCTCTGACTTCAGACTGTACTACAAAGCTATAGTCATCAAAACAGTATGGTCCTGGCACAAAAATAGACTATAGATCGATGAACAGGATAGAAAGCCCAGAAATAAATCCATGCACATATGGTCAATTAATCTATTACAAAGGAGGCAAGACTATACAATGGTGGAAAGGCAGTCTCTTCAACAAATGGTGCTGGGAAACCTGGACAGCTACATGTAAAAAATTGAAATTAGATCATTCTTTAACACCATACACAAAAATAAGCTCAAAATGGATTAAAGACCTAAATGTGAGACTGGACACTATAAAACTCCTAGAGGAAAACATAGGCAGAACACTCTCTGACATAAAATGCAGCGATGTTTTTTCCAATCCATCTCCCAGAGTAATGGAAATAAAAACAAAAATAAACAAATGGGACCTAATTAAACTCCAAAGCTTTTGCACAGCAAAGGAACATAAACAAAACGAAAAGACAACCCACAGATCGGGAGAAAACATTTTCAAATGAGGTGACCGACAAGGGATTAGCCTCCAAAATTTACAAACAGCTCATGTGGCTTAATATCAGTAAAATGAACAACCCAATCAAAACATGGGTAGAAGATCTAAATAGACATTTTTCCAAGTAAGACATATGGATGGCCAAGAGGCACATGAAAAGATGTTCAACATCATTAATAATCAGAGAAATGCAAATCACCACTACAATGAGATATCACCTCACACCAGTCAAAATGGCTATCATCAAAAAATCCACAAACAATAAATGCTGGAGAGGGTGTGGTAAAAAAGGAACACTCTTGCACTGCTGGTGGGAATGTGAATTGGTACAGCCACTATGGAGAACGGTATGGAGGTTCCTTAAAAAACTACAAATAGAACTACCATATGACCCAGCAATCCCACTACTGGTCATATACCATAAGGAAACCATAATTCAAAATGAGACATGCACTGCTGGTGGGAATGTGAATTGGTACAGCCACTATGGAGAACAGTATGGAGGTTCCTTAAAAAACTAAAAATAGAGCTACCATATGGCCCTGCAATCCCACTCCTGGGCACATATCCAGAGAAAAACATGTTCCAAAAGGATACATGCACCCCAATGTTCACTGCAGCACTGTTTACAATAGCCAAGACATGGAAGCAACCTAAATGTCCATCAACAGATGAATGGATAAAGAAGATGTGGTACATATATACAATGGAATATTACTCAGCCATAAAAAAGAATGAAATAATACCATTTGCAGCAACATGGATGGACCTAGAGATTGTCATACTGAGTGAAGTCAGACAGAGAAAGAGAAATATCATATGATATTGCTTATATGCGGAATCTAAAAAGAAATGATACAAATGAACATATTTACAAAACAGAAATGGACTCAAAGACTTAGAGAATGATCTTATGGTTACCGTAGGGGAAAGGTGGAGGGAAGAGATAATTAGGGAGTTTGAGACTGATATGTACACACTGTTATATTTAAAAAGGATAACCAACAAGGACCTACTGTATAGCACAGGGAAGTCTGCTCAAAGTTATGCGGCAGGCTGGATGGGAGGGGAGTCTGGGGGAGAACGGATACATGTATATGTATGGCTGAGTCGCTTTGCTGTGCACCTGAAACTATCACAACATTGTTCATCAACTATACTCCAATATAAAATAAAAAGTAAAAAGAAAGATAAAAAAATAGAATAAGCTACTGCCGAGCACATGCTTCCTGAAGAACTGGACTGCTACAGGGAGCAGTATTAGGGAACTCAGAATATGGATAGCCAGTTAGTCTCTGATGCTCTCAGCCACACATCAGTTTCCCCTGGAGCATCTGGTAACCAACACAAGACTGAGCTTTAAGTGCTTGTGCTTCTGTTAACTAGAAAATATGTTTTAAAAGGTCTATATTATAGTTAATTAAGAGGAAATACACATATAAAAAATTTCGATCTCAAAGCAAATATAGCTTAATTTATAATGCCAGTTATAAGAGATCTCAGCAGCCAACTTGAACCTAGACAAAAAATTTGGAAAAGCATAACTTATGCCTGTGATATACTCAGCTTAGTAACACACCAGCCTCCTTTCACTAGGTTGGACTTAGGCAGAGACTGAGATTTCTGAATTATCAAATGGCTACAGATAGCAATTTTTCTCTTCTTTCTAAGTAATAGAACCCCTGGTTTGTTCAGGTTGGCAACATACCCAGCTTGAAATAATCAGGTTCCCAGACTCCTCTGCAGCAATGGCTTGCCATATTGGTCTTGGGACACAGTTATGGCCAAGGAGAGATGAGCAAAGTCTACCAGGAACGGCCTTTGGAGACTTGCTAAATGGAACTCAACTGACATTTACATTTTGGTTTTGCTCTTCATCCTTCATCTTGTTTGAAAACAAACAAAATGTCTGATGAAAGACCAGCCATCTAGGGACAATGAGTGTAAAAACCAGAGATAAGAACACTGAAAACGGAGCTGGAAAGAGCTTGGGTGCTGACGGCTCCCTCAAATGCTCCACCAGCTCTGGACTGCCTCCCCCACCCTTCTTTTGAAGTGGAAAAAAAAAATCCTTTTGAGTTAGCCACTCCAGATGGGTTTTTGTCACCATCAGCAGAACATAATCCTTAACTGAAAACAGACACAGACCCACCTCTCTAAATGCTTCATTCAACAAACTATAAGTGAGATTTCAAGTCCAGGGAGACTGGGCAGAAGAGAATCTCCCTCTCAGTGTAGCATTTGTCTGGTGGCAGGAGTGTTGCAGACGTTCACTAAACACTGGTTTCCTCCTGGTCCCACAGCTGAGTACATTTCGCATCTTCCCCAGATGAGTCCAAGTGTCTGAGTTCCGGCCAGTGAAACAGGGAAGGGAGTGATGTGCTGCATAGAGCCTTCCCCCTAGTTCCCTGTGCTGGCTTTTTTTTCCCATCCTCCAGCTGAACGAGAAGGAGGACAAGCTCCTGGAAAATGGCAGAGCCATGCAAAGGAAGAGGCCCAGGTCCCCGATCCAGGGGTCAGAGCCCTGCACCCACTGCAGCAGAACAGCAATACACAAGGAGAACGTTTATTATGCTAAGCCACCAAGATTTCGAGGTTGCTGTTACAGTAGTCAGTCTACTATGAATATAACTCCAGGAATGGTCTCCAAAGTGGAGGGCAAGCATTGTAGTAGCAAGATGTAGCATTGTAGTAGCAAGATGATGCCCTAGGGTACAGGGAAAAAGTATTACAACTTGTACTTAACCACACTTTTAATGACTTTAACCAATTTTTGGCCATTTTTAAATGTGCATATGTTGATAAAGTACAATATGTATAAAACAAATAAATATGCTTATACTAAAAAGTATGTTCAGAACTGTTTTTTACTGAATGGGATGCACGATTCTAAAAAAATCTTGAATATCATCGTTCTAGGGTGGTGGTTTTAATACATTTTTTAAGCCACAAAACTCAATCTTCACATAAGAACTTCCATGTGAGCCCAGTACAGAAAAAGAGGTGATGGCTTTGCTGCTCTGGTTAATGAAAGTGGGAGCTCCAAACCCTACCTCTCTCTGCCTTGCTCCAGAAGGAATGAGGCCACACAGGGGAAGGAGGAGAAGCATCAGTATTGAGGTTTTGCATAAGATTTTGATTAGAAAAAGGATCATATTGCTTAATTTTTAAAAACAATTGTGCTCTACAAAATCTATTGCAACAAAGCAATAGTAACAACATTCTAAAGACCTTTACAGTTGACATATCTCTAGTCTCCTTTTTCTTGGTTTGAATTGGTTTGAATGGGTCACTTATACATTGGCTCTTCATCCAGGGCAAAGAGAGCTGGGAGACCTGACCACCTACCTCTGCTTGACCTACTGCCAAATTTCTTCATCTTTATTTAAGCGTCAGGAACAGAGCAGGAGGAGGCAGAAAAAGAGAGGAAATGGCAAAGCCAAGATATTGTGATTATTGTTTCTTGGGCAGTTTAAGAAACCATGAGCAGCTTCGACATCCCAGGCTTCTACTTGCAGAGGCACAAAGAGGCCAAGCAGAGGCCACGGTTTGCTCACCAATATTCCAGCTCCTCTTTCATTAAGTTGAGGGTACAAAGGAGCTCGGAATTTAGTCCAAAGAAACTACTTAAAACCATTTAGAAATAAGAAGTCTTGCATGAAATTAAACCTATGTTACTGATAAGTGCGAAATATAAAACAATTATTCACACACCAAAGAAAGTACCATGTACTGTTTCTATGGCGAGACTACACAGAAACCCAATGCATTCAGAGAACTGGAGCCTATGTCAACCACTCCTCAACTCATAAAAACGAGGTCAGAAAATTAACGCATGCCAATCTGAAGTACACAGACCTTTGACTCATTTCTTCTTTTCCTTCACGGTGGAGAGAAGGAGAAGGGAATAATAACAAAATTACTCCCAGCAGCCAAGTATCTAGCTGAAAGGAATAATCAACTAGAACTGTCATTTGACTTTCTATCGTTTATAGCAAGCTTGTGCCTTCAAATATTTACATTTATTCTTCAACTATTGCTGCCTCTTAATATTTCAATGTATAAAAATAAATATATATTTTTTTACTTTTCCCCTTATTACAGCACCATTCGTCTTACACACTACTTCAGGCTGCACAGAGTCAGTACAATTTATATCGTCAGAGATCACTGAGTAAGCAGTAGTAAATTAGAGTTGTGCGTCTTCCATCCGTAAGTGCTTGCCCCACCCAGCTCCTGCACTCATGGCCCCAGCTTCTGACAGGTACCGATGATGTAATTACCATCTCAGCCATCATATCGAGGTGCCAAGAATATCTCTTCAAATCTTGAGTTACGTTGTAAGAGCAGAGTTATCTCTGAACTCAGTGTTGCTTGTTAAATGGACATAAAGCAACTCAAAGGACAATAAGAAGCAATTCTTTAAATGGAATGTCCCTATTAAGAATATTTGTTTCCTTCTCTGTGACAGATGCTGTCACGAGGCTCATATGTAACTTCTCTTTCTTTTCCTCCCCTTGAATATGTTTGCTGTCCTGATGATAAATCTACAGTCTACGCTGAGCGGAAGAAAAATAGCTGGGGCTTTTCTGCATGCCAAGGTTGTGGGCCACATCTATCATCCTCTTGCTTCTGTTTTCCTTTTAATTAATTATCTCACTTCAGTCAGAAACTTGACTTCAAATCATAAGCCTAAGGAGAAACTAGATTTTAATTTACAGAAGCTCAGCTAAATATTTTTGTTCTAAGACTATATTTCATAAGAAAGACGGGAGCCCCAGGGCTCTTTAAACCAAACAACAACTATAAACATTTTTCTTCATGGCATGGTTTTTTGCTTCAAATCAAACTTGAGTTCATCTACAGCCCATCAACCAAAAAGTTATTATAAGATTACATTCACCTTTTCCAATCTGCCACCCAGCACACAATAGCCTGAATTAATCACACGTTAGAGAGGAATTTTCTTAAATGGGCCATTTCTTCAGGAAATCCTGACAGTTAATTTAGGCCTCTAGTTGGGGCTAGAGGCGGGCCCACTCTACTCCATCAGGACAGCGTTCCATCTTTCTCTTTCTAATTTTCCCTCCAGCTCTGCAGTTTCTACACCAGAGAGATGAAGAAGCTAATAATCTGGGACTGCATTAAGATTGCTCAAACAAGTTCCCCCATTCATTAAGAACAAGGTTTGCCCAAAGTACCACAGCTGTGTTGCCCACAGTTGACTTGTTCCGGCTCCCCCAGGGCCCCGCGTAAGAGTGTGCAAGGCTGTGGATCAGCTCCCAGGTCTGTCATAGTGCTGGAGAGATTTCACACCAATTAAGAGAACTAATGGCCCCAGGAGCAGAGGGAGGGAGGGGACAGTCAACATTCCTCAGCATTCTGTCCAGCAGCCTTTGTTGGAGATATTAAAGTCCTTTCAAAGGGGATATATTATTTCTATAAGCCCAAAGGTCTGGGTTAAGTGCTTTCCTTTTATATTTCTTTTCTTTCAATGGAAAAAAAAAGACTTTACAACTTCCAATAAGAAAGGTGAGTTCATGTTTCAAGAAAATTGATTGAATGAACTCAAACATGGCAGTGTTGTCAGTGATGTCTAAGAAGTTGAAAAAAAAATCCAATTTGATGGGTCAGGTTGGGTGATATAGTGGAAAAGTAAACAAATGGCAAAAATCTGCAGGCTCTGTAGGCTCTAATTTTAGAGAGGAAGGAGCTAAAGAGATCCTGAAATTCAAGCACCAAGTCAGTTAGGTCAGGAAACCGAGTCTGCAATTTGCTCACATTTGCCCAACAAGGAGGTGGCAGAATGAGGGCAAGAACCTATCACTCTCCTCAGGTCATTAAGAGTTTGTTGAGCACCTACGGCATGCAGTATGCCATACAACAAGGGGCTCTTAGGTCACCGACAAACTCTTCCCCCAAAATCAGCATCATAAGTAGGACCCAGTAGAGCATTCCTCAAAATGAACTAATTATATGGTTTGCTTTCAAAGGACTGGAAGGCAAAAAAAACTCAACACCTAATATTGCATTACATTAAAAAATTATAATGTTATTTAAATATGTATAAATGTAAAACTAAACCCCTATTCTTATTGTTCTTTTAAGCAACTATGAAACCAGAACAAATTTTCAAATTAAATGCAAATAAAACCAAAAAAATCCAATTAATAGCCTTACTTTAATGTGACAAATTTATGTGCTTTTGCCAAAACCAAATTACTGCTGGGAACGTGCGTGGGGTGCTGATGGATAATGGCAGGTTCTTTGGGCTGAGCAGACCCGTTCCACCATGTGTGGGGAGGGTACCATTTGGCCAGCTTCTGGTCTTCCTCCTTAGCCCAGACTAGGAAGCTGGGATCATGTGGCACCAACATGAGCAGGCACACAAGCCCACTGTTCAGTTACATGATGGCCCAGGAGATGCTTAGCTTAATTTGCAGACTGTCATCAAAACAAAAGCCCTAATTTTAAAGATTCTCATGAACATGCATTGTAACCTCAAGAACACAGCCCCAGATTGGTTTGGAAGATACTGGTCAATTTATCATTTTAAGTTATTTTTTCACTGTTTTCCATTTAAAGTCATATAATCAGAAGAGAAAGCTGGCTCAAATAGAAATATTTTTCAATATAATATGGTCACAACAAAGGAGTTTTATTGGATAGTTTCATATCATTTCAAGTTAGAGCATCATTTTAATACTTGATCCCCTACAATGAATGAACTCCATCCATTTGCTGGTAAGGGATTAGAGGACACTCTGTATTCATAAAGTCTTTTCCTGGAGCTTTCTGGGAGTATGAAAATCATAAATGTAAATCAAAACTGTGTGGCAGTTACATAGAAGTCCCCTGTGAGGGCTAAGCCACAAGATGGGAATCTCAGCAACACGGAGGCCTGCAGCAAGAGCAGGGAGGCCCAGGGCAAACATTTGAAACTATGACTTGCAAAACCACACCAATAAAGTTTGCTGTAAGCCTTTTCTATTATCATAAGGGCCCCAGTCATTTTCTGAAACAGGTCATTTTCTTTTAAGCTCTATCGTGTACAATGTCACACTAAAATTCCTTTAACCACAATTTCAGATTGGATGTGCTTTTTTTTTTTTGAGTCTGCAAACAGATCTTAACTTGATGAAGCAGGTGAAGAGAAGAATGTTTACTGTTAAACACCCTTGATCCTCAGATTCTCAGTCCCGGGGCTCTTTCACCAGATGCAGCACAGCCTATGTCTATTAGAAATTCAACTGAGTATCATCCATGGAGCACCCACTGCCTGCCAGGTACTGTGCTGAGGATACAATGGTGAGTAAGAAAGAACAGAATGGTCATAGTCTAGACAAGGAGAGGAGATTGATGCAGTAAACAACCATCCAGGCAGGGCATCTAATGTTACAGCAGAATCAAGCACAAGAGGAGGAAGGAGCACAGAAGAGGAACAATCACTGTGTCTAGGCTGGAGGAGAGAAAAGGCTTTCTAGAGTAACATTCTAGGATATTCCAGCCAGGCTTTGAAAAAAATGAAAAGGAGTTCATTAGAAAAAATGCCAAGTGGGAGAAGATGCAGAAGAAACACAGATGCAAACAGTAGAATGTGATGACAGGATGATAATCATTTAGCAAACCTTCACTGAGCAGATCTGGGTGCCAGGCACTGTGCTAAACATTTTAGGGGCTCTCTTTCATTCAATCGTCATGACAGATTTATCCCCATTTTATTGATAAGAAATTTGAGCCTTAGAGAGATTCACCTGCCCAAGATCCTACAGCTAATAAGGGGCAAAGTTCAGGTCAAACTAGGAACAAGATACGCACAGCCAATGTTTTCCACCTCTCCACTCTACTGTTCAGAAGGCTAGAGCATGAAGTAGAAGGTAGAGAGGAAAAACATAACTGATTGGTAAAATACTACATTTCTATCAACCTTTATATGGATGAGTATGAAATATTGTAAAACCTCCTCAAACGTTGTTGCAAAGGATACGTTTGACACTTCACACACAAACTATGTTATTACCGTTTATATGTATTAGAGATCTTCGTTATACCAATCTCTGATTTCATTCTTCTCAGGAAAGGCGGAATTTTCATTTGTTTACTTTTGATTTTAAATACTCAAGTGGATATGATGAACATGTTTATAAGATGTTCATGTGTAAATAAATTCACAAATTAGACAAAATTCTTTACCAGTCCACATACCCCAATTTCATGTTTAGAAATCAACACACACACACACCAGCACACCAAACACAGAATGCTGAGGCTGTCTCTAGAAACTAGTAAAATAAGAGAGAATATGATTATTTCTTGCTGAAAATATAGGGCTTTTAATTGGCAAACAACACAGAATGATAACAATTATAACTGGCATGGTTTTCGGTTAATACAATTAAAAATAGTATGACATGCTTTCTTAGCCTTTGAGAAATTTTACGTGCTGTTTTTTGTTTTTTTTTTAAATTTGGCTCTTTGAGAGTTAAAGAGAGGCTGTCTTCTTAGTTGAGAGAAAGTGAATATCATTAACATAAGGCTCTTAGTAAATCAAGTTAACTTTTGTGGGTTGTGTGATCATTTCCTTATAAATGTCCTGCTCTCCTCAAGTGAGCCCAACAGAAAGGGTGGATTTACGTATTCAAATGCCACAGTTGGAGAAAGCCCTTGTAGGGGAGCTAATCCCTTCTACCCTACAAAAGGAAAAAATCATAACAAAAACAGCAGGCTTGGAAACAACTTTCCATCAACCTACTCAGTAAGTGCCAGGTGCAAGATTCATTCCACCAGGCTTCCACTCAGCTCAAGGATGCCATAAGACTGCAGACAGGCAGAAATGTCCATGTCTAAAGATTTCTGGTTGAGCTCAGGGCTTGTCATTGGTAAATTAAGAGCTATTATACCCACCTCACATAGTTATTGGGAAGATTAAATTTGATAATATGTTTAAAATGTCTAACACAATCCTTGACCTGGGAGGCATCCAATATGGGTTGATCCCATCCCTTTTCACACACAAACCCCACTCCCTCTCTATCCTCTGGTGGAGACTGCCAAACAGCAGCATTTTTCATTATAGTGCTTTCTTAGAAATTAGAAGAAAAAAATAAAAAACAATAAAACACAAGGAGTTTATAGCATAATCATTTGATGTTTTTGCGACTTCAAATAGTTGTTTCTGTGACTAAGTGGTAGGCGTGTGAGGGGATCAAGATGATGGGGATCTACCGCTGAGCTCCATGTTGGGGCATGAAATTCACCAATAAATTACTGCAGCAGAGTTTCATAGCTAATAGAGTTATGTAAATCACATTTGAGAGCCTTTTTTGGAAAGACTTGATGTAAGTAACCAAATAGAATACAAGGTGTTTATGTAAACAAATCAAAAAACCTCCCTTTTGTTTTCTTTCCTCATCACCTATTTTATGTAGGGAAGAAGACAGTCCTCTTTAGCTCCCCAAAATTAATACCTAAGAGGTCAAGAACTGCCTTTACTTTTAAATAAGCAAACACTATTATAAATTCAAGCCTTTGTCTCTTCTAGTCTTGTTGCCATCTAAAATTTTTTATTTTGTTCTACAAGATGAGAAAATATTCAGGTTTGTAGGGAATAAATGATGAACAAAACGCATGCAAATCAATTAATTTTAACCAGATCTTCAGTATCCTTACTGCTGACAAAAAAGGAGAGCTGGGAAATTTAATCTCAATTTGTCAATATTTACAATCTCTAAATAAAACAGTAATCACAATGGCAGTTTCTCAGGGCTCCTGGCAAGCACTTACATTATGTAAATTCTCATTTCACTAACTTGAACTAGAGATGCATGTTGTCTCCATCAACTCAATATTAAAGTTCTTTCCATGCCCATCAAGTTGTTTTCTAGAAAATCTTTTGGAAAACCACAGATGCAACATGCACATTCTCAGTTCACACAGCTATTTGGGAAAGCCCTGGTAAGCAGGAGTTGGAGAAACCAAGTTGGGCAAACCAAGTTCTCAGGGTGTAGAAGCCTGCTGTCCCTGTCTGTCACCAGTGCCCAACACCTCAGGAACATTCAATGAATGAATGAATGAATGAATGAAGACAATCTATGTTGATGGTTAGAAAGCTCAGGTCTTGGGTGCTTAGGCCCTCCACTTACTAGGTGCCTGACCTTGGCAATTTGCTTACCCTCTCTGTGCCTCAGTTTCCTCATCCATAAAATGCAATAATAACAGTACTTAGCTCATAGGTTGCTATGAGGATTAAATGAGTAAATAAAGGTAAGGCACTCAGAACAATGTCTGGCACATGATAAATGCTCAATAAATTATTTTTAATATTGTTCTCAGTCTTATTAATATTACTTATCAGCTTATTAATATTACTTCATATGCAGTAGCACTGTCCTTAAACAAACTGGACAGAAGTTTCATTAGCTGGTAGATGGCAATTTAATTTAAATAAAATTAAAGTTAATCTAAAAAATAGAAAATAAATATAAAGATATTAAGTACACCAAGTAGTTAGGTATATTAGATAAAGGAATGAGAGTTCTATATGAGAAGAAAAAAAAAGAAAGATGCCTGCTACATGAATCGCAACTCTTAAGAAAAATTAGGGGGTGATAATTTGCAGTAAAACAGAATATTTGACTTCACAAAAGGACTCACTTCTGGAAAATCATTCTGAGTAATAGGATCCTCTGGTGCCTATAAGGCAGAACTTGATTTATAAAAATACTAACAATAAACAAAAAAGTATGTACATTCGCTTTTCACCTACACTGTGGGAAATGGATCTTGGGAAAGTCTTTGATGAGCCCAGTTTTTGCCAAATTCAGTGACCAGTGTCTTCATTTTGTGCAAGTTTTCAGCAGCATCTGGCACAGATGACCACTCTCCCTCTTGAACTCTCTCTTTCCCCTCCCACCTCACTGCCCACTCCCTCTCAGTCTCTTTTGCTGGGCCCTCTTCTTCATCCTGACTTCCAAGTGTGGAGGTACCCTGGAGCTAAATCCCTCACCCTTTCTCTTCCTTCTCTAGCACCCCTCACTCCCTGGCGACTGGCTTTAGAACTGCCTATACACAGACGGTTCTCACATTTATATCGTAAGGTCTAATCTTTCTTCCAGGCCCTGGGTTGCTTCCCTACTTGACAAGGCCCCTGAATTTCCAGCAGATATCGCAAACCAAGCACATCCAAGACAGAGCTCCTGGCTCTCTTCTTGAAATCTGCTCCTTCTTCAGTCTTTCCCACCATTGTTCCCTACAGTCAACCTTCCTTTCTCTCACCTTCCCCACCCCAATCTCCCCTCTTCCTCCAGACACATTAAATGAACTAGCAAATCTTATTTGCTCTACTTTGTAATATATTTCAGAACTGACCACTTCTTACCATTCCCACAGATACCTCCTTGGGCTACAACAATGGTCTCCTAATTGATCTCTCTCTTCTACTCTATTTGCCCTCATAATCAGCCAAAGTGATCGTTTCTTTTTTTTACTTTTATTTTTTTTATTTTATAAAGCAAGTTCTTATTAGTTACCTATTTTATACATATTAGTGTGTATATGTCAATCCCAATCTCCCAATTCATCCCACCACCACCACCACCTCCCTCCCACTTTCCCCCCTTGGTGTCGATACATTTGTTCTCTACATCAGTGTCTCTATTTCTGCCTTGCAAACCAGTTCATCTGTATCACTTTTCTAGATTCCACATATATGCATTAATATACGACATTTGTTTTTCTCTTTCTGACTTACTTCACTCTGTATGACAGTCTCTAGGCCCATCCACATCTCTACAAATGACCCACTTTCATTCCTTTTTATGCCTGAGTAATACTCCATTGTATATATGTACCACATCTTCTTTATCCTTCTGTCGATGGGCATTTAGGCTGGTTCCATGACCTGGCTATTGTAAATAGTGCTGCAATGAACATTGGGGTGCATGTGTTTTTTTGAATTATGGTTTTCTCTGGGTATATGCCCAGCAGTGGGATTGCTGGGTCATATGGTAATTCTATTTTTAGTTTTTTAAAGAACCTCCATACTGTGCTCCACAGTGGCTGTATCAATTTACATTCCCATCAATAGCTCAAGAGGGTTCCCTTTTCTCCACACCCTCTCCAGTATTTGTTGTTTGTAGATATTCTAATGATGCCCATTCCAACCAGTGTGAGGTGATACCTCATTGTAGTTTTGATTTGCATTTCTCTAATATTAGTGATGTTGAGCAGCTTTTCATGTGCTTCTTGGCCATCTGTATGTCTTCTTCAGAGAGATGTCTATTTAGGTCTTCTGCCCATTTTTTGATTGGGTTGTTTGTTTTTTTAATATTGAGCTGCAGGAGCTGTTTATACATTTTAGAGATTAATCCTTTGTCCATTGATTCATTTGCAAATATTTTCTCCCATTCTGAGGGTCATTCTTTTCGTCTTGTTTATAGTTTCCTTTGCTACGCAAAAGCTTTTAAGTTTCATTAGGTCCCATTTGTTCATTTTTGTTTTTATTTCCATTACTCTAGGAGACAGACTGAAAAAGATACTGCTGCAATTTATGTCAAAGAGTGTTCTGCCTATGTTTTCCTCTAAGAGTTTTATAGTGTCCAGTCTTACATTTAGGACTTGAATCCATTTTGGGTTTATTTTTGTGTATGGTGTTAGGGAGTGTTCTAATTTCATTCTTCTACATGTAGCTGCCCAGTTTTGTCAGCAACACTTAGTGAAGAGACTGTCTTTTCTCCATTGTATATTCTTGCCTCCTTTATCAAAGATAAGGTGACCATATGTGCATGGATTTATCTCTGGGCTTTCTATCCTGTTCCATTGATCTATATTTCTCTTTTTGTGCCAGCACCACATTGTCTTGATTAGTGTAGCTTTGTAGTATGGTCTGAAGTCAGGGAGTCTGATTCCACCAGCTCCATTTTTTTCCCTCAAGATTGCTTTGGCTATTTGGGGTCTTTTGTGTCTCCATACAAATATTAAGATTTTTGGTTCTAGTTCTGTAAAAAATGCCATTGGTAATTTGATAGGGATTGCATTGAATCTGTAGATTGCTTTGGGTACTATAGTCATTTTCACAATATTAATTCTTCCAATCCAAGAACACAGTATATCTCTCCATCTGTTTGTGTCATATTTGATTTCTTTCATCAGTGTTTTATAGTTTTCTGAGTACAAGTCTTTCACCTCCTTAGGCAGGTGTATTCCTAGGTATTTTATTATTTTTGTTGCAATGGTAAAAAGGATTGTTTCTGTAATTTCTCTTTCTGATCTTTTGTTGTTAGTGTATAGGAATGCAAGAGATTTCTGTGCATTAATTTTGTATCCTGCAACTTTACCAAATTCATTGATTAGCTCTAGCAGTTTTCTGGTGGCATCCTTAGGATTATCTGTGTATAGTATCATATCATCTGCAAAAGTGACAGTTTTACTTCTTCTTTTCCAATTTGTATTCCTTTTATTTCTTTTTCTTCTCTGATGGCCGTGGCTAGTACTTCCAAAACTATGTTGAATAATAGTGATGAGAGTGGACATCCTTGTCTTTTTACTGATCTTAAAGGAAGTGCTTTCAGTTTTTCACCACTGAGAATGATGTTTGCTGTGGGTTTGTCATATATGGCCTTTATTATGTTGAGGTAGATTCCCTCTATGTCCACATTCTAGAGAGTTTTTATCATAAACGGGTGTTGAATTTTGTGAAAAGCTTTTTCTGCATCTACTGAGATGGTCATATGGTTTTTATTCTTCAATTTGTTAATACGGTGTATCACATTGATTGATTTGCATACGTTTGATTGAAGAATCCTTGCATCCCTGGGATAAACCCCCTTGATCATGGTGTATGATCCTTTAATGTGTTGTTGCATTCTGTTTGCTAGTATTTTGTTGAGGATTTTTGCATCTATGTTCATCAGTTATATTGGTCTGTAATTTTCTTTTTTTGTACTATCTCTGTCTGGTTTGGTATCAGGGTGATGGTGACCTCATAGAATGAGTTTGGGAGTGTTCCTTCCTCTGCAATTTTTTGGAAGAGTTTGAGAAGGATGGGTGTTAGCTCTTCTTTAAATATTTGACAGAAGTCATCTCTGAAGCCATCTGGTCCCGGACTTTTGTTTGTTGAAAGATTTTTAATCACAGATTCAACTTCATTACTTGTGATTGGTCTGCTCATAATTTCTATTTCTTCCTGGTTCAGTCTTGGAAGGTTATACCTTTCTAAGAATTTGTCCATTTCTTCCAGGTTGTCCATTTTATTGGCATAGAGTTGCTTGTAGTAGTCTCTTATGATGCTTTGTGGTTCTGCAGTTTCCATTATAACTTCTCATTTTTCATTTCTAAGTTTATGGATTTGAGTCCTCTCCCTCTTTTTCTTGATGAGTCTGGCTAAAGGTTTATCCATTTTGTTTATCTTCTCAAAGAACCAGCTTTTAGTTTTATTGATCTTTGTTATTGCTTTCTTTTTTTCTATTACATTTATTTCTGCTCTGATCTTTATGATTTCTTTCCTTCTACTAACTTTGGGATTTTGCTTGTTCTTCTTTCTCTAGTTCCTTTAGGTGTAAGGATAGATTGTTTATTTGAGATTTTACTTGTTTCTTGAGGTAGGATTGTATTGCTATAAACTTCCCTCTTAAAACTGCTATGGCTGCATCCCATAGGTTTTGGATCATTGTGTTTTTGTTGTCATTTGTCTCTAGGTATTTTTTTATTTCCTCTTTGATTTCTTCAGTCATCTCTTGGTTTTTTAGTAACGTATAGTTTAGGCTCCACATGTTTGTGCTGTTTACTTTTTTTCCCTGTAACTTATTTCTAATCTCATAGCCCTGTTGTCAGAAAAGATACTTGATGTGATTTTAATTTTCTTAAATTCACTGAGGCTTGATTTGTGACCCAAGATGTGATCTATCCTGGAGAATGTTCTGTGTGCACTTAAGAAGTATAATCTTCTGTTTTCAGATGGAATGTCCTGTAAATATCAATTAAATCTATCTGGTCTATTGTGTCATTTAAAGCTTGTGTTTCCTTATTAATTTTCTGTCTGGATGATCTGTCCGTTGGTGTAAGTGAGGTGTTAAAGTCCCCCACTATTATTGTGTTACTGTTGATTTCCTCTTTTATAGCTATTAGCATTAGCCTTATGTATTGAGGTGCTCCTATATTGGGTACATATATACTTATAATTGTTATATCTTCTTCTTGGATTGATCCCTTGATTATTATGTAGTGTCCTTCCTTGTCTCTTTATAACATTCTTTATTTTAAAGTCTATTTTATCTGATATGAGTATTGTACTCCAGCTTTCTTTTGATTTCCATTTGCACGGAATATCTTTTTCCATCCCCTCACTTTCAGCCTGCATGTGTCCCTAGGTCTGAAATGGCTCTCCTGTAGACAGCATATATATAGATCTTGTTTTTGTTATCATTCAGCAAGCCTGTGTCTTTTGGTTGGAGTATTTAATCCATTCACATTTAAGGTGATTATCAATATGTCTGTTCCTATTACCATTTTCTAAATTGTTTTGGGTTTGTTTTTGTAGGAGCTTTTCTTCTCTTGTTTCCCACTTAGAGAAGTTTCTTCAGCATTTGTTGTAGAGATGGTTTGGTGGTGCTGAATTCTCTTAGCTTCTGCTTGCCTGTAAAGCTTTTGATTTCTCTGTCGAATCTGAATTAGATCCTTGCTGGGTAGAGTAATCTTGGTTGTAGATTCTTCCCTTTCATCACTTTAAATATATCATGCCCATCCCTTCTGGCTTGTAGAGTTTCTGCTGAGAAATCAGCTGTTAACCTTATGGGAGTTCCCTTGCATGTTATTTGTTGTTTTTCCCTTGTTACTTTTAATAATTTTTCTTTGTCTTTAATTTTTGTCAATTTGATTACTATGTGTCTTGGCATGTTTCTCCTTGGGTTTATCCTGCCTGGGACTCTCTGCACTTCCTGGACTTGGGTGGCTATTTCCTTCCCCATGTTAGGGAATAGGGAAGTTTTCGACTATAATCTCTTCACATATTTTCTCAGGTCCTTTCTCTCTCTCTTCTCCTTCTGGGGCCCTATAATGTGAATGTTGGTGCATTTAATGTTGTCCCAGAGGCCTCTTAGGCTGTTTTCATTTCTTTTCATTCTTTTTTCTTTTCCCCAGTCTACAGCTGTGAATTCCACCATTTTGTCTTCCAGGTCACTTATCCATTCTTCTGCCTCAGTTATTCTGCTACTGATTCCTTCTAGTGTATTTTTCATTTCAGTTATTGTATTGTTCATCTGTGTTTGTTTGTTCTTTAATTCTTCTAGGTTTTTGTTCTTTAATTCTTCTAGGTCTTTGTTAAACATTTCTTGCATCTTCTTGATCTTTGCCTCCTTTCTTTCCAAGGTCCTAGAGCATCCTCACCATCAATATTCTGAATTCTTTTTCTGGAAGGTTGCCTATCTCCACTTCATTTAGTTGTTTTTCTTGGGTTTTATTTTGTTCCTTCATCTGGTACATAGTCCTCTGCCTTTTCATTTTGTCTATTTCTGTGAATGTGGGTGTCATTCCACAGGCTGCAGAATTGTAGTTCTTGCTTCTACCGTCTGCCCTCTCCAAAGTGATCTTTTTAAAACAAAAGTGAGATCAAGTAACTGCCTGTCTTAAAACCTGCCAGTGGCTTCCCCACACACTCATGATGTCCTTTTCATGGCCTATAAGGCCCTATATGATGAGTCACCTGCCTATCTGTCTGCTATAATTTGAATGTTTGTGTCTTCCCAAAATTCATATGTTGAAATCCTAACCCCCAAGGTGATGATATAAAGAAGTGAGGCCTTTGGGGGGTAATTAGGTCATGAGAGTTTGTTCTCATTAATGGGATTAGCACCCTTGTAAAAGAGGCCTAAAAGAGCTCTCTAATACTTCAGTCATATAAGGATACAGTGAGAAGTTGGTAGTCTACAACTCAGAAGAGGTTCCTCACCAGAACCTGACCATGCTGGCACCCTGGTCTTGGACTTCCAGCCTCCAGAACTGTGAGCAATAAATTTCCACAGTTTATAGGCCACCAAGTCTGTGGCATTTTGTTACAGCAGCCCGAATGGACAAAGACACCATCTACCTCAGTTTCCCCCACTTGGTCACCAAGCTGTAACCTCAGGGGCCTCCTATTTGTTCCTCAAACCACCAAGCTTGTTCTCCCCTCCTAACCTTCACATGTTCTCTTCCTTCTGCTTGGAATGCTCCTGCTCTGGATTTTTCTGTGACTGGCTCTTTCTCATTCTCCATATTCAAATGTCCTGATCAACAAGTCTAAATTATCCACTACCACCACAAGATCACTCTAAGGTCCCTTTAAGCCAACTGAAACTGCATATTTACTTGCCCATTGTCTCTCCCATGAGAAATGTAAGCTCCACTGGGGTAGAGATTTTGCTTATTACCTCCGCTATTGTTCTAGAGATATAGGCTGAAGGGAAAGATAGCAGATTAATTCATCTCTATTGAGCTCCTACTACATTCCAGGCTCTGTCTTAGGAGCTGAGAGCTCTAGAAGTGGGCTAGGTATCAGCAGTTAAGAGAGTATTGATTATAATAGAATCATCCATGAGAAAAGGTCCTAGACTTGTCCCAAAAGGCTTCTGGATCTTAAATACATAGACAAAGATATATGTTTGAAGCCCATCTCCATGACTCATCTGCATGTAACTTTAATAAATGATTTCATCTTTCTGAGCTTCAGTTTCCAATAAAATGGGAATGCTACTACTAACTGACTGTTGTTGGGAGCATTAAGAGCTTCTTGGATTCAGTGGTCATGTCTTATTTTTTTTTTTTTTTTTTTTGCGGTACATGGGCCTCTCACTGTTGTGGCCTCTCCCGTTGCGGAGCACAGGCTCTGGATGTGCAGGCTCAACAGCCATGGCTCACGGGCCCAGCCGCTCCGGGCATGTGGGATCTTCCCGGACCAGGGCACGAACCCGTATCCCCTGCATCGGCAGGTGGACTCTCCACCACTGCACCACCAGGGAAGCCCCAGTGGTCATGTCTTGATTTCATTCATGCACTTGTTCATTCAATCAACAATATTTTGATAGAATATCTACCATGTTTTATATATTGAGCTAGTTACTGAGAAGTTAACCATTCAACAGTGAGCAAAGCAGACATGATCCAGGCCCTTGGGAGCTTATTGGTTAGTAGAGCATTATAATAAAGTGCCATCTTAGGTTCAATAAAGGAAGTACTGAGTTCAGAACAGGAGCTAAGCATACCCTGGAGGGGAGATCAGGAATGACTTCTTGAATCAAGTTACATTTAAAGAGAAATGTAAAGAATATATAATAGTAGGTGTTATTCAGGTGGTGAGCATGGGGAGCAAACAGGAGATACAAAGACTTCTGCAACTTTAGAGGAAAGTAAGGAAGTCAGTATGACCTGTTTTCAGGTGTGGAGAATGGTGGGAGGCCAGTGAAGGGAGCAGGAGCTCTAGGAGAATGGATAAGTAAAGTACAGCGAATTTATACCATAAAAACTGTCCAGAATTAGAAGCAGTGAATTAGCTGTACACACATGGTTAGATATTTTAAATGTGTTGAGGGGAAAAAGCAAGAAGGAATAAGAACTATGACACAATAACACATACAAATTTAAACACACACAAAGACTACATATTTTATAAGGAATCACACACCATCACATTTACATCTCACACATTTGAATGGATGTCTTGGGGAGGGATAATGAGTATGGTGACCAGGGATTAAGAGGAAAATAGTTTCATAAAACAAAAAAGAGAGCTCACACGAACTGTTGAAAAGAGTGTCCAATGAACTGAGGAATGGGAATTGCTCAATTCTGAATCCAAGTACAAAGGGAAGGAACGAAAGGAGGGGTGGAGTGGGAGAAGGCCAAAGACCAGATCACCAGGAGGCCAAGGAGAGAACACTTAAGGCACGCCTGGGGGACAGCGAGTGGTCCTGTGTGGCTTCATATCGCTCTGAGGTCACAGGCTACATTTGCTTTGCTCATTTCTAAACTGTCAACTCCCTAACAACCATACCTGCTGAGGCCTGTAGGCCAAGAAGCAAAGAGACTGGATAGAGGCTCTCTCAGCCTCACTAGCCTGGCTTCAAAATGAAACATACATACATACATAAACAAACAAACAAAATGAATATAACAAAACAGACTCACAGGCACAGAGAACAAACTAGTGGTTACCAGTGGGGAGAGGGAAGGGAAGAGAGGCAAGATATGGGCAGGGAATTAAGAGGTATAAACTACTATGTTAAAATAAATGAGCAACAAGGATATACTGTACAGATAGGAATATACAGTCATTATTTTATAATAATTTTCAGTAGAGTATAATCTATAAAAATATTGAATCACTATGATATACACCTGAAACTAATATAATATTGTAAATCAACTATACTTCAACAATAAAAAAAAAGAAACCCATGTAGGTTTGTATGATTTTAATATATATTAAATGAAATCATTGCAGGGTTTCCTTTTCAAAAGTGGGAAACTGAAACTGTATCTATTCCATATTTACGCCTCAGCAGCTATTAGGAATTTAAAGTGCCCTTGTCTGGTGTAAAGAGAAATGAGCACTGCATTCATCCCAGCAAACCAACAACTTAGACATAAAACACTGCAGACGAGTGATTAAACGTCAGCTCTCAGAAGATTCCCCCACAGACTTCTATAAGAAATACCAGCATTATGGAATTTTAAACTTAGCCCAGGGGAGGAAAATACAAAACTTGTTTTATAAATATTTTATTTCAGAATGGTGAGTTTTGTTTGGACTTTTTGCCCTAAACTGCCCTATAAAACATACTTGCTCTTTCATTAAGGAGGATGTAGATCCTAAAACATACTTAAATCAAGCCATAAGCTATTACAACTCCATTTTCTGCTTAATTTACTCACCAAACACCTCAAGAGTGGAATAACACATTTCAAGAAGCTTTATAAATGCCTATCAAATCACATGCCAGTGCCTGAGAGTGGAAAGCATAAGTCAAGTCAATTTACCTACAAAAGAAGTAATTCTCCAAGGCTTTAAAACATAAAATGACACTATACATTTTCTGCAAGTATTTAATTATGTACACGTTTTGCAACTGAGAAGACATTTAATAATATTAAAAATTAAGTTTATACTAACTTGTAAGTAACTTTCAGGTGGAATCTTTGTGAACAAAAGTGGATATTTTCTCAGTAATCTGAACTATAGACATACCTGAAACATACCATCAATACATGATAGCCTCATCTCTGGTGTAAAAATAAATGAACAGCCTAATGCTAGAGGTAAGATACATAGATGCTTGGAAGTGCACTTTGATTTTAAACAAAAAAAAAAAAAAGAGAGAGAGAGAGAGGAAAACCTGTGGAAATGGCAAATCATTTCATGCAGCTCTTACACAAATGAAGTTGCATCATTTCATGTATTGATAGCTTTTACAGGATCATCATACCAGGAATAGAGAACCAAACTTTACTATCAGTTCTTTCCAAAAAAAGAAAACGAGAGAGATCCCCTCATTCAAGGCAAAAACTGTCACTAGTCACCAGGACTTTTAATTGCTCCCATACAATGAAGAGAAGAAAGCACAATACCTATACAAACTAAAAGACTGAGTACCAGCTATTGTTCTCAGCAGAATCAATTCATTTATTTTGGCTCTGTTTGCACATATCCTGTCAAAGCTAATTATTTGTTTATTTTTTTAATGGTGTTAGAGACTTCAAAACCATTAATGCCAATAAATTTATGTATTAGAAGTGCCACAGGTGAGGGTTGGTATCTAGTTCAGTGCTCAGGAAATTCAGTCTAGCCAACATTTGCCTGTGTGGACACATGTGATCAGTACAGGGCATGTGAATTGGAAAATTACTATCTTTCCCAGTCAGAGTCTAAATAGAAGCCTAATTCAGGAATTAATGATTGTTCTGTCCAGCTATGGATATTAGTTGCTAATAATTTCTAAACTTTTAAAATACCTGCTCTTCTCTGCAACTATTTTTTCCTGAAATTCTGAATAGATTGGTCTTTTATTACTCTACTCCCTAGGTGCTTAGAAGGATAAACACTATTATCAAGGTGTACTGCAAAAGCGAATACATTTTAATAGGATTATGGTAACAGAATCTCTATCCAGTGACTGGTGCAAAGAGAAGAGAAAAGGAGACTTCTGTTTTAAGATTAGAGTATAGACTTTGAAACGAAAAGAGGATTATCTTATTAGCTTGGCAACTGATGTACAGCACTCAAAGTCATGTTTCTTGTTTGTAAAAAGAACCATTTCAGGTGAACATGCTTTTGACTGGCTACAAGTATGACATTCATCATAACATAAGAGCAGGAGAAAATATAATCAAAGACAGCCATTCTGTAGATTCAAGCCAGCTGTGATTACTTTTTTCTAAATCTGAAAGGCAATCTAACACCCTAGAAGCTAAAAACATGCAGCTGTTCTGTGTAAATAGTACATAAATGAAATTGCATACAGAAATATACTCTCATGGGATAGAAATATTTTTACTTGAACTACAAAATAATTTAATGAGTTTAGCCTTTCCTACACTTATGAAAAACACATATGCAACTGAACATGAGCTAGAGATGATGGATACTGGCATTAGAAAAGCACTGATCCCAGAAAGACTTGGGGCTGTACCTAGTGAAACCAGAAGACAAAGAAAGTGTAATGTCTAGAGGATATTAAATGCGTTTGAGGCCATGGACCAAGAGAAGTCATCATGGGGGATAGCTAAGGACAACTCCTGGGAGGTCACCAGCAGGACCTCTCCTGACAAAGATGGAGTCAAGAGAAGTCAATAACTGGTGAAGGCTGACATTATAACAAAGCACACTGGCACGATAGCTGATACCCACTGAAGAGCTCTCTCCTCCACATGGAACAGCCTCATCCCTTACAGGATGACCTACCAATGTGCATGGAGTACCTCTAGTATGCACAGCTGCGTTGTGCTTGATTCCATCTTAATGTTCCTCTCGACTGACGGTCTCTGTATTCCAAAAAGAGGCAAGTTCTCTCTCAAGCATTCAGGAATATGAGCGCTATCTGTACACATTTATTTTTACTATTTTAACTAGAAACCTACTGAGACTGTAACTTCCACTTGATGTTGTGATTTTGAAATAGTTTTAATAGTCAGTTTGCCAAGTTCTAAGGTATAAAATATTTTACAGGAAGAATTTTATAATTGGTTGCCATGAAATTAGGAACTATAATAATAACTAGGGCAAAGAAGATATTCAAAATATGTAACAACCAGTTTCCTTGCTGTGCCAAGTATTAATCCTTTGGTTGCTGGATTTTAGAGATGGGGATGGTGGAGCCAGTTCTGGAGAAGATGCTGAGAGAGTGGAGGTGAGCGTTCTCATGGAGCAGTGGTTATTACCAAGTGATGTAAAAGTATTTCAATACTGTGACAACTGGTCCCGCTGTACAGTGCATATTAGACAAATATCAGCAAAGTTCTAATGAATATGAGTTTATGTCAACTAACAGCTGATAATAAGGAAGATGACTTTAAAATATCATTCATGATCTGACCCATCCAAGATCAAATCCTATCTCCCAAAACACAGTTCCATGAACTTAAAAAGACATGACAGAGATCAGATATCTTTTAGCAGCTTTACTCTCATCCCCCCACTCTAAGTGTTCACAAGAGCCTCCTCTGTTACTCTCTGCTCCTCAGTGAGCCCATCCACTGGTGTCACACCCAGTGGTGACACATCTACAAAAATCTCTCCATTTTGTAGATGTGCAAAGAAAGACAACAGTGAAGTAGAGGACAGTGTGAGGTGGGGTTTGAGATCTATTCTTTGGATACTTCTCCAGGCCTATGCTTGATTCTAGAGTTAAGGGAATCATCAGGGATGCATGTTTATCCACAATTTCCAATAGTAAGTAGAAACACCCCCTGTTTGAGGAAATAGCATATTCTCTCTGTAAAACTCCAGAGAACTGCAAAAATAAGATCCTGAAGACCACAGAGGTACCTCTGAGCAACTTCTCCACCTCCTTTTCTATAACAGCTAATTCCTATTTAAGATAATATCTAATATCTCTGATATATTTAGTATCTAATATTTACTCCTTTTTTGCCATACAATAAGCACTTTGAAGCCAGAAATTATAAAGCAATTGTCTTTTTCCCCAGCGCCCCAGCCCCCAGGACCCTGGCCTGGACATACAGCAGATTCTCAGTCAACAATTAGGACTGAAGGAAATGCCACTGCAGGAATGGTAGGAAGCACAGGTTTGGGGCATTGCCAAGAGGACACCTGTAAAGGAGAAAAAGCCCCAAGGAACCAGGAGGCCCAGATCCTGTCCTGTTTCCATCACTCAACCACGAATTACCTGTGTGACACAGGCTTCTCCCCAGCCTCCATCTCCCCATCATGAAAAGAAGGAAGGTGGCCCCTGTCCTGCCAGCCTCACCAGGTTTTGGTGAAGTTCCATTTGGAGGACAGCACACAACACAGCTGACTCTGGCTACCATACCAAGGTGAAGGACTTTATGGAAAATGGGGGAGTCAAATCTTGATAAAAACATGTAAAGTCTTCATATATACATCATCTATATGAATAATGATATGTCTATGTGAATAATGATAATCTAAAAAATTAGTTCACAAAAGGGGTTGGAAGTGGTAATAGAGGAGACCCTGACTTTTCTCTTTTCTAAATGATTATTCTCTAGGAAACTAGTGGTCTAGATTCAGTTTCAGACAAAGGCTAGATGGAAACCAGGAAAAGACATAAATGCCTCTTGCAAAACTGTCACAAGAACCTAAAAAATGGTATATATACACTACCAAACGTAAGGTAGATAGATAGTGGGAAGCAGCCGCAGAGCACAGGGAGATCAGCTCGGTACTTTGTGACCGCCTGGAGGGGTGGGATGGGGAGGGTGGGAGGGAGGGAGATGCATGAGGGAAGGGATGTGGGAACAGATGTATATGTATGACTGATTCACTTTGTTATAAAGCAGAAACTAAAAAAAAAAAAAAAATGGTAAGGATCATGCAGGCTTATATGCTAACGTACACCGTTGACTGAGATGCAGGTAGAGGATTCTGAAGGACACAGGAGACTAATACAAATGCAGGCATTTGCTTCATCATTACTGAGAAGGTACAAAGTTGAAAAGAAACCAAACAGCTGATGAAATGGGAGGCAAAGTTCGAACCACCAGAGAGGGATGTTAAATGAACTGTCATCACTTTGAGAAATGAGAAAGTCCAAATTAATAACCACTAAATTAAAGATCTAAACCAACTGTATCAGATCATAAGTCCCAGAAAATTTAGTTTTTTGAAAGTACATTGTAGATATCATGACACTTCATCCCTAAATATTTCAGCATATATCTCCTAAGAAGAGGGGTATCTCTTATATGACCACAAATATAGTCGTCCCTCCATATCAGCAGGGTATTTGTTCCAGGACCCCAGCGGATACCAAAATCCACTTATGCTCAAGTTCCTTATATAAAAAGGCGTATTGGGGCTTCCCTGGTGGCGCAGTGGTTGAGAGTCCGCCTGCCGATGCAAGGGACACAGGTTTGTGCCCCAGTCCGGGAGGATCCCACATGCCGCGGAGCGGCTGGGCCCGTGAGCCATGGCCGCTGAGCCTGTGCGCCCGGAGCCTGTGCTCTGCAACGGGAGAGGCCACAGCAGTGAGAGGCCCACGTACCGCAAAAAAAAAACAAAAAAAACGGCATATTGAAGTCGGCCCTGCATCTGTGGATGTAGAACCCTCAGATAAGGAAGACCAGCTGTACAGTATCCCAGCTGAAAAAAAAACAATCAGGTTAATTCAAGAATATTATCTTGTAGACAGTCCATATTTAAATTTTTCCTGTTGTCTCTAAAATGTCTTTTGCAGTCTTTGCTTCAGGTGGGCGGTGGGGAAGAGAGCCTAGTATCCAACCAATATTCACATAGTGTATTAGGATGCCATGTTTCTCTTTAGTTTTTTTACAACTAGAACAGTCCTACTGCCCTTTGTTTGTCTGTCTGCTCTTCATGACACTGACTTTTATACAAATACCAGCCACTTATAAAATGGATTCTGAATTTGCCAGATTGTTTCCTTATGATTATATTCTGAATTAACATTTTTGGCAAAAGTACTGGTAGGTGATGTTGTATTCCTCTTACATGTGAGGAAGCAGACAATGCCAGGGATGATAAGTCGGTAAGGTGGTGTCCTGTGGGTCGTTTCACTATACAGGCACATATTCCTTTTTGTAATAATTTAAGTCATCTGAGGGGTGATATGTTAAGATTATAAGAATGTCCTTTATCTCCAAAATGATTTTAGCATCCATTGATGATCTTTGCCTAATTTATTAGAAATTTCAAAATAGTGATTGTTTAATGCCATTATTTCTTCTGCATTAATGGGCTGACGTTCTTCGAAGAACAGTTTTCTGGGACTTCCCTGGTGGCGCAGTGGTTAACAATCCGCCTGCCATTACAGGGGACATGAGTTCAATCCCTGGTCCGAGAAGATCCCACATGCCCTGGAGCAACTAAGCCCGTGTACCACAACTACTGAGCCTGTACCCTAGAGCCCGCGAGCCACAACTACTGAGCCTGCGTGCCACAACTACTGAGCCTGTACCCTAGAGCCCGCGAGCCACAACTACTGAGCCTGCGTGCCACAACTACTGAAGCCCATGCACCTAGAGCCCGTGCTCTGCAACAAGAGAAGCCACCGCAACGAGAAGCCCGCGCACCACAACAAAGAGTAGCCTCCGCTCGCCACAAGTAGAGAAAGCCCACACACAGCAATGAACACCCAACACAGCAAAAAATAAATAAATAAATAACTTAATTTTTTTAAAAAAGGACAGTTTTCCTCCTTTCTTTTTATAATCACTATGAACCCATGGACTTTTAAAATTTTCATTTAATGAGTTATAATCCCTTAGTGTTATTATTACTTTGATGTTTAAACTGTCCCAAATTTTGCCAGAGGGTGCCCTTCAAGCTGTCTTGTGTGTGTGTATGTGTGTGTGTGTGTGTGTGTTTAATGACTCCTTTAGGTTTTGAGAGCTGCCTTTATTTCTTTTTACAGCTTTACTGAGGTATAATTGACAAATAAAACTGTAAAAATTTTAAGTGTATAATGTGATAATTTGTTACACATACATTGTGAAATGATCCTCATAATCAAGTTAATTAACACATCCTTCACCTAACATAATCACATGAGAATGCTTAAGAACTACTCTCTTAGCAAATGTCAAGTATACAATACATTATTATTAACTATAGTCACCATTCTGTATATTAGATCCTCAGAACTTATTCATCTTATAACAGCTTGTATCCCTTGACCAACTTTTCCCCATTACTCCCTCCCCCCAGACCCTGGCAACAACTATTCTGCTACCTGTTTCTATGAGTTGAACTTTTTTTTAGATTCCATACATAAGTGATAACATATGGTATTTGTCTTTCTCCATCTGACTTATTTCACTTAGCCTAATGCCCTCAAGATCCATCCATGTTGTCACAAATGGCAGAATTTCCTTCTTTCTAATGGCTGAATGATATACATATATATATATGTATATATATATACATATATATATATATAATGATACTCATATGTATATATAAAACATCTTCTTTATCCATTCACCTATCGATAGACACTTAGGTTGTTTCTAGATCTTAGCTATTATGAACAATACTGCAATGAACATGGGAGTACAGATACCTCTTCAAGACCCTGATTTCATTTCCTTTGTATAAATATGCAGAAGTGGGATTACTGGATCATGTGGTAGTTCTATTTTTAATTTTTTAAAGAATTTCTATACTGTTTTCCATAGTGACTGCACCAATTAACATTCCCACCAACACTGCACAAGTGTTCCTTGTTCTCTACATCGTCACCAACACTTGTTATCTCTTGTCTTTTTGATGACAGTCAAACAGGTATGAGGTAATATCTTATTGCAGTTTTGATTTGCAATTCCCTGATGATTACTGATGTAGAGCACCTTTTCATATACCTATTGACTATTTGCATGTCTTCTTTGGAAAAATGTCTATTCAGATTCTTTGTCCATTTATAAATCAGGTTATTTGGGGTTTTGGTATTGAGTTGTATAAATTCCTTATATATTTTGGATATTAACCCCTTATTGAATATATGTTCACAAATATTTTCCTCAGTCCATAGGCTCTTTTTTCATTTTGTTAATTGTCCCCTTTGCTGTGCAGAATTTTTTTAGTTTGATGTAGTCTTATTTATTTTTGCTTTTGTTGCCTTTGCATTTGGTGTCAAATCCAAGAGAACCATTGCCATGACTGATGTCAAAAAATTTACCTCTTATGTTTTCTTCTAGGAGTTTTATGGTATCAGGTCTTACATTCACGTCTTTAATCAATTTTGAGTAGATTTTGTGTATGTTGTAAGATAAGAGTCCAATTTCATTCCATGGCATATGAATATCCAGTTTTCCCAGCACCATTTATTAAAGACTCTATTCTTTCTCCATTGTGTATTCTTAGCACCTTTATTGAAAATTAATTGACCATGTATGCATGAGTTTATTTCTGGGTTTTCTATTATGTTTCACTGATCTATGTGTCTGTTTTTATGCTATTACCATACTGTTTTGATTACTATAACTTTGTAATAGAGTTTGAGATCAGGAAGAGAACTGCCTAGATTTCTGGCACTACAGATTTACTTTGTATTTTCCCTACCCTACACCTATAATCATCCATTTATCCCAGGCGTATTCTTTTTTAATTAATGTTACAGTAGCAAAACTGATGAATTGATGAACTATAAAGATGACACTGCTGAAGTACTCAGAAATGCACTAGGACAAATTCAAATTAAGGTTTCTAGGTGTCAACATTAATTATTAATATAATTTTTAAAGTTCCTCAATTGATGTTTTTCACTATTCCTTAGGAATTTAACTTTTTAGCTACATTTGTAGGAATTATGATACAAATCAACTGGGGAAATCAGAACACTCAAGAAAGAAAAAACATATTTATTCCTTTTTCCTAAAAGCTGGTGAGGATTTTAGGTCATGCCCACATGAACCCAGACAGCTGATCACTTTGATCAATTCCTTCCAATTGGACAATTTTAGTGAAAAGAATGGGTAGAAGCCTGAGACTAAGTCAGACAAATGGGCTATGCTGGGCCCAGCTCTTGTCTCTCAGAGGGAGGGGCCGTGGCTGTCCCAGGCCTTGTGAAAAGGAAGGTCACTGCAGGCTCTCCTCAGCCCTGGACTCAGCTCTAGAATCATCTCATTTCACACACTTGCACCTTGATTTCCTTACAGCTGACCTTCACTTCACTCCATTCCCCTCCTCCCAGGTCTTCCATTATGACACACCCACTACATGCCTCCCACCTTTCAGCCCTGGCCAAATCTCCTGATCAGTAGTCTTACTTCCCTCCCTTGGTCCTTAAACACTGACTCTGTGAATAGACCTGGTACCAGCCCTACCCACCAGCTCTGAGGACCACATGCTTATAAGAACCAAACTACCCATCCTACAACCTCATGCAAACAGTGTCTATCCATTTTCCCTTGATAATACATTGCAAGGATGCATCTGAAATCTAAGGAACAGGACTAGAATAAAACCCCATTAAATCTCAGGCTATAGAAACTGGGTCAAAATAGCATTACCATCTCTGTCACTTCTGTGAGCTTCTCTTTTCCTGTCAAGGCTTGCAATGATCATGTTCCTTGTGCTTTTACCCTGAGCTCTTCTCAACTGCTGAAGGCAGGGTAACCTCTGGAGTCACATAGACTAGTTCCTCTGGTTACCAGCTGTGTGGCCCTGGTAAAGTTACTTAACCCTTCTAGGCCTTAGTTTCCTTATTCTTTTAATTTTTATTTTTAGATAATTGTAGAGTCACATGCAGTTGTAAGAAATAATACAGAGAGATCTTGTATATTCTTTACCTAGCTTCTCCCGATGATAACATCTTGCATAACTAAATATCACAACAGGGAAACTGACATTGATACAATCCACCTTCCTTAATTATATTTCACCAATTTCACATGCACTGTGTGTATGTGTGTATATTTAGTTCTATACAATTTTATCCCATGTATATGGCTTGAGTAATTGCTACCACAGTCAAAATAACATAATGTTCCCTCATAAGGATCCCTCATGCTACCACTTTGTAACTACACCCACTGTCTTCCCTCTTCCCTAACTCCTGACAACCACTAATCTGTTCTCTGTCTCTATCCTTTTGTCATTTCAAGAATGCTATATAAGTGGAATCATATAGTGTGTAACCTTTTGATATTGACTTTTTTCACTCAGTATAATGCCCTAGAGATGACTCAAACTGTGTATATCAATTGTTCTTCTCTTTTTACTACTGAGTAGTATTCTATGATACAACATACCACAGTTTAGTAAACTAGTCACACTTAAGTACATTTGGCTTGTTACTAGTTTGGGGCTATTATGAATAAAGCTGTGAACATTTGTGTACAGCTTTTAGTGTCATCATAGTTTTCATGTTCAGGAAAAAATGCCCAACCATGCAACACTGGTTTGTAAGGTAAGCACATGTTTAGTTTTGTAAGAAATTGCCATATTTACTCCACAATGGTTTAACATATTACATTCTCACCAGAAATGTATGAGTGATCCAGTTTCTTGACATCTTCATCAGCATTTGGTACTGTCACTACTTTTTACTTTAGCCATTCTGATAGGTGTGTAATGCTATCTCGTTGTTTTAACTCGCATTTTACTAAAGATGTTGACTATCTCTTCACATGCTTATTTGTCAACTGTATATCACCTTTAAGGAAATGTATGTTTATGTATTTTGTTCATTTTTTAATTGGATTGTTTCATTTATTGTTGAATTTTGAATTTTAAGAGTTCTTTATATATTGTAGATAAATTCTTTGTCAGATATGTGGTTTGCAAATATTTCCTCCCAGTCTGCAGCTTGTCTTTTCATTCTCTTGATGAAATGATGTTTTGTCTTTCATAGAACAAAAGTTTCTGATGTTAATGAGATCCAATTTGTAAATTTTTTTTTAAAGAATCATGCTTCTAGTGTTGAGTCTAAGAATTCTTCACCTAGCCCTAGGTATCAAAAATTTTCTATGTTTTCTTCTGTAATTTTTATAAGTCTTACATTTTATATTCAAGTCTCTATATATTCCATTATGAGGTAAATTTTCTATAAGCTATGTGTTTTGGTCAAAGTTCACGTTTTTGCTTAGGAATATTCAACTCCTCTTGTATTTCGATAATGGTATCACTATTCACTGAGAAGTTACCAAGCCCTGTGGGTCTCCTAGTCCAGGACTTACTGTCTCTGTTCTGGATCATTGCAATAATCTTGTACACTCCTGCTCTCACCAGCCTCTCTTATCTCAATCTGTTTCTCTCCATTCTTTTCCAGAATCATCTTTTTAAAGCCACATTTTATGATGTCACTATCCTTCTTAAAGATTTTAGATAGTGTTGACCAATGACAGACAGAGCCCTGGCTCCTTAGCTTGACATACATGGTCCAGACAATATAGCCACAGTTTTC
This sequence comes from Mesoplodon mirus, assembly GCF_964341445.2. Taxonomy (NCBI): domain Eukaryota; kingdom Metazoa; phylum Chordata; class Mammalia; order Artiodactyla; family Ziphiidae; genus Mesoplodon; species Mesoplodon mirus. The sequence continues at coordinate 69,082,644 of NC_138982.1, forward strand.
CTTGTCTTCACCTCCACTTATTCCCCACATCACAGTACTTCGGCCACACTGAAGTGTGGCATGAAAAGGTCTTTCAAACGTGCTTTTGCAGACACCATTTTTTCCCACTGCTAAGCCTTTTTATCTACACCTCTTCCCTCAATCCTAGTTAAAAGGCCATTTTTTTCCATATCTTTTCCCCAAAAAATGAGCCCTGCACTTCCTCGGGCAGAATTAATTGCACCCCCACAAGACTCTCTTTATCCCTCCCTATTACCTCTGTTCTTTCATCTGAAAATGGGGCTAATCAAAAGAAATTTATCTTCTAAGGTTGTTGTGAGAATTAAATGAGTTAATACACATAAAGCATAATAAAAGCATACTATAGACCATAATAAGTGCTCAATGTATTAGTTATCATTGCTGTTATAGTTATTATATACCTTTGCTGTATCTCACGTAGTAGTTTATCACAGATGCTTCTTCTATGTTGGTTATGTACTCCTCTTCTCCACCAGGTGGTAAGACTTTCTATGGCATATATTACTTATTCTATGTTAGTACACTGTAGGTTCTTGAAAATTTGTTGAACTGAATTGATTGTTTCAATTCAGTTAATAAGCCAATTCAATTTAGAAATTATTTAACTTGTTTTCCCCCTTGAATCAACACATAATTTTATTGAACTAATTACTTTGGCAATTGATGGATATCCCACGACTTCAATTTTTGTTTCAATTATGCTAATACAAGCCTGAAGATTAAAAAACTTGCTTTTTAAACTTTCTGAAGTAAGAGATAATCAGAGTATTCATTCATGATAGAAAATGCAGGTCTCTTTTACTTAATGCTCCCCTATAAGACAACACTGATTTTTTTTTAAGCAAAAAACTGTGCTAAGTCTAGTACACAGGCACTATTGGAGCTATCTTCACTTTCCATTAAAATTTTACTTTCTCCTCATTCTTAGAAGTTGTCTCAAGAAGGAATAGTGCCGAAGAGTTAAAATAGTTGAACATATGGATAAAGAATAAAAATACAGAATTCTATTAGAGAAAAGTGATGGAAACGAGAAGGATTTGGTGGACCACGCTGAAAAAATGATATGTTCATTTCTAGACGGTGGTTATATAAAAATAAAACTTTCTAGAAAAGCAACAGTATACTCTTCTCCCATTGAACATAATTACTGAGCCTCTGAAAAACCCAGAAGCCCTCTGTCTCAGGATATCTTGTTAGACAAGACAGCAAATTTTCTGTTTCTGGCCTACAAAAGTACCTTGACTGACACAGCATTTATAAGTGGATTGGGTCTCTAAGTCTGCCTAACACAGTGATTTTTTAAGTGGGAAACTGCAGGTTAGTTGGTTAAAAGTGTAGTTGTGCTTACAATGAATATTCTAGAAGAGAAAGAGTCAGACCTGCTGTGTAACTGGTGAGAAGAAGCACTATACAGAGCACAGGCTCCAGAAGCAGGGAACCCAGGTACAAATCCCACCTTTACAGCTCACCAGCTATGTGGCCTTAGGCAAGACACTTTATTTGACTGAATTTCAGTTCCTTCACTGTAAAATGCCCACGGTAATACCTACCTCATAGGTTTCTAGGGAGTATTAATTGCAATAATGTAATAATAAAGGGCTTGTCAAATAAAGAACCCAAATACATGTTAGTTTCTCTTCCCCTAATTAATCCTTTGCCAAGCTGAAACACTAACTCAGTTTATTAGACCATTAGTTCAGACATTTTCTTTCCAGCAGGAATTACTCTGACAGCAAGGCTGGTGTCAAGAGTAATTTCTACTGAAAATGTTCCAATTTTAACATTTCTGTTGTGAATCCTAGTGTGATATAGAAAAGATCAGGCAGGGTTACTTTCAACCCTTGAGAAAATTGATGTGATGATAACCACAGTGGAAGAGTTTACACGCCCTCGATTGTTTTATTCTCACACCTTGAAAAGGGTATGTGGGTGGAATTAATTGGCTCCGGTGGAAGTTTGCTTGTAGTAAGCTTTCCTCTAAATTATCTCAACATTTTCTGTTACAATATTTTCTTTCAAAAGCTAATCATATTATACTGATATCATCACCAAACTCCCAAATACAGTTAACAAACTATTTTATGGATATATTATGTTTGGAGTATAACAACAAAACTAGAAGTTGGCATTAATAAGAAGTAGTCTATTCTTGGCATAGCAATACAGGCTAGTGTAAACTTATTTGCCTTTTACAATAAATGAATAGAAGTCATGTTTACTGAAACAGTCATTGATCTAGTTGCACTCATACTAATAGTAAGGATAAAAATGGTAAAAATTTAACTGGAAGGCAATTTGACACCAAAAGCCTTAAAAATGCATTTACACATAGACCTAGAAATTCCACTTCTAGGAATTTATTTTTTAAAATTAATTAAAGATTTATACAATGATTTTTCAAGAAAATTTTTCTTGAAGGAAGGAAAAACCCTAAGCATTCAACATTAGAAGATTAGTTAAATAATGAAATATCCACCCAAAGGAATACTATGCAACCATTGAAAACGGAGTTATAGAAAAACATTTGTTGACATGAAAATATGTACATAATATTCTGCTAGGATTTGAAAGGCCATAAACTATTTGTACAGTGCTTTACAGTTTTTTTTTAAAATAAATATACTTATTTATAAAAGTTTCAATAACTACATACCAAAATAAATATGAATAATGCTTCTTTTCTTTCTAAGGACTTTTTTTCTTCTATTTTGACTCTGTACATTTTCTGCAGTAAGCATAAATTTATTGCATAGTAAAGGAAAATAAGTTTAAAAAACTCAAAAGAAGAATTAGTAAAGTACTTTTCAGCTAAATAGCAAATAGATTCCTTCATCATTCACTGTGTGAATTCTGAGCTCTGGCTTTTTGGATTTCCCCTAAAATCTGACTTAAGAAGTTGAAATTTAAGAGACTGAAGACAAAGTCCCAGAGCAAGAAGATCTTAGGGATGCTCTTTTAGGGGAGGTGACTATCCTTTTGTTAAAGCCCTGGGTGACTGGGCTTTACCTACTTCATCTCACTGCTGACCATAAACTGGAAAACTGGTGGGCTCTGTTTCAATTTGGGGGTGATCTCTTCAGATCAAGCCCTTGCTTGAGCATTGAAGCTCAGTGAAGTTTTAGGCAACTTTTCTGCTCTTGCTTAGTTCTTTATGGTTCCAAGGAGGTTTCCTTCAAAAGGAAAGAAACTGATTGGTGCCCACTTTGGGATGCAGCTCCTGCAGTCGCCACCAGGTGGACAAAAGCTCTGGTCTCTATCAGAGCCTTGCCTGCTGCACTGACCTGGACTCTGACTTATTTATAATATTATTAATAATTATTATTGTAAATGTATGTATTGACCCTTTGCTATGCTTCATGAACTCTGCACTTTTCATACATTATTTTACTAGAACTCTAATAGCACCCCTGGAAGATTAAAGCTATCATTATTCCTATTTTATAGATGAGGGAACAATAGCTAGTATGTAGCTAGTAAGGGGTAGAGTCAGAATGGGAACCTGGATCCATCTGGATTTTATTAGATGTCCCTTAACCATTTAAATGAGTATATTTATTATTCACAATGGGGAGAAAGTTCAATTGGGCATTCCTAGGTCTTCCTAAACCAGAATAGCAGTGATTCCACAAAAATACTAAACCAACTTCACAACCATAGGAGTGATTCTGCTTTGCAGCTGTGCCCTTGACTGGTGGTGGAAAGGACAACCAAGACATAACCAAGGGTCCTTGTGTGTTCAGCTCCACACTGACTGGCTTATAAGCTTATCACTTAACCTCTCCAAACCTCAGATCCTTATGTAGAAAATGAGCTTTATAATACTTGTCTTAAATACCTCATCTGTGAGTATCAAAGGAGACAATGTATGTGTAAGCACTTTTAAAAGTACAAAGAGCAAGGAATCTTGATTAACCCCTGCATGCAAGTTACTTCTGTCCTCAAAACCCAAAAGCAGTTCGACTTTTGTATAGCATTTTGCAAAAGACGGAGCAAGGAGCTTTAGAAATACAGAAAAACCTTAATGCAAAAAAATCCCATGTGTAATATTTCCCTACATTTAGCATTCAATTTAGTAAGTCCTGAGGAAAAGTTATTGACTCAACGTTCCCTTCTCCCATCTAATGCTCTTTGATTTAATGTTTACTCTCTAAGTGCATGAACTTTTAAATAGCAGGAATTTTTGCTGCAGGACTTAAGTCTCTCCTGTGACTTGATGTTAGGAAATCTCCTTAGTAATTTTGGTTTCTGCTCCCTGGGAGCAAACTACAGCTTTGGCAGTGAGTTGATACACATTCTGTTTTAACTTAGGATGATACTTGGCTCAATAATTCAAAAATATTATACCAAGGCTTAGGATTATACTTGCATGAAGGACTAATCTTTTTAAAAACTAATATCTGGGGGTAGGAGGAAGAAAGGGACTTGTCTTGACTATTTTTTAAATTGTAAAAGCAATACACGTCTATGTTAAACAATTCAAATAGTAAGTACACATACAGTGAAAGGTAAAAATGCACATTTCCGTTTCTCATTGGCAATCACTACTGGCACTCATATATATTTTGAATTTTTTAATGATTAAATAATAATAATAAGGAGGCTAAACAGGAGTCATCTATGTGAATAAACAGAGCTTACCGGGGGCTGTATCACACCTAATCCTTCCTTCATCAGAGTTCTGTATGCTTAGAATGTTCATGCACTTTTAATAGTATGCATGTGATCACATAGTGGCAATTTGCTCTCTCCCATAAAGTGTGAGCTCAAATTGTCCTGTGTGGACCAAAATTGAAGGCAGAATTAAAGTTTTCCAATTCCAAATATCAACAAAGCCCATTTAAGAAAAGTGACATAGTTGGGTGAGGATGAACAGATGGACGCCCACACTGCAGGGACATACATCACTAGACTATGGTAGCAACATTTTTTTTTTTTTTTTTTTTTTTTTTTTGCGGTACGTGGGCCTCTCACTGTTGTGGCCTCTCCCGTTGCGGAGCACAGGCTCCGGATGCGCAGGCTCAGCGGCCATGGCTCACGGGCCTAGCCACTCCGTGGCATGTGGGATCTTCCCGGACCAGGGCACGAACCCGCGTTCTCTGCATCGGCAGGCGGACTCTCAACCACTGCGCCACCAGGGAAGCCCAGTAGCAACATATTTTTATCTCAGTGAGCAACTCACCATCAGTCCATCAGAAAACTAGGTTTGGCGCTGGGTCCTGAGTTTACAACTGTATTTCCTTACTGTATACAGAAAGGACCCAAGGGAGATAAGAAAAGCAGCAAGAAGGAGGAGAGCTTAGAGAAGAAGCTTCTGGGTACAAAAGCCGGCCAATCACTGCTCTGCTCGCACCCACCATGCCCAGCACAGTGTGTGAGAGTTCAGGCCTTGGGTTCAAATCTGCTCTGCTACTTACCTGCTGTATGACTTTGGACAAGTTACTGAACCTCTCTAGCCAAGTTTCCTCATCTGTAAAATGAGTAATACCAATAGTACTTAGCTCATTAGCCTGTCATGAAGATTAACTATCATCTAGTACAGATCGCTGCCCTGAAGCTTGAGAGTATGGTACAGAATCACCCAAAGCCACATAGACAGACCCCCCTCCCTTTCATGTTGCAGTCTTATTGCTTTTTTCGTTTAATGCAATCAAGAAAACATACTGTCCTATATCTACGTCTGGAACAGAGAAGATTTCTACTCATCTTTTTTTTTTCACCTTAAAATACTTATTATTTTTTTTATTTTATTTATTATTTTATATAGCAGGTTCTTATTAGTTATCCATTTTATACATATTACTGTATATATGTCAATCCCAATCTCCCAATTCATCACTACACATCTTATATAGCTTCATATTCTAGTGGTCAGAGTATGTAAATCCTGTATTTCCTGCGTCTGGCAACCCTAGTTATGAATGGGCATCAGATCTATGTTATCATCGTCACAAAACAAACACGTTACCAGAGCTTATCTCTTGATTATCACCGCTTGTTAGGCACCAGGTTGTCTGTATACGGCCACGCAGTAGCCTTTGCAAGTTAATTTAATCAGTTCTTCAGAGTTTACTTTTTTGTACCCCATGGATGCTAATATAATATTACCACAAGTGTTTTCCAGCACTACACAGTAAAATAAGGAAGCTTGGAAGAATATGCAAATTTTACTATTATGTTGCTCAGTTTTAAGGACAATTAAATATTTGCTTTGAGCTCCTCACATTACATTGCAAATAAAAAACTTACCATCATTTCTGTACCTAAAGCTTATTTAGCATTAAGTCTTTGCCATTATTTCCCTTTCACTGAAAATTGGGTTTTCAACTATACATCACAATCCTATGTCAATTTATTTGCAAAGAAATTTAGTCTTTTTTTCTGTTTATGTTAAATCAACAGCCTCTGTCCCTTTCTGAGGTAGTGGGAGGCAGCGGCTTCAGGTTTTCTCTCTGAGAAGGTGTCTGCATCTCATGAAAACAATGTTGGCTCTTCTATCTACCCTGTGAACAAAGATCTTCAATGAAATGGGCCAGTCCTGCTGGCCAGGATCAGGTGTATACAGAGCCAAGACGTCTTCTTAAAAAACAAAGTCTAGGCACTTCCCTGGTGGTGCAGTGGTTAAGAATCCGCCTGCCAATGCAGGGGACATGGGTTCAAGCTCTGTCTGAGAAGGTCCCACATGCCTCAGAGCAACTAAGCCCGTGCACCACAGCTACTGAGCCTGCGCTCTAGAGCCTGTGAGCCACAACTACTAAGCCCATGCACCACAACTACTGAGCCTGAGCTCTAGAGCCCACGTGCCACAACTACTGAAGCCTGCATGCCTAGAGCCCGTGCTCTGCAACAAGAGAAGCCACCACAATAAGAAGCCCGTGCACCACAACAAACAGTAGCCCGTGCTCGCCACAACTAGAGAAAGCCCGCACGCAGCAACGAAGACGCAACTCAGCCAAAAATATAAATAAATAAATAAATAAATAAAATAAAGTATAATAATAATTCACTCAAACTGGCTGCTAGAAATTGTGTGGATCCAAAACAGGTATTTTTACATTTTAATTTAGAAAAAGGAACCTAAGTTCTGTCAGAATGGTTGGTGTCTATAAATATAGCTTTTGTCTTCTATGCCTTAATCTTTTTTCAAGGGATTATGATAGTGAATTAAAAATTAGGCAAAACGGGCCTCCCTGGTGGCGCAGTGGTTGAGAGTCCGCCTGCCGATGCAGGGGGTGCGGGTTCGTGCCCCGGTCTGGGAGGATCCCATGTGCCGCGGAGCGGCTGGGCCCGTGAGCCATGGCCGCTGGGCCTGCGCGTCCGGAGCCTGTGCTCCACAGCGGGGGAGGCCACAACAGTGAGAGGCCCGCATACCGCAAAAAAAAAAAAAAAAAAAAAAAAATTAGGCAAAACTTGAGGAGCTGAATAAGCAGTGCTTGAGAGAGAGAAAAATGTAATAGTATGTCATTTATTTGGGGAAATCAGTGAGATGGTCTACCCACACACAGTTCTTGGACTCCTGTTGTCTTCCCTTAACAAGAGCCTCCTCCTGTCCGTTTCTGGTTCCCATACACCAGCCTCCTGGAACCCAATTCAAACTTTTAAGTCCCTTTTGAGTACTCTCTTCCCTGAACCCCTTCCTTTAATCAATTCTGGAATCCTGTCCACCCTTACTTCATATTTTCCCACATCTTTTCCATCCTTTACCCACTGAGTTCAAGATCTCACTACCTCTTGCTTGGAGTAGCAAAAGGCCCTCTGGCCCTCCTAACTGATCTGCCTGACTCCTGATTGCTCTCCATCCAGTGCAGCCTCGACACCATAACCACATTCACCTTCACACAAGATCATTTTCATCATGTCACTTCTCTGCTCCAAAACCTTCAGTGGAAAACTTAAACTCCATGGCTTCAGTTCTTTGATCGATTCTGAGTTACTTTTCTGGGCTTATTTCGCATTAACCTCTTATATATTTTCTAAATTCCAGCTAAATTTTCCATTCCCCTAATCACCCCCAAATCACCTCATTCTGCTTCTTCTGTATGAAATAGCTTCTCAACTCTACAAATTCCTACCCATCCTTCAACACCAAAATTAAATACAACCTTTCTATATATATAAATAAACACTTTTGCTATTCCTTAGCTGTAGTAATGAAATTCCTCCAGCTTTGAGTCCAGATTGTCCACACAATCAGATCATACAGCGTCTTTCTGTGCCATAGAAAGAAGCTTGGAATTTATTCTCTAGGCTACAGAGAACCAATGAACAGTATTAAGCATTGGAATTATAAACCAGGGTTGCATTTAACTCAGATGATGCTGTGGCAGTGGAGAGACCTGAGTAGGACGGTAGAAAAGACACTGAAGATATAAGGACCCATTAAGCAGTTACTGGATCTGCCTGGGAGAGAAGACTGAAAGAAGGGCATGTTTTGGAGAGGAGGATGATGAGCAAAATTCTAAGTGTGTTGAATATGAGGTTCTGAGGACTAGGGTGAGACTGGCAAAGCACACAGGGTGTAGACTTAAAGAGGCACTCACTCTCAGGTGCCTACCCTGCACTTGCATGACCCTGAAAGTGAAGACTTCCTTAAATTCTTTGCCCTGGGTACCTAGCTTGCCTCACCCTGAGTTCCGATGGTATATTTTGTATAGACATCACCTTTCCAGCCAAGGATGTACACATCTCAGATCTCCCTTTGAGAAAGAACTTGCTGTTCAGTTGCAATAAGTGCAGATAGCTGACAGCCTCCAGCTACAGAACATTCAGAATCTGCTCCAACTTTTGAGTCACAGCCATGCCTTTCCTGGGAACCTCCCATCTGTGACCAAGCAGGTTAGCGGTACTTGGCCTGGCCATTTCCTTCCAACAGGGGGCTCCTCTAACAGGCAGCCTTCCCTCTGGAGATCACCATCAAGTTGGGTAAGGCTGTGTCAGATCTGCATTGTGGTCTGAAGCCTTTCCCTGCACAACTCTGCTTCCTCTCTCTTTTATCTTTACCCTCCAGTAAAATACTCGCTCAATAATTCTGTCTCAGCATCTGTTCCCAGAGGACCTAAATGACACATCTAGTCAGCAACTGGTCACACCAGTCTGGATCTGGAGTTAGAGACGAAGTGATAAGCAGAAGTGGCTTTGTCATGTAGTGGTTAGAAGGCTGGGCTCCAGAGTCTAGGTTTAAATCCCAGTTCATCCACTTTTGACCTTGCACAACCTTAGACAAGTTATAGAACTTCTCAGTATCTCAATTTCTTCATATACAGAATGAAGATTTTAATGAGTAAATGAGGACTATATGAGATAAAGCATTTAAAGTATTTAGCACAGTACCTGGCCCACAGTAAATACTCAAGAAATATTAATTAACATTATTGCATAGATTTTGAAATGTTGTTTTACAGATGTTGATAGATAGAATAAAAGAGAAGAAATGTTCATTTGCTCAAAGAATTTTCCATAGGATATAATAAGGCTAGTGAAGATTAACTAAAAATATTTCCAACTCAACCTTGTAATGTTTTTTCAATTTCTCTTGTTGTCACTCCTAATGATTCCTCTTCTCCATATAATATCATCACCCTTTTTTCTCCTGACATGATTTGTTTCTTCCCATATTTCTTTTCCATCCACCCAATATGACTATTTCTCTCCTTTCTATCAGCTGCTGCTAATAACCTCCTTCAAAACTTGGTTGAGAACTCACCTTCTCCAGTTTCCTTAACCTGCCTGCCCTACCCGTCCCAACTGTGATCATTCCTCTCTACTTGCAAACCCTAAGAATAGAAGCATTTTGAAGCTAGGTAGAACAAAAAATAATCTAATTCTCAAACTATGTTGAAGGTATCTGTACCTTCATAAACAATTATTAATAACAAACTAGCAGGAACAGCATCCCCTCTTTCTTTAGACAAGACCTACCCCCGCCAACCCACCCATTTACTCAAGGCTAGGAGATGGCTTGGCAAAGTGATGCTCAATAAATGCTTACTTAAAAGATGAATGTTTCAGCTGTGGATTCATGGTCAGTCTACAAATTATATTTTTATAGCCTCTTTCTATATGTGAGCCTTACAAAATGAAATGTTTCATAAAACAATCTCAGTCATACAGTGGAGAAACTAGTGTATGGGGGAAGTGTTTTACAATCATCTTAGGTATTGTAGGTAATATAAATCTGCTTTATAAAAATAAAGGCCTGTTCTATAATCTAAAAGCCAGTAGGAAATCATAATTAGAGACAGATGGCAAACGTGGCACTCTTTCCTCTATTTGGTACATATGATATTCCCTACAAAATGGCACTGTTTTCCTGTTACCACACAGCACCATATAAACTCAGAAAAATAAAACTTCTTTTTATGCCTATGAAACTAACTTCAAACAAAATAACCAACTCCAAAAGTAAGATGAAAGTGTTCTGTAATGTGGTTGAATGCAATGAATGTTTTTACCTAGCTCATTATCTGTATATTTACATTAATGCACATTGCATTACATACCAAAAAAGTACTACTAAATCTTCAGTCATCCTATACATTCAATTTGAAAGCTTCATCAAGTTATTCACATTCAAAGGCAATATTCCTACATCAAACAGGTCACAATATTAGGTGTATTTAAATATTGGAAATGCATAGTGCCTAAAATAAAATCAGTTACACACAGAGCAATACATGAGTATAACATTAATAGCCAACACAGGTTTTTAATGGCTTCTAATATAATATGCCCTTTCAAGGAACCATTCGTACATATTGAAATGTATTTTTACTGTACTGCTTTGAGTAATTATGAATTGAACATGGCTGATAAAAATCAGCATTAAAATTTATGTAAATTCTTTTGGAAATACATATAATCCTCTTAAGTATGCAGCTCTATAAGTGATAAAATATTGAATCTCAAACACCAAAAAGTAAAGTGGTTTTCACACTGATTTTCAAGAATATGCCTTTTTATTGTTACAATTCAGTAAACTATTTTACCAAAGTTTACAATCATCTCAAATTCAAAGCTTGTTTGTTCTATAATCAATATCATGAAGCAAAAGTCAGTAATAGCCAATATAAAATGAGCTATTTACTACCTCATTTTAAATATAGTGAGGAACTACAAGAGGGCATTAACACTCTCCTAACCTGTTCTACTTAAGTTGATATGTGTTTCCATTTTCAAATATCAATACCTACTGCACACTTAGAAAACTCACTTGTGAAAATATGTTTCATTTAATTTCTCAGAAAACTGCTAATTCAACCTACTTTTGTTTGTGAATTCTGAGTTACTACATTATTTTCTTATCTTCACAACAATTAGTGATTATTGATCTCTCAAAAAGCAAGGACAGGATGCAAAGTAAAATTAATATGAAGACAAGAAAGCAAATTCTACTGTACAAGTGAGCAATACTCAAGAAAAGTTGTTTATCTTAAACACATAGCACATTAGAGTCATAATTAGCTCACCGCCACAGTTAGAAATATACATACACATTTTTCAAAATAAGTCTTTTAAATAAAGTACTGCATGCATCTTTCTAGCTTAAGGATTTGAAACAGCAATTAAGTCTGAACCTTAAATCATTTGTCTCTATAACTAGAAGAGCAAGTCCCCAGGATGTAAATCTCACCCAATGAGACAAGGGATGCCGAATGTATTATTAATTGCTAAATAATTTCTTAATTTTAGAATCTAGCACCCAACACTGGCAAATAAATAATGTGATTTATGAACCCACACTCTCATGCTGCTTTACTAGAGTTCAATAAACACATGCACATTCAAAATGTACAGTGTGAATGCAATTTCTACAAGCCAGGAAACATAGCAGGACTCGGTGATAGCAAATCTACCCCATCTACTTATTATTCAAGCACTAGTATTTAGAATACCTAAAATGCCTGCTGAACACTGCGGCTCAACATCCCCGTGGGGTTACTCTGAAGCAGAACCACATCTCTTCCCCTCAGTGATTACTGAGTTTCAAGAAGGCAGGTAACATGGGGTAGAGATTCTCGTGCAGCAGCAAGATAACTCTTCTCTCCAAATTTTCAAAAACCAACACTCCCTACACACACACACACGCACACATACACAAAATCACCTTTCTTTAAGAAAGAAAGGAGGGTTTTTCAAATAGGTGCCTACAACATGCCGTTTGCATAGGGATGAAAAATGTATTTTTCCTCTACTTGCGGCTGTGTAAGATGTTTACAGATCTGATTAGAAAACCTGGATGTACATAAAAAGTAGTGCTTTCAATGAGATTCCTTTAGTGAAATCTGTCTATGCAGACAAGTGTGTACATAAATAATACACATTTATGCAAACATGCCTACATAAACCACACACACACACACACACACACACACACAGACGTACCTAGACCAATAATTAAGCTTACACGGTCCTCTAAGCCCCCTTTGACATTTTAGCATGCATGCTATTCAGAAGACAGATTTTTTTAAAATAATAAGTAGCTGCATATAATGCATGCCAAAGTGGCATGTTAGAGGAGCAAATACATTACCAGACGCATTTTGAAGTTTCTGGAACACCTGCAGGTAAAAGGAGCCTGTGAATCGGTTGCTGGCACACGGTATTCCTCTGAATCCCAGAGCTCGGTGTGACTGTGGGGGAATGTGAGGCGAGTGTGAGGCTGGAAACCTTTGAGTTGAGCTCACTCTAGGCATCAGAAAGCCTCAAAGAGGGGAAAGAAAAAGGCAGCCCAACAGACAGCTAGATGAGAAACTTCTGGCACCTCTCCAGCTCAGGAATGAATTCTCTGTAATTTGGAGATGTATAGTGATGGAAATGAAGAGAAACTTGGATTTAGGGGGGAATTTGCTCAGCCATACAGAAATGGGCAGGTAACAGTCTCTCGGCTCATTTTAAAACAGTCATTCAGGAACAAGACTGAATCAAAAATTAACAGGCATCTTTTTGCTGAAAAAATAAAAGGCTACTCCCGCCAGCTTCCCAAGATGCCTTTACAAACTTCAAATGGATCATTCCATCAGCTATTTGTTGCACATTTTATTAATCCCAGTGCAGAGGTAAACTGGAAAATCTAATCCCTTTTATGTAGAAAACTGGATTTATTGCTTCTTTTTATAATGCACTTTAGTCACATAAATACATAGATTTACTTACAGAGTTCTCGTTTCTTGTGTAAAACCACTACTGTTTGGTCCAGATAAAATGCTGAAAGGCTTGTTTGCAGCTTTTCAAGGAAGTGGAGAAAAAATGTTTTAATACTCAGAAGCCGAGCTGAATGCAGATATTTAAATGTAGAGTTTGAAGCAAAGAGAGTATAAAGGAAGCACCCTGAGCTATTAAGTGGCACATAAGACATACGGTTATACATGAGCATTGAGCAGGCAGGTGGCTCAAGTCTATAAATATATACATAATTAAGGACAGGAAGAAAAGAGCTTTGGCAAATTAAGTTCTTAGAGACAATAGCTGTGATTTTGTTTAGGCTTACAAATAGGCTAATAATTTCTGGGGAGCACATGTGGGCTTCACCTTATCTGAAGAACTCAACTCACGAATAGAGAGCAAGGTTGGAAGCCTCACATGCTGGCAATCTATGTTCAAATGTAATGAGGGGAAGGACGATATTACCATGAAGAATGTTGTCATATTACATTGTGCCTGTGTGGCTTAACTACTCATCCAACCTTGCAAATGGCCATTTGCCTGGACTCAATAGGAAATGTGCTATCGATGGGAGAGTGAAGGTGGGAGGCCGATTTTATTTGTTTTACTACCCGTGCACCTTTGGGAGGCTCCGGATAAAATGCATGGGCTGAGCGTAGGAGTGATTCTTTTCAAGGCCACATTTATCTATAATAAATTCAAAGTAGAATTAATGATGACCAATTAAGCTATTTATTATTTTAACTCTTGAGGTCAAGGGCAAAACAGTGTTTATGTTTATTGACAGAGGGTCGATAGCAAGATGGCTGAAGATGGCCGGGCTCAATAAACACGTATTGACCAAGTAGCTTCCCGGCCTCCTCACATTCCAGGGTCCAGTCCTTTTTGTCTAGGAGATCTTTTCTTATCTCTACACTGCCATCTGCTTCATCCATCCATTCAACACATGTCTAGTGAATTAGACCCTCCATCTGATGCTGTGGACCCTTAAGACGAGACCCTCCCTCAAGGAGCTTACCATTGCCAGGTAGTACCGCAACAGGTCTCAGGAAGGGAGGGGCACATCCAAAGTACTTACAAATACCCAGGCTCACCACAATCTCTTCTTCCATTTTGTATTCACTTTTGGTGGGGAGAGGAAAGCAGAGTTTGTGCACGGGCTTTGGGAAGTTATCTCCCCAGGTGATTCTGATTAAGTCCCCTCCTCTACCCCACAGGAGTAAAGGCAATTTAAGATGACTGTTATCAGCCCTCTAGTAATTGAGAGGAGGGTGTCCCATCCACCGCTGCATATACACTCAAGCTACAGAGCCACTCCAGCTAACCTGCCCTCTGTGTCTTTGCTCATTCCCTCCACTGTGGGGAAGGCCCAGACTTAATCAGTGTGCCCTAGAGCCTGGGTCTGCTGGTTCTGAATGGGTCTGGAAGCCAAAGCTAAAGGCAAAAGAGAGCCCAAATATTTTGGTTCATTCATATAACCTCTCTGGGCCTCTGCTTCTTTATCTGTAGAATGAGAGGGCAGGGCAGGCTTTGAGTCTGCGATTTCTCTGCCTAAGCCAAAACGTATGAGCACCCTCTCTGAGGGAGTCAGTTCTATGCTACATTGGCGCCTACACAAGAGCAAGCCTGAGGTTGGAACTCAGAATTCTCCATTCTACCATCTCACTGCCTAAACGTACCTACTCAGCAAATCAAATTTCACGAGGGTGAATCTTCAGCCTGAGGAGCTGGGGACCCAGCATTGTACACTTTTCCTTCTCCATGGGTGGACCACTGAGGAATTCAGAGCACGGAAACAAACACGTTATCTTCTGGCTCTCTCCCTCCTTGCTTCAGCAACTGCCTCAGCTCCGCTCCAGACACCCTAGTGAGTGGCAGTTCCTGGAACCTTCAGGCAGAGTGGTCACACAGCCAGAAGCCAGGCTGCCACCTGGCCCCCTACCTCCATGGCTGATCCCCTTCTAATGAGCGTGAGGGCTTGAGGAACCGGGCTTAGGGCTCTCTAGAACAGCTCCTCCAGGCTCTGCTCTTAATCTCTGGTGGTGGAGGAGTATCCCAGGTCACTCTTCAGAGGTATAAGAAGAGAACAGCCACACCATCCTCAGTTGGCCAGCCTGCCTGCCCACCTCACCCCTCCTTGATTTTCAGCACAGGCTCACCCTATGTCCCACGAGCCCACCCACGGTGACAATAAGAATAGCTCAAGGGGGAGGGCTCACTCAGCCTCTTCTCCCCACTGACTGCTCTGAGCTCAGCAACATCTGCATTCACTCAGGAAAAAACCAATAGTGGCAGGTATTTTGAAGACAAAGCTCATGTGACCAACTAAAATATAAACTTCTTCATGTAACAATTCTACTTAAAATTAAATGTTTTCTATCTCCTCTAGTTCTCTAGCTAAGAAAATCAGAAAAGCTTGGCCTTAAAGCACAAAGAGAAGGAAAAGCACAAATGTTCGAAGACGGCAGCACTGCAGAGAAGCTGGAGACCCAGACCTGAGTTTGAAGACAAGATTCTCTACTCAGTGGGTCTTTGGGTAAGCCATTCAAGTTCCCTCATACTGCTTCCTCCTTTGTAAAAGAAAAAATACCTACCTGATCAAGTTATTTCTAGAGTTAAAAATTTAAAAGTTCCGGGTGCATCATAAGTTACTCAAGAAATAGTAACTCACATTATAATAATCAAAAGTGTCCAGTCACCTTCAATACCCCCATTAACCTGTGAGGACAGGGACTATGTCTTAGTCATCTGCCTCATCTCTAGTTTGCCATGTGCCTCCTCACCCATTACACAAGTTTTCTCTGAGCATCTACCACTCCCACATTCCCAGATAGGTGCCAGGGACACGGCAGTGGACAAGACACAGGTGGCTCCTGCCCTCATGTGGCTCACAGTCCAGTGAGGAAGATGAAAATTAAGTGATAACTAAAATATATAAGTTAAATTAAGTGCTAATTAAAATATATGCCTGCTCAAGCTGCCATAACAAATATCATAGACGGGATGGCTTAAACATTACAGATCTGGAGTCAAGGAAGTCTGATATCAAGGTGCCTAAAGGTTTGGTTCCTGGTGAGAGCCCTCTTCCTGGCTTGCAGACAGCCACTTTCTCACTGTAGCCTGGTGTCTCTTCCTCTTCTTACAAGGACACTAATTCCATCATGGGGGCTCCACCCTCATGACATCATCTAAACCTAATCACCTCTCAAGAGTCCTACCTCCAAATACCATCACATTGAGGGCTGGGACTTCAACATATGAATTTTTAAAAGACACATTCAATCCATAACAATATATAAATGAATTAACTAATTAGTTAATGATAATCTTTTTAGTTTTATTTTTTTGATTATAATAGCCCAGACAATGTCAAGGGCACAAATGGAAGAAAATTTGTGACTGCTTCCAATAATCACCTTCAAACTGGGGTCTCAGGGCTGATGGGCTGGCCCTCATCAAGTAACAGGTTTCTCCCCAGAAGCTGTCCCCTGAGACCCATCAGACTAGCTAGCCCAGGCGGCCCTTTGATCTGTCCTCATGGGCCCTTCCATCCCACCAGCAAAACGTTCTGGTTCCTGGCCTCATTGTTTTACATCCAAGCTGTCTGAAATGCAATAGCGTGTTTTTAAAGAGCAACCATGATTTTAATTAAAGTTCCAGGGATTCAGCCAAGGATATTTTTCTAAAAGAGAAGCAATATCTGTTTTTGGAGACAGAACATTTCATAACAGAGATCTCATATATTTCAATGAGTGATAAATAGCGACATGTACTGAACCCTCACAGGAACCAGACCGCAGAGTGCATGTGTGTCCACGTGTGCATTTGTGTGCACGCGTGTGTGTGTTTAATGCTCATCCTGCCTAATGAGGACAAAGTCAGGGAGACAAATGCACTCTAGTTACTTAAACCATTCAGATATTTAAGGCAAACAGTTAAAGGAACAACATTAGAGCCTGTCTCTTAAGGGCAGGAGATTACCTTTTGTTCTCCCTGATGATTCCCTTTGATTTAAAAGGCTTTGGCTACAACACTCCCTGCAAACAGCACTAGGTAAGAATTCAACCTCTGCAAGTGCTGGTCAGCAGATGTCTACATACACCTAATCCAGGGAGAGACCACATGGGATACTGCAATTCCACACAACTCATGCTCAGTGGCAAAGGAATTTAAAATAAAATAGAATGAAGCCCCAATATGATAACTGTGAGTTTGGCAAGATTATTCCACCTATGAGTTTTGTTTTGTAAATTCATGCTTGCTGCATGGAAAACCTCTGATAATCTCCACCCATCAAGATAGTCAGGGGCTATAGGAAGTGAGCTCCAAAGCCACACAGCTTCCTCCATGAACCTGAAAAGCCTCGAGGGTGGGCAGGGGTGCACCCGTGTCCATCTGGGACCCATCTGGGGTCCTTAGATACTGTGAAACTGAGGCATCAGTGGAAGACGTGTTAGGAGCTGGCAGTCCACCTCAGGCAGAAGGGCTGGAGGCTTGGAGGCTTCTTATGTCTACCCGTCCCCAGAGATGTGGCACTGCCATGGGGCCAGCAACCACAGATGGTGCTCCGCACAGACAGGCAGGGACAGACTGCCATGGGTCTGCATGAAGCCTCAGCCAACACACAGGCTGGGCACCATTACTGAGCCTGTGGATGTGGAACAGGAAGCTGGGGGGGAGGGGTGGTATTAGTCTCATTTTCCTAACCTTATGGGTGTTATTTCTCTGGATCAAGTGGCAAAGGATAAGGAGGTGATTTTATGAGAAGGTAACAGTGCCATGCTAGATAGACATCTCAACCCTAAACCCTTACTCACCTGAGAAAAAATTAATATGATTCCCCCGCCTCTGGTAAACCATCAACACTTAGGCTGAATTACCCCCAACCTGGCTTTTTACATTGATTCCAGCTGGTGATAATAGGTTTAAAATCACAATATAATACACATGCATATGTAATTCTGTATTTATCGCTATATATTTTGCTGTAAGACAAATATATTGTATTCCTTAAGTGACAACAGCAAGTGACAATACTTTCAAGCTCTGAAAGGCTAGCCAGTGGAAGAAAATGAGAACAATGTGCAAGCACCACCCACAGAAATCCAAGGTATAGAAAGTGAGTGACTAGGAGTCAATTAACCAACTCAGAATAAAGAAGTGACATCTTTGAGAGTCACTCATTCTCAAAATGTGCAGAGTATGGGGGGTTGACCCTCACTCCAAGGGAAATGGGTCCAAGTAGGGGACGAGTACTGGACCAGGAGTCAGAAGATCCAGGGTCTCAGTTGCTGCCATCACCTAGCACTGTGACCTTAGCCTCAGATCTCCCATCAGTGCAGTGGGGATTATGTCTGCCCTGCCTACTCTATAGCATTGATGTACGGAAAACACCACCATGTATATTAATTAGTATACCAATTGAAAAACAGTATACGAATGTACTGTGGTCTTACTGCCCTACTTTAGCCCAAGGCATCAGAGTACCACTCATAAATCATTACTGTTCTGTCCACGTAAGTCTTAGCAAAGGGAGAAAATTCCTATAAGAACCTGAAGAGGGAGTCAGTGTACAGAGGATTAAGCCATATGAAAGAGAGAGGCAAGAAAATCAAACTTCCCCCCATGCTTAATAATCCAGCCCAGTCAGGGGTAATGCACTACAATTAAGTGTTAGGCTTCCAAAGAGCCCTGTAGATTGACTATCAAAGTTTCTGCTCAACTGAACTGAAACTTTGCAAAGTGGCCACCACTAAGACTCACCAAGGAATTCCTCATATAGACAGTAGTCGATGTCAATTAACCTTTGTGAACATGAAAAATAAATGCAAAGGTTGAGGAATTAACAAGGAGACAAGCACAGATGCCAGACACAAGCATGACGTTACTGTAAATGCTACAATCACATGGTGGTTAATTTTAGTATACTAGAAATGGCTCTCGTGATAAAAGATCTTTTCTAAAAATGGAAGTGCATTAAAAGTAGGGGCTGAGCCTAATCTATATTCTCCCCTATAGCACTCTGATTAGTCCCACATCTGCACTGAGAGTGCAAATATTTATTGAAGATACCATATTGGTGCCTTCTGAATGAACGCTTGAAGAATCAGTAAATATACTGCATTCAGCCGTGTATCATTCAACTTCCTTAATTGAAGATTCAAGCAAAATTAATTAAATTCATAAGTTATGAAAACATCTTTTCCCCTTAGAGGGAAAAAAGGATTTATGGAGTATAGAACAGAGTGACAACAACATCACTTGCGTTCAGTAGCAGCCCCAGGGCAACAATGCAGTTGGAAGCTGCCCCCGCCTCCCCTTGGCCTACGCCCCTTCTCTTCACATCCCCACTTCCAACCAGCAACATGGGGGGCCTCACAGGCATATATTGATATGTTGAAACTCAGAAGACAAGTGCAAGTTCTGTTCAGACCACCCCTGTCCCATGGCCCAAAACACCCCCAATGCACACCCCTTGGGCTTAGATACGTGCACACTAGTTATGCAGTCCTGCCCGTAAGATACTGGACCAAAGGCAGAGGTCTTCATGAGCTCTAGAAATCACCTTGGGGTCATTTAGGTAGGGATTTCTGGAGTCTGGTTATGGAACCATGTTCTAAAAAAGGGGACCAGAGACTCCAGGTGGGTATGCCCCCTTGGTTCCTCACTCCTTCACCTAACAGGAAATGATACAACCAGAGAAGGACACGAGTCAAGCCTTCTAAGACTCAGGGCAAGGACTCCAGTCGCCCAGATCCAAGGAGGTAATCCTTGAGCTCATCACCCTTCCAGCTAAACTCTCTTCTCCCTGTGATTCCTTTAATGGTAAACTTGATGAATAAGTAAACTACATCCACGGTTCATTTTTTCATCAGCCTCTTTTTTGTTAAAGCCTTTAATTTTGCAACTTCTCTCATTATAATCTGTGTCCTCACTACCCAGTACAATTGTTTTCTCTAAGAACATTCACAACATTCTTCTTTCCGAATTCAGTCACACCTGGCAGGTTCCCCTACCACCAATGCACCCTCTTTTAACTGCTAACATCATTCTCCACCTGGACCCTCTCTAGCCTTGTTCTGCCCCTGTGCCCCTTTCATGCTACTTTCATCAGTTCCTTCTGCCACTACTTTAATTTCCCTTCCTCTACATCAATTCACTGGAGGTTAAGTACTTCTCTGGACCAAGTATCCTTCCAACTCAACACGTAGATGTTCATCTATTCCCATGGTTAGCTGATCCCAAATGGATTTGTTCAATTTTCATCAACCCAGAATGCTTCTCTCTCCCTTTTCAGCAAACCAAATCTCTTTTTTGTTTTTAAACACTTGAAGCTCATCTTTTCTATGAAACATCTCCACATTAAGTCCACTCAGACCTAACCCCTCCAGATAATATATAATGATGCGAAAGCTGAGGGTCTATCTCTGAATGGGTATCATGGAGGAGCACACAGAGATGGTAAAGCAGGTTCCTCTTATTTGCCAAGCCTAACTGTTTGTTATTACCTATATTCCCACAGTCATGTTTCTCACAATTTGATGTACATAAGAATCATTCTGGGATCTTATTAAAATACAGATTCTGATACAGTAGGTCTGGCTGGGGCCTGAGAGTTTGCATTTCTAACAAGCTCTAAGGTGATATTGTGTTATTGTTCAGTAAGTCACACTCTGAGTACCAAGTGCCTAGAGAGCTGTATTGCAAAATTTTCTGAGAATGAGTTCAGATTTAGCAGGAGAGAATGACATGATTACTTAGTATTGTCTGCCACGAGCATGGGAAGACAATGGCAACATTGATCAAATGATCAGTGATTCATTGATTCAATGATTTATTCAACAAAGATTCACTGAGCATCAACTATGTGTCAGGCATTATGAACACAGACAGAGGAAGTCCCTATGCCCATGGAATTTACATTCTATTAGGCTAGAAAGACAATTAAAAAGCAAACAAATAAGGAAGATAATTTTATATAGTGGTAAGGGCTGTGAAGGCTATAAAGGCAACAAACAGATGATGCATAGAGAGGAATTGGAGAGGGCTGCTTCCAACCAAGTTGTCAAGGAAAGCCTTTCCACTGAGGTGATGGCTGGGCTGAGGCTTAACAAATAGAAACAACTCAGACATTTGCTTACTAAGAGAAGAGACTCTCATCAGTGGGAACAGACAAAGCAACTGCCCAGAGTCAGGAATTGGATGAGAGTGCCGCATATTTGCCATCCTCAGATAGTGAAAAAAAAGGCATGGACTCTGTATTCAGGTAAGTATGTGTTCTAATCCCAATCGTCTCATAATGGACAAGTTATTTAACTCATTTCCTGTTAAAAATTTTTATTTCTTCCTATCTATCAGAAGCTTTCCTAAATGTCAGAGATACAATGGTGAATAAGGCAGATGTGATTCTACTCTCATGAAGCTTCCATTCCAGCCCTCTTAACCTGTTTCCTCAGCTATAAAATGGGTAAAATAATACTGACTTTGCAGAGTCATCAAATGAAAAAAAGTTTTGAAAATTTTCGTATACAATACTTAATAATAATACTCAGTAATTACTAGAACCCTTATCTTCCCTTACATTTTTGGTAATATAATGTTGACAAAGTTTATATGCCTTTTGCGTATCTAAGATTGATTTTTTAATGTTACATTCTTTCCCTTAGATTATAAATTCTCAAATTTAGGGAACATAATCTTTTATAACAGTTTGGCATCTTGGAGACTCTTCACACAATTCTTCAACAAATATTTTACTGAGTGCCAAATAAATAAATAGATCATTGTTTGGTAATTGTGTTATAAGGTAAAACAGAGCAAGATAAGAGGGGAAAAGAGCAATGGAGGAGGGGAAATGTTATTATACTTAGACTGGCCAGAGAGGCCTCACTTGTAAGATCACATTTAGGCTGAACTGAGGAGGGAGTGCAAGCCATGTGAATTTCTGAGAAAAGAGTTTTCAAGCCGAGGAAACAGCAAGCGCAGAAGTCCCGAGTGTTCAGTGTGTTTGGGGAAGAGCAAGGAGGCCAGTGTGGCAAATTCCTTCATTTTATAAAAGAGGAAATTGAGGGCTAGAGAAATAATTTTGGCAGACCCAAGTGTACCGGTTAATTTTAGCTGCTGTAACAAAATGACCAAATACTCAAACTCAAGAGAAGTATATGTCTTGTTTATGTAAATTACAATACCAGTATTCCAGAGCAGCAGGGGAATCTCCTCCAAGCAGTGACTCAGAGACCCAGGTTCCTTCCATGTTGTCTTTGCCATCTTCAATACCACGTTTCCAGGCTCGTTTTGGGTGTCAATCTCTGGTGTCTGATAGGAAGAGATTATAGAGGATCACATATAAGAGGTTAATAATACACCAGCCTAGAAGTGGTACACATCAATTCCACGAACACTCATCCGCTATCATTTAGTTACTTGACCACTACCGACCACAAAGGAGACTGGAAAATGTAGTCTAGCAGGAAGATGAGAAAAAAGGATTGGGTGAGCAGCTAGCCAGGCTCTACCAGGCCAGATCACCTTCCTCTTAGCCCTTTACTTTCTTCCTTTGTAAACGTGTGTGTGAAAATACACACGTGTGGGTGAAAATAATGTTCTCTATAAAGTGGTCTCTATCTTAATGATAGTTGGTGCTAATAATAATGAGACACAAGATAAAAGAATTTCTAGTTATCTGTTACCAGCCAAAACACATTCCATTGTCAAGTAGTTTAATCTTACTGAGATGAGAACACTGGAGAAAGAGAGATACATATAATGGAGTGAAGGATCAGGCAGAGATATGTTGTGATGGGGAAGGAAGATTGCATAGAGAGAAAATCTATTCATTAACACACTTCACCTCCACTGGTTCATAAGATTTAGCTGCAACTTGACAACCAGTTGTTCTCTGAATTTTCTCACTCTATCATTCACATCAGCAAGATTGTTGTGAGGATCATGTAGAGATTACATATGTAAATATAAAACTGAGGTATCATTGTTGTTATAAAATGTAATTATAAATAATGGAAAGAAAATATCAGTGTTAGGGAGGAAAGAAATTAAGACTCATACAACTGAATTGGGTTACTCTACAGAAAGTCTTTTTCAATATCAGAAACAGTCCAATTAAAACTTTCAAAAGCAATACATATCTAAGAAAAACATGATTACCAGGGAATAAGTCAGGATGTAAATAATTACTAATGAACAAAGTCCGTGCTTTGAAAACTCTACCCTTTCTTAAACTAACAAGGCAAAAAAAGCCTTTTTAAAAAAGTAGTCTTCTTTAGTGTTAAATT
Organism: Mesoplodon mirus; assembly: GCF_964341445.2. Taxonomy (NCBI): domain Eukaryota; kingdom Metazoa; phylum Chordata; class Mammalia; order Artiodactyla; family Ziphiidae; genus Mesoplodon; species Mesoplodon mirus. The sequence continues at coordinate 69,106,115 of NC_138982.1, forward strand.
TCTTAGAATAGGCTAAAATTATATAATTAAAGTCAAATGAACCCATCCCATATAGACATTCACAATCTGAAATGAATGAAAGTGGTCCTTTGACAGAAAATATAAATTAAAATAAGGCTGAATTTTATTTAATGCTCATTAATCACTAGAAAACACCATGTAAATTAAATCTACCACTGATTTTAAATTGAGTCATACAGGTAACAACTTGAAAAATCCCTGATAAAGTCATAAGAAGATTAAGGTAACCTATAGCAAAAAATTAGGAAAGTGCCTATCAACTTGGAAAAAATAGTTAAGAGCTGAGTCATATCATTTCATTTAATAAATATTTACTGAGCACTCACCATGAGCACTTTATGCTGACCACCTCCTGAATATAACCCTATTAGCCCCAGATTTCTGAAAATAGTCATAATTCCCCAAATCTGAGCATGAATTTTATAACCTTACTTGCATCTGGTGCCAAAATTTTGCCTTCCATAAAGACAGGTTAACAATGATGTGGAGAACCACCATGGCTTTGGGGGCATGCTCGATGGAGTTAAGTGGTAACAGGTAATATATGGGCATGGGGTACACACAACACAAAGAGAGAGATCCTTTCTCAGAACTCATTATAATTATTTCCTGTTCCACTGATTTGCCCATTAATCATTGATCATGTGCTGCCTCTGACATTTCCTGTCTGGTCAATCTGTATTAATATATTATTCTTTTGCTGGTTTAATTTCTTCATCTTGCCTCTCTGAAAAGAGAAACCATATATAAAATGTTTTGACTTATTTGAAAGCACTTTTGCACACAGTAGGTGCCAAATTGTAATATCTGTTGATATAATGATTGAATTCAGAATCTGTGAATCTTTTTAGATTAGGCCAGAACAAATTAAAAGTAAATCCAAAGTAGAATAGTCTTCTCCCTATAACTGAGGATCTGAAGACTCTATTGTAAGTGTTGAGGTTTTTATCAGTAATTATAGGAAAAGCTTTAAGTAGAAGGAAATACAGGGATAATGTGAAGAGAATGGACTGGGGGAGAGAAGGAAAGAGCAGTGGATTGTAAAGCACATCACAACCAAACTTCAATAAAATCCACCTACCAAAGAGTTGACTAATATCTCTGTAAACTTCACACCCAAATACCAAAAACATATAAAAGATTAAGAGTGAATGGTCGGTCATAAAAGACTTTTAATAATACCATCCTAATTGTAAAAAAAAAAAAAAAAAAGATTTTGTAATTAATTAAAACCTTTGAAGTGTAAATATACAGTCTCCAGAAAATGTTAATTTATATAATGAGGTATATTTGATTTTAAAATGAATTGATAATCACCTTATAATCAATTCATATTTTGTTCAATATATAATTTTATTTTTAAATGTATAAAGACATGAGTTTGAAGAAAAGACTGTATTGGGCAGAATAACGTCCCCCCAAAGATGTTCACATTCTTGAAACTGTAACTTTGGTACATTAAATTGCAAAGGGGAATTAAGGTCACAGATGAAATTAAATTTGCTAATCAATTGGCCTTAAGATAGGGAGAGTTTCCTGGATTATCCAGGTGAGCCCAATGTAATCATAAGGGTCCTTAAAAGTGGAAGAATTAGGAAGAAGAATTATGTCAGTGTGATGCAATATGAGAAAGACCCAACCAGCCTGAAGATGGAAGAGGAGGGCCATGAGACAAGGAATGCAGGCAGTCTCTAGAAGCTGTAAAAAACAAGTAAATGGATTCTCCCCTGTAGCTTAAAAAAAAAAAATGCAGGTCAGCTGACATCTTGATTTTAGCCAGTGAGACCCATGTCAGACTTCTGACCTTAAGAAATGTAAGATAATAAATTTATGTTATTTGATAAATGGAATATTTATAAATGGAATGGAATATTTATAATGAAATATTTCCTGCCATATCAATAAACAAAGTATGTCACAGTCACCAATGATTGCAGCCCTCCAATGTGAACTGGTGAGTCCTGAGGAAACCCAGGAGGTGAAAATACAGGCCTAAGATAGCTAAAGTGCACATCAAAGGAATGATTTCAGTGAGCCCAGACTCTTTGCATCTTCCCATACACAGAAAAGCACTAAATTCCTTAACTTGAGATATCTGGTTTTCTTTATTTAACAATAGTCTTTTGATGTTCCCAATCACCTGCTCTTTGTTGCAAAACTCCTATATATCCTGGCTCCCCGCTTTGCCTCCTGGGAGTGGTTTCTCAGAGTTGTCTGAGACACTGTCTCCGGGGCAGTCCTCATTTTGCCCCAAAGAAAACTTAACTCACAACTCTCACGTTGTGCATTTTTTTTAAGTCAACCTATTTTAACACTAAGTTTGTAGTCACTTTTTATAGTACCTATATAATACAAAGGCCAAACATTTTAAGTCTTTAGACTACAATTCATATCTCAAATGCACCTTAAAAAATGTAAGGAAATAAAATGTACACTTTTCACAAATTTCACAATTTGTATGGAAACACAAAAGACCCCGAATAGCCAAAGCAATCTTGAGAACGAAAAATGGAGCTGGAGGAATCAGGCTCCCTGACTTCAGACTATACTACAAAGCTACAGTAATCAAGACAGTATGGTACTGGCACAAAAACAGAAAGATAGATCAATGGAACAGGATAGAAAGCTCAGAGATAAACCCACGGACATATGGTCACTTTATCTTTGATAAAGGAGGCAGGAATGTACAGTGGAGAAAGGACAGTCTCTTCAATAACTGGTGCTGGGAAAACTGGATAGGGACATGTAAAAGTATGAAATTAGATCACTCCCTAACACCATACACAAAAATAAGCTCAAAATGGATTAAAGACCTAAATGTAAGGCCAGACACTATCAAACTCTTAGAGGAAAACATAGGCAGAACACTCTATGACATAAATCACAGCAAGATCCTTTTTGACCCACCTCCTAGAGAAATGGAAATAAAGACAAAAATAAACACATGGGACCTAATGAAACTTAAAAGCTTTTGCACAGCAAAGGAAACCATAAACAAGACCAAAAGACAACCCTCAGAATGGGAGAAAATATTTGCAAATGAAGCAACTGACAAAGGATTAATCTCCAAAATTTATAAGCAGCTCATGCAGCTCAATAACAAAAAAACAAACAGCCCAATCCAAAAATGGGCAGAAGACCTAAATAGACATTTCTCCACAGAAGATATACAGACTGCCAACAAACACATGAAAGGATGCTCAACATCTTTACTCATTAGAGAAATGCAAATCAAAACTACAATGAGATATCATCTCACACCAGTCAGAATGGCCATCATCAAAAAATCTAGAAACAGTAAATGCTGGAGAGGGTGTGGAGAAAAGGGAACACTCTTGCACTGCTGGTGGGAATGTGAATTGGTACAGCCACTATGGAGAACGGTATGGAGGTTCCTTAAAAAACTACAAATAGAACTACCATATGACCCAGCAATCCCACTACTGGGCATATACCCTGAGAAAACCATAATTCAAAAAGAGACATGTACCAAAATGTTCATAGAAGCCCTATTTACAATAGCCCAGAGATGGAAACAACCTAAGTGTCCATCATCGGATGAATGGGTAAAGAAGATGTGGCACATATATACAATGGAATATTACTCAGCCATAAAAAGAAACGAAATTGAGCTAAATATTTGTAATGAGGTGGATGGACCTAGAGCCTGTCACACAGAGTGAAGTAAGTCAGAAAGAGAAAGACAAATACTGTATGCTGACACATATATATGGAATTTAAGGGAAAAAAATGTCATGAAGAACATAGGGGTAAGACAGGAATAAAGACACAGACCTACTAGAGAAGGGACTTGAGGATATGGGGAGGGGGAAGGGTAAGCTGTGACAAAGCGAAAGAGAGGCATGGACATATATACACTACCAAACGTAAGGTAGATAGCTAGTGGGAAGCAGCCGCATAGCACAGGGAGATCAGCTCGGTGCTTTGTGACCGCCTGGAGGGGTGGGATAGGGAGGGTGGGAGGGAGACGCAAAAGGGAGGGGATATGGGAACATATGTATATGTATAACTGATTAAATTTGTTATAAAGCAAAAAAAAATAAAAAAAAAATTTAAAAAAAATAAATAAGTTTGCAGCATCAATAAAACAAGTAAATCAAAAACAAGAACAATAAAAGTAACGATAACAATAAGACCCAAATAGAATAATATTTATTTTCAAGAAAAAAACAAACCTAAAACTCAGAAGCATTTTGTGATTTTAAACCTGCCTTCTTTGGGCAGCTATGTAGCTCTTTTTCTTTCACAGTGAGGTGTAAATTATAAAATTCCTTAAGAAAAATGTGATGAAATGTGTCTCAGAGAAAATGATAATGTGCCTTAGCCCTCCACCCCCACATCCAGTGGATTGCTTTGGTGTGGCCCTAAGCCCTACTTTAGCTTTAATTTTAAAGAGCATAATACAATATTTGCTTCAAGTTCTCTGATGAGAAGAGGTACTATACTAGGAATAGCAAGCAGGTAGACTCTGACAAGGTCGAAATAAACTGTTCCCAGGGTAACAGCAAAACTCCAGCTGTTCATCACTTCATCACAGGCAGTGTAGCAGGGGTGGAGGGTGAGGGCAGGATTCGCACGTATCGTTATTGCTAATTGCTGATGTTGAATTGAATTCAGTCTTTTAATTTTGAGAACCTCCAAAATTCAAATTCCGCATATGCTGTGCTCAAATAAATAAGTATATACAAATAAGCAAGCAGATATGTAAAGGGAATAGTAAATCCACTCAAAGAAGGCAGGAAAGCAACATGGTTCCATTACCAAAAGCACCATCCATAACTCGTTATAGCAGAGTTCAGCTAGACCAAGCCCTAAGTTGACAGGTTACCTCTAAAAAGCATCCTACTTTTGTTGCTGTTTTAATTGCAGGGAGAGGATGTTTGGAAAAGAATGGGGATCAGGAGACCCAGGGTCCAGGGTTAACTTGCCCAATAATTGATCTTAGTGAAATCTAGGTTTCTACTTTGAAAATTAAGGAGATTAAGTTAATGTGGTCCAAAGTTTGGGATCTATAATGGTGGAAGTAGTAGACGAGTTGGTAAAAAGTTTTAAATAATATTGAATCTCAAAGTAAGAAAGTTGTTTCCATTTCAATGCCCTTTTTAACTTTTCTACAAAGGTCAAGGATAACGTCTCAGCTTGGTGCCAGTAGAGCTTTGACACCTCCCTAAAAAAAGCAAATCTCCTTTTTTAACAAAAAGAGGGCAAGCCTTAAGTTCAGAGACTTCCAAAGTCATTAGCTAGAATTAACATATTGTTTTACCTTTATTGTATTTAATTATACTTTTTTCAATTTATGGTATATAAAACTAATTTCATTTATATATAAATAATAATGTAATTTATTTAAATAAAAACAAGAAGTTGATTTAAAGAAAAATATTAACTAAATAATATATAAGTGCTAGCTGCACAGGTATTTTTTAAAATCTTGAAAAGGAGGTATCCAACTGACTTGAAGTTTGAAAAATGGTGAATTAAATCATTTCTAGGATCCTTTCCCATTCTATCACTCACTCTCTGAGCCAGTGATCAGAAACCTTGCCTCTATTATCAAGGTAACTTACTGAAACACTTTCTATTCCATTTAGTTGCTAAGATATCTCTTGGAATTGTTCTATTATTGAATTAATATATACATACCTCATTTCCAAAAAAGAAATAATAATTGCCCAAAACCAGGAAAAGCAACATGTGTCTCATTATTGTGTATTGAGTGAATAACTGGATCCTTGCTTCTCTTACGTAAGGATATTTATGGACCTAAAGAGAATCCTAGATCTAAAGCCACACCTAAGTCAGTGTAAACATATGGCTTCCCTGTTTATAGTTTATACACCCTTGGGAATGTTAGAAAGATAAACCTCTTCAGTCATTGTCTCAGAACTCAAGTTCCTCCCAAACCATGCAATACTATTTCAATACTATTTGAAAGCTCAAACCTGTAAGTCAAAGGGATATTTTATTACTGGCATGCATTATCTATCTTTGCCCAATCAGGAAGGTATGAGAAGGTGGATGTCCATACTCATAATCTGCCAACCCAGTTCTTGTGATATGAATCAGGAGAAAGGAAAAGGCGGGGTAGGGAATGAGGTGGCAGAAGCCAGGCCAGACAAGAAAAGTCATGAAAGTACAGGAACTGCTCTGGGCCTTTCAGGGGGATGGCTTGTTGTGTGTGTGCTGGGGTAGGGAGTAGGGAGGGAGTGGATGCACAGTAAATTATGGGGCTCAAAGGGGAGGCATTGTCCTCCTGAGCAGAAATTAAGTAACTCATGTTCCAGCCTGGCTAGGTCAGCTACTTGCTGATATGTGACACTGGACAAGTTAGGGTTAGGGTTTGCTTCAGTTTCCTCAGCTATAAAAGGGGGCTAATAATAGCTATCTCACTGGGTTTCTCTGGGGATTATATTAACATGAAGACATGTAAGTGCCCGCCATCATCCCTTCAGCATAATATGTCTTATATTGTCCATCATTGTAGCACAACTACGTTGTACCGTCTTTATCTAGTTGCAGGTCTTGCCCTGCCTCACTGGTCCCTTAAAAGACAGGAACTGTGCTTTATTCATTCTTATTTCCAGAACCTTGAACAACCCATTAAGGTCCGACTGGACCTTAATAAATTCTTCTTGAATGAATTCATAACAGACCAATGCTATTACAGTGATTCTCATCACTACACAGCCCAACTACTTTTAGAGGATACACTAATGCATGTATAAGCACTAAAACTGGAAGAAGGGAAAAGGCTTAACTCATCCCAATAGGGCTTGAGTATGGTTTTTATGGAACTGAAGGAAACAAATTAAAAGCACATATTGTGCATTACGGTGAAAAACTGATAAAGAGAAAGGAGTAGAGGATTGCACAGAGTAGTACTGCTTTGTGCCAAGAATTTTAAAGCACGATCTGGTCTTTCATACACACACTGCAGAGATAATTTCTTCAATAGCCCTTTATTTTTCCCAACATTACTAATTAGCCTGATGAGAGGGACTTAGCCAAGCTGGCTAATACAGTACAGAATTTGGATAAGGACTTGATGAGGGACATTGTTCTCTAACAGCCAGCTGAGAGGCTCCCTGTCAACATATTCAAAAGTCTTTTCAGCTTTCATAATTCTGCCGCCTCGGACTCTCAGAGCTTGTTTCCCAAACACGATGCAACTTGGACTTACTCTCAAGTTAAAATATTTTGAAAGGTCATGCCAGACTTCTTTTCAAAAGAAAATATATTATTTAACTTTATGATTCTAAAAAGGCAATGATGATTCTATGGAGATGATGCAATAAACAATATTTTTAAAGTATATTTTGTAAAGTTAGTTTATCTCCTATATAACATATTCTCTCTTCTTTTCTTTCTTTGATGGGGGAGGGTATTTTAAACAATACTTTCTCTGAATGCCCATAGGTGACTAACTTTGCTGGTTCACTTTGTTTAAAGCTGAACCTAGAACAACAAAAACTCTCATTCACCTCCTGGGATCTAATTAGTGGAGGACTTGCATGCTAAAAAAGTCATCTCCAAACACCACAGGTACTTCATTTAAATCTCTAATTTACCTCTCATGTTTGAATTACCAGACAGTTCTAAAAATGTGCCAGTCTGAGGTTGTTGGAAACTGATATGGCTTAATATTTTCTGAACTTGGCTTTCAAATTGAGTTTGCAGAAATTTCAGCCACTTGTTAATATGACTGCAAAAGAAAATGGATATTTTCTCTTTGCTTACTACTATTTCCTTCGAGAAAACAAGGATGCAAAGACTCCAAAACATCAAACAGACCTACTGCCTTTTGGAATATGTAATCATTTCTGCCTTATCAGTTAATCAGTCTTTACATTAAACAATACCAGGTAACAAGAAGTAATGAAGTCCATGAACCTAACTTTGATGCATTAAAATAGCCTTGATGTAGATTCAGCTGCCGTCTTGTTGATTTATTATTTAAACTAGACTTGATCTTTAAAATGTGGTAGTACTGAAGGTAGCAATCTTAAATAAATTGCAAAAAGCTTTGAGTCTACTGATATAAAGTACATATGACTATTATATTATGTAATTTGCTAATAAGACTACAGTTGAGTTAGTTGGTTCCCCAGAAACTCCTAACTTTTATTCCTATTCCTAACTTTTGAAATGCCAAGTTTCAGACATATTGTAAATAGCCTGTATGAGAAAGACTTTTGATGGCTGTGATTAATTCAGTTCTGGGCACCTAGGTGTAAAAAAATAATATAGCGTTTGATGACTTCCGGTGTTCAATAAATTGTATCAGTTTGCACAAACAGAAAAAATCTTAAAACATTTTTTAAATATAATTTAGATATTTCTAAGAAGCATTCCCATAAAATGAGTATCATGGCATAAGTAATAACAAGCATAACTGGAAGGGAAAAGCACTTTTATTTTTCTAATTAACTTCATAACCAAGTCTGATATCTTTCCCTAGAATATTTGATTCTCTTTGTTTTGCTTCTAATATCTACTGCTTCAAACATAAAACTCCTTCACCTAGCAGGGAATGATTTCAATTGCATTTCAAAATATGAATTTCTCTCTCCTGGGTTCTACACCCTAGAGCATTTCCTATTTCTGCATTTTTCAAAGCAAATGTTTGGGCAATGCTAAATGTCTCCCTCCACGTTGAATCTCACAGTCTCATATGTTTGCTAGGAAGATAGCTGGAAATAATTAAGATCCTCAAAACCATTTCCTGGGTACTCAGAGTTCTGCCACTCAAACTTTTAATTACAAACTGACATCTAATAAAGCAGAATGTCAGAGAGCTACTGCAACTACACTCGCCTTGCAGTTTTATGTGGATCTTGCTATATCAAAAGGCTGCCTTGCCGATCATTTTTAATTAAATACAAGGCAAGTCCTCCCAGAGCAAGAATTACAATGAAAGTCAGCTTTTCAGTGGAGCAGCTGTGTAAACAGGTTCTAAAATTAGCCTAGTCATTTCCAAGCTGTGGTTTACAGCTTCAATGTGTCTTCTGCAGCCCATGTCGGGATGAGAAAATGAATTTTCTCAAGAACATCCCAGTCATTTTGGGTTCAGTCCATTTTAATGGTGTCATAGCTAACTCAAACCTCTCAGTCCTAAGCAGTCTGGGTGTAGGGAGATGTGATCAAAAAGTGCCATCTGAGAAAAGTGTTTGCTTTAATTTAGATGGTGTTGACAGACCAATGGGTACTGTAATAAAACCACCTGGCCTCTTGCCCAGGGGATATATAATCTAAACAAGACAAACAGGGATATAATGAACAACATGGGCTAATAGGTAGTAGCTAACTTCAGATTTCAGACTTCCTGTTCTTTATTAGAACAGTTAGGAGGAATTTTTTCAATTCCAATTTCTAATACTTGTTTTTGCAGGGAAACAGTAGGGGTGATCATAGAAAAAGAACACAAACTGGATGAAAGCACTGAGTTTAAAAACCAATCACTGTAATTTATACTTTGGCGGAGTTATTTAACTTCTCTGTGCCTCAGTTTCCTCATATGTAAAATGAGGACATGAGTACATATGTCAGAGATGGTTATAAAGATTAAATGAGCCCAAATATGTAAAGCACTTAGAGCAGTGCCTGGCACAGAGGAAACACTATGTGCTAGGTGTTCGTTGTTATTGTTGTTAGATTATTAACTCCTAATTTTTTAAACAAATCAGTTAAGTATTTATTTATGAGAAAGCAGTGTGCCCATAAACAGCTAATAATCTACTGGTGGTATTGTATAATCACTGATTAAAAGATATCTTTATTGACTTATGATCACTTTTTTCCAGTCTTATTGAGATATAATTGACATATAACATTGTATTAGTTTAAGGTGTACAAGATAATGATTTTATATATGTTGATATTGCCAAGTGATTTCCACATTAAGCTTAGTGAACATATAACACCTCACAGTTATACTTTTTTCTTGTGATGAGAACTTTTAAGATCTACTCTTAGCAACTTTCAAATACACAATACATTATTGTTAACTACAGTCACCATGCTGTAGATTACATCCCTGGAACTTATTTATCTTATAACTGGAAGTTTGTACCTTTTGATCACACTCACCCATTTCCCCCCACCCTCCCACCCCCTGCCTCTGGCAACCACCAATCTCTTCTGTTTGTTTGAGTTTGGTTTCTTTAGATTCCACATATAAGTGAGATCATAGAGTATGGGTCTTCCTCTGCCTTATTCACTTAACATAATGCCCTCAATGTTCCTTCCATGTTGTTTCAAATGGCAGGATTTCTCTCCTTTTTATGGCTGAATAATATTACATTTTAGATACAGATATGTAGATCATACTTTCTTTATCCATTCATCTGCTGATGAACACTTAGGTTATTTCCATACCTTGGCTATTGTAAATAATGCTGCAATGAACATGGGAGTACAGATATCCCTTGGAGAGACTGATTTCATTTCCTTTGGATATATACCCAGAAATGGGAGAGCTGGATGATATGGTAGTTCTATTTGTAATTTTTTGAGAAACATTCATACAGTTTTCCATAGTGGTTGCACAAGTTTACATTCCCACCAACAGTGCACAAGTGTTCCTTGTTCTCCACATCCTCACCAACACTTACATTTTGTCTTTTTGATGATAGTTAAACAGGTATGAGGTAATATCTCAAAGGTTTTGATTTGTACTTCCCTGATGATTAGTGATATGCATCTTTTCGTGTGACCATTAGGATGTGTTCTTTTTGTTCTGTTCTGCTCATTTTTATTTTTTATTCTTACTTATTTTAACATCTTTATTGGAGTATAATTGCTTTACAATGGTGTGTTAGTTTCTGCTCTATCACAGAGTGAATCAGCTATACATAAACGTATATCCCCATATCTCCTCCCTCTTGCGTCTCCCTCCCACCCTCCCTATCCCACCCCTCTAGGTGGTCACAAAGCACCAAGCTGTTCTCCCTGTGCTATGTGGCTGCTTCCCACTAGCTATCTATTTTACATTTGGTAGTGTATATATGTCCATGCCACTCTCAGTTCGTCCCAGCTTACCCTTCCCCCTCCCCATGTCCTCAAGTCCATTCTCTACATCTGCGTCTTTATTCCTGTCCTGCCCCTAGGTTCTTCAGAAGCATTTTTTGTTTTTTTTAGATTCCATATGTATGTGTTTGTTCTGCTCATTTTGAAATCATATTTTTTTGCTTTTGATTGATTTGTATGAGTTCTTTATATACTTCGGGTATTAACCCCTTATCAAATATATGATTTGCAAATGTTTTCTCCATTCTGTAGGTTGCCTTTTTGTGTTGTTGATGGTTTTCTTTGCTGTGCAGAAGCGTTTTAGTTTGTCATTCCACTTGTTTATTTTTGCTTTTGTTGTCTTTGCTGTTGGTGTCAAATCCAATAAATCATCTAACATGTTCTTGAGTTCAATTCCCTCAAGGCATACTGGGAAGATCATTCCTTTTTGTGGAACTTATTTTTAATTATTATTAAGAACAGCAAACATGCCTGTAGAAAATTATTTTATACAAAATCACTTGGGGAATTACCTAATCCCGTGTAACTGCTCCAGGAGAATAAACTAAAATTAGTGGCTCATTTAGAGGTAGAATTGAATTCAAGATAATAAGAATGTTCCCAAAGAGAACACTGTCCAATTATAGTATAGACAGGGCTAGCTTGTGAGGTAGTGAGCTCCCAAACACTGAAGATATTCAAGAAGTCACTAACCAACCACCCAGAGATGTGGTACCTGGATTCCACATTCGATTTATGATTCAACTGGACGACTTCTAAGGTCAGGCCCAACACTCAGAATCTACGTTTTTATCACATCTTATACTGAACAATTTCCTTCTCTTTACCACATACTCAGCTCTCTTTACTACTACGTTTAGCATGATGGGTTTAACACTCTCTACCCTGAGGGTTAGAGTGTGGCCTGTTAATTCACCCTTGTCCTTGTGAAAGAAAAACTTCACCAGTAGAGATTCAAAATTCACAGTAAATGCATAGAAAATACAAAGATTCTCCAGACTTCAGAATAACAGAGAAAAGTAGAAATGTTCAAGGTGTTCAAGAACTTTGCAATGAGGAAAAGTTTTAAATATTTAATGTGCCTGGCAAGGTCTTTTTGGGAGAGATTAATGTTCAAATGCAGTTTGGTTGCATTAAAGTATTTAAATGCTATGCATTTAACATAAAATACATATTCTCACTTCTTCCCTGATGCAAAATCGCATTGGGAATTATGTGATCATGTGTAATTTGTTAAATGCAAATCATGTTTTAAATATTCATATACCATACTTGCATTTTTTTTTTCTTAATCAGAATTTTCAGAAGGAGGAGGGGGAGCAAAGCAAGAACAAACTCTAAAATACATTCTACTGAAGAACCAAAGAAAAGAAAATAATATGCATGGTAGACAGACAAATCCCTGCAGCTACTGACAAGACAACCAGAGAAATCTGCACAGATTTGAAATGTGAGGTTCACATCAAGGTATTGATCATAACCTAGAAGCCAGGTGGGATCTTGGGGGCAGTTGGCCCTACCCCTTCATTTCATGAATGAGAAAACAGAAGTTGAAAGAAGAGAAGTGACCTGCACTTTGGCAGACCAAGAGGAAACAGATGCCAGTGAGATTCTATGATGGATGTCCAAACAATGGGGATACACTGTGCACTATATTTCTTCAATCTTTACCTAGCCCAGCCCTTTCTGAAAACTCATTAAGTAAGCTCAGTGGAATCCAACAGCTGAAAATTAAAAATCAATAAGAACACTAACTGCCTAATAGATAAATGATAATGTCCAATGCTGGCTGGGATGCCCTGAAATATTTTCTTACATTGCTGGCAGCAGTTTGAATTGGTATAACCTTTTGGAAAGCAATCTGGCAAACTGCATCAAGAGTCTTAAGTGCATTAATGCCTTTCTTTCCAGTAATTCCAAATCTAAGTATCTAAGTGCAGAGATATAATGCTTAAACTGAAAAAAAAAAGTCTATGTACACCAAGGTTTATCACAGTATCATATATTACAGCCCAAAGTTGGAAATGGCTCAAATGTACAGCAATGAAGAAATGACTAAGAAAATTATGATTTATTCCCCACATTAGAATATCATATTATAATTTGAAATGACAGTTACATGAAGAGTCTATGGAACTTACAACAAAATGTATTAAATAATGTTTTTAAGGATGACTGAACCCACAGTCTGGAAGAAGAACTACATAACATCTTCTCATATTAACTTGAGCATAGATAATTAGAACAACCAAAAGCACTCAGAAGTCTGATGTCAACATCTAGTTTCTTTTCCTTGCTAAGAAATGCCTTATGCCTGTTGTTCTAAAACTTCATTGTGAGCATCACAAAGAATTTGTCAAAAATTCAGATCCTGTTTGTTGGGTCTAGGACAGGGTTCAGGAATAGACATTGTTAAACAGACATTCTTAGTCCCTGGGGATCAAGGAGAAAATTTTTTTTCTCTGCTTCCTTCTGGATGTCTCTTCTGCCAGGCTTCCTGAATTCTCTCATGTGTTTGCCCCAGCAGACTGCTCTGTGCTTGGGGGAATCCTTTCATTAGGACTTGTACCTCTTCTCTACCAATGCTCTATGTATCTCAGTTCAAGATTAAGGAGGGAGAGTTATAGTTTTATTGTCATGACACATTTTCTGTCATGTTTTATTGCTTTAACAAATTTAAAAATGCATTTTCAAAAAACTTTAGAGGGACTTCCCTGGTGGTGCAGTGGTTAAGAATCCACCTGCCAAGAAGATCCCACATGTTGCAGAGCAACTAAACCCGTGTGCCACAACTACTGAGCCTGCGCTCGAGAGCCTGCAAGCCACAACTACTGAGCCCATGCACCACAACTACTGAAGCCCGTGCACTCTAGGGCCCACGTGCTGCAACTACTGAGCCCATGTGCTGCAACTACTAAAGCCCATGCACCTAGAACCTGTGCTCCACAACAAGAGAAGCCACCACAATGAGAAGCCCACACACTGCAACGAAGAGTAGCCCCTGCTTGCTGCAACTAGAAAAAGCCTGTGTGTGGCAAAAAAGACCCAATGCAGACAAAAATAAAAATAAATAAATTAGAAAATAGATGCTTTTATAGAACCATGCCCAGAAGTAATAGCAAAAAAAAAGTCAATAAATAATCTACAACAAAACTATAATTTGAATTAATTTCCTGGAGGATGCTAGAAGAAAAGAACAAATAAAAGAATGTTATGAACCATTTTTTGATGGGATTTTTTTGTGTGTGTGTGGTATGCAGGCCTCTCACTGCTGCGGCCTCTCCTGCTGCAGAGCAAAGGCTCCGGATGCGCAGGCTCAGCAGCCATGGCTCACGGGCCCAGCCGCTCTGCGGCATGTGGGATCTTCCCGGACCGGGGCACGAACCCACATCCCCTGCATCGGCAGGCGGACTCTCAACCACTGCGCCACCAGGGAAGCCCTGATGGGATTTTTTATAATACTTAACATTAAGGTTTTTGTTTACTAATGGAAAAGATCCTACATTTGCCCTCTGAGTTTTACATATTTCAAGTACTACATACAGGAGAAATTATTTTCTTTGGAGAAAAGTAAGTAACATCCACTTTTAACAGTATGATGGACAAAAACTCTAATAAGTAAAACTATAGATTAACTTAAACATATTTTATAAGGCATTTTGAGGCTTAGGAAAAATCCTCAAGAACCAAGAGAGAAAAAAAGAAAAATGATGAGCTGAATCTTGCATGGTGCCAGTCAGCAAACACAACTGAAGAAGCAGTCAGAGGATTTTCCTGGAGCCACTGCTGATAAGATATCTGGAATGTTGCCCTTGGCCAGGTGAAGGATCTGAACCCGATACTCCCACTTCAAGCAAGGACTCATAAAAGAGGCTGAAACATTCCAAGATTGGCAATACCTCCTGGCCCTCAGCAGATGCAAACTCAAATCCTCTCTGCAGAAAAACAACTAACATTTAGGCCCTCAGAATTTTCACAGGGTAAGTTCAATCAAAGCCCACCAAACACACAAGGAAATGAGACTTTATGAGTATGAGTCTACAGACTGAAAAAAACAGACCTACTGTATAACACAGGGAACTCTCCTCAGTGCTCTGTGGGGACCTAAATGGGAAGGAAATACAAAAAAGAGGGGATATGTGTATACGTATAGCTGATTCACTTTGCTGTACATCTGAAACTAACACAACCTTGTAAAGCAACTATACTCCAATAAAAATTTTTAAATAAATAAAATTGGTAAAAAAAACCATAAAAAAATAGACCTCTAAGAACTTCTGAAGTTGAAATTATCAGATACCAAATATAAAATAAATACCTGAGTATAAAATGCTTTAAAATTTAGAATAAAACAATGAGCAAGGAACAAGAAACTACTAAAATTGACCAAGAAAATTTGAAAAACAAGCTGAAAAAACTTTTGAGTAATCAATAAACTTCTGAAATTGAGCACTTAATAAATGAGTTATATAGTAGATAAGATACAGCTGAAAGGTGAGAATTACAATTGATAGGTAGACATTACAGAATACAGTTTGGATGTTCCATGATCAAAAATATAAAGGTGACATAACAGATCAAGATTAGATAAGCTATATTTAACTGGCGTCTCAAAGGAAGAGGATAGATAGAATGTAGAAGCAATTTTTAAAGAAATAATGGTTGAGAATTTCTATAACTGATCAAAAACATTGTTTAAGTTACCTGTTGTTACAGAACAAAAATGATCTGAGAAGGAAGGTCTAAGTTGCAAGAAGGAATGGTAAGTGAAGTAGAAACATAAATGTAAATCCAAAGAGATATGATAGTAACAAAAACATCCATAAAGTCTGGTTTTAACAGCACAAATAAAAGAATGATATAATGGGAGATGTTAGCATGTGAGTCAGTCAGGAGAAGAGGGACCAGTTTGGGAGTGTCCTTCAGTACCTCATGTGTGCAACGGTGGTTCTTTTTATTTTGCAAGGGGGCTTGACATACTAATTAGACTCTGTTAGATTGTTAAGTATGCAATAAGCGTTCGAGAAAAAACACTAAAAGAGAAGAATATAGTATATAAGGTCAAACCCGTGGAGGGGGGAAAAGTTGTAAAAGGAAAATAAACAAATAAAACATAAAAAGAGGCCGGAGGGAAAATACAGCATAGACAATGTGGAAACTATCCACATATCAACTCTAAGGAAGATGGCTGAAATAGCTCCAGATATTATCGGTAATAAAATAATGTAAGTAAAATTAACTTTCCAGTTACAAACACAAGTGGTCTGATTGCAAAAGAAAAATCAAACTATATCCTATTTACAAGATATATACCTAAAAGAGAAGGCTACACAGAAAGGTTTAAATTAAAGTACAGAATGAGATATATCACACAAGTACTAACCAAGAGGAAAATGGGGTAGCTATACTACTATCAGTTTCAAAAAAGAGAGAGACTTTAAGACAAAAGGGATTATATAGCAAATTCTTTCCTAAGAAAACAAAGCCTCACCCAGGGAAAAAAAAAGAAGAAGAGGAAAGTGAGTAAGGCAGGACACTGAAGGTCATGAAGAAAGAAGTTTCAAATACTATACAGTGAATAAGAGTCCAGAGAAGGCAGAACTCAGGAAGTACTGAACAACAAAAATACTACTGATACATCTAAAGGTAAGAGCACTTCTTTTAAACACAACGTTTTTAAAGCTCTAGGAAAAACAGGGCTGGAGGCAGAAAATCCTGAACCAGATTTTTCTCTGAAAGACAGAGGAAGAGCTGTAGCGAAAAGCCAAATATTAAGTATCTTACGGTAACAAAGAAGAGCAAGCCTTTAAGCTATGAAGCTGTGAAAGCTACTCTGGACAATCCCCATGCCCCTCAGAAACCCTGTCCTCATAGCCCAAGAAAACTTATCTGACTTGAATATGAAATGAATATACCCTTCAATTCCATACTATTATAAATGATTGCTAGAAAAAACAGATTAAAACGAGCTGTAAAATATCCCAACAGACAATGAGAACAAACCAGAAAAATGTGGACTCAAACCAGATGGAAGCTATAATCTAATATTTCAAAGTGAGCTAAAATAAATCAAGAAAACATAGTTTTAAAAAAATAGCACATGTCAGAAATAAATGAGGTCATAAATAAAATGACTAGGCAAGAGAATAAAATGTGAAAAATTATCAGAATCACATAGAATCAGAAAAAAATCATCAAAAAGAACACGAGAGAAAACAGACCTCATACAGAAAAAGAGAAAGCAGTAAAAAGGATCTGAGAGAAAGAAAAGGTAGGCAAAAAAATGCTCAAACATTCATATAATTTGAGTCTCCAAAAAGAAAACTAAAGCAGATGAAACTGAAAAAAAAAATTTTTTTAATAATAATTCAAGAAAATATGCCTGAAATTAAAAAAGACATATCTTTATACGAAAAGGGCACATCATGTACCCAAGGACAATCCCATAATGGTTAATATATATTCTTGTAAAACTATTAGACTTCTAAAAAGAGGAAAAAATTATTTGGGCATCCAAACAGAAAGACCAGGTCACACATGAAGTGCAGAAAATAAAATTGACATCAGACTTCTCAACAACAACATTTTATGGTGAAAACAATGGAACGATATTTTTAAAGATATCCCAAGAAAGAAAACACAAGCCTAGGATTTTATATCCATCTTTCCAGAATAAATGCTTCAACCAAATAATTATGAACATGCAAGAATTCAGAGATACTGAGTCCATGAACCTTTCCTGAGTATTCTTCTGGAAAATGAGCTTCAGACAAATAAGAAATTACTGGGAAAACTTCAGTATAAAGAATGGACTGAGCATTGAATCTATTTAACTGTACAACTAAGGTTAAAAGATAAGGATAGGGCAAAATACATAGTATGGAAAGTGTCATATGCTCTGACAATGTAAAAATAATACAGCTAACAAAATCGGAGGAAAGGGGGAAAATATATGGAAACTTCAAGAAATTTCAATAGCATGGGTAAAGTTCTTAAACAGGGAATGGGTTCATGAATGTTCACTTTATTATTATGCTATATACTGGACATACGTGATACCTACTTTAAAAGTTTTTTAAAAGAGTGTTTGAAGCATTAAGATGTCATCTCCTCATCCCCAGCTATCTGTAAATAAATACTGCAATATCCATCAGAATTCGTAAAATGGAATAACTTTTACCAATGATCAGCCTTCACAAATGGGTCACTAATGTAAATTTAGACGCTTCTATTACTAATGTAAAGATTCCAAAAGCAAAGCTGCACCGATTAAAACAATGCATCAGCAAGCAGCCATATACATAGGGCAGTTGGGAGCAGAAGGCAGGTTAAGTCAAAGACGAGGGAATTGAGTTCTTAGAGAAATTAAAATTTTTTAATCTTTGTGGAATAAGGATTCTTTCTTCAGAATTAAAATGGGCCTGATATTTGGAAAGTCAAGCCAATTGCTAAAGCATTTGCTTAAACCATGCCTCAAAGTTGTAGAAATGGAAGGAAGCCTGGAGCAATGGAAGTTCTCCCTTGTGGGTTAAGACAAGTACCAATGCTCTCCAAATATGTCTTAGCAATTAGCGGCTGGCATGCTCCCTTCAAGTCTGTTGCTTACCATCTGTGACGTTCTCTACTAGCCAATCTCTAACTCCTCGTTAGACAAGAGGACTATTCAACTAAATGATATTTTGAGCTACTGATTACTAAGTCAAGCACTAGTGTTACAAATGGGGGCCATACTTCTTGATCCTTGGCTTCTGTGAAGAAAGCAGCTAGAGAGATATGTAAAAGAAAGTTGGTGTACCTGGTGGTGGACAAATACAAGTGGGTCTTGTCTTTCATATATTTGACTTTTGGAAGAAAAATGTAGTTGTAGAAAATACATAGGCCCTTGCAACACTGCCTGCATGTGCATATTTTCATACTTCAGCTGAGTAATAAACATTTAAATCTATCACACCATGGCACTGCCTGCTTGCAGCCAGTTCCATTTTGGCAGTCACCATCTTTGTACAGCAATTTGTGCAATTATGTGAATACTTTATTGCATTTTGTCCTTATTGGTTTACAAACAAGTGGAAAATTGAAAGTGCTGATACTAGTGATAGGAAGTACAATTCTCATAAAGTTAATACAATTGGTACAAACCTGGAAATCACTAGGTGTGCTGAAAACAGAAAATCTTAAGGCTCAGTTGGGTAGCTCACTGGACTTAAGCCAGTTGCCTGTGTCTTCAACAGTGAAGGCAAATAAGAAAATTAAAGAACACGCATGAAATGCTGGCACTGTATAATCAAAGATAATGTCTACAAGGAAAAGTAGAATCAGAGATTTTATGTATTTTACCTCTTTTATAAAACAGTGGCAGTGGTAGTGGTTGTAATCGTACTGACCATTACTACCTGTCAAGCTCTAAGTTGAGTACTTAGAGTACTTAGAGTACTTGGCTGAGTCCTCTCAGTTTTCTTCTATTCTGCTTGACGTCTAAATGCTGGAGAGCTCAGATCTCAGCCCTCTTTTCTTCTCCCTCTACATCCACTCCCTACAAGATCCCATCCATTTCTGAGGCTTCAAATGCCATCTACATAGCAATGGTTCCCAAATATCTAGCATCAGCCCCTATATCTTCACTGAGCTCCAAATCCCATATCCAACTGCCTACATGATATTTCCACATAGATGTTTAATGTCTAAAAGACATCTCAATTTATGGCTAAAACAGAACTCTGGATTTCCATAAACTGTACCTACAGTCCCTTCCCCTGTAAAAAGTCTATCTTCTCCACCTTAAGTATCACCCACTTAGTTGTTGCTCAAGTCAAAATATTAGGATTATCATCAACTCCTCCCTTTCCATCTTCTCCCACAGTCAAGCCATGAGCAACCCTGTAGACCGCACATCCAAATACATCTAAACTTACCCACTTCACTCCATCTCCACCACAACCACTCTGGCCTAAGGCACCATCTTCTCTTGTCTTAGATTATTACAATGGGCCTTTAGAGATCTCCTAATCAACGAGGCAAGTGGAATCCAGTCACACCTCCCAAGGCCCACCCAAACCCACACCATCCTCCAATTCACATTGTGAAATAAGAAACATTACAATTCATATACTCAGACCAAATCACAATGCACTATATTAATTACATTAATTGAAAGCCCAGGATGGAAATTAATCCTAATTACCAGATGCCTTAATGGAGTTTCCTGAATAGATATAGGCTTTACCTTCAGGATTTTAAAGCTCATCATGGCTGGCAGAGCCAAATCCTGATAACAAAGGTACAAACATCAGATACCTTTCAATGCCTCTAGACTAATTACAAACGTGTTTAGGGCCTCCCTGGTGGCGCAGTGGTTGAGAGTCCGCCTGCCGATGCAGGGGATACGGGTTCGTGCCCCGGTCTGGGAGGATCCCATATGCCGCGGAGCGGCTGGGCCCGTGAGCCACGGCCGCTGGGCCTGCGCATCCGGAGCCTGTGCTCCGCAACGGGAGAGGCCACAACAGTGAGAGGCCCGCATACCGCAAAAAGGAAAAAAAAAAAAAAAAAAAAAAAAAACGTGTTTATTCTCCAAATTAGATGCCATCTGAAGTCATAAAAGGAGCAGTTAGCCTAAAATGTAAAATACCCAGGTCTCTTCTGAGACCTCATGATCTAGTATCCTGTTAAATAGTAACCTAATCACTGATTCTCCCCAATCAAGGCCTGAAATAGGCCCCTAAACTCTGCAGGAGGCCCAGGCTCCAATACTCAGCACATTATTTTTCAACAGGGAAAGAACTTGAACAGTTTTGTTTGCATTTGCCGATGTTTAAGTAAACTGTCCTTCAAAACTGATGGCTATTTTGAAAAGCAGCAACCGCATTTTAACAATATATTTTTTAGGGACTTCCCTGGTGGCACAATGGCTAAGACTCCACACTCCCAATGCAGGGGGCCTGGGTTCCATCTCTGGTCAGAGAACTAGATCCCACATGCATGCTGCGACTAAGAGTTCACATGCTGGGCTTCCCTGGTGGCGCAGTGGTTGAGAGTCCGCCTGCCAATGCAGGGGACTGCTCCGGTCCTGGAAGATCCCACATGCCGCGGAGCGGCTGGGCCCGTGAGCCATGGCTGCTGAGCCTGCGCATCTGGAGCCTGTGCTCCGCAATGGGAGAGGCCACAACAGTGAGAGGCCCGCGTACTGCAAAAAAATACAAACAAAAACAAAACAAAACAAAAAAAAAGAGTTCACATGCCACAACTAAGGAGTCCATGTGCTGCAATTAAGACCCAATGCAACCAAATAAATAAATAAATAAATTTTTTTAAAAAGACTTAAGCAAAGTATAGCCAATAAACTTTTTAAAAATAAAATTTTTAGGGAAAATTCTACTATTCCACTAGAGTAGGGAACATTCTATTAGGCGGGAACATGTGTGTGAAGATATACAGAGAAGGGGATTGAGGCCTGAATTTTTTGGGACACCCATTGCATGAAAACCAAAAGTTTTGCCTAGTTTTTATGGGTAAAGTTTACCTGAGCCTCCATGTGTCACCTCATGAGATTTGAGGGACAAGGGAAACCGACATGAACATGAAGCTCATGCTTCTTGCTGAGCCATGAATAATAAAGTCCTTTGCCTCTGATCCAGGCATCTTGTGTCTGCTGGCAGCATCCATAAAACTATAGCAGGCTAACTTCTTAGCTTGCAAGTAGGATCAAATTTCAGACCCTTTCCAGGTCTTGACAAATGGTAAGTAAATGGGTAGGAGTTACAGATCCTGTAACTCCCATCCACCACCACCCCACTTCCCTTCAGCCAAACCATTCTGTGTATGAGTCTTCATGTAAATGTCCCAGTCCTGCTTTGTGACTCCCGAACATGCATAACCTTCGTTGTAACTAAAGGCTTCATTGAGGCAGCTTTTGCATGATATTCCTCTCTCTCCTGAAGTCTTGCTGGGGCTACCATGTGCTCTTTCAGTTCATCTCAGACCAGTCACTTGGGGACCTGGAATAGTGACTACATTCTTTTACTCTTTGTAAACACTATCTGTATTATGTGGCATGAGACAAGGGTTATTGATTAAGCGATAAAGGATATATATTTTTAATTGAACATCCTAGTCAGAGGATCTCATTTTCGCATTTATAAAAAGACAAACATAAACTTAAAAAAAAAGCATAAAAGGTTATACACAACATTTCAATAGTAGTTATCTTTGGCTTGTAGGATTATGAAGTCTTTTTTCTTATTTTTGTTAATTTGTATTATTTGCTTTTCTATTTTGAACATGAATATACTGTATAATGTTTGAAAGTCAACCATAGCTTCTCACTTGGCAGGATAAGTCCCCACTCACAGCTTCCCACAGCCTTTATGCTCCAAAGCCGGCATGTAAATAACTCTGCCAGTAGCCTCACCTCATCCCTGCTTCTGAAATTCTCTCCCTTCCTTTCCTTACTGGGGGTGGGGAAAAAGCAACCTGTAAATAACTAAGTATTAAAGTAATATTTGGTTATTCAAACTGGTTTAGCCAAGATAACCTTTATAAGACTCTTGTTAAAAGGTACACGAAGAGTTTTCTCAATCCTGAACACAAATATAAGATCCAATTTAAAACCTCTTGTATTTCAGCTGAAGCCAAAGCAATGACAACCCCTGTAAATTCCCTAAGGTAAGACCAGAAATGCACTGAGCTATATATAATAGCTATCTCCCAAGAAAAGAATAAGAAGCCATTTATGAAATCTTACCATGTAGGAAGACTAATGTGTCTATTAAAAGCAAAAATGTGAACTCCAGGTCCTCTCATCAGGGACTGATTTAAATGCAGTTTTGCTAAATTAGCTATAGAAGAAATCTGAAGGAAAAGGCTAACAATAGAGTCATATAAAACAGAACATTCTTGGAAGGAATAATTTATATGGTCTGATTCCAATACAAAGCAAGTGAATAAATGGGTTAAACAGTTTTTTTTAAGGAGTTACTGTATTGTATATAGAAACAATGCCTTTTTCATCAAATTCACATCATATTAGTGAGAAATTGTTTTCAATATTCACTTCATTGTTAAGAAGAATAACCCATTTCAAGAAAGTCAAGCATTCATGAAAATCAACTGTACTTTATAAGTGGAATGTTTTTCTAAACTAAAGCTGACTTTACCTCTAAAAAGCCAGTACTAAAGCCCAACATAATATGAAAAGCAGTCAGTCAGCAACGTCTAATTCTATCAAACTCATTGTAGATAAATGTCTCACAACATAAGCATTTTCTTTTCCCTAGTCCATTTTCTCTTATTTTCCCAATGTTTAGAAATTTTTATCATGCTTTTAGGGAGCAGTATGTGTCAATCACTCAGCCACTTTGGATTAAATTTAGTTCATTTGGGCCTGCTACACAGACAAACAAGAGAGTTTATTAGAAGCATGAAGAACAATATCTTTAGAAGCCAGGAAGTCTTTCCCTTAGAAATAATTTCAAATGTGCCACTGCCCCTGACTCCACCCCCAAACCTCTACTGCCCTACACATACACACATATACACACACACACACACTTGACTTTAAAACATAATTAAGCAAGGAAGATATTTAACAGTAGGAAAAGGTTCTTTATTGAACAAGGAAGATACTAATTCTCCTCTATATAGCAAAATAAAAACATCTGTTAATCCAGCTCCTCTCTTTGGCTTTTACAATAAGAAAGCTCAGAGATTTTGTAGGTAACAACAAAAAAACACACACCCCCAAGGCACAAAAGAATGAGAAAAGCTACCACCAAATAGGCAGCAGCAACAGCAGGCAAGGACTGTACCCTGGGTACTATGCTCAAGGCAGCTAGGAGCCTTGAGTGTTTTGCAAGACATCAGGCTTAGCTAGAGCAGATGTTTCTGATTCACCAGAGAGGCCTGGGTACCACGCATGCCTGCCTGCCTGCCTGCCTGCCTACCCAGTGAAGGAAACATTATTGGATTGAAGAGTTAGTACGCTCTGTTCAAGTCTCTTGTTCTCTTTCTTATCAGAGCTCTCGAAAATTAAAAATAAAGGCAAAGGGAGTAAAGCAAGTGAAGGAGAAGATGACCTATTCTGAATTGAGCATCCTTCAAGAACTCAGGTTCTGCTTTGGGTCCTGTAAGGGAAATCACAAGAATATGACGAGGCAATATACTCCTGGGGACAGGGAGAAGAGTAGTACCAGGTACTACTGCATGGGACACTGCAAGGAAGAGGTTTCTAACTGATATCAAAACAGAGGGAGTCCATGTCATTTGAATAAGCTGCAAATAATATGTCATTTTTCATTCACTCAGTCAACATCTATGTGTTGCTGCTATTCTATGTGCTGAGGATACAGCCTTGAATAAGGTGAAGAAGGTCTCTGGCCTCATGAAGTTTACACTCTGATAGAAGAGGTAGATGATAAAGCTGGGAATAAATAAATTCAGGTAGTGTAAGTGCTGGGAAATGAAATAAAGCAGGATACAAGAATGAAGCAAGTCCAAGGGTGGATGGGTGGGTAGAGGGGGGAGGGACGGAAGCTGGTAGCTATTTTAGATTGGGGGTCAGGATGGACCTACATAAACCAACAAGGATTCCAGCAAGGTCTACCTTAAGCTGCCTGCTAAATGTGATTTAAGGTGTCCTGCCTGGAAAGGACCCATTCACTCATTCAAACAAACACGTACTGGGCCACTATTGCGCACTGGCCACTGTGTTGGGCACTAGGGACTCAGGGTAAGCCAAAGACACATGCTGTCTGCCCATGTGAGGCTTACCGTCTAAGAGGGAGGTAGAGCATTAATCAAGTCCACAGGCACAGAAATAGAGGGTGAGTGGGTGACCACTGCAAAAAGTGTCTGGAAGGAAACTGCATTTACTTGAGTTGAAACAGGTAAGTGCCAAAGCTATAAGGATCATCCACACTCACATACTTTCTGGCTTCCTCAGCCAATGAAGACCAGGTGGGAAGAGAGAAGAGGGAGCAGAAAAACTGTGGAGGTGGGAAGAGGAGGGGTCTGGACAGGCTCTAGCCTTAGGTTACTCAATGTCTGGACAGGTAAGAAGACATCTCAGATGGTGGAAGAGGTCACAGAAAGGGGAGGGGAGGTGTGTGCATGGATCCAGAGGTTCTTGGGTTGGAAGGCACCTTGGAGCAAGTTTATCAAAATCCACCTGAGCCCATTTCTCAGATGAGGCAACTGAGGCCCATAAAGGTTAAGTGGCTCTTTCAAGTTTACAGAACTGGATAATGGGAAATCCACAAATAAAATCTCAGTCTACTTTTCAATGAAGTGTTCATCTTAAAACTTAATATTAATTCAGGGTGGGAGGTATGTGCTTTTCCTCTATTTCCAGAATTTGATTAAAATTTTTTTAAAATGAAGGGATTAGGAGTCAAAATTTGCCAGCAGACTCAGAAATATGCATATCAGAAATATCTCGGACTTCACTGGTGGCACAGTGGTTAAGAATCCGCCTGCCAGTGCAGGGGACACGGGTTCGAGACCTGGTCCGGGAATAACCCACATGCCGCGGAGCAACTAAGCCCATGTGCCACAACTACTGAGCCTTCGCTCTAGAGCCCGTGAGCCACAACTACTGAGCCTGTGTGCCACAACTACTGAAGCCCGTGCGCCTAGAGCCCGTGCTCCGCAACGAGAAGCCACCGCAAAGAGAAGCGCGTGCACTGCAACAAAGAGTAGCCCCTGCTCGCCGCAACTAGAGAAAGCCCACGCGCAGCAATGAAGACCCAACGCAGCCAAACATAAATAAATATATATATATATATCTTTACAATGCATCAAAATTAAAATAAAAAAGAAATATCTCTAAGCCCTCCTTAAAATAAATCAGAATTTTATTTAAAAACAAAAATCAACCCCTAGACACAATAGACTTGAAATTCTCTTGTTAGAAAAGGGATATGCTGGGGCTCATTAATTCCAAGCCAGGACTGTTTTCTGCCCAACTTCCTTTGGTGTGTATTTTCGTTTTTCGTGCTTGTACTTTTTGGGCACTGAGCCCGGTTCTCCGAGACTCCTGGGTACAGGCATTTGGAGAGCAGCTGCTGTCAGGCCTGTGTGCTGCAGCCATCCCACAGCAGAAAAAGATGACGATAAACCACCGTTTATTTCTAAGTGTAAACCTTTTAGTTACATAGAATGGTGATGCTCTAACTAGCTGGAATGTTCTAAGTGGTGACTTATCTTCTTTCCCCTGACAGGGAGGGGAGAGATGTCACTGCAGCCTTTCCAGGTGGGGAAGGGTCCTGGCTAAGGGCAGGGGTCCTCAGGACACACCAAGGCAGAGAGGAAGGATGAACAGTCTGAATGTGTTGGTTTCACTGTTGCACATGCCCCACCTCCACCCCAGATGATAAAGGGAGGAATTTTATCCATCTCTCTCTGATAATCCTTTAATTATTGACAAGGAGCCTTGACAAGATTGGGTGGTTTGCTGTTTCTTTCTGGAATTTCACATCCATGGTCAGTTGCCCAAGTTCAGCTTCACTGGCCACAAGGCACAATACTTGTAGATAAGAATGATAGTGTCAAACTCTGCAGTTATTTTTGCCCCCTTTGCTAGAATCACGTAGAATTTGAAGCTGTGCTATCAAAATAATGTGGCTTCATGTGGGTGCATGAGGGCATGGCCACACAGGAGATCTCTCTCTACATCCTACCTGGGGAGGGGAAGCAGAGTATCCTCCTTTACCTAATGTCCCACTCAAGGCTTGCAAAAATCAGGAAGGGGAAACACTGGGACACACGTTTATTCCACTGACTTCCTTCCTTTCTTCTTCCCCAAATTCCCAGGGTAGAAAAAGGTCAATCTTTTCTCTTACTTCCCTTGCTCAAGAGGCTCTTTCTTCCACTAAAGATATGGAAGAAAGCCCTATGGCTTTGCTGTCATAGTCAAGAGTATCATCTCTGTTCCTTCGTATGTTGAAGGAAGGAAACAGTGATCTTTGCAAAATCCTCTCTTCACAACAGCCTGGATTTCCAAGCTATCACCTGTTCCATGATCTGACTTTGCATGTAAAAAACTGATTATGTTCCCTTCCCAGGCTGATGGGCTTCTCAGGCTAACTGGAGACGTTCAGGGGCTCAGAAAGAAAAAACAGAAAAGCACAGTAAACATTTTCTAAATGTTACCTCTCTTACTTATAGATGCTACCCAGATGATGGACACTTACATGTTTTTCTTCTTTTGCCATTACAGATAATGCTGCAGGGACGGACATATATTTGCCCGCATGTGTGAATTTGTCCATAAGACAAAATCCTAGAAAAGAAATTGCTAAAAACTTTATATTTGTGGATAACATTTGCAAAACTTAAACCTCAAAGTGGAAGGGAGAGCGGAGGAGGAGTGAGAAGTAAAACTCTTTCAAACTGTGTAGGAGAAGAGACTCAGAAACATTACCAAAACAATTTATCCAGACACCACTCACATTTCCCATGCCAAATAAGAAACTCTTAGAGAAAAACATGAGGTACATGCTCTTTCATTTCAAGAGGGCAGATTTCTCGTTCAGTTTCCCATTCAGTTCATAGTTCCAGGTTATCTTGGATCATGTTCATTTGCCCTTCAAATTTTCTTTCTTTAAGATGACTGAAAAAATTGCTAATGGGATACCACAGCTTTAGACTCTAGGTCACTGGTTTTCATATCAGGCAGGCCCACAGCAATGTTTCCAATAGAAAATAAATGAATAACTAGACTATCACAGTGGTGACTTATTCTCCTCCAGCTGATTTCC
Source organism: Mesoplodon mirus (assembly GCF_964341445.2). Classification (NCBI taxonomy): domain Eukaryota; kingdom Metazoa; phylum Chordata; class Mammalia; order Artiodactyla; family Ziphiidae; genus Mesoplodon; species Mesoplodon mirus. Next base: position 69,133,930 of record NC_138982.1, read on the forward strand.
TTCTCAAGCTCATTCCTATTTCTTCCCTTTTTGTTAAATCAACACTTTTAATTACAAACCCTGATATGAAATGTTCATTATGTTTTCATTGTTGTAGGGTGGTTTCCCTAATGTTTTAGGCTCAGCTTTCTCATTTTAAACTCTCCTCATTTTCTCTCTCACTTCTTAAATATCTTTTCCTTAGTCACCTCGCCGCCATACTTTACTTCTCCTTTATCGAGTTCTGTCCACTGTGGGTCATTCTGTCACCTGGGCATACATACATATATTTGTCTCTCTTTCTTTTAGTCATAATTCATTGACTGCCTAAATTGCAAACCGCTCTTACATTCTTCTAGCTTTTTCCCCATCACTATGCTCACCTATAATTTTTTTTCAATGATCATTTTACCTGTCGTCACTATTTACCAGTTTGCATTTATGCTATGTCCTAGTAAAATTTTCTACAGGATTACAGTTGGGGAAGGGAAGGAACAACAGAAGTAAGTGACATCCTCCTTAGCTCTGTTGAAGAAATTAAACCAGAAAAATACTATATTCAATCTTTTTTGTGAACATTCTTTGATAGGTGGCATTGCTCTTGTCCTTTGACCAAAACTAAAGATCGAATCAAAATATTTTCAGAAATTGTGGGATGACTCAGTTAGCTAAGGAGGACATCACTGCTGATGTACAGATAATACAATTATCTCAAGACAAGGACATAAACCTCTGAGTCAGATGCCCTCACAATTGAATTTCTCAAGAAATTCAGAAACTTATTACAGGAACCATGTTGCACTCCAAAACAGAGACTATACTTTTTTTTTTTTAACCAGAGCATAAAAGCATAATCTCTCAGAAATGTCTACGTGATTGAGTTTTATGCAAATCAAATCACCATAGACTAAGGTCTCTGCATACCCATTTCCTAAGATAACAATGTAAAATCTCCTAGAAGGAGAGAAGAAATAAATATGATTTTTATAAGGCGTAGTCTACCATATGTTTTTGAGCACTGCCTGAATGCAGGAACATAGACTGCTGGGAGGGGAGTAGAAAGTCAAGTGGTGTGAGAGGACCCAGGAAACAAGGAGCAGGAATAATGAAAAAAGAAATTCCTTCCAAGACTTCAGAGGAAGCAATTCTTGCCTCTCTTCACCACCTCTCCTTAGCATCACCTTCCCATCCCCATATGGACCCCTGCTCCAATCCCATCCCTCAGTCTTATGAGGCTGTGTGTATGTACAGGTTTGGTTTTTACAGGAACTTGTCCTCTCTGGCCCTCTGGTCTAGCCATCCTTGTGCTGAAGGTTAATGTTAACAAAGACAGAAGAGCCATATGTTGACCCCCATGGTACTGGCAGCTAGAAAATGAGGCTAAAATGGTTAGTCATCACAGTGCTTAAATAACCCCACACTCACACTGGGCCTTGGAGTGTCATTCACAGCAGTAGAAAAAAAATACACTCAACCCGGAAGTGCATGGATTTCAAGTTCAGGGCTTAGTATGTATCTTGAGTACGGTGAAGAATTTTGATCTCCAATGTCTTTTTAGATTTCTGGCTGATTCTGGGAATATTTTTCTTTCGCTTAAGCCAGGATTGTGCCACTCCAGGGCTAGCAGGCTTCCTTACCTGACAGGAGCAGTGGCTCTGACAACCAAATGACTTGCAGGGGCCCTGCAGTTGAGGGGTCTGCAGATCCTGCTGTGATGGCATCTCATCTCAACCTAAGCTAGGTCACGCTGTCCTGGCTCCACTCACACCTCCGGAAATGGAATTTGAAGCAGGCCATGCAGTTTTTCTCATAGTCAATAAGACACCCACCTACACTGAAGTCCTCAAGACTAGAACTGCTAAAAGCTGAGAGTGCAGTTGTTTTTCTGCCATTGACCAGCTAATATGAAGTCCTTAATATCTGTTTAAAAATGACTAAATTATCCAAATAAGTGAAAATATTTCAGATGTTTCAGATTTCAAAACAATCTGCTTCTTGTGTCAATCCCCCATTAGCACCAACCTGCTATGAGGGGAAAAACAGATAAAGAAGGATAATATTTTAATAATGTTAGCTATGATATTAATTATTATTAAATGAATAATATTAATTCATGTAAATTAAATGCATGCACACAAAACAATATGCATTTTTAAGAAGATACACAAACAAAAATTTACTCATTAAACAAGCTGAAATAGTTGTCTATAAGTAAGGAGGAGAAAGAAAAAGGGCATAGGGATAAAAGGAAATTGCCTATTAAGTAACTTAGTAAATAAATAATAAATAATTAATACTTAAGTAACAAATTAAATTAAACATTCAAGGGAATCATATATATGAAAAAAGAAACCCTTGGACTGGAGGATGGAACAGGAAGTCTTGGAGAAGCAAGACAGATGGCCAGTGATGAGTGTTCCTAGGAAGGACCCCTGCACACTACCTACACCCAGGCATAGTGTGGAGAGAGGAGGAAATAATGGTAAGGCAACACCCTTCCCAGGTGCAGCTCAGGGAGGAGCAAGCCTTGGAGAGAGGACCCCCTGCCTTGCAGGGCTGGTGAATAGAAACCAATGTCTACAGAGAGCCCACCACAGGTTCACAGCCTCTGAGCAAGACCTAAGATGCAGAAGACCTTTGCCCCTGTGGTTAAGAGCCAGGAAGACATGGCAGAGGAAGGCAAGCAGGCCTGAGCAAGCCTTGTTGTAAGAACAAGAAGGATACCACAGCAGATGCCAGAGGAGGCTGATGATCAGAGGCCAGCTGGGAGCTCAGACATCTCAGCAGATGCTGACAGGAAGAGATGATGCTTGGGGACCAGATGGGTTGATGGACTGTTCAGCAGATACCAGCCTGGGCAGATGAAACCCAGAGACCTAATGCTTCCACCACCTTCCATAGATGCCCTGACTCTGCAAAGTTTCTGAGTACTTAGAAGTAGCCTTTGTGAAAAGGTTGGTGATGGAAGAAAATCTTGAATTGACTGAGAAAACAAAGGAATATATGTATCCTGACTGATTAAGCTTTTCCCATTAGGAAACACTAGGCAACATGGGACCATGAACTAGAAATTAAATAATTCAGTTGGTGGACTGAGAATTCATTCCTTCTACAATAATAACCAAATTTCTCCTGTGAATGACACGGGTCAACTTCTTCATGTGAGAAACGTTGGAAAATGATCACAAGCGAGTTTTGCAGGTCAATAGTAGATCCTGAAAACTTTAAAGAAAAGCAAATTCATGTACCAAGAAACATGAGGGGAGATGTGGCAACTGACGGAAAGGATACATACACAGTTTGTAGTTAGAAGGCTAGGGTTGGATCCAAGATCTTGCTCAGTGACCTTGGGCAAGTCGTTTAGATTCTCCCTTGCCTTTATTTCCTCACTTATAAAGTAGAAATGATAAAAATAATGCCTATTTCACAAATCTTCTATGAGGATAAAATGATATAATATATGCAAAAGTGCTTTGTAAACTATAAAAAACACATACCTCTTATTCATCATCATTTTTATCATCATCTGTGAATAATAAGCAGCCTTATAAAAAGCATTTGTATAGATTCTTAACATCTAATATATTCATAGGAAAGAATTTATGCACTGGAAAAATCTGACTTATCTGCTCTGTTTTGATCTCCTTTAAAGAATCACACTCTCCAAAATCAATTATTAAATGGATGAGCAAAATGAATGTTCAATGACTAAAATAAATTAAGGATAAGATTAAAAATTTAAGTCTAACTTTAGAATCATGAAGTTACACATATTGTTTTCTTTATGATCAACATCTCTTGCCAGCTTTTAAAATAGTGAAATATTTATTCTATCAAAATCTTTCTAGAATATTAAAAGCAATCACCCGAAGTCATAGAAAATTTATACTAACCTTCTTGCTGAAATTCTAAATATCATCTATGAATAATATTTCACATTCAATCAAACATCAAAAATATGGCAATGACAAAGTGAGCTGAAAATTACTTTTTATTTATTCTGTATTATCTAAGCATCATATAGGTACAAAAATGACCTTGAAAATGAAAGTGCAGCAATTTTTTTAAGGAAGTAAACTCAGAATTTGGTGAAGAAGTAAGTCACTATACTTTTTGGTAGAATAAAATTCATATATTTTCTTTTTAAATATATGAACTGACCAGAACAAGATTATGACATACCTGCAAGACATTCAGGAAGAGATGTTAAGTCTAGAAGTGGAAATTGGGTTCTTATCCTCCTATTAGGGACTTGAGAGTCATCTGTATATGGGTACATATTTAATACCCTAGGGTAGATGAGAAATACAGTGGAGGTCTTTGGGGGAACTGCTTTAATGAATGGATATAAACACTTCACACTTAATGCAGCAGAGTTTTTTTCCTCTGTGCTCTTCTAGCCTTTGGTGTTTCCTATTACACTGTCTTCTAATAATCTGTTTGTCTCCTGCTGCAACCTGAATATGAGAAGATGCAGAGCAAAGCTGCTTTTCTACTGCCTCTGTGCCTCAGTGTTGGATACTTCCATATAAATACATGTTCCTAAGCTACATTAAAGATGCTTGAAAAGACAATCCACAGAATGGGAGAAAATATCTACAAATGAAGCGACTGACAAGGGATTAATCTCCAAAATATACAAACAGCTCATGTAGCTCAATATCAAAAAAACAAACAACCCAATCAAAAAATGGGCAGAAGATCTAAATAGACATTTCTCCAAAGACATACAGATGGCCAAGAGGCACATGAAAAGATGCTCAACATCACTAATTATCAGAGAAATGCAAATCAAAACTACAGTGAGGTATCACCTCACACGGGTCAGACTGGCCATCATCAAAAATCTACAAACAGTAGGGCTTCCCTGGTGGCACAGTGGTTGAGAGTCCACCTGCCGATGCAGGGGACATGGGTTTGTGCCCCGGTCCGGGAAGATCCCACATGCCGCAGAGCAGCTAGGCCTGTGAGCCATGGCCACTGAGCCTGTGCGTCCAGAGCACTGCTCCGCAACGGGAGAGGCCACAACAGTGAGAGGCTCGCGTACCGCAAAAAAAAAAAAAAAAAAAAAAAAAAATCTACAAACAATAAATGCTGGAGAGGGTGTGGAGAAAAGGGAACCCTCCTACACTGTCGTGGGAATGTAAATTGGTACAGCTACTATGGAGAACAGTATGGAGTTTCCTTAAAAACTAAAAGTAGAGCTACCATATGATCCAGCAATCCCACTCCTGGGCATATATCTGGAGAAAACCATAATTTGAAAAGATATATGTGGTATACATGTGTGTGTGTGTGTGTGTGTGTGTGTGTGTGTGTGTAATATTACTCAGCCATAAAAAAGAATGAAATAATGCCATTTGCAGCAACATGGTTGGACCTAGAGATTGTCATACTGAGTGAAGTAAGTCAGACAGAGAAAGACAAATATATGATATCACTTATATGTGGAATCTAAAAAAATGGTACAAATGATCCTATTTACAAAACAGAAATAGAGTCACACATATAGAAAACAAACTTATGGTTACCAAGGGGGAAAGTGGGGGAGGAATAAGTTGGGATATTGGGATTGACATACACACACTACTATATATAAAATAGATAACTAATGAGAACCTACTGTATAGCACAGGGCACTCTACTCAGTACTCTGTAATGACCTATATAGGAATAGAACCTAAAAAAGAGTGCATATATGTATACATACAACTGATTCACTTTGCTGTACAGCAGAAACTAACACCACATTGTAAATCAACTATACTCCTATAAAAATTAATTTAAAAAAAACTTGCTTGAAAGAGGTATAAATGAAAAGGCAACCCAAAGAATGGGAGAAAATATTTTCAAATCATATATATGGTAAGAAATTAATATCTAGAATAAATAAAGAACTGCTACAACTCAACAACAACAACAAAAGCAAACAATCTGTTTTAAAAATTAACAATAGGCTTGAATAAATGTTTCTCTAAAGAAAATATACAAATGGCCAATAAGGACATGAAAAGATGCTCAATATCACTAATCATTAGGAAAATGTAAATTAAAACCACAATGATATACCACCTCACACCCATTAGAAGGGTTATATATAAATTTTTTAAGGTAGTGGCAAAAATGTAGAAAATTAGAACCTTATGCATTGCTGGTGGGAATGTATTAATAAAACAGTGCAGCCACTATGAAAAACAGAATGATGGTTCCTCAAAAACTTAAACAGAATTACCATATGATCTAGCAATTCCACTTCTGGGTATATATACCCAAAAGAATTGAAAGCAGGCACTCAAACAGATATTTGCACACCCATGTTCAAAGCAGCCAAATCATTCACAATAGCAAAAAAGTGAAAGCAACCAACTGTCCATCAACAGATGAATAAGCAAAAATGTTGTCTATACATACAATAGAATGTTATTCAGCCTTAAAAAGGAAGGAAATTCTGACTCATGCTGAAACAGAACAGGGCCCTATGGTCCTTGCCCCCAATGTCTTCAGCCTGCTTTTTGTCTATGGAAAAACTTTAGCCAAAGAGTAAGTTTAATCAGAGAAGTGAGAAAATGCAGAAACAAAGGAAAACAGTCCAACAAGACTAAATAATAATAGTTTAGTCATTAAGTACAGTCAACGACTTTAGTTCCTTCTCAAGGGCTATAGATAAAATTCTGAGCCATATCCTGTGAGCTGTCTTATAGATACTGAAACCCCCAGCAGGTGGAAGAAGGTAAACTACATGATGACCAGACCATAGCCATGACATAAGCTGCCACAATTCTGAGAACTGGCCTCAAGGAAATGGGAACAAACTGACCCTGGAACTGAAGATTAACTGTACTTAAAACAATCAAATTGACACTGATTAGACCACTGCATGCCCAATTTCAAGATGACTGTCAGACCTGACTGTACTGTTTCTTCAAGTAGCCCCCTCCCTTCACCTAAAAGAGCTCTTGCCCACTGATTGTCAGTGGGGCAGTTGAGTGGGAGTCGGCCTTTGGACAGGAGTCCCCCCCCACTCCCCCACCCCCATTGTTGCTGGCATCTGAAATAAAGCAAACTTTCCTTTCCACCAACCTTGCCTCTTTATTGGCTTTTGAGTGGTGAGCAGTCAGACCCCACTTTCGGTAACAGTGCTACAGCATGAATGAACCTTGAAGACACTATTCAAAGAGAAATAAGTCAGTCACAAAAAGACAAGTATTGTGTGATTCCACTTATATGAGATCTCAAGGTATCTTCGTCAGTTTGGGCTACTATAACAAAATACCATAGACTTGGTAGCTTATAAACAACACATACTTATTTCTCGCAGCTCTGGAGGCTGAGAAGTACAAGATCAAGGCACTGGCAGATTTGGCATTGATAAGACCCCATTTCCTGGTTCATAAACAGCCATCTTTTCACTGTGTCCTCACAAGTCTCCTTCTCTGGGGTCTCTTTTATAAGGGCACCAATCCTATTCACGAGGGCTCCGCCCTTATGATCTAATCACCTCCTAAAGTCCCCACCTCCATAAACCATCGCAATGGAGATTAGATTTCAACATATGAATTTGGGAGGGAATCTGAATTTAGTCTATAGCACTAGGATAGTCAAATTCATAGAAACAGAAACTAGAATGATATTTGCCAGAAGCTGAGGGGAGGGGGATTGGGAAGTTTTTGTTTAGTGAGTATGGAGTTTGGGAAGATGAAAAAGTTCTGGAGATAGATGGTCATGATGGTTGCACAACAATGTGAATGCACTTAATGCCATTGAACTGTAGCTTAAAAATGGTTAAAATTGTAATTTTTATGTTATAATGCACAGTAAAAAAAAAAGTGCAAAGATGTTTGAAAATGTCCTTAAGTAGATTTAAACATTTTCTCACAATCTTGTGTATAGGTTAATTTTTTCTTACCCAACCCTTTCTCCGTAGTTTAAGCAAAGGTAAAATTCTATATAGCCTTTTTTAGTGAATACTTATGGCCCATCTATAGACTAAAGTGTTTTAGAGCTCAGAACAGAAAAGTCTTCCTCCTAACAAGAAGACTTGCTTCATATTGACTTTACTCCCAAATACTTTACCTCTAAAAATTGCAAATTACCTTAAAAATTGCAAGTTAGGGGGACTATGCACATGGTTAGTACAACAGTAAATACTTATAAAGAATCAACCAATCACAGGATTTGTAATCCTCCCCTAGTCCCCTCTACTAGTTCAGTTCTTAGCACATAGTTGTTTCTCAATAAATAACTGTAGAATTAATTACATCAGTTAATAAATTCACTGCTTAATAATTAGGTGTTAAATGAATGGCCTTCAAAAACTGACACCATCCGCATCATTATCACCACTCAGGCCCTTCTCAAGAGATCTGGATCATATTTCCAATTACCCCTGGATACTTGAGCTCAGATGTTCTACAGGAAGACAGAAGGAAGGGGGGGAATGGTAAATTAGGAAGGAGTGAAAACAGGTAACAGAATAAAGCAGTTTGTTTTGGCTTCACAGGCTCACAAATTTCTCTATGCCTTTTAGTCCTTCAGAAAACCAAATGGAAAGTGTTCAAGATTTTTCTCTTTAAAAAAGAAGGAAAGGCTGTAAATGAATAAATAAAAATGCCAAGAGTGATTATTTGGTTGGACAGTGGATTAATGAGTGTGTTTGTTTTTCTTTTCATATATATATATTTTAAATTTATTTTATTTATTTATTTATTGTTGGCTGCGTTGAGTCTTTGTTGCTGCACGCGGGCTTTCTCTAGTTGCAGCGAGCAGGGGCTACTCTTCGTTGTGGAGTGCAGGCTTCTCATTGCGGTGGCTTCTCTTGTTGCAGAGCACAGGCTCTAGGTGCATGGGCTTCAGTAGTTGTGGCACGCAGGCTCAGTAGTTGTGGCTCGTGGGCTTAGTTTCTCTGTGGCATGTAGGATCTTCCCGGACCAGGGCTCGAACCCATGTCCCTTGCATTGGCAGGCAGATTCTTAACCACTGGGCCACCAGGGAAGCCCCAGTGAGTGTGTTTTTATTTGCCTTTTTACAGTTACAGTTTTTTATTGGTTCTCAGGAGCATATATATATATATATGTATCATCATTTGTTCTTATAAGGCCTCTCTCTTGTCCATTTTTTTCTCTTTTACTCCCATTCCTTTCCCACAGGAAACCATGGTATTGTGTAACAAAATGCATATGACTGATCTGATATGTATTTTTTAAATTACATAAATGGTATTGTGGTTATTTCTTTCATTTTTACTTTTTTCATTCAGAACTATATTAAGATCTGTCTATGATGTGTGCAAACCCTGTCTGTTGTTTCTAACAGCTTCATAGTGTTCCAATTTATCACTTTTATAATTTAAAAAAACTTTTAAAATAATTTTTAAAGGCTTTCTTTTTAAAGCAAATTTGGGAAAATCAGGGTAAAATAAGCAATAGACAACTGAAGCCCATTACATTAGACAGTTCTTTAAATTCTGCCCTATATAATGATAATGAATCAATTTTCCACATAAGGAATTAAAGACCCATTGATAAATGTTCGTTATTTTAACAAACTCTCCAGGTTGTGCTCTGCTTTTATATGGATCATGCAGTAACCTGGTCATTAATGCCAAGATATCAAATGTTTCTCCTGGGGAAGTTCCAGAAATTTTAAAAATAAAACCTTGGAGAAAAAGGATAAGAGCAAACATCTGATGGGCCAATTCATTTAAACATTCAGTCCAATTGAAGTTTTGACTAGACTAACCAACTGAAGGATGGTCCTATGATATGCAATGCTATGCTGATATCAGATGAATTCTTAAACCACAATATTTTCACTGGTCTGCTGGTCATATAAGATTATGTCCTAATGGAAATACCAGGCCTACCATTCTCTTAGATTGAAAGCCCAATTTAGTTAAATAACTAGAGAAGAAATTTTTTCCTCCTCTCTAAATGAACCAAACATGCTCCTTGCTTCAGCAGGGCTGGATCCTAGGTTGAAACACCCACTTTGGGGTGCATGCTCAAGGTGTTATGTCAGAATCAAGAAGACTCAGAAGCAGTTCAACATCACAAAGCTAGAAAAAGGAGTCATGAAGGAGTCAAGTCAGATCACGAAACTGGGATCAGAAACACCAGAGAGCAGAATCTGGAATGAAGAAAACACAGCAGTGTAGATTTAACCAGGCCTCAAACTAGTATCCTCGTTTCTCTCCTCCCTTTCTTCTTCCCCCATCTCATCCCCGTGAGAGTGTATAATTACTTATATAATAAGTATATTATATGTATACTTTCTAATATTTTATATCTTAAAAATAATTATTCATCAGTTTCTCCAATTACTTACATGTTTAAATGCCTAGGCTTTTATAATCTGTCGATGATGGAGACTTAATTTTGTTTTCTTCACAATTTTTATAATTACTTTATTTTTCTTTTTTTCATGATAACTATAACCATTTAGAAGTTAGAGTTTCCTTTACTTAAAACTTCATCCCATTTTGGAAGTTTTTATAAAGAATGGGGTAAGAAATATTTAGTCTGCAAATCCCAAACCACTAGCTCCTACCTTCAACCTGCACATAAAATTGTCCAATAAAGAACTTCTATGAAAGGAACTAACAATTCAGGTCATCTCTATCTAAAAGGTTAGAATAGGTAACATCTATCAAATCCCAACAACGTTCCAGACACTGTTCTAAGGTCTTTACCTGCGTTCACTTAATCCTCACACCACATTAAGAGAGAGGTTCTCTGACTATCCCATTTTACAGACGAGGCTGAGAAACTTGCCCAAGGTCACCCTGCTCATTCAGTGGATGGCTGGGGTTTCACCAAAGCCCATCTTCTTAATACTGAACTTAAGAAAGTAAAGGATTCTAGCACAGAAAACCTCTCTGCAGTTATTATTTCCAAGGAAATTTCACCAATATCAAGATGAACTTTTTTTTTCATGTTTATTGGAGTATAATTGCTTTACAATGTTGTGTTAGTTTCTGTTGTACAACAAAGTGAATCAGCCATATGTATACATATGTCCCCATATCCCCTCCCTAATGAGCCTCCCTCCCACCCTCCCTATCCCACCCCTCTAGGTGGTCACAAAGCACCGAGCTGATCTCCCTGTGCCATGCAGCAGCTTCCCACTAGCCATCCATTTTACATTTGGTAGTGTATATATGTCAGTGCTACTCTCTCACTTCACCCCAGCTTCCCCTCCCCTGCCACCCGTGTCCTCAAGTCCATCTCTACATCTTCTTCTTTATTCTTGTCCTGCAACTAGGTTCATCAGTACCATATTGTTAGATTCCATACGTATGTGTTAGCATACGGTATTTGTTTTTCTTCTTCTGACTTACTTCACTCTGTATGACAGACTCTAGGTCCATCTACCTCATTGCAAATAACTCAATTTTGTTCCTTTTTATGGCTAATATTCCACTGTATATATGTGCCATATCTTTATCCATTCATCTGTCGATGGACATTTAGGTTGCTTCCATGTCCTGGCTATTGTAAATAGTGCTGCAATGAACATTGTGGTACATGTATTCAAGGTGAACTTTGCTTTACACCTCTAAGAACAGCTAGTGACTTTCATTATAAAAAGCAGTAAAGAGTCTTGCACCAAATATAAAATGATATATGTGTTGAACTGTGCATATGACAATATACCTCTCATTGACAAAAATGGCAAGTTTGGATACTAGAGCAAAATGGAAATTTATAATAGGAACCCTGAAGAGCTTTAGACTATGTGGCACTAATAAGAAGCAACATTAATCCTATTATGCAAATTCCCTCTTGGTTCCTAAAACAGGTCAAACAAAGAATGTTACTCCTGAAAACTAGATTTCATCCTCTCATAAACTGACTAGTTGATAAAGTTAATGAGAAAGAAGTAAACCCAAGTCTCACTCTCTCACCTGCTTATTAGAACCTAAAAACCTCAAATTTCACTGTTAGCCAGGAGATATCAATATACCTTCTGCTGTGGACAATTTTCTGAGTTTTGGCTTCCAGCAGCTATTTCTGCCCTCTCTGGTAAGAATATTCAGATTTTTTCTTGGGGGGACCACTCCTTCCCCTTGTCTCTCTCATATGGTTCAGGTGGGAATGTAGTCAAGGCCTGACAAATTAGCAGAGTCTACCTGAACATGCACAGTAACTGGTTAAAGGATGGGATATGACTCAAGACAAGCCAGTCACAGCCAACAGATGTCAGCCCTAGAACTTATGCTGGAATTCCAGAGAAATCAGTACTCTTCTTCCATTGATTTCACTAATCTAGAAAAAAGCAAGTCATGAGAATATTTGTTAACTCTTAAGGAGAAACTGATTGAGAATAAAAACAACCCAAGAGAAAGCAGGACTGAAGAAAGCACAGTCAGATTCCTGGCAACATCATTTGAGTACGTAGATCCAGACATACTGAACACAAATACCCCTGGACTATTCAGGTATATGACACAGACACGCATGCACACACAACATATGTGTACACTCATATTCACTTTTTTTTCTGCATAAGCTAGTTCGATTTGGCTTTCTCTGCCTTTCAACAAAAAATTTCCTTCTAAATTACGAGTTAAAAATCATTAAAATTATGGCATGAAAAAAGAGGATATGGCATTATAGGGGAGGAAAAATATATATTTCCTCTACCCATCTTAGATTCTCAGGCTGGGGCCCTGTGTGTTAGACTGACAAAAGACAGATTAACAAAGAAAAAGGAACAGAAGTTTATTAACATGTGCATCGTGCATACACACAGGAGCACTCAGTGATGAGTAATTCAAAGGGATGGTTAGAACTTGCTCATATAGAAGCTTAGCAAAGAACAGTAATTTTTTAGAGAGGTGACAAGAGGACTTTGAGCCTCTAGGGGCAGCAAATTATGGGAAGGCAAATATATGGGGAAACTGATAGAAGATAAGGGCTATTTAGTAAGGTCTGCTTGTATAGACTCTTTTTTTGGTGTCATCCATCTCCAGTGATAAGGTTGTTATTCCCTTCCTGGTATGAGGAATGGTGGTGGGGGAGACACCTTCATAAGGGAAATTTATATTCTACTCTCGAGCAGATAGGGGGAAGGCAGAGAGCTTTTAATCAATTGCCTTCAGCTCAAAATAATCCTATGACAAAGTAGTATATTTTGGCGTGTTATACTCTGAACCCCTTCATGGTAGAGGTGAGGGTGCACAGTGAAGGACCCAGGCCAACACTCAGTACAGAACCCAAGCAAATTCTGCTGCCTACTACTTCTACCCCCTCTTCTCAAATGTTTATACAAATAACACTTGTTTACAAGGAACAGCAAAGGCAACCTTGCATGGGAAAAGGAATCACTCAAGGACAGACTGAGCAGCATATCGATATGGTGGGGACAAGTGGACCCCATGTGATTTTCCCTGAAGATAACAGGGGATGGGGAAGATGATGGGCTCAATGTCTAAGACCATGATTTCAGGACACCTCAAATATCAGCTGGAAGAACCACCTCCATTTTTGCTAGGCTGTCTCCTTGATTTAATGTCCTAGGTGGGTACTGTCCCCACTTCTTTCTACCCAAACCCTGATAAGCCCCTCTCCATTTCTAATGGATGATTCTGCTTTGGGAAGTTTTTTCTTCTCCAGACACAATTCTGGAGCAAGTAGACCCCACAGGTTCAGAAAGACCACACTGCCTGGAGACACCATGCTGCAGCCTGCTCTGTCTCCACTGCTACTTTTACTAGTTGTGATTAGTCACCCCATCACCCATGATAAACTACAAGAGGAAGGATCCCTAAATGATTCTATGGAATTGGTGCAATGCTATAGCACAAAGGTCTATAGTCTCTCCAGTACTATGAGAAACGATAGATAGCTGGGGGTGGATGAAAGGAATAAAATCATTACCTTAACAAAAAGTCTTTTATTTCAAAATTTAGAGGAGCAAATTCCTTCTGTGAACTCAGTAAAACCCACCTCTAGAGGGTTAAAGAACACCTCCTTTGAATCCATAGAAAACCATAATCTTTGTAAATGGTGGCACTTTATCAAGATGTTGAGTCAAACTGAGAGATCTAGGTCTAGAACAAAGCCCACAGGTGGAGTTAAACCCAGCTTCCTCCTCCCCCTGCTCTAACGTCTCCGTGGCTCCCACTCTCCACCTCCCTCCCAAATCAACTGTGAGGGAAATGTCTCAATGCTTTCTACTTTTACTTCTTCAAATCCATTTCTGACTTGATATTTCTTAATTCTGATCTGTTTTCCAGGTCATCTCTTCAATTTCCAAATGATTTATAATCTTTAGAATTCTCCTCTAGAAAGTGGTCAGGTCTATTAATCACCACTTCCATGTCTTCACTTTATCTCTGCTTCATGCAGCCTTGAAACAGAGCTGGTGAATTTTATATTCATTACACTTATTGCTGCCCTAAATGCCTTTAGCCTTTTACTAATATCTGAACATGTCTGTCTAGGAGAACTTAAGAAATAATAGCCAGAATCTTTATAGCATGATACAGATTTACAACATTTCTTGAAGTGTGGTCTTCCCTCCTGAATCAGAATCATGTAAAAACCCTGGTTTTGTTCTTGTTGTTGTTGTTGTTTTTAAAAAAGGAGATTCCTGGAACTCTCACCAGATATACTGAGGGAATAAGGCCCAGAAATCTGCAAATTGAACCAGCAGGATATGATTCTGATGTACTCTAAAGCCTGAGAACCAGATGCCTGTGTATTGAAAAAGGAGTAAAAACTAATGAAATAATCCTCAAGTTAAAGAATCAAGGAATAGGCATGTATCAGTCAGAATAAACTAAGTTATGCTGTGGTGACAACTGGCCTTCATATCCAAGAGACTTGAAACAAAACTTTCTTCTTTGTTCACATTATATGTCCAGCATGCATTGATGCTGATACAGGTGAAGGTGAGAAGAGAGCTCTGTTCCATATTTTCTCACTGGTTCCCAGGCTGATGGAGGCTCCACCATCTGGAACATTCCCGGTTGCAGCGGCATGGACAAGACAAAGCTGGAGGTCTCCCACTAGCGATGAAATGCTCTCCTAGGGAAATGACACACATTACTTCTGCCTATAAATCATTGGACAATACTGGTCTCATGGTCCCACCAAACTGTAAAATGGGTTGGAAAGTGCAAACCTCTTACACACCCAAAAGGTGAAAAGAACTAGATATGGGTGAGCATTAGCAATGTCTCCCACAAGGAAGCATCTCATTTCTGAAAGATGAAAAGTGAGGACGGAGAAGTTAAGCTACTTTCACAAATCCATGCTGAAGTCGATACCGGAAACCTTCCTCTCTCAATTCTCTCCACCAGTTTCAAGGAGGTAAATATTTCTTACAATCCTTCCTATTTCAGCAGAGTTTTGCTAAAGTGCCAGTTATTGCAGAGGACAGACAGTATTGAAATTTAAATGTCATCATTTTCTTTCCGAAGCAGGTTGTCTAGTGTGTAAACAGAGAAAAGAAACCAGTTTGCAGCCTTTTCTCTGAATTATCAGAGGAACATATTACATGGGTGTGTCCTGCTCTGTTGTACCATCTGAGGACTTCAATCAAACTGTTACTTGAGCACCTACTATTTGCCCAGAAAATGCTAGGCATCTTCCAATAGCATCAAAAGAAGTCTGTCTGCCACACTGATCAACTCACTCAGTCCTTCAGAGGGAAAAGTTGTTCCTGCTTCTCTCACTGTTCATCCCTCCTTTCCATTTTAATGGACACCAGCCTGGATGCCTGATCCCAGACACAGTCATCAGGGCACATACCTGCCATAGCACCAGGTAACCACAGAACCATGTCCCAGATCTCTGGAAGCATAAGCCAGAGGTTTAGTGTCTCCAGTTCAGGAGAACTGCCTGGGGCCAGAATCGGGAACATATTTGCTCAGCACAAAAAGAAGGACCCATGGGGTGCATGTGTGTCCCTCTGCCATGATAGGACTTTTTCCATATACTTTCTGAGATAGATGAGAGACTCAAGGCAGATAACAGCTTTGATGATGAAACAAATTGCAAGTGATGACTTCTAGTTCCATATGGGATAAGGTCAAAAGATAATGTTGTTAGGTCACAAATGGCAACAAACCAGATTCAGCTCCTTCTGATCTACATATTTTTGAAAAAGATGAAAAATATCATTCATTTTTCCAGTGATTACCACAAGTAAAAGAGTTCCCAATCTATCTGATTATAGCTGTTATTCTCTTCCCTTGAGCACAAACACATCTGTCTTTGTCAGAAGCAGTTTGCTGGTTCAACGTGAGCTCGTTTCTCAACCTACAAGACCCCTGCTTTCCATTATCGTATCAAATGGCTTTCGATAGAAAAGTCGACATTAAGCATCACTCTAGTAATGTCAGTAGTATCAAAATTACCAATATCATATCATATCAGGTAAACAATTCTATCTATAAACTCTGAAGCTGCTATCCTGACAGTTACCTCTAAGTATAAAATTTTAGCATTATTCCATGGTGTCTGCTAATCGTGATATTATTTCTTGCTATCAACACAAGTTTCTGTGATTTGAATTCTAGCACATTTTCACACCAAAGTCAAGCCTTGCTATTGTAAGTTCCTTGCAAGCCCACATCAAGCAATAGTGTTTTAGCTGTGATGTTCTCAAGATATCCTCTAAGAATCCCCCCTTAATGAAGTCCTCATATGCAAATCTTCATGACTTCCCTCAGGGCTCTGTAGCAAGGCTCCGGTAAACTTAAACTAAGCAGCATGCAACACATGCTGTATCTTCCTATTACTTCTGAGACCATTTGTCTTATCTCCTTTCTAATGTTTGCTCCTGCTTTTCACTGTATTAGAGACTGGTACTTAAATGAAAATGGAGGGAAAAAAATAAACCAAAGCATTTGTATTGATTTCTTTTGATCTGGGTCCTCAATCAAACTGCAGGTCTAATGTTTGCCTTTTCAAAATGCTTTTTCACCCATTTTCTCTCCTCTGCCCCATTCCATGAATCCAGACTCCTTACTTTCCTCTTCCATTAAAAGTCTATTACCTACTCTGTGTATTTTTGTAAACTGAGGAGTCAGCAAAATCTCTCAGTATTGTTTCATTTACCCTTCAATTAAATTTAGACATGAGATAAACCCTATTATGACTTTGACCTGAAACCACCATGGGACCTGGAAACAAATTTTTAAATTTCTCTTTGCTCTGTTATCTATATTGGCTCCAAATGAAAGAGCTAAATTTAATTTTTCCCAAGAAAACAACAATTTTTTTCACCAAGTTTTATTCTTAAAGCCCTTGAAAGTTTTTAATAGATTTAGTAGCAGGAGAGGGGTAGAGGGAAGGGTGGCTAATTATCAAAAACAACAGAAAAATAAGTGTTTTTCTTACCACTAGAATTGTATATACCTCCCCACTAGTTCCCACCTCTAATGTGGGAAAGGAAGGCTTCAGAGCAAAATCACAGAATGTTAGAGCCAGGTGAGATCTTCATTTCAGGACCATCCAGAACAGCCTCATTTGGTACATGTGAAAACAGGTTCATAATGTACTGTCACCTTAATGGTGATAAACACCAAAGAAATAAAGCTAATGTTGAGCACTTACTATCAGCTAAACACTTTACCTACATTATCTCACTAAGACTCACAACAGCCGTTACAGCCAGGTCCTTTCAGGAGCTCCATTTTAAAGGCATAAGAGGTTAAATAACTCCAAAGTCACACAGCTAGTAGGTAAGTGGCAGAATCAGGGCTGTGATTCCAGAGCCACGGCCCTACCTCCAAGCCCTGACACTGGCTGCCAATTTCCTGAAGGTCCCCAAACTATGAGGTAATAATAAACTCCCTTCCTCCCTCCTTTGAAATTAGCTAAAGGAGTGTCTTTCCAGGCTTCATCACAGGGGTGTCTGTGAGGTCAAAATTATTTTCATGTTAATACTAAGATGTTATTTGCCTTTTGCACTCACATCCTCTCACGAGTGTATAGTGGAGCTTTCCAGAGCCAACTTAATGTGTGAGATCACAATGGACTGAGTCCAGAAGCCAATCTGCGAACCCAGTTGTGTTCTATTAAGCCAGATGTTAAAGAGAGTTAGGACTTCACTGGTGACGCGTGGTTAGGAATCCACCTGCCAATGCAGGGGACACGGGTTCAAGCCCTGGTCCGGGAAGATCCCCTCCACATGCTGTGGAGCAACTAAGCCCGTGCGCCACAACTACTGAAGCCCACACACTCTAGGGCCCACGTGCCACAACTACTGAGCCCACGTGCTGCAACTACTGAAGCCTGCGCGCCTAGAGCCCGTGCTCTGCAACAAGAGAAGCCACTGCAATGAGAAGCCCGCGCACTGCAATGAAGAGTAGCCCCCGCTTGCCGCAACTAGAGAAAGCCTGCGCACAGCAACGAAGACCCAACACAGCCAAAAAAATAAAAAATAATAGAGATTCAGAAACAAAAAGTGAAACAATGCTACTCTTCTAATTTTGTTTTGAAAAATATAATTATTTTTTGCTTAAAATATGCTATTAATGTTAACAAGTATGAATTTATTAGCACTATTTTAAGTGAATTAATAAATTTTAATTTCTAACATGGTAAATGGTAAATGTCAATAGATCCAACACATCAACAAAAGCTCTTCAAGGTCCTCAATAATTTTTAAGAGTGGAAATGGGTCCTGAGGATAAAAAGTTTGAGAGCAACTGTTTTAGGAGATCTGCTAGTAACCTTTGCTCCACTGGAGTCTGGGGTCTCTCTCCCTCTAGCACCAGCCTAGACCAACATGCCAGGCCTTCAACAATCCTGGCACCAAAGGACAAAGAAGGGGCAAGAAGTACAAAGAAATCCAGGTGGATGCGAGTAGTGTCATGACCTTCCTCATACGTAGGTAGGTCATTCCCTCTGTGTGTGTGTGTGATGGCCTCTCTCCTGGAACCCCTCAGACCCTGTATCCATTAAGTGATAAGATCCTCAAGAACAAGGGATCCATGATTTTTTTTCCCATCTTTGGGTTTTCTCCTATATTGCAATAGAGTAAATACTCCTTATTCTTGAAGATACTAAATGAACTCATCTTCCTAATACTGACATAGAATATCTAGCCTAATCTGTCCCCTCTTACTCCTCACCCTGACACCCCCAATACACATTCGTATAGCATCTTCCTAAACTGAGATGTACTGCCCGCTTCCTTGACTTCTGACTTCCAGAAAAGAAAAGACACTGATTATAGCTAAGGAGCACTTCCCCTTCCCCCGTGTACTGAGCTCTATATTGCCAAGGGCAGAAAGTGAGTTTCGCAGTAGAGTCCAGAGTACATAAAAAAGTACATCTGGAGCTCCTTTCTACAACTCGAAAAGAAGAACTGAAATTAGCCAACCAGTTCCTATACAATTTGGTTTGGGCCTTTTACATCCTCATGCCTACTTGAAGAGTTCCATTTTGCTACATTGGTATTATGGGGATAAAGTCACCAATTTCGTAGTCCCTCCTTAATTCCTTCCCTAGTCCCTTTGACAATGCACCCTTTCACTCTTTGTCAAAATAACTGTGGGCAGGTATCTGCAGAAGGTAAACAGTAATGGCAACAGTATCAAGTGATTGCTATGTGCCAGACCCAATGCTAGGTGCTGGACACGAATTATCTCATTTACTCATATGAATCCTACAAGCTATGACTATTATGGAAACTGAAGCTTAGAAAGTGAAGCCACATGTTCAAGTTCACCCAGCTGGCTAGTGATAGAGCCAGGAGGATTCTAGCTCATTAATGAATAAGCACCCCCAAAGAGCAGTGATTCTAATGCATGTCATCAGAGGGGTACCAACACAAAAGAGAGAATTAAGATGGCATCAACCCTGAAAAGCAACTCTCCTGAGTGATGAGCATGATTCCTGGAAACCTTGCACAAAGCATCACTGATAAATCTCTGATTGCATTTTCTCCTTAGTGGATTTTTGTGTTTCTACCCATTTTTCACTAGCACTGCTACAAATTTTCTTGATTAGAACAGCAACAGATACTGTAATATCACTTTAAGTTCCACTCACTGCTCTCTCCTTGGCCTTAATTCAACGGAAGACTGATTTACTAGCACACGAAGCATGTGCTCCTGTATATCAATGCCACCCTCACCCACTCCCAGAAAGATTTAATAGACACTATATATTAGAATAGCAATTATCACATAATGTCAGAACATTAAGCATTTTGCATTTTCCAAATGATACATGAATAATTTGAGCCCTGAGTGTACACAGCCCTTATAAATCAAACATTTAAATTTCAAACACTTTTGAAAGCTAGAAAGGCATCTCTTCTTAACTTTAAAGCAGCTCATAGAGTTTCCTTCTGTGCCTTGATTTACTCCTCCATGGATTACACTACTAATTCCTGATTCACAAACAATTGTGTAAGCACCCTAAATATTTAATAAATTAGATTTATTTTAAATCAGATCCTAAAATCAGAAAGTACTAAACACTATTAAAGCATTGAAATTATTTATGAACACAAAAAATTAATCACCTTTCCAGGCAAAAAGAAGAGGTGCTGGGACGATTGTGCAGTCAACTGCATAAAACTGCATATTGAAGAATGGTAATCAGTTTTGTTTCATGGACGTAGTTCCTCAAGTTAAAATATAATTACAAAAAAATGAGACAAAACATGATCCTTAGATTGTGCCAAATTTAAGAGATGATTAAATTTGTATTTTTTCATACCAAGAAAGCCATGTGGGTTAGAGTTTATAATTTTATCTGCCTATTCTGATACTCAGCAGAGAGGCACCTCTTCAGGGGACTGGGCTTGCAATTAATGTTGATGCTAATGTGGCCATTAATCCTTTTCCAAATGACACATATGTCTAGACAAGAACCATTAACAAGAAAGAAATAAGAAAAGTTCATTCTGATGCCTTCTATCTTGTGATCCGATGTCACAGATTAACCAATACATTTGCTTGACCAAAAGAAAGTAAAAGATATCACGAAAAGCTCCATTATCCAAACACTGACACATGATTAAATATGTTTTATTAAAACTCACAGCGAGGTGAGCAAAGCAAAGTCAAGAATCAGGTAGGAATTAACTAACTGTTCAGTCAACTCCATTAAATATATGAGAGCCTAGGAGAAACTGAATAAAAAACAGGCTTTGGAAGTTCAACACAGGAAAATAATGTTTTGGAGAAATTAAACTCTGACAAAACAGAAAGTTTGGGTTGCTTGGGGGAAAGATAGAAACCAGTTTAACACGGTAATTTCCACTTTACCATAAAATTCTGAAACATAAACAATCACAGATGTTGTCTTGAAAGAAGACCATTAAACATAACTGTAAAGAGTTTTTTTCCTTATTCTTTAAGTTCATATAAAAACAATGTCTCTAACATCAAAACAAAAGTCATCCCACATCCGCTTCAATAGTCCAAATTTAAATATCTCAATTAAATAAGTTCAATTTTCACAACCTTGGTGAGAGGTGTACTCAAAACAAGCTGTTTCAAAACTAACCTGAACAAATAAAATATGGAACTTCAGTAACCCAGAAGTCTGTCAACCAGAAATGCCTCAACTGGAGGGGAAAATTATTTCAAGGAAGCTAGTGTTTTCAAATATTGGTTTAAAGTGTTTCAGCTGACACAGAATGTGACCTCCCAAACTCACAACCCTGGGGCAACAATCCTATAATGGTGTCGCATCCACCAGCTGCTCACAATTAATAACAGCTTGGCTGGGATACGTCTACAATTAATAACAGCTTGGTTGGGATACGTCTCCATTCCTATGAGCGATCAATCCTTTGCCCTGACCATTGCCTTGGATTCCACATCTGCTATCCTGGATTGCCAACTCCACTCAAAAATTTGATAAACATTTATTACACAGTTACTATGAGCCAGAAACACTCACTAAGTACAAAACACCACGTAAAATACATGTTATGTAAAGCACAAAGAACGATGAGATATGGTCTCCTGTCTCAAGGAGTTTAAAATATAAAGTGGAGAAGCAAGAACAATGTGGGAAAATAGTAGTTAAAAATGTAAATAACAATTCAGGGCAGCTATAGAACATGTCACAAAGCAGTACACAATTATCAAGTCGAGACTATGGACAGTGCACCAGTCAGGGTCCAGTCAGGAACACAGAGACCACTCTAGGTATTTCAGCAGAGAAAATTTAATAAAAGAGATTGGTGTTGGAGGGTGGTGAAAACAAAAAGGGAATGCAGCTGTAACACACAGATAGTAACTTCAGGAAGCAACTAACATCCCTAGGGCTGAGGAACAAGAGGAAAGAGTTGGGATATCAGATAACTTAAGAGAAGAGGACCCATGGAGCTGAGACCTAGACCCCTGCGAGGGGTAGCACTACCCTCCAGGGCTGGTAGTAGGAGCTCAGAGGAGTGGCCTAGTGGAGCTAGGATACAGATTCCCAGGGAGAGGACACTGTGCACCTGAGGGACCGCACTGTGTATAGTTGATCTGTAAACTAGAACTCACTACTGCTGCCAGGGTGAGCAATCATTGCTGAGGACTGGGCAGAAAAAACAAGCAAACAGGAAGAAGCAAGTCCATTCCTTCCCATTCCTACATTCTGGTGTCCCCCTATTGTGGAACCTAATAGGAAGACAGTTACAGAAGAAAAATCTATTTTGCAAGATGCCGGCTCAATATCACAAAGCAGGGTATAGAAGGATGGGTTTGGAACTGAGAGAAAATACCTTTGTAATTAGCACAAATGGCTAAGATAGAGAAAATGGATAGATCACACAGGCTTAGTTAACTGGAGAAGATCTCATCAAAGAGATGGCTATCATATGAGTCTAGAAGGGTGATTTATGAAGAAGTAAGAAGAGCAGGCACAGTAAGGGAAAAACAAAATTAAATTGGGAAACTAAGTGAACTATTTGGCTAAAACTAGTTTTTATTTAAAGTATAAATAAAAAATATTTATATTTTTCCTAAATTTTCAAATATAAGTTTATCTTTGGATGCTTTATCAGCAAATCAATAATAATTAGTTAGTGTTTATTATGGGGCTGCTGGCCTCTACAAAAAACAAAAGAAAGCATATGAAGATTCTTGTGACCTCAATGGTAGAAAAGAGACAAATATGAGACAAAAGGACACCACCCAAGATGGCATATAACTGGCAGATTGTATCTTCCAAAGATGACTGCAACAGTATTTCCCACCCCACATGCTTTTATGCAATATGACCTCAACATATCCTCTCAAGAGGTGGAATCTATTTCTCCACCCCCTTGAATCTGGATGGGCCTGGTGACTGCTCTAACAGAACATGGCAGAAGTGATACTGTGCCGGCCCTTTACTGGCCTGGCAGCTTCTGCATCCTACCTCTTAGAAGCCAATCACCCTTAGAAGCCAATCACCCTGCAAGAATAGCAATCACCATGAAACCACCCTTCTGTGAAGCCCAAGCTATGCTGGAGAAACCCTGCAGGATGAGAGGCCATGTGGAAGGAAAGAGAGGCTAAGAAGTACTGAGGCAGCAGACGTGGATGAAGAAGCTATCCTGGAAGTAGATATTTCCCCAGCCATGAGATGAATCACCCAGTTGAGCCCTTCCAAAATTCCTGACCCATAAAATTATGAAATAAATAAAATGGATGTTTTAAGTCCCTAAATTTGGGGGTTGTTTGTTTCACAGCAATAGAAAGCTGAACAATGACCGAGCACTAAATGGTATAAATGTAATTACTTCTTTTTTTTGTTTTATCTTTATTGTAGTATAATTGCTTTACAATGTTGTTAGTTTCTGTTGTACAAAAAAGTGAATCAGCTATAAGTATACATATATCCCCATGTTCCCTCCCTCTGGAGCCTCCCTCCCATCCTCCCTATCCCACCCCTCTAGGTTGTCACAAAGAACAGAGCTGATCTCCCTTTACTATGCAGCAGCTTCCCACTAGCCATCCCTTCTACATTTGGTAGTATATGTATGTCAATGCTACGCTCTCACTTCATCCCAGGTTCCCCTCCCCCACCACTCGTGTCCTCAAGTCCGTTCTCTATGTCTGTGTCTTTATTCCTGTCCTGCCACTAGGTTCATCAGTACCGTTGTTTTAGATTCCATATATGTGTGTTAGCATATGGTATTTGTTTTTCTCTTTCTGATTTACTTCACTCTGTATGATGGAATCTAGGTCCAGCTACCTCATTACAGATAACTCAAATTTCATTCCTTTTTATGGCTGAGTAATATTCCATTGTATATATGTACCACATCTTCTTTATCCATTTGTCTGTCGATGGGCATTTAGGTTGCTTCCATGACCTGGCTATTGTAAATAGGGCTGCAGTGAACATTGGGGTTCATGTGTCTTTCTGAATTATGGTTTTCTCCAGGTATATGCCCAGTAGTGGGACTGCTGGGTCATATGGTAGTTCTATCTTTAGTTTTTTAAGGAACATCCATACTGTTCTCCATTGTGGCTGTATCAGTTTACATTCCCACCAACAGTGCAAGAGGGTTCCCTTTTCTTCACACCCTCTCCAGCATTTACTGTTTGTAGATTTTTTGATGCTGGCCATTCTGACTGGTGTGAGGTGATACCTCACTGGGGTCTTGATTTGCATTTCTCTAATGATTAGTGATATTGAGCATCTTTTCATGTGTTTCTTGACAATCTGTATGTCTTCTTTGAAGAAATGTCTATTTAGGTCTTCTGCCCATTTTTGGATTGGGTTGTTTGTCTTTTTGATATTGAGCTGCATGAGCTTCTTGTATATTTTGGAGATTTTTGTCAGTTGTTTTGTTTGCAAATATTTTCTCCCATTCTCCCATTCTAAGGGTTGTCTTTTCATTTTGTTTATAGTTTCCTTTGCTGTGCAAAAGCTTTTAAGTTTCATTAGACCCCATTTCTTTATTTTGATTTTATTTCCATTACTCTAGGAGGTGGGTCAAAAAAGATCTTGCTGTGATTAATGTCAAAGAGTGTACTGACTATGTTTTCCTCTAAGAGTTTTTTTTTTTTTTTTTTTGCGGTATGCGGGCCTCTCACTGTTGTGGCCTCTCCCGTTGCGGAGCACAGGCTCCGGATGCGCAGGCCCAGTGGCCATGGCTCACGGGCCCAGCCGCTCCGCGGCATATGGGATCCTCCCAGACCGGGGCACGAACCCGTATCCCCTGCATTGGCAGGCGGACTCTCAACCACTGCGCCACCAGGGAGGCCCTCCTCTAAGAGTTTTATAGCGTCTGGCCTTACATTTAGGTCTTTAATCCACTTTGAGTTTATTTTTGTGTATGATGTTAGGAAGTGTTCTAATTTCATTCTTTTACATGTAGCTGTCCAGTTTTCCCAGCTCCACTTATTGAAGAAGCTGTCTTTTCTCCATTGTATATTCTTGCCTCCTTTGTCAAAGATAAAATGGCCATATGTGCGTGGGTTTATCTCTCTGTCCCGTTCCATTGATCTATATTTCTGTTTTTGTGCCAGTACCATACTGTCTTGATTACTGTAGCTTTGTAGCATAGTCAGGGAGCCTGATTGCTCCAGCTCCATTTTTCTTTCTCAAGATTGCTTTGGCTATTTGAGGTCTTTTGTGTTTCCATACAGATTGTGAAATTTTTAGTTCTAGTTCTGTGAAAAATGCCAGTGGTAGTTTGATAGGGATTGCATTGAATCTGTAGATTGCTTTGGGTAGTACAGTCATTTTCACAATGTTGATTCTTCCAATCCAAGAACATGGTATATCTTTCCATCCGTTTGTATCATCTTTGATTTCTTTCATCAGTGTCATAGTTTTCTGCATACAGGTATTTTGCCTCCTTAGGTAGGTTTATTCCTAGGTATTTTATTCTTTTTGTTGCAGTGGTAAATGGGAGTGTTTCCTTGATCTCTCTTTCTTATTTTTCATTGTTAATGTATAGGATTGCAAGAGATTTCTGTGCATTAATTTTGTATCCTGCTACTTTACCAAATTCACTGATTAGCTCTAGTAGTTTTCTGGTAGCATCTTTTGGATTCTCTATGTATAGTATCATGTCATCTGCAAACAGTGACAGTTTTACTTCTTCTTTTCCGATTTGGACTCCTTTTATTTCTTTTTCTTCTCTGATTGCTGTGGCTAAAACTTCCAAAACTATGTTGAATAATAGTGGTGAGAGTAGGCACCCTTGTCTTGTTCTTGATCTTAGAGCAAATGGTTTCAGTTTTTCACCATTGAAAATGATGTTGGCTGTGGGTCTGTCATATATAGCCTTTATTATGTTGAGGTATGTTCCCTCTATGACCATTTTCTGGAGAGTTTTTATCATAAATGGTGCTGAATTTTGTCAGAAGCTTTTTCTGCATCTATTGAGATGATCATATGGTTTTTCTTCTTCAACTTGTTAATATGGTGTATCACATTGATTGATTTGCGTATATTGAAGAATCCTTGCATTCCTGGAATAAACCCCACTTGATCATGGTGTATGATCCTTTTAATGTGCTGCTGGATTCTGTTTGCTAGTAGTTTGTTGAGGATTTTTGCATCTCTGTTCATCAGTGATATTGGCCTGTAGTTTTCTTTCTTTGTGACATCCTTGCCTGGTTTTGGTATCAAGGTGATGGTGGCCTTGTAGAATGAGTTTGGGAGTGTTCCTCCCTCTGCTATGTTTTGGAAGAGTTTAAGAAGGATAGGTTTTAGCTCTTCTCTAAATGTTTGATAGAATTCGCCTGTGAAGCCGTCTGGTCCTGGGCTTTTGTTTGTTGGAAGATTTTGTTGTTGGTGGTGGTGGTGGTGTTTTTGGAAGATTTTTATTCACAATTTCAATTTCAGTGCTTGTGATTGGTCTGTTTATATTTCCTATTTCTTCCTGGTTCAGTCTTGGAAGGTTGTCCTTTTCTAAGAATTTGTCCATTTCTTCCAGGTTGTCCATTTTATTGGCATATAGTTGCTTGTAGTAATCTCTCATGATCCTTTGTATCAGGGTGAGGGCTGGGGGCTGTGGCCTGGCATCTTGGCAGCAGCCTGGCCCTTGCCCCCTCTTTGGGAGAACTCCTTAGAGCAGATTTGCAAACTATTGTTTCCAAAGACAAAGACTGCTTTCATTAACTCTGAATTCACAGGTTGGAATGTTATTTGCTTTCTCAAGGTAAATCACTTGTTCTGTAATAAGGGACCCTGAAGAAAAACAAAAAAATGCTTTCCTTTTCTCCCAATGGTCTAAGCAAAGTGAACAGAGCGTTAGTACCATTGGTACCTATCACAGAGAGAAATCAGTCCTGAGGCATCCTCTTGGAAGGGCTTTTACAGAAAGGTGGCCTCAAGTCCTAGATCAGTCAGCAAGCCCCAGAGGAGGCCAATGAGAGAAAAGTTTCACCAGAAACCGAAAGAAGACCTTGTGTTCATGCCTCAGAGACTTACTGGGTTATATTTACTGAAACCTGATAGTGATTAAGAATTAATAAGCTGCCTTATATCTAAGTGTTTCTTAAGTCTGCCCTTAAAGGTAGCTCGTTAGAAAGCATCATTCATGTGATTAAGACCACAGTCTAGAGCCAAGTGGCCTAGATTTGAAGTCCAGTTCTGCCACTTGCTAACTTAGGACTTTGGGCAAAATAACCATCCTAAGTTCTAGAGCTCTGCTCGCCAATACGGTAGCCAGGAGCCACATGTGGCTGCTGAGCACTAGAACTGTGGCCACTCTGAGCAGAGACGCACTGTAATTGTGAGATACACACTGGGTTTCAAGAACTTAGCACAAAAAAATGCAAAATATCTTATCAGTATTTTATACTGATTACATGTTAAATGTTTTAGATAATTTAAATAGACTATAAAATTAATTTTACCTTTTTAAAACTTTTTAAAATGTAGCTATACCATAAAACTTGAAATCCCATACGTGACTCATGTTATATTTCTGTTGGACAGTACTGCTTTAGAGGGATAATAATAAACTCCATCCCTAGGGTTGCTATAAAGGTTAAGGGAAATTATCCAAGTTAAGCACATAGAACAGTGCCTGACATGTAGAAAGTTCCCCATTCACTCATTCAGCTATTCATTCACTCATTCATTCATTGAACCAACATTTATTGAGCAACTATTATGTGCCAGGCACTTTTCTAGGTATTCACATTACAGCATTGAGAACAGACCAAAAGTGGGGGTGGTAGGGGGAAGCCTCTATCTCAGTGGTAGTGGTAATTATCTATCTAAACTCAATGATTATTCATATAAGCTAGAAGCTATGTTCGGTGATTCTAATAAAAGTAATTCTAATGTTTACTGTTCTTGGGTATCATTTAGTAGAAATAGATGTTGCTAACCCTCGCAGTTAACTTTCCCTGTGGAGAACCCAGCTGTTGGAAACATGAGGTCATAAAAAGGTATATTCACCTGGGGACAGCAGGAGGTCCAACTGCAATAAAGACTCTTAAGCCCTGACCTTGCAAAGCCCAAACTAGAAATAGATTACAAAATCTGATAGGAGTTCAGAGAAGGAGAGATCAAAGGGGGCAGAGAGCTGGGAAAAGAAATCAAGGAAGAGATGGACTCAAAGTTAGGTCCTGCAGGATGCCTAGGGCTAAAAAGGCACCAAAAGAGGAGCTATACCTCAGGCATTATAAGATTTATAACAGAATAGAATCCTGGATGAGCTCAGTGTTTCTACACGCTGTGTCTGAGGCATATGCATATGTGTCTGGAAAATTGATTTTTCCTGTCAGATGCTGGCTGGCACCTGGAAGACAGCCCACAGCATGACTGGGAAGATGAATACCCAAGCCTTACAAAGGTGAATCATGCCGGCAGAGTCATCCACCTTATTAAGGTGGACCTATCCAACTTGCTCGCTTAAGTTTTTGTCTAGGCCGGTCTCCCCAGTCCTCTTCAGCCCCCTTCCCTTTTTCCCACACTGCAGCCACAGTAACAGAAATCCGGTCATGTTATCCCCCTAATAACAATCTTTTAATCATTTCCTATTGCTGTCAGAATAAAGACCAAAATCCTTCTTGAAGCTTACAGGGCTCTTGCTCACTTCATGGCATGCTCCCCTTGCTCTCTGTACTCCAGCCACCCTGACCTTTCAGTTTCTCAGCTTCACCTTGCTTCCTGCAGCCACAGGACATTGGCTCATGCTCTTCCCTCTGGTATCTCACTCCTCTACACCAACCAATGAACTCCTTCCATCTCTCAACTCAGTTATTACTTCCCCAGAAAAGCAATCCCCCTCCAGCATGCATTTGCACAGCACCATGTCCATTTCTCCATGGCTCCCATCTCAGTGTAATCTACATTCATTGATGGGATTATTTGAGCCATGTCACTTCCCTCTTTCAAGGACTGCAGTGTACTGCAGTCCTTGAAAGCAGAAGCTTTGTCCTTTTGGCATCTAGCACAGGGCCTGGCACAGGGGAGGCTGTAATTAAGTATTTATTCATTTCATTTACTCCATATTTTGTGTAAAGATTAAATAAGTGTATTATATATAGCTTATAACAGGCCTTGGCACAAAGTAAGTGCTATGCAGTGATTATTCTTATTGTTACAAGAGTTAGCTGTGCTAGGCATTGTTCTTCCACCTATAACTATGACTACAGTTTTATTTAAGTCTTGTTATACTTAATTCTTGAGGTTTCTTGGTGTGACATTCCAGTTACAGGCTTTTAATACCATCCTTGTAACATGCAGAATCTGAGGTTACACACTGTGCCTCCGAATGAATTCCAGGATGTCCTCGATTTCACTCTCATTAATGCTTCAAGTTGGGGAGGGTCAATATCAGATATCAAGATTGCAGCTTGCAGGAATCAAATAAATCTATTCATTAGGACTTAGCACAGAATATGATTTAATGTTAAATGCCAGTGATTACTTTTATATTATAATTGTGGTATAGCAGGAAAAATATCAGATTTTTCAGGACAACAGAGATGAAGAAACAGAGGTTCAGAGTTGTGAGTGATGACAATAATTAGAATAATTAATTAAGAGCTGGACATAAACTAAATGGTTATACGTACCATTTCACTTAGTTCTATTAACAACTAGGCATTACAACCTCATTTTTCAGGTGAAGCTTAAGGAGAATCAAATATTAAAAATAAAAAATAGACATTTCTACGAGGAAGATATACAAATGGCCAATAAGCACATGAAAAGATGCCCAACCTCATTAGTTATGAAGAAAATGAAAATCAAAACCACAATAAGAGACCACTTCACATCCACTTGGATGGCTATAATAAGAAAAAAAAATTTTTAATGGAAAATAAGTTTTGGCAAGGATGTGGACAAATCAGAATCCTCATACACTACTGGTGGAAATGTAAAATGGTGCAGACATTCTGGAAAATAGTCTGGCTGTTCCTCAAACAATTAAACATAGAGTTACCATAAGACCCAGCAATTCCATTCCCAGGTATATACCCAAGAGAAATGAAATTATATGTCCACACAAAAACTTGTACAAGAATGTTTTCTGCAGTGTTATTCATAATAGTCAAAAGATGGAAACAACCCAAATATCCATCAACTGATGATAAATAGAAAACAAAATGTGTTATACAAATGTGTTATAGTGGAATACTATGCAGCCATACAAATACAGTATTGATACATGCTACAGCACAAATAAATGTGAAGACTTTTTGCTAAGTGAAAGAAGCCAGATACAGAAGACCACTGTTATATGCTTCCAATCATATGAAATGTCCAAAACAGGGAAATCTACAGAGACAGAAAAGAGATGAGCGATTGCTTAGAGCTGGAGAAAGCAGGGGAAGACAAGGGAATGATAATTAAAGGGTACAGAATTTCTGTTTGAGGTGATGAAAATATTCTAAAACTGATTGCAGTGACAGTTGCACGTATCTGTAAATATATCAAAAAAACAGTGAATTTAATGCTTTAAATGGGTGGACTGTATGGTATGTGCATTGTATTTCAATAAAACTGTTTTAAAATTTTTTAATAAACAAGTGGGACTATAACAAACTAAAAAGCTTTTGCACAGCAAAGGAAACTGTCCACAAAATGAAAAGGCAGCCTACTGAATTGGAGAAGATATTTCTAAACAGTATATCTAATAAGAGGCTAATATCCAAAATATATAGGGAACTCACACAGTTCAACATCAAAAAAACAAACAATCCAATTAAAAAATTGGGAGGGGATCTGAATAGACATTTTTTCAAAGAAGACATATAGATGGCCAACAGATACATGAAAAGAATCTCAACATCAATAATCACCAGTGATACAAATCAAAACCACAGTGAAGTATCACCTCACATCTTTTAGAATGGTTATCATCAAAAGGACAACAAATAACAAATGTTGGCGAGGACGTGGAGAAAAGGGAACCTTGTGCACTGATGGTGGGAATGTAAACCAGTGCAGCCACTGTGGAAAACAGTATGGAGATTCCTCAAAAATTAAAAATAGAGCTACCATATGATCCAGCAATCCCATCCTGGACATATATCCAGAGAAAACCATAAGTTGAAAAGATATAAGCACCCCAATGTTCATTGCAGTACTATTCACAATAGCCAGGACATGGAAGCAACCTAAATGTCCATCAACAGAGGAATGGATAAAGAAGATGTGGTACACATATACAATGGAACATTACTCAGCCATAAAAAAGAACAAGATAATGCCATTTGCAGCAACATGGATGGACTTAGAGATTCTCATACTGAGTGAAGTAAGTCAGACAGAGAAAGACAAGTATCATATACCACTTATATATGGAATCTACAGATGTAGAAAATAAACTTATGGTTACTGGGGGGTAAGGGGGGAGGGATAAATTGGAAGATTGGGATTGACACATGCACACTACTACATATAAAGTAGATAACTAATAAGGACCTACTGTATAGCACAGAGAACTCTACTCAATACTCTGTAATGGCCTATATGGGAAAAGAATCTAAAAAAGAGTGGATAAATGTATTTCTATAACAGATTCACTTTGCTATACACCTGAAACTAACATGACATTGTAAATCAATTATATCCCAATAAAAATTTTTTTTAAAAGTTGTGCAGTGCCCAACAGGCAGGCACATATATCCATTAGTAAGTAATTATGGTTATGTAAGAATAAAATTTCAGAGAGCAGAAAATAAAAAATTAAAAAATAAATTAAAAATAAGAATAGAACTACCATATGATCCTGCAATTCCACTCCTGGGCATTTACCCAAAGAAAACAAAAAACACTAATTCAAAAAGGTATATGCACTCCAATGTCCACTGCAGCATTATTTCCAATAGCCAAGATATGGAAGCAACTTAAGTGTCCATAGATAGACAAATGGATAAAGAAGATGAATACTACTAAGCCATAAAAAGATTGAATTGAATACTACTAAGCCATAAAAAAAATCTTGCCATTTGCAACAACATGGATGTATCTAGAGGGTACTATGCTAAGTGAAATAAATCAGACAAAGAAAGAAAAATACTGTATGATTTCATTTACATGTGAAATAGTTCAAAAAAATTTTTTTTTAAATAAAAGGACCAAGAAGGCTAAAATGCTCCATCACTTAATAGGTTTCTTAAAACTAAAAATAAATAAATAATAATTGTTATTTTAATCTAATTAAGCTAATAAGTTTTATTAATAATTCTATTATGTTAATTATGTTATTAATTTTTTCATTCTCTCCTCTTTTTCTTCCCATCAGCCTCTCAACTGGCTATTATTGCAGTGATACTTCAGCACCTTGAGAACAAATTAAAACTACTATTTTCCAACATTTTATGCCATGACAGGCTTCCTGTTTTAACTCTGTCCATTTGTTTTTTTTCTGCATAGTCTGGATTACTTCAGTAACTAATAAAATACATTTTTAAAAAGAGTTTTCCAATTAAGGCTAACCTGGACACAGCAGGTCTTTACATAGAAACCATAATATTCAGGGTTCCTTTTGAAGGCTCTCAGGCAATGCCTACTGATTGCCAAGCCCTGAGCTGGGCACTGAGAATGCAGGTGAGTAAAACGAGATTTCTGCTGGTAAGGATCCATCATCAAAGTTCCCTCCGCTGGTCAAAGGCAGATGCTTAGGATAAATCTTTCCATCTGGGTGCCGAAATGCTACTACACTAGCAGGCAGTGGGGTATCTGCTCAATGGCCTATGGTTAATGCACATTTTTGCAGTTATCTCTGACAGGGTGACAAAGAACCCCATCTAACAGCTTCTCCTGAGAGTTTCTGTAATTAGGAGAGGCTGCTGTCTGCCTGAGATGATTAAGTGAAGTTCTAGTAGGCAAGAGGAAGAGTTAAGTGACCTTGAGTTCTTTTTAATTCCAGTTGTAAAATCAACATCACCACTTTTCTGAGGGTTCAGTAGAAAACTAAGATTTCACAATGTCCATTAATTTTATAATCCCTCAACTCAAGCCTAATCATTTATTTTCATCACTTTTGCTAAGATCAACTATGGCATTGGTTTTCTTTGGCTTAGTATCTCGGGCCCTCTGAGAAAAATTAACTTATTAAATATAGAATTTGCAATGTTCACCCAACGTTTACACACACCACTTGCCCAATGTGCTGACAGAATGGGGACACAAAGAAGGAAAATCCTTCCCCTCACACAGCTCATCTTCTCCCCACCCACGTGTTGGGCTAACTCTGGAACAAGCCCAAGAATGGTCTTTCACTCCCTAAGGAGGGATGAACTGGCTCCTGAGGAACTCCAAGTGGTACCCCTGGAGAGCAGGTTATGGCCTCCTCTCCTGCTATAATGATAGGTGTATAGTAAAAAATTTAACCTTGCTCAAAAAGAGGTTAAAAGAGGTTTGCCCTTTGCCCTTGGATTCTGGGATATAATCTCTAAGTCCTTAGAATGTCATGTCTCATAGGAGTATCTTTGTTTGCTTTGGCCTTGGGTCACACAGGATAGCCCAACAATGCAATTTTGAGTAAGTGCTGGCCACACCAGATAGCCACAGGGTGGAGGCTGGCCACATTAGGTATTAACACTACGCTTTAGGATTGGGGCTTTGGTATCAGCGGTGCTAGTCAACCTCCAGAAGGGCTGAAGATCAGAGACTGAGATCAACCCTGTGAGCAATCAATCACACCTTCATGATGGACGCCCCTGAAAACTCTGAATGCCGAGACTCATGTGAGCTTCCCTACTCCATGTGTATTGTCACACATGGATGCCAGAAGAATAATGCTACCCTGACTCCATGGAGAGAGGATGACTCAAGTTCCACGTTGGGTTCTTTTCCTGGACGCTGCCCTCCCTGTGCATCTTTTCCCTTGTCTGATTTTAATCTGTAACCTTCCCTGTAATAAACCATAAATGCAAGTATGGTTTCAGTGGGTTCTATGAGTCCCTTTAGAAAGGTATCAAACATGAGGGTGGTTTTGGAACTCCCTGCAAACTCACAGTTAATTCCAGAAGTAAGAGTGGTCTTGTGTGGACTGTGTTCCCTCTAACTTTGCAGTTGGCTAATTTACACAGCACGTCAGGGCATGGTCTGAGATATCAATGGATTTGAATTAGGTAGACGTGACCTATATCCTATCTTTCCCAGCACTGAGTGTCCCCCTTTCCTCTCTGCTTCTCCTACCCTCTTGCTTAATTCTTTCCTATTTATTCTTCCACTTCCAACTTCACTGCCATCTTTCTCCTCCCCCCTTATCAAAACCTACTCTGGGAAAGACAAGGGGAATCTGTTTATATGAATGTGTATAAATTGATACCAGCTCACAGAATATAAATGGGCCAACTAGTCAGGCCAGGTGGTATAAACAATAGTTACCCTCACCCCCAAGACTTTCGTATTTTAATTGATAGGCAGCAAATAGCACCCAACTGCTTAGGTTTGAATCCTGCTTTGCCAGCTACTTGCTGTGTGATCTTGGGCAAGTTAGTTAACATCTCCTCCAAGACTCAGCTTCCCTATTTTAAATGGGGAACTAATATTAGTACCTACCTCCTAGGGTTATTGTTAGAATTAAGTAATTTAATATATTTAAGTACTTTAAATAGTGCTTGACACATAATAAGCACATAATAAACAGACGATATTGCCACCATTTTAAACCAAAATCTTATTTCAAGGCAGTTTCTCATTTTCTCATTCATGGAACTTCTGAATCAGAATCACTTCAGATTTAACCCATTGATCAACCTTGGCATCACTAAAAATGGAATAATAGAACACTGCATGTCTCTTTATATGATAAAATATATGATACAATAAGAAGTAGATGATTTCAAGTACTAAAAAATTCTTGCCAAATTTTTAAAAATTGAAACTCAATCTAAATCAAGCCTCTATATCTAAAATCTAACTCCCATTTATAGACAACACAGGGGTTAGAACAAATTCTACAACACCAAGGGGTGGACTCAGCCAAATCCAGAATGTGGGACATTCTTATAGCCTTGCTACTCAAAGTATGGCCCCCTGTCTCCCCAGCCCTCAGCAGCTTCAGCATCACCTGAAATATGGTTAGAAATGTAGAATCTCAGACCTAACTCAGATCTGCTGAGTCAGCATCAGCATTTAAACAAGATCCACAGGTGATTCACATGCACATTAAATTTGGGGAAGGTCTCTAATAAATCAATGTCTTAAAAAACTGGGGGTGGGGGCTTCCCTGGTGGCGCAGTGGTTGAGAGTCCACCTGCCAATGCTGGGGACACGGGTTCATGCCCTGGTCCGGGAAGATCCCACATGCTGCAGAGCAGCTAGGCCCGTGAGCCATGGCTGCTGAGCCTGCGTGTCCGGAGCCTGTGCTCCGCAATGGGAGAGGCCACAACAGTGAGAGACCTGCGTACAGCAAAAAACAAACAAACAAACAAACAAACTGGGGAGTCACACAGAATAAACAGATTTATGACAAAGAACATCCAACTGCAATGTAAAACCCTAGTTTGAATAGATTTAAACAAGCCAACCATAGAAAGGCATTTTTTTTTTTTGCGGTATGCGGGCCTCTCACTGTTGTGGCCTCCCCCGTTGCGGAGCACAGGCTCCGGATGCGCAGGCCCAGCGGCCATGGCTCACGGGCCCAGCCGCTCCGCGGCATATGGGATCCTCCCAGACCGGGGCACGAACCCGTATCCCCTGCATCGGCAGGCGGACTCTCAACCACTGCGCCACCAGGGAGGCCCTAGAAAGGCATTTTTGACATAGAAAAATTTGAAAATGGATTGAGTATTAATTGATATTATAGAAATACTAATTTTGTTGGGTATGACATGCCACAGTCATAGGTTCAAACAAAAACAGTTGTTGGAGATGAACAGTTAAACATTTACTCATGAAATAACCTGCTGTCTGGATTGGTTTTAAGATATATAGGGGGAAAATTTTTTAATGGGTACATAAATGAAATGAAAAATAATGATAATTGATGGAAGTGGGTGATGGATGCATGGAAGTTCATTACTCAACTTATTTTTGTGGCTACTTGAATTTTTCTATAATAATAAAAATTTTAATAAATAAACATTCTATTAAAAAATAATCACCTGGAATGTCCGTTTAAAAGTCAGATTTCTGGGCTCCCCCACTCAAAATTACTTAATCCAAATGGCAAGTGTGAGCCCAGGCATGTGAGATTCTAAGATGCCAGGATTCTAAATAAGGGCAGAACCTGCAATGACACCACCACCACCCCGCCCCGGCAACTGCCTACACTTTTTAGTAAAAGACCTTAGTGCAATCTATGAATCTCAGCTTCCCAAGGCCCACAAAACCATCTTTACGTGAATTACAAATCCGGTCTCCCTCACTTCATTTGATAAATGTTGATTTTGAAGTGGCAGAGGACAGAAACAAAGAAAGAAGAAAGGAAAGAAATGGAAGGGAAAAACGAAAACAGCTATAGGGCTTCCCTGGTGGCGCAGTGGTTGAGAGTCCACCTGCCGATACAGGGGACATGGGTTCGTGCCCCGGTCCGGGAAGATCCCAAATGCCGCAGAGTGGCTGGGCCCATGAGCCATGGCCGCTGAGCCTGCGTGTCTGGAGTCTGTGCTCCGCAATGGGAGAGGCCA
This sequence comes from Mesoplodon mirus, assembly GCF_964341445.2. Lineage (NCBI taxonomy): Eukaryota > Metazoa > Chordata > Mammalia > Artiodactyla > Ziphiidae > Mesoplodon > Mesoplodon mirus. The sequence continues at coordinate 69,170,873 of NC_138982.1, forward strand.
CAACAGTGAGAGGCCCGTGTACCGCAAAAAAATAAAAAATAAGAAAACAGCAATACCTCTTTCTCTACCCCTAGGCTTCGTACCCACCACCACCAATGATGGCCCTTAGTTGACTACATGTCTGCCTTCACCCTAACATTGACAGCACCTGGCCCCCAGCCATCAAAAGGAGAAATCAACAGCAGAGGGAAGGCTGGGGAGAAGTTCGGTCAGGAAAGTTTAGGAGTTACTGCAATGGAAGAGGATGGCTTACTGCCTTTAAAAATAGACTCTAGAGGCATCTCTCACGCCACCCAGATTCAAATGTCTAGGTAAATACCCTAAATGAAATTTCAGCCAGAATTCTAAATGAAATTCCAAGCACATGATTTACAACTTTAATGTGATGCCTATTGCCTTTAATTAAATGAAATGTCCTTTTTGAAATCACAGTTACAGACACTTGCCATTTTCAAAATGCCCTCAGGTAACTCCCAACATTTGTGCCCTTCAAGTGAGCAGTTCATTTTCACTCTCGCATACATAATAACTCACCTAGGCCATTGCTGGCTGTACCCATTAGCAGACGAGATTTACAGAAGCTTCACCACAGTAAATACATCAGGTCAAGCCTGCAAGGCTCCAAGATGGTTTCAAGACAGAAACTGTGTAGATAAAGTGAGACCTGAAAGGATAAATATCCTCCCAGGTGATATCCAAAAAGGGTAAAAGTTTAATGTTTGTACGTCTTTCCTGGTAAATTTTAACCTTTTTAGCATTACTTCTAAATGGATTACTTAAATCTTAAAACTATTTTTGGATTTAAACTTACTCTCTTGACCAACATGGCAGGACAAGTGATAACTCTAATCCATTTTTTTAATGATTTTTTAAATTTATTTGACAGCAAGAGGAAAACAAAGGAAAAAGTGAAGCCAACTCCTCATTTTTCAGGAAAGTGAGCAGACAAGCATGGCAGGAGTTCATCACTCTGCGAGCACCAGGCCTTGTCACCTGTTTCCATCAATTCATTTTCATTCATCACCTGAGCCAAGCCAAGAGGATAAGAAATGCCGATTAGACTTTGCTTTTCCCTCTAAGGCCTCCACAATTCTGAAGCCTCCATCTTACTCAACAACTTTAATTTATCTTCCCTTCTTTTTCTTCATCTCTCTGTTGACATACAATAACTAGACAAGCTGGGAGGAATGAGAGGACGCAGAGCCTTTCCAGCTAAACATGTGGTTCATTTACTAGATGACAGCTGCTCACAAGCTTCTCGGGGTGAGCCCAAGTTGGCAGGACGACCGCAAATTTATTGTGAGGCTAAGGAATGCTATTAACATCTAGACTGATTTAGAGGGAGGGCAGGAATGGGTGCCTCTGTGAGATTTAGGTAATAGTTTCCCATTTCCTGGAAGGTCAAGACCCAACTCCCTAGCACATCTTACACAGCTGATCACAATCTGGCTCTTCTCAAGCCACCCTGCCTCAGCGCCCACCATTCCCCCACAGAATCCACCCCAGGTTGCCTAAAGCTCTTTCCTCTGAGGCTCCATGTAAGTCTTTTTTCCACCTGGAATTCTCTCTCAATATCCCACACATCTGCCAAGACCCAGCTCCAACGTCATTCCCCCAGGGAAGGCTGCACTCACCTCTGGCTCCCTCCTCTTTGCCCTCATGGACTTTTCCATCTGCCTCCACTAAAGCTCACTGGCTTCTTACCATAATTATTTGTGTCTAAGTGTGTGATTGTCAATGTACTAATCTGATTTAATATGGAAATGGAAATGTCCTGTCTTCTCTTTTGCTGCAGTAGAAGAATGAAAGGAAATATAGTCCCTTTGAATGTTTGATTCCTGACCTCGGGAAGTTTTAGGAAAAAATCGGAGGGTAGAAGATGTCTTGCCAATAAGTTCTGCTATGGAAGAAGAGAATAGAGGAGAATTTGTATGGCAGAGGGAAGGGCAGGACTCAAGAGGACTAGGTGAAAGGGGAGCAACTGGGGCAAAGGAGATGGAAAGAGCTGGGGTCTCTGAGGCCTGAGAACAATGGAAGTCATGTTGGAACTGAGTCACTGCCCAAGGACAGCTCAACTTTCATCTTCAAGGAGAGCCTCCCATGTCCTGCACCCAAGGTCCATACCATCTGATGCCTCTTCTGCACCAGAGAGGATGTCCTTTTCCTCTCCGCTCCTTCTCCTCACCTCACCCTCAACTGCCCAGTACCCCCATACCAGCAGACATTACTTGGTTCTCATCCCATCAAACCTCCCCACACTCCAGAAAATCCATAAGGCCATAGGGGCAGGGGGTCTTGAACAGGCAGTAATGCAGAAAGCCCACACTTTTCCTAGGAAGTGGGGAGAGTGCATTAACTAAGCAAACTAGAGACATATGTAAGTAGCACTGCAGTTGGTGACAGCTCTGTATTTCCGGCCATCTCCCTAACTTGACTGTAAGCTCAAGGACCAGGTCCCATTCATCATTGTTGCCTAGGAACAATGTAATCTGGAATGTAATAAGTTCATAGTAAATGTTAGTTTTATGAATATCTAAAAGCAAATTGCTTGTTCTTTCTGTAAAAATATGATCTTTTTGTAGTAGGAGAAAGTTTTCAAAAATTTCCTACTACCACTCTGTTGTTGTTTTTTTTTTTTTTACTAAACATTTACCAATATTTATTGGAGCACCTACCATATGCAAAGTACTATGACAGGTAGAGAGGAGGGGAGGGGTGCTACAAGAATGAATAAATAGAAGATGACATTTAATGTGAGGTGATTCAAAATATAAAAGTAATCATTTATATAGAAGCCATCATTCATAGCCAAAATGTTAAAATGTTAACATAATCTAACTTCAATCCTAAATTAGTATGTATCATCATTTTGTAATGGGCACTGAAAAGTGAAGTTTTTAACAGACATCCCCATAAGTCTCTCCCAGTAGTATCCTAGGCTGTGTACTGTGAAAAAGACTTTGACACCACCAACTCCGGGCTCATAAACATCAAGGGAAGAAGACTCAACATCAGCATATTATACGTGAGTAAAGTACTGTTACCTGTAATCTGCACTGGAGTGCAGAATTCATGATTAGCATTTAAGTACTAGGAGGAGAATTATGAAGGCTTCTGCTGGTTTTCTTCAAATACAGGATTTAACTTTGTGTCCTAGCAATTTAAAACAACTAACATGTCAAGCTGGGATATTAGAAGTGATCAAATAGATCAAATATATCAGTAAGTAATGAACCTATGGCTGAAATTTAAGAGCAGGGTTCAAAGGTGCATACAGTTGAAGGTCTTAAGTTTATCTCAGGCTGACTCAGGAGGATTCATCTCTTCCCTGCTTTCTTTTACCCTAATTTTTCTCCCTCTCTCTTTTTTTGGGGGGGGCGGTATAGTTGTTTTTCAATGTTGTGTTGTTTCTACTGTACAGCGAAGTGGACTTCCCTGTGCTATACAGCAGGTTCTCATTAGTTATCTATTTTATACACATTAGTGTATATATGTCAATCCCAATCTCCCAGTTCCTCCCACCCACTGCTTTCCCCCCTTGGTGTCCACACATTTGTTCTCTACCTCTGTGTCTCTATTTCTGTGGACAAGGCCTTTTTAAGGTGGTTGTAAATGGGCAGTGTACTTAGATGGTGCACACCTTTGGAGCAGGTTAAAGCTTAGTTTGCAGACACCAGAACTACCAGTTGATTGACACACAGAAATTCAGTTATTCAAATAAAAACGTCAGTTGATCATCAGTTAATATCAAGTTCACAAAGCAGCTGGCTGAGTTTTAAACTCTTTCACTTTCCAACTAGGAACTTTGCAGAAGCAATCATTGCAATAATCAGTGAATCAGGTTGTTGAAAGGACTAAGTACCAGACAGGCTGCAGCTCAAAGCATCTAAACTGAAAATTTTACCATTAGGGAACTAGAGTAAAGCAGAATCACACTTCTCTCTATAATGACTGAAATCCCACCTCAGAAACAATCAATCAATGGTCATGACATGAAACAAAGTAAGCACAAGCCATTGCACAAGAGATTATGGAGTAGATTCTAGCACTTCTAAAATAACGAACACTTATAAAGGAGTTAAACTCAAATATGTTGCAGCATTGGAGTTTTAATCTTAGACAAGCTCTTAGACAAACCCAGGGCCACCATGCAAACTCTGGTGGGGGCATCATTCACTTTCATCTGTAAAAACCATATACTGAATTGTGATCTATAAATCTCCTGTAACCAATGCTGGACAAAAATGGCACTATTTTATGCTGTATTTCTTTTCTCTAAAAGGGGAATTATAATTTCTGAGTCTACATAAGGATTATCTGGAGCACTTATTAACATTAAATGCACATCTCCTCCCCCTGGAGACTGGGATTCATTAAGTTTGAAGTGGGGTTCAAGGAGCTTTATTTCTTTTTTTTTTAACTTTCCATTTTGAAATAATTTTAGACTTAACAGAAAGTTATGAAAATAAGACGCCCAGATTTCCTAATATTAGCATCTTAGTACAATTATCAAAACCAAAAAATTAACATTTATAAGATGCTCTTAATCAATTGCAGTGGGTTGTGGCCCCAAAAAGGTATCTCTTAAGTCTGAAGTCCCAGAACCTGTGAATGTGACCTTATTTGGAAAAATGGTCTTTACAGCTGTAATTAAGTAAGGAATCTCTAGATGAGATCATCTTGGATTAACCAGGTAGACTCTAAATTCAATGACAAGAGTTTTATAAGAAAAGAAAACACAGAGAGAAGAGGAGAAACACAGGAGAGAAGCCCTGTACAGATGGAGGCAGAGATTTGAGTTTTATTACCACAAGTCAAGGAACACCTGAATCCACCAGAAGCTGGAAGAAGCAAGGTAGGATCCTCTCCTAGAGTCTTCAGGAAGCAATCAACCCTGCCAACACTCTGATTTAAGACTTCTGACCTCCAGAACTGTGAAGGAATAAATTTTTGTTGTTTTAAGACACCCGGTTGTAGTACCTTATTACAGCAACTCTTGGAAACAAATATATCCAGGTAACGATAATAAATGAAATAAATATTGTCTCTCATTTCTGAGTGTAATCACCTCTGCTTACTCTCAATAAAGGACTGGTGAATTGCAAAACTATTTTTAACCTTGGCTTAATGTCCTACAACTTTACTCTCTTTCTTTCTGTCTTAAACTTACTATTTCTTAAATAGCCTTTTATAAATCTGAAATTTCTAAATTCCATGGAGGAGGGTTTCAAAGATAATTGATCAAGGAGGATTCAGTATTCTTCATAAGTAAATTTATTGAGTACAGGCACCATATTTTGTGATTATTAAGCTCTGACATGAAAAATGAAGCTTAATTGCTACTGCCAAGGAACTAGGAAAAGCTTTTTACATAAACAGTAACACAGATGGATTTTCATATGTTAAATAATTTAAGAGATTTTAAATGTGCATGGCATTCTCAACATCTCCCTACTGGATATTAAAGTAATGTAATATTTTACACAATGACTTAACTTTTGCATTGTATAAACAACAGGTGAAGAGTAAATCTTAAGCTTGATATTTTGGAACTGTTTTGACATATAATCCACAAATGGGAAACTTGGAATATACTCACTAAATGATCCAAAATATATTGATATTGGAATTTCTGGGGATTGGTATCCAATTTTGACATTTCAGTGTATGATTAGCAATGTGTTTCAATGTCATTTGATTCAGATTAACATTTCGAGCAAAGAAATGAAGTTACCTGATTCTCTTTAAGATATCTCTTGAATCTATCACTTTGCCCCCAACTCTAAATAGTTAGATGGGTTTTGTTCAAGTAAAATCTTTTTAAATTTTCTATGAAACATAAGAATATGTATTTTATCCCTACCAAGAAAATAAGCACTCATCTTAGGTGCTTATTAATTATTTAATTCCATAGGCCTAGGAATTAAAATAAACCATTCTTCATCAAAGTAAACATTTTAGTGGAACTGAAAGGGGCTGCGAGCCCCTTTCAAAAGCTAAGGAATAAGTACCGTATTCCTTATATGAATGGAGTCCATTGGCATTTGCCTAATGCTGCCAAGTACGGAAAGATTCTGTTGAATGATTCTGGCAGGTCTGAACACAATATGCCTTCAACCTTTCCTCCCACTGTGAAAAATCTTCCAATATGATTGGCTCTTAATGATTTTCCTTACATTCTGAAGGGGTAAATAGAAATTTTCACTTTAATTGCTCTTTATCTCTCATAACATGAGAAATCTAACCAGCAACTCTGTCAATGCCAAGTAGACTTGCTTTCATTATGAAGTGAAACTGATTTCCCCACACTTCTCTTGACACAGCTCAACAGACTGAATGTGTGGTAGTTAATATAGTCCTATCTGTCTCAAGATCTGCATCACAAGTACTAACAAACATAACATAACCAATAAACAAGTTTGTTTTTAAAAATAAAATGTAACTTTCCCTTCTCAATAAATATATTCTGCAGCTGCTTAGAAAATATGAGAAATTGAATCTGAAAAACAATCCAGATATGTTTCTAAATATTAAAGAAAGGATATACTTCCATACTCATGAATAGGAAGACTCAACTTGTCAAAATGTCAATTCTTCCCAACTTGACCTATAGATTCAATACAATGCCAATCAATATCCCAGCAAGTTATTTTGTGGATATTGACAAACTGATTCTAAAGTTTATATAAAAAGGCAAAAACCCAGAATAGCCAACACAATATTGAAGAAGAACAAAGATGGAAGACTGGCACTACCTGACTTCACGACTTACTATAAAGTTATAGTAATCATGACAGTGTGGAACTGGTGAAATAACAGAGGAATAGATCAATGGAACGCAACAGAGAGCCCAGATATAGATCTCCATAAATATAATCAACAAAGGAGCAGAGGCAATACAATGGAGCAAAGGTAATCTTTTCAACAAATGGTGCTGGAACAACTGGACATCCACATTCAAAATAATTAACCTAGACACAGATCTCACACCCTTCACAGAAATTAACTCAAAATGAATCACAAACCTAAATGTAAAATACAAAACTTTAAAACTCCTAGAAGAGAACATAGGAAAAAACCTAGATGATCTTGGGTATAGTGATAACTTTTAGATACAACACCAAGGCAGGATCCATGAAATAAATAATTGATAAGATGGATTTCATTAAAAGTAAAAACTTCTGCACTGAGAATGATAATGTCAAGAGACAAGAAGATAAGCCACAGACTGAGAGAATACAATTGCAAAATACATATCTGATAAAGGACTGTTATCCAAAATATACAAGGAACTCTTAAAACTCAACAATAAGAAAACAAAAAAACCCAATTAAAAACTAGGCCAAAAAAAAAAATGGTACTGAAGAACCTAGGGGCAGGACAGGAATAAAGACGCAGACATAGAGAATGGAGTTGAGGACACGGGGAGGGGCAAGGGTAAGCTGGGACGAAGTGAGAGAGTGGCACTGACATATATACACTACCAAATGTAAAATGGATGGCTAGTGGGAAGTAGCCACATAGCACAGGGAGATCAGCTCGGTGCTTTGTGACCACCTAAAGGGGTGGGATAAGGAGGATGGGAGGGAGATGCAAGAGGGAGGGGATATGGGGATATATGTATATGTATAGCTGATTCACTTTGTTATACAGCAGAAACTGAGGGAGGGGATATGGGGATACATGTATACGTATAGCTGATTCACTTTGTTATACAGCAGAAACTAACACAACATTGCAAAGCAATTATACTCCAATAAAGATGTTAAAAAAAAAACTAGGTCAAAGGCTTTGACACCTCACCAAAGACAATATACAGATGGCAAATAAGCATATAAAAATGTGCTCCACATCATATGTCATCAGGGAAATGCAAATTAAAACAATACTACTACATACCTATTAGAGTGGTCAAAATCCAGAACACTGACAACACCAAATGCTGACAAGCATGTGTAGCAACAGGAACTCTCTCGTTGCTGTGGGAATGCAAAATGCTACAGCCACTTTGGAAGACAGTTTGGTGATTTCTTACAAAATTAAACATACTATTACCATATGATCCAACAATCATGCTCCTTGGTATTTACCTAAATGAGTTGAAAACTTATGTCCACACAAAAACCTGCACATGGATGTTTATAGCAGATTTATTCATAATTGCCAAAACTTGGAAGTAACCAAGATGTTCCTCAGTAGGTGAATGGATAAACAAACTGTGGTACATCCAGACATGGAATGTTATTCAGTACTAAAAAGAAATGAACTATCAAGTCATGAAAAACATGGGGGAACCTTAAGTGCATATTTCTAAGTGAAAGAAGCCAATCTGAAAAGCTACATACTGTCTGATTCCAACTATATGATGTTCTGGGAAAGGTAAAACTATGGACACAGTATAAAGATCAGTGGTTGCCAGGGGTTGGCAGTGGGGGTGGAAATGGGGACAGAGAGGAGGGTGGCAGGGGATGAATAGGCAGAACACAGAGGATTTTTACGACATACTCTGAAAATACACTGTATACTAATGATGGATATATGTCACATACTCTGAAAATACTCTGTATACTAATGATGGATATATGTCATTATACATTTGTCCAAACCCATAAACTGTATAACACCAAGAGTGAACCCTAACGTAAATTATGAACTTTGGGTGATTATGCTGTGTCAGTGTAGGTTCACCAACTGCAACAAATGTACCACTCTGATGGGGGATGTTCAAAACTGGGGAGGCCATGCATGTGTGGCATCAGGGGGTATATGGGAAATCTCTGTACCTTCTCTTCAATTTTGCTGAAACTGCTCTAAAAAAAAAAAAGCCTTAATTTTCAAAAAAAAGAAAGAAAGGTTATCCTGAGTTCATATTTCTAAATCTTCCCATCAAATCACTTCTCTTCCAGTAGCTCCTCCATCCAACCAATTTCTCAGGCCCAAAATCTATTGTCTTCCATGGTCTATCATCTCCTCCAATGTCCAAATGCCCAATTCCTCAACAGGTCGTAGAGACACTTCCTCCGAAGTGTTTCCAATTCCTCCATTCTTCTCCACCTTCACCTGTCTCCTCCAAAACACCAGCATCCCTTATCTGATTTACAGCAATAACCTCTGAACTGTTCACTCTCACTTGACCCTAATTCATTCTCCACATATCAGTCAACACAATCTTTAAAAAATGTAAAACTGTTCAACAGGTTCTCATTGTAGTTAAGATAAAACCACAATGAGATATCACCTCACACCTTTGAGAATGGCTATTATCGAAAAGACAACAAATAATAAATGTTGGTGAGGATGTGGAGAAAGGAGAACCCTTGTACACTGTTGGTGGGAATGTAAATTGATGTACCAATTCCACTGTGGAAAACAGTATGGAGGTTCTTCAAAAAATTAAAAATAGGAGTACCATATGATCCAGCAATTCCAGTTCTGGGTATATATCCAAAGGAAATGAAATTAGTATTTCAAAGCGATTTCTGCACTCCCCTGTTCATTGCAGCATTATTCACAATAGCCAAGACATGGAAGCAACCTAAGTGTCCACCAACAGATGAATGGATAAAGAAAATGTGGTGTGTATATACATATATATATATATATATATATATAATGGAATATTACTCAACCATAAAAAAGAATGGAATCCTGCCATTCGTGACAACACGAATGGACCCTGAGGGCACTATGCTAAGTGAAATAAGGTAGACAGAGAAAGACAAAAACTTTATGATCTCACTTATATGTGGAGGCTGAAAAAGCCATACTTATAGAAACAGAGAGTAGTATAGTGATCACCAGGTTCTGGGAGGTGGGGGAAATGGGGAGATGTTGGTCAAAGTATACAAACTTCCAGATATAAGACGAATAAGTTCTAGGGCTCTAATGTGTAGCATGGTGACTATAATTAACATTACTGTATTATATGCTTAAAAGTTGCTGGGAGAGTAGATCTTTAATGTTCTCACCAGAAAAGAAGGTAATTATGTGAGGTGCTGTGTAACTAACCTTATTGTGGTAATCATTTCACAATATACATGTGTATCAAATCATCACATTGTACACCTTAAACTTACACAATGTTATATGTCAATTTTATCTCAATAAAGCTGGGGGAAAACTATGTAAAAAAAACCCCACTAAAATCCTTCATTTTGATACAAAGCTCTGCATCACCTGGTCCTGCTCACCTCTCCAGACTTACCTCTACCATTATCACCTGCTCTCTATGCTGCAGTCATGTGGCCACCTCAGGGCCCTTGCACTTACCCGCCCTCATCCCTCTTCTTTACCTGCTTCATCTACTCATCATTTAAGTCTCAGCTTGTTCTACTCTTTGATAGAAGCCCTCTCTGCCCCTAACCTAAATCTCTCCTTCTCTTATCATTTCTTATTGCACTGTTTAAATATCCTTCCTAGTATATATGTCTTATATGTATATTGGATATAATATAATGTATATTTGTATAATGTATACGTATAGACTTATTTGTACAAATAGTGTTTAGTATTTATCCCCCCACTAAACTCTATGCTTTAAAGGAGGCAAGAGTATCTGTATTGCTCACCATTTTCTCCCCACACCTAGCACACTGCCTGGCATAGAAGGTGCTTAGTACATATATTTGCTCAATATGTACCTTAATAAACAAACGGCAAGAACCTCCACCTTCATGTCAATAAGAAATATTACCACTATTTTCTTTTCAGGATCATTCAAAAGTATGAAGTTGTGTATCCTAACAGTTACTCTGTTATCCCTACTATCTTCTGAACCTAACCTCTGGAAGCTTTTATACACACTGTAAATTCCATATACTGTACATAAACAGAGAGGGCTATGAAAGGAAAGAAGGCATGAATTGGTCTGGGTCTGTACTATGACAAACATGTGACTACAACAGGAGAGAGGGAATCTGTAATCTTTTAACTTCTATTTTAATTAATTATCTAGATTCTGGATAATCTGTGTTAAAATAAAAAAACAATATTAGTATTATTGTTGTTATTGTTATTATATTTGTATGTGATTTTATAGTTAAGCAGGTGTCCAATCAAAATATTAAACCAGTAATTTCACAAACCAAACAATTACATCTATAATTGCAAACTTCTATACATGCTAGCAATAAGCTTTGGAAGTGCCATGGGAAACAGTAACCCTTACACATTCACTTCTCCTTTCATTCAATGTTCATTTATTAAATATTTATCACACGCCAGGGAACAAACCCAATGCTAAAGATACAAGAATAAATAAGATGAGTAGCTCAGCCTTCTCCATGGAATCCGCACAACAATGCTACAGAGTGGTCAGGACAGATACTATCATTCCCACTTTACACATGAGGACAGACAGGTTTAGGAAATTCAAGTCACTTCCTGAAAAATCACATGTAAGAGGCCTGGCATTAGTATCTGGTTGGTCTAATTCCAAATCAAGAGTCTCTCTCCATTACTCAGTGCGTCTTGTTGTGCGAGGAGTGTGAATTTCATTCTGCAGTTATTAAGATATTTGTCTCTGTGAAGGTACCCCTTCAATGAATGAAGCAATTCACAAGAGGCAAATTCTAATCTTGGTAGTCTTAGGGGGTGAAAAAAAAGGTAGATTTTCCTCTCTGTGAGAAGGGGATAGCAAAGAGAACTGTCCCTAGGGAACAGATGAAAAAAACGTTGTACACGTGTAACATAATACAAACATAAAGCACCGTAAGCTGTCTTCACTCTCCACCTTGCTAGCCCAGAAATGAAAAAGCGTAAGATAGGAAATTGTGGGCGTTTTGTAGGCAAGCAACTAAGCTCCCCTGGAAGCTGAGAGTGGTTTTCACCAAATCTGCTTTTCTGTAGTTTCAGCTGATGCTAATGAAACTCCTTTCTGGCTAATAGGCCAACTGCTCCATTCTGTCTCCCCGAGAGGAAGCACATACGTTCTCCCCGAATTTAGTCTCCGCTAGCTCCAGGGCGACAATGGCTCTTCTGTAGCTGACAGTGTAAGCGCAGCCTCTGGCTCCCACATTCTTCTGCTTGTCTCTGAGAGAAGCAGAGCGAGGGGGGTAAATGAGTTGGCGAGAGGTCACTGCTTCATCTAGGAAGATCACCCAAAGGGCACAAGGAGCTCCTCAGTGGAGTCAGCTCCCGAGTTGGGGGCCAACCTGTTCCTCGAGGCACAGTGGGGTGGGGGCAGTGAGCTGCCGTTCTCAGAAGAGGGATGAGCTGCAGGTGGTAATTTACAGAGGTGGTATGGGGAGCATTAAAAAGTCGGAAACTTTGGCTTTGGTAGAGAGCTTGAGCATATCTGATACCATACTTTTAATGTTTACCAAACTGAGCTCCATCAAGATCTGCCATACTAAACAAGACAATGGTTACATCAATAGATGTCATAGGAGGGGGGGGAGAGGGACAGGGAGGGAGGAGAGGGAAAGGGATAGGATGGACGAGAGAAGCCTTAGTTACATATATTTAGGAAACACTGGGGTTAACAGAACTTCGTAAAGCCTTTGATTTGTTTTCATGCACTATAATGCTTTAAGAGAAATGATAACATTCAACATCTTCCTTAATCTATTTAACCATTTTTTGCAGAACTTCTATAGAAGTCGGCATGTTGTTGGCTGCAAGTGGCAATACCTAGCCAACACTGTCTTAATACAATACAGACATTTAAATACCTCACATATCACACAGGGCAGAGGAAGACTTTCCTTATTTGGTCCAGGGCTTAGGCAGGTCACAGTGCTGGGTGTGAAGCTCTGTGATTCTGCTGGTCTTTCCCTCATGGTGGCAGAAAACTAGAGCAGCATCAAGCATAAGTCTCACACAGCAACATTCCAAGAGCAGAAAAAAAAAAATCTCTCTCCACTGGCCTCTCTCCCCTTTCACCTGGGAAGAAAACCTTTCCCAGAGACCACCCGTTACATGTCACTAGCCAGAACTAGGTCATACAGCCACCCCTAACTGCAAGGGGAAGCTGAGAATCTGGGTAATACCAGCCTCTGCAGTGGGAAGTGGGCAAGGAAAGGGGGGTTACAAGTAATTGCTGGGCACATAACCCATAGCCACAGCCCCTCTTGGGGTTACTGTTCTAAGTGTTGATAGGGGTATGTTTCACCATTGTGGTAGCTCGGGAGAAAGACAAGCCCGTTTCTTTTGGCCCTTTTACAAGCTGAATTGTGTTCCCACCCCCCAAAACTGATACGCTAATGTCCTAGCACACAGCACCTCAGAAAGTGACTATATTTAGAAATAGGGTCATTGCAGGTATAATGAGTTAAGATGAGGTCACAGCGGAGTAGGGTGAGCCCCTAATCCAATTTGACTGGTGTCCTTATAAAAGGAAGAAATTTGGACACACACATGCACACAGGGAGAACGTCATGTGAAGACGAAGGCAGATGTGACTGATGCAGCAGAAGCCAAGGAATGCCCAAGACTGCCAACGAACCACCAGAAGCCAGATGAGCAGCATGGACCAGATTCTTCCTCAAAGCCCTCAGAAGGAAGCCAGCCCTGCCAACACCTTGATCTTGGGCTTCTGGCATCCAGAACTGTTATTCAAGCCACCTAGCCTGTGGTACCTTCTTACAGACACCCTGGCAAATTAATACAGACCCCACCCATCCAAACACAGGCACCACTCCTCTAGGTGAGCAGGGCACCTCCTGCATCTCACGGCTCAGTAGCATCCAGGAAAGTTAGAGAGCTGTTGCCAACAAGTGATAAGTGAGAGGAGGACCAAGCCATACCTCCAGCTCACATGGGCATCTCTCCTGCTACATGGCCAAGGCCAACGGCGACACATGGTTACTGCAGAAGGGAAGTCTCCATCTGATACTGCAGAAACAGCAACTCCCACAGCTGAGCCATGCAGGGAAAGCATGGTGTTCACCCAGGTGGAGACTGGATCCCAGAGCACTGACTCAGGCTCCACTCACAGAAGTGCCCAGTGGAAGCTAGGAGACTTGAATCAACTCAGATCCACACATCACTCCATGCCCAGACCCTTCATCCTCTCCTCTCTCCCCTCACATCCTCTCCTTTCACTCCCTCCTTCCAGCTTGGCAAGGAGTTTTTGTCTAACTCACCATGTTGTCTCCACACAGAGCTGGCTTAATGTGTATGGGACCTGTGCAGCCACACAGGGCCTGGTGCTTATAAGGGCTCCACACTTGGCTTAATGCTCTGCTGTTGTCATCAAGAAACTTGGTTTTTTAACAAAGAACCTCACAATGTCATTTTGCACTGGGCCCTGCAAAGCATTTTCCTGGTCAGAACTTGTCTTTAAATTTTGCATTTAATTAGATTGTATGCCAAAAGCCAAGAATTGACTCTTTTCTCAAAGCAGACCAGCAGACCATTCCTTACCTAAGGAAATAAACTCAGAATACCTAGCTGACTGGATGGGAGAAGGGCCCAGGGGTAGAAAGAAACAGAATGTGCTGACTGCCACAGCCCACTCCTGGACCACTCAGTGGGGTCAGCCCCATCAGGGCACTGTCGTTCAAACTGGTGGGTTGCAACCTTTAGTGGGTCATGAAATCAAATTAGTCATTCAGGACCAGCATGTTTTAATGAGACAGAATGGAATAGAATGGAACAAAACAGAATGGAATAGTTTAGAGTATATCAAAAGTAGAAAGATAAGGAGAGTTTCATGAAACTTTTATTTCAATTATATATGTGTGTATACCAGGTAGTAAGGTAAAATATGTGCTTTCTGTGACTTATACTCAAAAACATTTGAAAGCCATTGCTTTAGACCCTAGATTCTAGGTCAAGGGTCAGTGAACTACGGCCTGAAGACCAAATCCAGCCTGTTTTTGTAAATACATCTTTACTGGAGAACAGCCATACGCATTTATTTACGTACTATCTATGCCTGCTTCCACCCCACCATGACAGAATCAAGTAGTTGCAACAGAAACCACGCAACCCACAAAGCTGAAAATATTATCTGGCCCTCTACAGGACAAGTTTGCTGAACCCCGCTCTAGCAATGTGGACTGCGAGTTGGAGGAGACAGCTGGTTATTTAAAAGAAAATGGAGGTGCAATCACGAGGCCAAGACTACGTGAATGGAGGAAGCAAAAACAGGTTTCTTTAGGTACTGCTAGAAGAAGAAAGCCAAAAGCAAATACACAGAGTTAGAGCATATTGTCAAAGATACCCTGGGGGCAACATGCAAGCTTCAAAGTAGCCCAGAGCTTGGCAGGGCAGCCTGTGGGTCAAAGAGTATCCAGGCTGAAAGGTCACCCATTCTTGCCCCTGTCCTTCTCAGGCTTCTCCAGTGGTCCCAGTGTTCAGTCTCTTTCCAGCTGTGTTCATCTGCACCCTTCGTTCCCTCTACCATCGCACCTTAGACCCAGGCCTCAGGGTTCCCCCATGCTTTGGAGGAGCACCCTAGGTCTGGACCAGGTCCTACATGGCTATCAGTTAGCAGAAGCACCTTCCTCTGCTGCCTGGGATATGCCAGAGACAGCAGTGCCATCCTCTGCACTTGAACCAGCACCACAGGGGCCCCAGTTCCCATTTCTACCCTTCAGGGCACTCTCAGACCATTTATCCCCAGGCTCTGCACGGGGAGTCCCCCAGATGATTCAGAGAGCTCCAACAATCCGGTTGTCTTAGGGAAGCTTCAGTTCCAAGAGAGTGATCTGGCCAGCAGGGTATTTCTTCCTTGGGATAACCCAAGATTGGTCTGTGAAAAGTGCTGACATGGAGATCGGGAGGTGACTCTCACTCATGTTGGACACATGAGTGGGTCAGATCAGTCCTGAGCCACACGTGTGGGCCCCTGCTACGGTTCTTGCCTGTCTGTATTCTGCCCAAGGTGCCACCTCAAGTGTATAGCACCCAGGGACGGCAGTGGTGGCAGCAGGGGTCTTCTATAATGTGAGACCCCCAGTGCCGGCTAGCAGGGTGGCCCATCCCACTTCCCCACCCCCAGCCTCACAGGCTCCACACCACCTGCTGGGCAGCACCTCCTGTGTGGCTGTGTCCATCTCCAAGGGCTTTCCAGACAATTACTCTACAAGGCTCTAGGGCCCTTCCAATCCATGTCCTCACTTGACCCCAGTGACATAGTGACTTGGTGCTAAGCTGTGCCAGATAAGGAATGAACATTCCTTGCTCACATGGGTCCCTCTGCTCACTTTGGCCCCAGGACCCTCCTTTATCCCCTCCACTGATGGTGGCTTTCACATAGACAGACTGCGATGAACCATGGCAGTGTGAGCAGTAACAGCGTTGCTACCATGCTGTGGGGAAGGTTTACATTATCACTTAATTACCTATATCTTGAGCCATCCTACTACTTGGGTCTTTCAAAAAATCCTGTGCTAAAACCAAATTTGTGGTTCCTCCTAGATCACCTCACAAAGGATTCAAAAATGCTGAATCCATTCTAAGGAGGAGCCTGCCTGACACATGCTGGATGCTGAAGCAAAGTTATGTCACACTGTACATTTTTTTAACATCTTTATTGGAGTATAATTGCTTCACAATGGTGTGTTAGTTTCTGCTCTATCACAAAGTCAATCAGCTATACATATACACTGATCCCCATATCCCCTCCCTCTTGCGACTCCCTCCCACCCTCTATATCCCACCCCTCTAGGTGGTCACAAAGCACCGAACTGATCTCCCTGTGCTATGTGGCTGCTTCCCACTAGCTATCTATTTTACGTTTGGTAGTGTATATATGTCCATGCCACTCTCTCACTTTGTCCCAGCTCACCCTTCCCCCTCCCCATATCCTCAAGTCCGTTCTCTAGGAGGTGTCACACTGTATTTTTACATCAACTCATAAATGTTTTTTCATTATACAAAAATAACCTCTCCCATTTTATTCTGTCAAACGTCTCTTTATTAGGTTATGGTTAATGGTTTAAGAAGTAATTTGCAGTGAAACACGTCAGCGCATTTTATAGTTATCGAAGAGAAGCACAAAGACACCATTTTCGGGGTGTCGATACCAGTATCCTGGGGCCTGCCTTCCTTGCGGAACTGATAGGTACAAGAAAGTAATTAAGTATCCCTTTTTCCTTTTGGTATTGTCACCAAGTTCTCAACTTCCCAGGTGTCAGATCTGAGCTTCTGGCCTTTAAATAAGAGGAGCGGTTACAAAGGAAGGTGACTCCACTTAGCACTTAATAATGAAGCTCTCCTTGGCCTTTTGTACCTCTCAGAAGTAAAACTCTGACTTCCCAGCTTCAGAGGAGTGGCCAAATTGAGCTTGTGTTTATGAATTAGCTCATTATATTTGTTAGGCAGCAAATAAGCTTGTTAAGGAAAAGATTTAGTCCTTTTATAACCCGGAATTAACCTTTCCTGAAGTCAATTTTTAGGGAGATCGGGCAAACAGTACATCCATCAGAACACCAGAATTATGAAGGTGTTTTGTAAATCCAGTTGTGAAGGGAACTCGAAGATCAGGAGTACAAACCTGGCACAGTATTCATCTCAACTTCTAAGCTGCTTATGGCATTTGCACTGAATCTGAGATGCTTCACCACCAAGCTCAGAGATCATGTGCATAGCTGTACAAATCACAGCAGAATTAGAATACTGACTACAGTACACACCATGTTGTTGCTGTATTTTGTTTGCTGGAGCCCCTAGAAGAGCTCATAACACAACACTCAGAAATTCTTACACCTTTGCTTCTGCCTACAAGGCTCCCCAGAGACGCCCTGCACACAGTCAGACACATCTGATAAATCTGCAAGTAAACAAAAAATGTGAGACGTGGGATTCCCCCAGCCATGCTCTCTGTGATGTAAGCCTCTGCACATCTAAAGTACATATTCTCTGAGAGCCCACCTAAATTCAACCAGAAGAAACATGGCCAAGTGGAATCAGAATGTCCCAATATCAAATCCTTCACTACTTATGAAAAGAGATGGCTTGGGCAGATTACCTAAGCTCCAGCGAAATGGGGATAAAATGATCTACGTTACAGGGCTGTCATGAGGACTGAATGACATGTTTGTATATGAAATGCATTGAACTTGGTAGGCATTTATTTAATAAATAGAAAGTGCCCTTAAGATGCAAACTCTTGTCATTGTGACTGTTTATCATCAGAAAATGAGAGGAATGGAGTTGTCTCTTGTAACCTTGAATTTGGCTGCCCTGAGATTTACAGCGTCTGTGGAAGCAATACATCACCAGCTCTAAGGTGGGCCAGATTATAAGAGTACCTGTTCCTCCTCCCTCCCTCTCTTCTTCCTTCAGCCTTTGGCTCTTTACTCGATAACACCCTATGGAACATTTTTATGTGTCAGGTACTGGGAGGAATATAATTTAAGTAAGAAAGGTATCACATTATATTATCATTAAAATAATAGCACTTTCATTTAGTGCTATTCAGCTCACTACGTGCCTGACAAAGCTTAATTTTTATTGTCTCATTTATTATGACAATGAGATAATAATGGGATAACAATAACTCTATGAGTAGGGTACTATTTTTATTCCAGATTTTACAGATAAGAAAACTTATGTTCAGAGAGACCAGGTAAAATTTTCATAAATGGCAAAATGGCAGGTTCCCAGCTTTCCAACTATGTGTTATTTTGGCCTCCCAAGAAGCTAATGAAAGTGTCACTAACTCTTTAATAATCAGAAAAATGAAAATTAATACAGCAATAAGTGTCATTTCATACATATTAGATGGCAAAAATTTTAAAGCTGGGTAATAACCCAAGTTCTGGCAGGGATGTGGGGTGTTGAAGGCCTGGAAACTGTGGTGGGAGCTCTGTGCAGCCAGCCCCGTCTCCTTCTACCTGCTCAAATCGAGAACACACATACACCACGACCCACAAGCCTGCCCCTGGAAATCGGTCCTAAGAAATCCTCTCCGGTGCTCCTAAGGCAGAGTTTCTCAACCTCGGCAATACTGACACGTGGGACTGAATAACTCTTTGCTGTGGGGACTGTCCTGCATGCTGCAGGCTGTTTAGGAGCGCTACCTACTAGAGGCCAGTAGCACCTCCCCCAGTGGTGACAAGCAAATATGTCTCCAGACATTGCTGAATGTCCCTGGAGATGTAAAGTCATCCCCAGTTGAGAACCACTGCCATAAGGGGACATGCTTAAGGATATTCACTGCAGCATCACTTATGACAAAGGGAGTTGGAGCCACCCTGGTGTCTGACATCAGAAACATGCATAAGTAAAATGTGAGGGATGCCCAGCATGGAATAGTATGCAGCTGCCCATGTGATGAATGAAAAGTATACCATAGCAACATGAATGGAGCATTAAAATTCAGTCCTCAGGAAAAGGAAGGAAACAGAATGAGATGTAGAACACAGTATCACTTAAGCAAATTAAAAATATATGTTCACAGAACCACAAGAGACAGTCTGCAAGAATACACATGAACAAAAAGACATATACTAGGGGCTTCCCTGGTGGCGCAGTGGTTGAGAGTCTGCCTGCCGATGCAGGGGACATGGGTTCGTGCCCCGGTCCGGGAGGATCCCACATGCTGCGGAGCGGCTGGGCCCGTGAGTCATGGCCGCGGAGCCTGTGCTCCGTGACGGGAGAGGCCACAACAGTGAGAGGCCCGCGTACCAAAAAAAAAAAAAAAAAAAAGACATATACTAAAACACACTGAAATGGTTGCTGGAGGGGTAGAGAGGAATAAAAAGGAATAAAGCAAGAGAATGTCTATCTTGGACTAATCCATCAGGTGTAAAGAATATGATCAATTCGATCAGCTATTGAAGACAAAGCAAAACAAAACAAAACAAATTTAAAAGGCACCATGTGACAGATATAGGTAACAATGCTCTGGGCATTAAGGTAGGAACTACTTCAGGTGGGAGTGGTCAGGGAAGATGGGCAACTACAGCTGACCGATGAAGGATAAGTAGACTTTTACTTTTTTAACATCTTTCTTGGAGTATAATTGCTTAACAATGGTGTGTTAGTTTCTGCTTTATAACAAAGTGAATCAGCTATATGTATACATATGTTCCCATATCTCTTCCCTCTTGCGTCTCCCTCCCTCCCACCCTCTCTATCCCACCCCTCTAGGTGGTCACAAAGCACCGAGCTGATCTTCCTGTGCTATGCGGCTGCTTCCCACTAGCTATCTATTTTACGTTTGGTAGTGTATATATGTCCATGCCACTCTCTCACTTTGTCACAGCTTACCCTTCCCCCTCCCCATATCCTCAAGTCCATTCTCGAGTAGGTCTGCGTCTTTATTCCCGTCTTTTAATAGATACAAATGAGTTCGGGGGGCGGGGAGGGGGTTATATTTCAGAATGTTTAATGTTGGTTACCACCCACTGATGCCATTTACATATCTATCTCATTTGATTTTGAGGGACATTTTGATTTCCTCATTGTGCATTCTGAAATTCAGAGAGGTTAAGTAACTTGTCTCTGATTCCAAAGGCCATTCTGTTTGCACTACACATGAGAGTTGTTCTCTTTAGGTCACAGATTTCTGGACTGGGCTTCTTATTTTTAAGCAGAACACAGAATGCCTCAGGCAGGCATGGACTTCACACCCCTATCCAAAAGTCACCAAGTTCTAGTAAGTGTGTTTCACTATCTCTAAATCTCTCTCTCCTCTCCTTTCCCACCACCATCACCCTGTCTAAGTCAACAGGATTTCTTAACAGGACAACAGCTTCTCATGGATATCCCTCATTCACCCTTGCTCATCCATTTAGAACTCCCTAGAACACTCATGTGACCATGTCAATCTCCTCTCAAAAGCACTGTGACTCCCCAGTGCCCACAGATTAGAGTTTAAATGTCTGAATGTGACCTTCCAGGACTTTCATGATTTGGCCTAAGGCCCTGGTTCTTGACAAGAACCAGGGTAGCTGAACTTTCATGCCACACCCAGCACCAAACATTCTATTATTCTTTGTCTAGGAGACTTCACAAGTTATTTAAAAATTGCTAGTTGGCCCCATTCGCTCTTAAGAATTATCCAGGTTTTATTTAACAATGGGGGGGGGATAAAGCCAGATTATGCAAAGTATCAAAACATAAAACAATACTATAAAAGCATTAGAGCAGGGTGTCACTCACAGATAAATAGTAGCATCTGTGGCTTCTGAGACCACAAGAAGAAAACATTAATCAATGAGTAAACAAACACTACTGTCTACTATGTCCTAGACGCTGTAATGCATGGCAGTGAAAAGGAGGCATAGCATAGCTCCTGTCTTCAGGGCACTGACAGTCCAGGGGGCAGGCAGGTAACTAACGCAGTGAGTTAACTGCTACAATAGAGAGATGATGGGAGGGCATGATGGGAGAAGATGGAAAAAGCATAAGCCAAGGAAGGTTTCTCGAAGAAGTGCAAGTTTAAGCTGAGATCAGAGAGCTGAACAGTAAGTATAGGTGTTAGGTTTAGGAACACTGTGAGTTGGGAAGAGTAGGGAAAACCATTACAGACAAGGGACCAACCAGCACAAAGACCTGGGATGAGGGATCAGGGCATTCAGGGAAGTGAACCATTCAGAATGGCTTAAAATACTTGCATGGCTCTTAAAACACTTAGAGTGCTGTTATACACTACTAACACAGACCGACTTTATCTCAGAAATCCCTGCCATGGGAAGAGCACTAGACAAAAAGTGGAAAAGACCTTCCTTATAGTCATATCTCTGACAGAAACCAGCCATTTGACAGTAAGAATCTCCCTTAACCAACCTGAACCCTTCTCTCTTCAAATGAAAATGAAGTTTAAAAAAGTTCTTCTGGGGCCTCCCTGGTGGCGCAGTGGTTGGGAGTCCGCCTGCTGATGCAGGGGGCGCGGGTTCATGCCCCGGTCTGGGAGGATCCCGCATGCCGCGGAGCGGCTGGGCCTGCGGGCCGTGGCCGCTGGGTCTGCGCGTCCGGAGCCTGTGCTCCGCAACGGGAGAGGCCGCAGCGGTGGGAGGCCCGTGTACCGCAAAAAAAAAAAAAAGCAAAGTTCTTCTGCCTTCTTCATAAGATTTCAGGGAGAATAGAATGAGCTGGTATATATGAGGACACCTTAGACAAAACTAAGAGGCCAGACAGACTTTTATACTTTTTATTATTGATCAGAAAATATTCATTTCCCGTTGATGTTGGAAAGCCATATGACTGGCTTTGGTCAATGAAATGTTAGAGATGTGACACCAGTATGTGTATTAGATGAATTTGTACATTTTGACTTGGTTCCTGAGCACCGGTGGATCACCATTAGGAGAACCTGCTGCCTCTCAGCCCAACATATGTGAAGCAGACCTCAACATAACCCATAGCCAGCAACTGAGCCCAGCCTACATTAGCCATGCCACAGTACACCTACAGACTCATGAGCATGAGAATAAATGCTTATCATTATAAATTTTTATTGAATTTTGGGGTGGTTTGTTACACAGCATCATTCCATCAACTGCTGACTACATTAGTTTTCTATGCTGCATAACAAATTACTACAAACTTAGTGCTTAAAACAAAACACATTTCCAGACCCTACTCCAGACTTGCTACCAGAATCTCTACCGTAGAGGAGCCCATGAATTTGTATTGCAACCAAGTTTCTCCAGGTGATTCTGATTAACCAAGTTTGGAAAACCCTGTTCTTACTTCATTCCATTACTTGACAACTTATTTATTGAGCACCTCCTCTGTGCCAAGTTCTGGGCAAGACACTGGCGATGCAGCTGTGATGGAGATAGTCACAGTGCCCACTCTCATGAAGGCTGCCTCCTAGCAAGGAAAAGAGACATCGACCAGAAATTCTACGCATGAAGAGTGTTGGATGAAGTACAAAATACCAGGAAGAGAGGAGAGATAGGAAAGACAGCTAACCTGATCTGGAGGATCTGAGGGAATTACATTAAGCTGGGCCCTGCAAAAAGGGCATGGAAGTAGGGAACAGAGAGAGCAGGGTAAGAGCATTCAAAGGAGGACAAAGCAGGTTCAAAGGACCTAAGGCAAGAACACAGAGTAAGACCCCACAAGGATGTAGGCAGTGAATTGAAACAAGACAAGAGCCCAGACAATGCAAATGTGTGCTTCCATAAAGGCCTCAGGGACAGTGTTAGGAATCTATGAATATAAAGCATGCCACTTGGTAAGGAAGTCTGCACCCCAGTATGTGGGCAGCCCCTGATGAGTGTCAGCCATGGTTTGTAAACCTTGAGAACGCGCTGATTTACAGCCAGCATCAACACTGTGACAGAAGCTGTTTTTATTTCAGATGTTCCTGTTGCTCTCTCTGACGTGGCCTTGGGAAGCTTAGCAAAGAAAAGCATTTGCTAAGACGTTCTGACTGAAAGGACACTGTCAAACAAAAAAAGATAGGAAGGAAAAACAGCCATAAGAGTAGTAGCTTAACCAAATGAATGGCAGAGGGAAAAGGCAATTTCTGTGTGGTCAGGAGAGGGCAACAAAGACTTAAGAGATTTCCTTATGTGATGCTCTGCATTCACACCCTCTGAACTTCAGACCTACTCATGCAGATGGTTTCCTGCAAGGGAGATACAAGTGGTCTCTCGAGTGTGACGGAAGAAGCAATTACATTTTCTGGTCAAACTGGGTGAAGAAATTCTATGGCTGTCATACTACCAGAAGAGATTTTTTCCTTCTCCAAACTCTGTGGGGCTTTGTTCATAGAAAGACAAATACTGTACAAAGAGGTTTGATAAGAAAATTCAAATTATTAGCAGAGGTTACCTGGAATGGGAAAAGGAGAGGGGGAGATGAAGGGTAGGGGAAGCTTTGTTATTTTACATACTTTGACATTGTTTAAATTTTATGAAAATGCTATGCTTTACAGTTAAGTTCAAATTTGAAATGCAAACATTTTTAAGAAAGCCCAACCTAACCAATTTGCTCATTTGTTCAATATTTACTCTGCTCTTAAAAGATATGTGTGATTAACTTAAATCTGCATGTCCTCCATCAGGATGAGCCTAACTACACATTTAAATGTAACAGGAAGCCTAGTCCCCAAAGCCTTGAAGATCAATGGAATTCGAGGAATTGGATAGAAGCATGGGGGTGGAGGGTGGGGAGGACGCACAGGCTCACAGAATAATTTTCCGTGACCCTCTTCGCCATCTCTCTCCCCAGAGAGCCCCCTTGTCAGAGCAGCTTCCATCGCGTCACTCTCCTTTCAAATAACAAGCCTGCACTGAACCTCAGCCTCAGTTCCTCACACCCGCCCCCCTTTCTTCCAGCCCCTTGGTTGTTTCCTTTTTTTCTCCAGGTAGTTGAAGTTGATCTTCTATCCCACCATCGCTCTTCTGTACCTCCCACCTATTACCACAGCTACCCCACCAAGGCAGGAGCCACAGCAGCAGGCAAAGAAGACTCCACGGGAAGCAGGACCTGGACAGAAAGCCTGCTGTGAATCTGACACTTTAGTGTTTTTCTGTCCCTGTCACACAGGATCCTGGGCATTCAGGGAACCCCAAGATAAACAAAATATGGCTCCTGCTTTCAGAAGCCTTCTAACTCGAGTGGGGAGATGAGGCATAAATATAACCATTTTAAGACAACATGATGCGTGAAAAAATGCCGCAAGAGAAAAACAAATGAAGATAGGAAACCAGATGGATTTTCGTTTGAGTAGTCTTGTACATCTGCACGGATACCCAGCGCAATGTTGAGGATAGGTCTGGGACCCCTTAGAAACCCAGGGGGCAAAAGGGTTTCAAGGCTCATTATGAGTTTTGTCCTGCAGCCAACAGATTTTATCCTACCCTCCAACTTGTCAAGAGGAAGTGCTGGGCAGAGAGAAACCCTGGTTCCAGAGTAGCTGCACACTGTGAAATATTTTCCTAAAGATGTTAATGTTAAATTAACACTTAAAATAGCTGACTTCAAAGGTTAATATGTGGTTAGGGTTAAGTAAGGCTTTGTGGGTCATTTAGGAGGGATTTTGGTGTGGTTCTGGGGTGTTTAACACTAGAAGGGATTAACAAGCCCCTTGGATGTTGGATGAAAGCCATAAGCCTTCGGCACAGAAAAATGAATACACAGGCCAACAAAATTTTGCTTATAATTTTAGGGCATATATTGACTTCCAAAGAGTCCAAGGGCTCTCAGACAAAACACAGATTTTGGAATCAGGCATTTGAATCCTAGCCTTCTCACCTTTGTGGAGCCTGTGACTTCACCTCTCTGATTCTTGGAAGCCTCTTCTACAAATTCAAGGTGGTGACAGACCCCAGAGTTGTTGCAAGGACTATATTAAATTAGAACTAATATGTAAAGTGCTGACACACATATAGTAGGTAATCAACAAATGTGAGTTCCCGTGTAATGACTATTTCTCTGAGAAATGTACCCTTGAATTTCAAGCAACGGACTTAAAAATTTCATTTATAAATTGTAAAAATAAAAAAGAAATTCAATTCCACTAGGACTAAGAAGTTTCAAACTCCCATCTTAAATGTACACACCACTTGAATCATGAGCAAAGTACAAAGTAAACCCAGTATAGGGGGATGCATTTTATGTAAGGGATAAATTACTCAAGACCTTGCATAAATCAAAACTTGCATAATTCACAACTAATTTTCCCATTGGAATAAATATAATGTATGAAGATGCTGGCACATAAATCTACAACCACTGTAGCATATTTTGCTTTAAGGTAGTCTTTTATTTCCTTGGCATTATCTATAATATTTCATGAAGTGCTCTCTCTGAAATCAAAAGCACAGTGTATCTTAGCACATGTTTGTCTTAATAGTGTTTTATCACATCTACCTTCCTTTCTAGTTACTGGTTTTCAGGCATATTTTTAGAATTAGCACCAGCATCAGTACCACCCATTAATGAATACATGTATGATATTATTTTATGATTACGAAAAAAGACTCAATTATACTAACAGTGAATTTTCAGATAAAGGCACAACAGTAACCAACATCACTTGCAGAAGTTCCTGTTCTGACAAAGCACGGTGGGTTTGTCCATTTCCAGGGCTAAAGTGGGATCCCCATCAAGCAAAAGGTAAACACAGCAACTATTTCACTCAAGCTGCCATATTATCCTTGAAATTACACAATTCTTGATATTTTTCCTTTGAAATATTTGTGTTATTTCACTTGTGCATAAGGTGAACTTTTATTAATACATCACAGACACACTTTCATATGTATATAAAATGTGACTACACAGAATCTGAAATAAGAACAAAGGAAATGTAACCTTACAGCCTGGCTCATAGTTTTAATTAGTGAATTTGATTAGCAGCAGACTGTATCTATAATGCCTGCCGGCTCTGATACCCTGGGCGTTATCTGCTTTGGTATTAAGAGTAGAAACCAACAGATAGCTACAGTTTGATAGCAGAAGAAATAGTCTTTGACCTTATTTCACAGGGGCTCTGAAGAACATTAGTGCTTGGAATTCTGAGAATCTAGAACTCAGGCACCTGTGCAAAGACAGCTGGAACAGAGCCATCAAGGCAGGCTAACTAGGAGACAGGGCTCAGCTGAGGAAGGGGAAAAGCAGAGGAGGGTGGTTGACAGAAGAAGAAAGATACATGTTTTTGAAAATGAAAAACCGGAATTTCTCAACAATGTCTACAACATGTGTCTGGCCAAGGCAAACTAAAAAACTTAAAATAGGTATTGAAGGGTTGTAACAGTGTCAATTTCCTGATTATGATATTGTTCTACAGATATGCAATATGATATCTTACTGCTGGGGGATACTGGGTGAAGGGTCTGAAGGATCTCTCTGTATTATTTCTTAACAACTGCACGTGAATCTACAATTATCTCAGAAAAAAAAAGAGTAAAAGGAAACTGGTATTCAAATGCAGAAGCTAATCAGTTATTTGGTCTAGGATTTATCTGCAAGGATGTTCATTACAATGCTGTTTATACCAGCAAAATACTGCACAAACTACCTAAATGTCTAAAGACAAGGAATTCATTCATTATAAAAATCGTGGGTTTTTTTAAAAATAAAGTTATTTATTTTTGGCTGCATTGGGTCTTCACTGCTGTGCGTGGGCTTTCTCTAGTTGCAGTGAGCGGGGGCTACTCTTCATTGTGGTACGCGGTCTTCTCATTGCTGTGGCTTCTCTTGTTGCAGAGCATGGGCTCTAGGCATGGGGGCTTCAGTAGTCGTGGCTCACAGGCTCTAGAGCACAGGCTCAGTAGTTGTGGCGCACGGGCTTAGTTGCTCCGTGGCATGTGGGATCTTCCGGGACCAGGGCTCGAACCCGTGTCCCCCGCATCGGCATGCGGATTCTTAACCACCGCGCCACCAGGGAAGCCCAAAAACAATCATGGTATGTATATACATAAGTTACTATGCAGCCATTAAAATGATTTTATAGGAAACCACATACAATTTGGGAAAATGTTCAAAACATATTTTCACAAAGCACATTATAAAACGGTATGACCGCAGTTTTGTAAATTATAAGTGTAAGGACCGAAAGGATAAAACCAATAATGTTAGTAACAGGGGATTAGGTTAAGGGTGAGTTTTCCTATTCTGATTTGTATTTGCTAGAGTTTCTTCCATGAACACTAATTCACTCGTGTACAGATAGTTATTAAGTCCCTGTGGCACGTGAGGCACTGAAGGATAGCACAGAGAGCAAGAGACTTCCAGGCCCCTATCTTTCTGGGGCTTCCTGGCTAAGACAGACAAACGCAATGGAGACAGCAATATGGCAAATGGTGGTAAATTCTGAGCAGGGTCTTCAGCTCTGAGAAGCCTCACCCTGGATCTGGTCGCTTTCAGAAACCAGCTTTCGGTCCACATAGCCCAGTCTCTCGGTACCCAACCAATATGCCTGACTTTCATCTCCTAGGCTCCAGTCTCTGTAGCACAATTTCTGATACAGCTAGCAGCCCCGTTCTTAGAAGAGAGAAATGGAGACCGGGCATTTGTAAAGCATCTGCCAAGCGCCAAGTGCCAAGCACTGCCGTGGGCTTCAGCTGACACAGCGTCACGGAGCCCTATCACAGCCACAGAAAGGAGGAGTTTTGTCAGCATTTTACAAAGGAGTGAAATGGAAGCACAGAGAGATTAAATGGTTTGTCCACAGACACACGGCTGATACAGAAACCACCATTCAAACCCAGGCATGACTCCAAAGTTCATGCTCTTTCCACACATACCAGCCTGCTCTCCCCCATTTACCTGTCAGAACACCTCCCAACAGACCTACCTCTTTAGATATGCGTCCACTGCTGAAGCCCCTCATGTTTGGCCATGTTTATACCCTCTAGGATGTCAGGCTCCAGACCTAAAGATTCAAACTCTCTAGGAAGAACTGCTGAGGTTGGAGATTGAACCCAGGGAAAACAGGTTTAAACTGACTGACTGCCAGCACAGCTGGAGATACTGAGGAGGAGGCTTCAGATCCAAGGTCAGGAAGCAGCTCCCAAGGTTACATACACTAAATGGCATTATGGACAGTCTGAATCCCTTCTCTGCTCAGGGAAACAGCTTCAAATACTTTTGTTTCCCTGACACTTCTCACCTAAACATTCTCTTTACCTCTTAGGATTCAAGAGGTCCTTGCCAGAGTGCATTTCGCAAGCCTGTCTCGGAAGAAATGTTCTTGTCTGTCCCTGATCATTTGATCTCCTAGACTCACGACCAGTCTTGATAAATAAAAACTCTCAGCAAAGCCACCCTATATAAAGTCCAGAGACCAGTAAGTTGAGCAATATGGAACCCACAAAAATCAGTTCAGTGAATAAAAGTGAAATGCAGAGCCATATAGAGAGTATGATCCTATCTGTAGTTAAAAATAAAAATTTTGTGTATGTATAAACATATTTTTGTCTTTTAAAAACATCTTATGAAAGGTTTCAAACATCACAAAATGAATAAGACACTGAACCCCTATACACCTATCCCCTTAAGTGTCCAACCTCAAGTGATGCTGAGATTGACGGATCAGTGGTTTCAGGTGTTGTCAGCCTGGTCCATCAATCATGAAGTTCTACACCTGCCTTTCACTCAATGGTTTTACCACCCACTGATTAACATGGCCTAGATCCATTTATTTATGATTTCATAATTCCTTCTGCATTTTAGCTGAAATTCTTCTATAAGGAATTCTTAACAAATCCTTAACAGTTGATTAAATTCAAATATGGTGCATACAAGGAAGAGAGAATAAATGCTGGATTGTTTTTCTTTACCATTTTATTGTTTTCAGAATATTGAGTTGGTGTCCTAGCAACCTTCAATGGTGACCAATGAGTTTTATTTCTTATTTTATTTTTAGTGTCACTGTGAGCCCATGTACTTGTTTATATTTTATGTATTTATTCAACTGCAGTCTTACATTCTTTCTATGAGATATATATATATATGCAAAAAAATATAATAGTGAATCAATTGGAAAAAAAAATCCCACCCCAATCCCTCTCCCCAAAGGTGATCCTTACAATGAATTCTTATCACTACGGATAACATGAGTGAATCTGTTCCTTGCAACTTAGAAAGCTGAGTAGGACCACTCTCTTTAAAAAGCAATGACTTGAGAGAAATTAATCCAGTTCCTTGGAAGCAGGAACTTTGAAAAGAAAGATGAATTATTTAATTAGACACAAAAAAAGAGCCAAATTAGGGGTTAAGAAATTAATCATACAAAGTTTAAAGAAAACATTGTAAAAAATAGTTTTCTTTTTAAGGAAAAATTGTAGATGGGGAAATAAAATTTTGGAGAATCTTAATTTCCTTCCCACAAGAAAATGACCAAGAAAAACTGTCATTTGACATGAGCTAGTGAAGTGACAAGTAGCATTAAGACTTCAGAATCAGTAACTCTGTGCAGTAGCAATCTCAGTGCTGCAAGGGAACCACAACCTGCTTTTGTAAGCTGGTCTAAACCAAATTCCTGAACTTCTGAGCACTGTCCTGCCTTGCTTCCCCATGATGTTCCTCATCCCAGCGAACTGCCACTCCTTCTCTCCAGGTACACAGGTCAGAGACCTGCCTCATCCCTGACTCTTTTCTTTCCCTCTGACACCCGTACTCAGCAAATCTTCCCTGCTCGGACTATAAAATATATCGAGAATCTAACCCCTTCTCTCCACCTCTGCTTCTGCCACCCTGGTGCAAGCTACTTCTATCACTCACCTGAGATATTGAAACAGCTTCTTAAAGTGTCTTCTTGACCAACTTGGTTCGTGTAGAGGGTAGTTTCCACCCACCACCAGAGTGATCCTTTTGAAAATAAGTTGTCTCTTCTATACCTCAGCTCAAAAGTGAGTACTGGCTTTTCCTCTCAGAGTAAGAGCAAAACTCCTTGCTGTAGCCTCTTGTTACCTCCCTAACCTCATCTTCTACCTTGCTTTCCCTCTTCTCTCCACACTATCCTCACTGTTTGGTGATTCCGAAGACACTTCAAATATGCTGCTGCCTGCCTCAGGGGCTTTGCACTTATTCTTCCATGTGGAACAATTTACTCCCAGACACCTGCACAGTTCATCCCCTTTTCTCCTTCAGGTCTGTGTTCGAATGTTACCACCACCATCCTCTGCCCATTACCACTCCACACACAAGAATTCCTATCCTCCTTTCAGGCTTTATTTTTCTCCATAGCAATGATCACATCTCTAGCACTATATAGTTAATATAAGTATTTATTTTGCTTATTTTTGTCTCTTCCACTGAAATATAAACTCCACAGGGCAGGGGCTTGGATCTTCTTTTACTGCTAGAAACAGGACCTGTTACAGGCCCTCAATAAGTACCTATTGAATGAATAAAAAACACTGTGATAGCCAACACTGTGGGTCTCCTCCAACCCCTGTCCCCAAATACAGAGGAGGCACCACTTTTTATCCTCGGCTCTACAGCCCCGTGGCCAAAGGAAGATGGAATATCAGATCCTACTACATTAACTTGCTTATCAACAGGCATTTGAATGCGGTTTAAGAACAATTTTTAATAAACTATTTCATCTCAACAGATACGGTGAACAATAAATGCAAAGTGTCATAATATATCAGACTTTTATTTGCATTGTAAAATCGAGTCGGCAGCTGTGCAATAATAAAAAGTTAAGATTACGAGCTGCACAAGGAACAAATAAAGCCTGATCACTCAGGTATGGCATTCTCTCACCTTTCCTACAGGTGGCCCCTTTCTGCCTTGGCTAATAGTTCTCCCAGACTGTGCTCCTGGAGTAGGAAATGCCACCACCCTTAGTCCCCCTATAGCGCCTCATTAAAGAAGCACCCGTCATAACCTGCAATGACTTTGGTTTTAGACTATTTTGCCTTTCTTACACCCCAGCTCAGTGATTCTTAACCAGAGACTAAATATCGGAGTTGGCTGAGAAGCCTGTTCACAATATGCAATCCTGGGCTCCATCTTGAGAGATTCTGATTCATGGGTCTGGAGGGAAACTGGGGGAGGACTGATATTAGACAGATGTACTTCAGGAAAACTCCCCAGTGATTCTGAGACGCTCCTCTGGTTCAGAACCACTGGTCTAGCTGATACATACACCAAATATAATTACTGTGGGAGTCATTTTAATTGAAGAGGGGAGGACCTGGGAGGAACCCTCAATACTCAAGGACAGACGAGTCACAAGTTTTCCATTAACCAACATCTCCCGATTGAGGGAAGGATACATTTGGTGGCTGAGCCCCCCTTGAATAATCCTCTGGTACTTTCAGTTATGAGAGGGAAGGGATTGCCAAATGTTGCCATGAGGAATAGGATTTCTGCATTTTAATTAAGCCTTACCCGTAATGCATATTTTTAAATCTCACTTCATCCCAGCTTACCCTTCCCCCTCCCCGTGTCCTCAAGTCCATTCTCTATGTCTATGTCTTTATTCCTGTCCTGCCCCTAGGTTCATCAGAACCTTTTTTCTTTTTTTAGATTCCATATATATGTGTTAGCATATGGTATTTGTCTTTCTCTTTCTGACTTACTTCACTCATTGAGCACCCATTATCTTCCATACCTGCACTGTCCAACACAGTAGCCTCTAGCTACATGAGACTACTGAGCACTTAAAGTGTGGCTAGTCTGAATTGAGATGGGCTGTAAATGTAAACTACACACAAGACTTCACACAAAAAGAAAAATATAAAATCCTGCATTAGTAATTTTTATGTTGATTACACACTGAAATGATCACAATTTAAAATATATTGGATTAAATAAAATATATTACTAAAGTAAATTTCACCTGTTGCCTTTTACTTTTCTAAAGTGTGGCTACTAGAAAATATTAAATTACCTAAGTGGCTCGTACTTATGGGCTGCATTATATTTCTACTGGACAGAGCTGTTCTTGGCACTACTCTCAGCACCAAGAATATGGCAGAGTGCAAAACAAAGCCCCTCGAGAGAGCTTACATTTCAGTGGAGAGCAATCCCAAGTCATCTCAACAAAAATCAACTGTATAATCAATCCCAGAATCACCAGAAGTGCCACACAACATTGGTACCCAAGCTTGGTATTATGATCACACTGGCACCAAGGAGTTAGGTAGAGATCAATAATGTTTTTGCACTCAGCGGAGGCCAAAGGACATCACCACCGCTGTACAAGCAAAAGCCACACGGTTGTTCCTCTAGACAAGTGGAGCTGGATAACAGATAACTGAGTCATCCCATGACACATGAAGTGGAGGCCACGATATCCACAGAGCCTATAGTGTCAATGCCACATAGATGCAATAAGTTGTGGCTGTTTCAGCAAAACAACAGCATCCATCACGTTAAATCAGTGCCACTAATTGGAATATTATTGCTTCTGTAATTTTGTTTCTGTTTGGTTTTGCTAAAATGTTTCAGCTTTATAGTTGTACAACAGCTAAAAATATGAGGAATTTGTAATTAGTTTTGTTTGAACATATTTAAGTAATACTATAATAAGACTAATTTCCTTTAACACTGGAAATATGCTGTAATATTTTTCCTTCAAAAGAAATCCTTATATTACTCAAATTTTATAAATCCTGCCCTGGATCATGATGACACCCATCCTATTCATCGGACCTCTGCTGCCCTCCATCTATTCCCTCCCTGTAACCCAGGGGCTTCCCTGGGGCTTACAGTTTGCTACTTGCCAGCAGCATCTGAACAGCCCTGGTGAACAGCTGGCCCTCTCCTTCTCCTGGCCTAGAAGAAGGTCCATGACAATTCAAGGGGCCTAGCACCAAGCCAGCCATGGCTCTCGGGGAGAAAATACACTCAGCAGCAATATTCAAAGCATTCGATGACCAGTATGCCGTAGCACTGCCAATCAGAATGGATGCTACCTGTAAGGACTGAGTTCAGCCTCACCATTGAATGCTACCCTGCATCCCCCCCACCAGGACCTCTGTCCACACCTGGCTCTGGTTCTTCACATGAGGGAGGGCCCCCAGGAGCTCCCTGTTATTTTGCCCGCCACTGGACTCTGCCATTCTCTGCATGACTGCCCTTGGAGTGTCCATCTCTCTGTCACTCCCATTATGATTCCTAGACCAACATAACAGAGGGAAGGAGCATAAATCCTGCTAGACAGCAGAGCATAATGGCTAAAATGATAAACTCTGGAGCCAGACAGCCTGTGTTTGAATCTTAGCTCCTATAATTAGCTGGGGTCGCCGTGGGCAAATTCTCTGTACCTCCATTTCCTTTTCCTTAAAATGGGAATAGTAATACACTCTCAGTGGGATTTATGAGGATTAATTAAGGTATTCAATATAAAGCACTTGGAATAGTACTTCACTCATTCACGGTTTCTATTACTGAGAAGCCCAAGAGTATCTTTCTTTCCCACGGTGGAAATAAGATATGGACCTAAAAGACCCAAACCCTGAAGAAACCCCATCCTCTCTGACTATAAATTAGCATCCCCCATCCTTTGATTTGGGAAGACTCAATCCTGAGTTGGTCCACACAGGCCCCTCCCACTTATAGCCACCATGGGGTCCCTGGCAGAAAAAATAGACCTGGGAGCTGCCACAGCAGGAGATGCATTTAGCAGGGAAATGAGAGAATTGCTTTGGCACAAGTCAATACATCACCTACAAATCTATATATCTGAAGTCTTATCAACAGAACTCCAGAATTCCACAGCTCATTTTCAAAGGAAAGGGTGTATGAGGTGTTCCTAGGCATGAAGTTTTGGGTGCCTCTGTTGATTTCAGTCACTTTGTAAACAACATACTCACACTCTTGGAATGCAGGGAGTAAGATATCATGCCTGAAGCACCCAAGTGGCCTTGGGCAACACACAACAGATTTGCCCTCTACTTTATCAAGTCCAGAATCGTTGACCTAACACACTAAAGCAGCTTGATGCTCTAAAGCAGTGGTTCTCACACTTTGGTGGGTATCAGAATCATGTGGGAAACTTAATAAAAACACAAAAGTCCCAGGCCTTATTCCAACGAGCCTCTGTGTTCTTCATTAGCTCTTTAGGTGTTTCCCTAGAGCCGCCAGAATGTGAGAACCATGACCCTAAAGCAAAGATAGCCGCACAAGGGTCAACCACCCACTCCCATGCTATAATCCAACACTTGAAGAATGCCTTAACTGAACACCCCTAATCACAAGCTCATCTTTTCAATATTTTAATTAATAAAATTAATAAAGACATAAAAGTACTAATCATGTTTAAGTAATGCTGTCTCTGCATAAAGTAGCATTTTGAAAAGGTATTTGCATAAGTTTATTTTAGACTTGGGGATTCTTACAGCTCTCACACTGTCTCTCTATTACTGAAAGAATACATTAAAATTAGGATGTCAAGACATTTAATTAACTTTTCATTGAAATGGCTCCAGGAAGAAAATTATAAATAGCACATTCGTCTTCACTGTGTTTTCATTATAAGACACAGAAAGTAATTGATGGACAAGAAAGCACAGCGAAACTCAGGGCACAGAGAGTACGATCACCAAAAGCAGGAACACAAGACTCTAGAATAACAGTCTAATGCAGACATTCCCAACAAGTGAGTCCAGAGTTCTAGGGATGAATTACCTGGGTTCTAATAAGCATCTTTGAAATACCAGAAATGGCCACTAGAACACACTCTCAGACACTAGAATCGATTTGGGCTAGAAAGTCCCCAACTTAATAGAAGGCAATATTCTGAAATTTTGTTCTTTGCCTTGGAACACAGAATCTTACCACAGCACAGTGTCATGGATGGCTGTGTGGTGCCCAGGAGGCAAGATGTGGAGGAGGAAGCACAGCCCTGCAGCCCAGCAGACTTGCTTCTGAATACTGGCCCCACCATGAATTAGAAACCCCATCCTTCCAGCTGTTCAGCCACCAAATCTGTAATTTGACCTACATGCTCATTCTCTCACACCCCACCACCAGTCCAACAATAAATCACATTAGTTAGCTATTGCTCTAAAATATGTCCAGGATCCGACCATTTTACCACTCTACTACCATCGAGGCTCATGCTACCATCATCTCTCACCTGGGTTATGACATAAGAGCCTCCAAATACTTCTCCCTGTAAGTCAGGTCACATCATGCCTCTGCTCAAGGAGCTCATTTCACTCAGAGTAAAAGCCCAAGTCCCTGCCATAACCTACAAAGCCTTGTATATTCTCCACCCCACTCCACCCAACTCCGACCCCATGGCCTCTCTGCTGATCCTCAAATACACCAGGTACAATCCCATCCCGGGAGTCTGCACTTCATGGTCCATCAGCCTGGCATTCTCCCCAAGACACTCCCAGAGAGCTACCTGGCTCCTTTCCTCACCTTCTTCAATGGCACTTTAAATGTCAGTGCTTCCATGATGCCTATGGAATTGGTACTTACTACACTATATATACATTATATATATATATAGAGAGAGAGAGAGAGAGAGAGAATACGAATATGACTATCTGAAAAATACATAAGAAACTATTAACAGCAGAAAACTCAATTAAGTGGGATTGGTTTGGGGGCAGAGTGAGGGAAAAGACTTCTTATTTTGCACTCTCCTCTATACTTTTTAATATTTTTATAGTAAGATAATTAATGGTAGCTAATTTTATGATAATGTTGGATGAGTAGATACCCAGTTAAGTTCACAGAAACCCAGGTAGCCCTGTCAGTTCTGGAGTACTATAGTTCATATTCTTTATGTGTTTAATGGGATTTTGAAATTGAGATATAATTGACATATAACATTATATTAGTTTCAGGTATAAATGATTTGATATTTGTGTATGTATATATATATATATATATATATATATATATATATTGCAAAATGATCACAATAAATCGAGTTGACATCCATCACCATACAGTTACCAAGTCTTTTTCTTGTGATGAGAACTTCTAAGATCTACTCTTGTAGCAACTTTCAAATATGCAACACAGTATTATTAACTATAGTCACCATGATGTATCCCCATGACTTATTTATTTTACAACTGGAATTTTGTACCTTTTGACCCCCTTCACCCTTTTCCCCCACCCCCTGACTCTGGCAACCACCAACTTGTTCTCTGCAACTATGAGTTTGGGGGCTTTTTGTTTTCTTAGATTCCACATATAAGTGAGATCCCACAGTATCTATCTTTCTTTGACTTCTTTCACTTAGCATAGTGCCCTCAAGGTCCATCCAAGTTGTTGCAAATGGCAAGACTTCCTTCTTCTTATGACTGAAAAATATGCCATTGTATATGTATACCACATTTTCTTTATCCATTCATTTATTTATTGATGGACACTTAGGTTGCTTCCACATCCTGGCAACTGTAAACAATGCTGTGTTAAACATGGGGGTGCAGATACCTTTTGGAGTTAGTATTTTTGTTTCCTTTGGATAAATTCCCAGAAGAGGAATTGCTAGATAGTGTTTAATGGGATTTTTATAGGTCTGCCTGAGAAGGAATCTGGACATCAGGTGTAATACTGTTTTTCTGAGGAAAAAAAATTGCCCCCTCCAGCCTATGGCAAGAGCTTCCTTCTCTTCCCTTCTGCTGCCTCTACTTCTCTCCTCCCTGCCACGATGCTGCTCATTGAGCTGCCTCTAGTTGCTCCTTTGAACACTCCACCAAGCCCCAGCCAGCTGTGTGGTAAGAAGGCAGCACCTGGCTCCAGGGCGGCTCACCTTGCCCAAGGCCTGAGGCATAGACGAGCCACCCAGTCATGTGTCTGAGGCATCTGTGAGCCTGATGTTCCCAAGTCCTAGCCTGGCAACCTGAGAGGTACCAACAAGAGAGAGGCCCTCTTTCTGGAAGGCAATGTTCTCAGCTTTGTGCTTAAAAAGTCACGTTGTGGGCTTCCCTGGTGGTGCAGTGGTTGAGAGTCCGCCTGCTGATGCAGGGGACACAGGTTCGTGCCCTGGTCTGGGAAGATCCCACATGCCGCGGAGCGGCTGGGCCTGTGAGCCATGGCCGCTGAGCCTGTGTGTCCGGAGCCTGTGCTCTGCAACAGGAGAGGCCACAAGAGTGAGAGGCCCACGTACCGCAAAAAAAAAAAAAAAAAAAAAAGTCACGTTGTGTAACCCATGCACACTAGAGGCCAGGCACCCATCCTTTGGATCTGGAAGCAAAGTCAAGATTACAGGGAATATCCAAAGTCAGAATCAGGACTTTCCCCTCAGTAATTAATGGATGACTGAAGAGAGAAATGTGCTACACAGAGCACTAAGTTAGGACTAAGGAAACCTGTGTTCTCCCACTAACTGCCGTATTGACCAAGTCTCCTCATCTATAGAATGAGGGGACTTGGCATGATGGCTGATGATGCTTCCCACCCTTAATAACCCATAATCATGGCTACAATCCATTGAGTTTTTACCATGTATCAGATCCTTGCTAGCTTTCATGTCAATTCCCTTCTGTAGCCTCATCATCACATGAATTCAGCAAGGTAGGTATTATTACTCCTTTTTATAGGGAAGAAAAGTAACACTCAAGAGGTTAAAGAACTTGAGCAACGTGATGCCTTGCTTGGTTGGTAGGTCTAGGACTAAAACCCATGCCCATTCAATTTTCCTGCCCCATCTCCTCTTATATATAGTATCCTTTGCACAGAGAGTAGTCTAGAATCCCTGAACTGCATAAGTCCCTGCCCACCACGATGCAACTCTCTGGGCTTGAAGGGCATTTATTCACCCACTCATTCATTTAGCCAATGTCTATGCCCCAGTTGTTGGACACCTGCTGATAAAGTCCCCTTGATGAGTTTGACCCTGCAGGTACCACATGAATCACTCTGACCACTGCCAAAGGCTAGGACCCTAACCCACCCAGGGGGTTCACAGGTCCAAAAGAGATGGCAGTTATTACTATTGAAATGGTGGTGCTTGGGGTGGGGGTGGGGGGTGTCTGGGCACAGGCCTGGCCTGCGCAGTGTGGGCTGAGCTATATTATGCTGTCATTAGTTGAAGCTGTCCTACAGGGAAACTCAGGGGAGCATAGTAAGCTGCAGAGTACTCTGTTAGAGTCACAAAAAAAAACAAGCAAGAGCACATGATTTGACTCAAAACCCTCACCACAACCAGGCAAACCAATTTCAGACGTTCTACATCATCTATAGATCTACAGATCCTCATCCTGAGGCTGCACTGCTCCAAATGGAATGCAGTATGGAACCTTAGAAAGACATTTCCCAGGGTTGGAAGGAAGAAGTATCATTTCAGCTGATGTGGTTCCCCAGTTTGCTGCAAAGTTGGTCCAGCAAAAAAGGAAGACTATATAACCTGAAGTAAATTTAGACTTCCCTGCCATTGTTGTGCAACAGAAACTAACACAGTATTATGAAGCAATTATACTCCAATAAAGATTAAAAAAAAATTTTTTTAAAGGGTGCATGCCGGGAGAACACAGGAGTTGTGTGTGAGGGAACCTGCTCAGGACCACGGTTCAAAGTGCAACTGAGGGATGTCATCTAGAAAAAGGTCTGACTTCATATACATTTGGAAAAATGGAGTTAAACAAATGAAATAGGTGTGTTTCTTCATTTGATTGTGATTATGGATTTCTTTGTTTCTTACTTCAGGACTTGTCGGGGCCTTTATTTGACCATGGAACTGTCTTCTCCCTTGAGCATCTGGCAGGAATGGGGTTTCAGGGATCTCACACCAGGAAACACTCTGCTCCACAACATTCCAACCTTAAACTAGGAGTCAGCGATCTTTTTTATAAAGGGCTCAAGAATAAACACTGTAAGCTTTGCAGGCCATGAAGCAAACTCAAGGATATGATATAGGGACTTAGATCCAAAAAAGAAAACAAATTTTTAAAACTTTTTTGGTGAAATTCAAAATATATAATCACAACTGAGTACACTTCGCAATTCGGGTCTACTAATGAGAAGACTGAAATTCTTTTGTGGAAGATAACATTTTGCTTAATTGGGGCTCAAAGTTAGTCTTCTGTACTACTGTGGCAGAAATGTAGCCTAAAATGAATGATCGAGACAAAGCATCTTCTAGGTTACAGACTGATAAAGCTGGAGGGAGTGTTATAGAGCAACTGTTTCAGCTCTTACAGAGGAAATGAAGCCCAGATACCTGGGAAAACCTGCTTCCATCTCACAGCCACATAGGGAAGAGACCTGGTCTAATACAGTTCCACTGTACCTCGTACACTGCTGTGTTTCCCCTGGGAGAACAGACCTAGGGGCATATCCATCACCTAGAATGTAGCATTAAAAAACCACATCCAGAAAAGCCTCCTTTAAGAGACCATGCACTGTTGGTTAATAAAATGGTGGCAGTGACGACGCATGACTTTGCCCAATAAGGCTCACTATTGCCATGTTGTTCTTATTCATGTACGTGTCTTCTGTCACCGCTGTACCTCAAGTGTCTGGAGGACATGGGTGTATTATTCATTTTTCTGTCATCAGCATGTGGCACATGGGGAAAATTCAATAAATGCTTCTTTTTTTAACATCTTTATTGGAGTATAACTGCTTTACAATGGTGTGTTAGTTTCTGCTGTAGAAA
This sequence comes from Mesoplodon mirus, assembly GCF_964341445.2. Lineage (NCBI taxonomy): Eukaryota > Metazoa > Chordata > Mammalia > Artiodactyla > Ziphiidae > Mesoplodon > Mesoplodon mirus. The sequence continues at coordinate 69,210,753 of NC_138982.1, forward strand.
GTGAATCAGCTATACGTATACATATATCCCCATATCCCCTCCCTCTTGCATCTCCCTCCCACCCTCCCTATCCCACCCCTCTAGGTGGTCACAAAGCACCAAGCTGATCTCCCTGTGCTATGCGGCTGCCTCCCACTAGCTATCTATTTTACATTTGGTAGTGTATATATGTCCTTGCCACTCTCTCACTTCATCCCAACTTAACCTTCCCCCTCCCCATGTCCACAAGTCCATTCTCTATGGCTGCGTCTTTATTCCTGTCCTGCCCCTAGGTTCTTCAAAACCTTTTTTTTTTTTTTTAGATTCCATATATATGCGTTAGCATACGGTATTTCTTTTCCTCTTTCTGGCTTACATCACTCTGTACGACACACTCTAGGTCCATCCACCTCACTACAAATAACTCAATTTCATTTCTTTTTATGGCTAATATTCCATTCTATGTATCTGCCACATCTTCTTTATCCATTCATCTGTCGATGGACACCTAGGTTGGTTCCATGTCCTGGCTATTGTAAATAGAGCTGCAATGAACATTATGGTACATGACTCTCTGAATTATGGTTTTCTCCGGGTATATGCCCAGTAGTGGGATTGCTGGGTCATATGGTAGTTCTATTTTTAGTTTTTTAAGGAACTTCCATACTGTTCTCCATAGTGGCTGTATCAATTTACACTCCCACCAAAGTGCAAGAGAGTTCCCTTTTCTCTACACCCTCTCCAGCACTTATTGTTTGTAGACTTTTTGATGATGGCCATTCTGACCAGTGTGAGGGGATACCTCATTGTAGTTTTGATTTGCATTTCCCTAATGATTAGTGATGTTGATCATGCTTTCATGTGTTTGTTAGCATTCTGTATATCTTCTTGGGAGAAATGTCTATTTAGGTCTTCTGCCCATTTTTGGATTGGGTTGTTCGTTTTCTTGATATTGAGCTGCATGAGCTGCCTGTATATTTTAGAGATAAATCCTTTGTCAGTTGCTTCATTTACAAATATTTTCTCCCATTCTGAGGGTTGTCTTTTTGTCTTCCTTATGGTTTCCTTTGCTGTGCAAAAGCTTTTAAATTTCATTAGGTTCACTTTCTTTATTTTTGTTTTTATTTCCATTACTCTAGGAGGTGGGTCAAAAAGGATCTTGCTGTGATTTATGTCATAGAGTGTTCTGCCTATGTTTTTCTCTAAGAGGTTGATAGTTTCTGGCCTTACATTTAGGTCTTTAATCCATTTTGAGTTTATTTTTGTGTATGGTGTTACGGAGTGTTCTAATTTCATTCTTTTACATGTAGCTGTCCAGTTTTCCCAGCACAATTTACTGAAGAGTATGTCTTTTCTCCACTGTATATTCTTGCCTCCTTTATCAAAGATAAGGTGACCATATGTGCATGGGTTTATCTCTGGGCTTTCTATCCTGTTCCATTGATCTATATTTCTGTTTTTGTGTCAGTACCATACTGTCCTGATTACTGTAGCTTTGTAGTATAGTCTGAATTCAGGGAGCCTGATTCCTCCAGCTCCATTTTTCTTCCTCCAAATTGCTTTGGCTATTCGGGGTCTTTTGTGTTTCTATACAAATTGTGAAATTCTTCGTTCTAGTTCTGTGAAAAATGTCAGTGGTAGTTTGATAGGGATTGCATTGAATCTGTAGATTGCTATGGGTAGTAGAGCCATTTTCACAAGATTAATTCTTCCAATCCAAGAAACTGGTATATCTCTCCATCTGTTTGTATCATCTTTAATTTCTTTCATCAGTGTCTTATAGTTTTCTGCATACAGGTCTTTTGTCTCCTTTGCTAGGTTTATTCCAAGGTATTTTATTCTTTCTGTTGCAATGGTAAATAGGAGTGTTTCCTTAATTTCTCTTTCAGATTTTTCATCATTAGTGTATAGGAATGCAAGAGATTTCTGTGCATTAATTTTGTATCCTGCTACCAAATGCATTGATTAGCTCTAGTAGTTTTCTGATAGCATCTTTAGGATTCTCTATGAATAGTATCATGTCATATGCAAACAGTGACAGTTTTACTTCTTCTTTTCCGATTTGGACTCCTTTTATTTCTTTTACTTCCTTGATTGCTGTGGCTAAAATTTCCAAAACTAGGTTGAATAACAGTGGTGAGAGTGCACAATCTTGTCTTGTTCCTAATCATAGATGAAATGGTTTCAGTTTTTCACCACTGAGAATGATGTTGGCTGTGGGTTTGTCATATATGGCCTTTATTATGTTGAGGTATGTTCCCTCTATGACCATTTTCTGGAAAGTTTTTATCGTAAATGGTGCTGAATTTTGTCAGAAGCTTTTTCTGCATCTACTGAGATGATCATATGGTTTTTCTCCTTCAGTTTGTTAATATGGTGTATCACATTGATTGACTTGCATATATTGCAGAATCCTTGCATTCCTGGGATAAACCCAACTTGATCATGGTGTATGATCTTTTTAAGTGCTGTTGGATTCTATTTGCTAGTATTTTGTTGAGGATTTTTGCATCTATGTTAATCAGTGATATTGGCCTGCAGTTTTTGTTTTTTGTGACATCTTTGTCTGGTTTTGGTATCAGGGTGATGGTAGCCTCGTAGAATGAGTTTGGGAGTGTTCCTCCCTCTGCTGTATTTTGGAAGAGTTTGAGAAGCATAGCTGTTAGCTCTTCTCTAAATGTTTGATAGAATTTGCCTGTGAAGCCATCTGGTTCTGGGCATTTGTTTGTTGGAAGACTTTTAATCACAGTTTCAATATCAGCGCTTGTGATTGGTCTGTTTATATTTTCTGTTTCTTCCTGGTTCAGTCTCACAAGGTTGTGTTTATCTAATAATTTGTCCATTTCTTCCAGGTTGCCCATTTTATTGGCATAGAGCGACTTGTAGCAATCTCTCATGATCCTCTGTATTTCTGCAGTGTCAGTTGTTACTTCTTTTTTATTTCTAATTCTGTTGATTTGAGTCTTCTCCCTTTTCTTCTTGATGAGTCTAGCTAATGGTTTATCAATTTTGTTTATCTTCTCAAAGAACCAGCTTTTAGTCTTATTGATCTTTGCTGTTGTTTCCTTCATTTATTTTTCATTTATTTCTAATCTGATCTTGATGATTTCTTTCCTTCTGCTAACTTTGGGTTTTTTTGTTCTTCTAATTGTTTTAGGTGTAAGGTTAGATTGTTTATTTGAGATGTTTCTTGTTTCTTGAGGTAGGGTTGTATTGCTATAAACTTCCCTCTTAGAACTGCTTTTGCTGCATCCCATAGGTTTTGGGTTGTCGTGTTTTCATTGTCATTTGTTTCTAGGTATTTTTTTATTTCCTCTTTGATTCCTTCAGTGATCTCATGGTTATTTAGCAGCATATTGTTTAGCCTCAATGTGTTTGTATTTTTTACAGGTTTTATCCTGTAATTGATACCTAGTCTTATAGCATTGTGGTCAGAAAAGATACTTGATATGATTTCAATATTCTTAAATTTACCAAGGCTTGATTTGTGACCCAAGATATGGTCTATCCTGGATAATGTTCCATGAGCACTTGAGAAGAAAGTGTATTCTGCTGTTTTTGGATGGAATGCAAATATCAATTAAGTCCATCTTGTTTAATGTGTCATTTAAAGCTTGTGTTTCCTTATTTATTTTCATTTTGGATGATCTGTCCATTGGTAAAAGTGGGGTGTTAAAGTCCCCTTCTATGATTGTGTAACTGTTGATTTCCCCTTTTATGGCTTAGCATTTGTCTTATGCATTGAGGCGTTCCTATGTTGGGTGCATAAATATTTATAATTGTTATATCTTCTTCTTGGATGGATCCCTTGATCATTATGTAGTGTCCTTCTTCTGTCTCTTGTAATAGTCTATTTTAAAGTCTATTTTCTCTGATATGAGAAGTGCTACTCCAGCTTTCTTTTGATTTCCATTTGCATGGAATATCTTTTTCCATCCCCTCACTTTCAGTCTGTATATGTCCCTAGGTTTGAAGTGTGTCTCTTGTAGACAGCATATATATGGGTCTTGTTTTTGTATCCATTCAGCCAGTCTATGTCTTTTGGTTGGAGCATTTAATCCATTTTCATTTAAGGTAATTATTGATATGTATGTTTCTATTACCATTTTCTTAATTGTTTTGGGTTTGTTTTTGTAGGTCTTTTCCTTCTCTTTTTTTTCCTGCCTAGAGAACTTCCTTTAGCATTTGTTGTAAAGCTGGTTTGGTGGTGCTGAATTCTCTAAGCTTTTGCTTCTCTGTAAAGGTTTTAATTTCTCCATCGAATCTGAATGAGATCCTTGCTGGGCAGAGTAATCTTGGTTGTAGGTTTTTCCCTTTCATCACTTTAAATATGTCCTTCCACACCCTTCTGGCTTGCAGAGTTTCTGCTGAAAGATCAGCTGTTAACCTTATGGGGATCCCCTTGTATGTTATTTGTTGCTTTTCCCTTGCTGCTTTTAATATTTCTTCTTTTTATTTAATTTTTGATAGTTTGATTAATATGTGTCTTGGCATGTTTCTCCTTGGATTTATCCTATATGGGACTCTCTGCACTTCCTCAACTTGATTATTTCCTTTCCCATATTAGGGAAGTTTTCAGCTATAATCTCTTCAAATACTTTCTCAGTCCCTTTCTTCTTCTCTTCTTCTTCTGCGACCTTATAATTCAAATGTTGGTGAGTTTAATTTTGTCCCAGAGGTCTCTGAGACTGTCCTCAGTTCTTTTCATTCTTTTTTCTTTATTCTGCTCTGCAATAGTTATTTCCACTATTTTACCTTCCAGGTCACTTATCCGTTCTTCTGCCTCAGTTATTCTGCTATTGATTCCTTCTAGAGAATTTTTAATTTCAGTAATCATGTTGTTCATGACTGCTTGTTTGCTCTTTAGTTCTTCTAGGTCCTTGTTAAACGTTTCTTTATTTTCTCCATTCTATTTCCAAAATTTTGGATCATCTTTACTATCATTACTCTGAATTCTTTTTCAGGTAGTGTTTTGGGGTGTCTGTGAACTTACTATGATTTTAGGTAGCCTCCCTGCTAATGGGTGGGGTTGCACTCCTGTCTTGCTAGTTGTTTGGCATGGGGTCCAGCACTGGAGCTTGCTGGTCATTGAGTGGAGCTGGGTTTTAGCATTGAGATGGAGATCTCTGGGAGAGCTCTCGCAAATTGATATTACGACAGGCCAGGAGGTCTCTGGCTGGGCAGTGTCCTGAACTCGGCTCTCCTACCTCAGAGGCTCAGGCCTGACACCTGGCCAGAGCATCAAGACCCTGTCAGCCATGCAGCTCAGAAGAAATGGGAAAAAAGAAAAAAAAAGAAAGAAAGAAAAAAATAAAATAACGTTATTAAAATAAAAAAATATTATTAAAAATTTTAAATTAAAAAAGAAGAGAGCAACCAAACCAATAAACAAATCCACCAATGATAACAAGCGCTAAAACTATACTAAAAAAATGGACAGAAGGAACCCTAGGACAAATGGTAAAAGCAAACCTATGCAGACAAAATCACAGAAAGAAGCATACACATACACACAAAAGAGAAAAAGGAAAAGAAATATATACATATAAATAAAAAAGGAAGAGTGCAACCAAATCAATAAAGAAATCTACCAGTGATAATAAGCTCTAAATACTAAACTAAGATAAACATAAAACTAGAACCAAATGAGATGCAGAAAGCAAATCCAAGTCTACAGTTGCTCCCAAAGTCCACCACCTCATTTTTGGGATGATATGCTGTCTATTCAGGTATTCCACAGATGCAGGGTACATCAAGTTGATTGTGGAGATTTAATCCGCTGCTCCTGAGGGTGCACAGAGAGATTTCCCTTTCTCTTCTTTGTTCGCACAGCTCCTGGGGTTCAGCTTTGGATTTGGCCCTGCCTCTGTATGTATGTTGCTCTCTGGGGCCTGTTCTTCACCCAGACAGGACGGGGTTAAAGGAGCAGCTGATTCAGGGGCTCTGGCTCACTCAGGCTGGGGATAGGGAGGGGTATGGATGTGGGGTGGGCCTGCGGCAGCAGAGGCCGGCATGATGTTGCAGCAGCCTGAGGCGCGCCATGCGTTCTCCCGGGGAAGTTGTCCCTGTATCACGGGACCCTGGCAGTGACAGGTTGCACAGGCTCCCAGGAGGGGAGGTGTGGATAGTGACCTGTGCTTGCACACAGGTTTCTTGGTGGCTGCAGCAGCAGCATTCGTGTTTCATGCCCCTCTCTGGTGTCCGCGCTGATAGGCGCAGCTCGCACCCGTCTCTGGAGCTCGTTTAGGTGGTGTTCTGAATCCCCTCTCCTCACGCACCCCGAAACAATGGTCTCTTGCCTTTTAGGCAGGTCCAGACATTTTCCCGGACTCCCTCCCAACTAGCTGTGGTGCACTAGCCCCCTTGAAGCTGTGTTCACGCAGCCAACCCCAGTCCTCTCCCTGGGATCTGACCTCCGAAGCCCGAGACGCAGCTCCCAGCCTCCACCTGCCCTGGCAGGTGAGCAGACAAGCCTCTCAGGCTTGTGAGTACTGGTCGGCACCGATCCTCTGTGCGGGAATCTCTCCGCTTTGCCCTCTGTAATCTTCTTGCTGCTCTCTCCTCTGTGGCTCTGAAGCTTCCCCCACTCCGTGGTTCCAAAGCTTCCCACCCCCGCCAGCACCCCCATCTCCGCCAGTGAAGGGGCTTCCTAGTGTGTGGAAACTTTTCCTCCTTCACAGCTCCCTCCCACTGGTGCAGGTCCTGTCCCTATTCTTTTGTCTCTGTTTTTTCTTTTTTCTTTTGCCCTATCCAGGTACGTGGGGAGTTACTTGCCTTTTGGGCGGTCTGAGGTCTTCTGTCAGTGTTCAGTAGGTGTTCTGTAGGAGTTGTTCCACGTGCAGATGTATTTTTGATGTATTTGTGGGGAGGAAGGTGATCTCCACGTCTTACTCCTCTGCCATCTTGAATGTCCCCCCTAAATGCTTCTTTAATTAACCAATTGTTAAGTAATTAATGCCTCTTCTTTTGCAAAAATCTTTTCTACTCCTTCCCGTTCAATTAAGTGTTGGTCAAGTTCCCTGCCTAAAACTCTCCAATGGCCCACACTGTACTTAGAATAAAATACACACTCTTCATCCTGGCCCACAAGGCCCTTCTCGACCTGGCCCTTGCCTACCTCTCTGATCTTGTCTGTTTCTACTCTTTCCCACTCCAGTCACACTGACCCATTTTTCCATTCACCAGATACGCCAAGTTTATTCCTGCTCTAGTGCTTTTGCAAAAGCTGCTTCCCTTCATTTAGAACTCTCTGCTCCCCAATCTTCACACGCCTCTTCTAGCCTTCCTATCCTTCCCTCCAACCACTGTCATTTATCACTACCCATATTTCCTCATTTATACATGTTCTCATTTATATATATGTGAGTTCCATGAGAGAAGAGTTCTCTGCTATGCTGTTCACCACCACCATGCCTAGCTCCCCAGTCAATATCTGGCACACAGTAGGTATTCAATAAATACTTGTTGAATAAATGAATTAACTCCTCCAGGCCTCCTCAGCCTTCTTTTCAACTATACTCATTTAATACAATAAATATTTGTTGAGTAAATGGAGTAAATGAATTAAGACTGAACGTCTCCCTTTTGGCTCCAGGGTGGGATCTTGGTTTGGATGACATGTTGTAATTGACTAGAAACATGGGTGCAAGGGCATGGTGTGGAAATTAGAAAGAACCAAAGACAAAATGGATGGAGCTATTGTGCGTATGTAAAGTTGCTCACCTCTCCCATTTGTTTTCATTTAAGTTTATGTCCCTTTAAGCCAATGCCCCAAAAATTACAGCCTCTGACTGGCTGGCACGTAAACTTCTGACTTTAAAACCACTTTATTGCAAGCTTGATAGATAGCTTTTGTCATGAGGTAGAGTAATTAAGGTGCAGTATTGGCTGTTGCTAGGCTGGACTGACATTACTTTCTTTTCAGTGTTTTGTTACCTGCCTGTCGGATTTGGTAGAGCTCATAGAAAGGCTCAGGTCTGAGTTATGTACATTCTCTCTGGGCAGAAGCCTTGTCAGGAAAATATAGCACTTCCTTCTACTAAGCAGCCTCTGTTTTCCAAGACCCATAGCAGGCATGCCTGGTACACGCTGCCAAGCTCCTCTCTTCACCTCTAGTGGCCACCCTGTCACTGGCACAGGGCTATTCCCTATTTGAGATCTTCATGCTTCTTTGCCTCCCCACTATGTTCTAGCTTACTCTCTATTAATGGTATTTCATTAATAATTCAATATAAAATTTCAAAACCAATGCTTCAGAGTGCTGAAAGTGCCATCTTGTAGAAAAGAGTAAAGCAAAGGAGTTCAACTTTGCAAAGCCCAATCTCCATGATGCATCCAAGAAATAGAAAGGGAGACAGAGAATCAAAGGGAATCATAGGCTATTACAGCTAAACATTAACTTAGAAAGTCAACTGCATCATTTTATGGATGATGAAGCTGAGTTCCAGAGAGATCAAGTAACTAGTACTTCACACAGCTAACCAGTGGTAGAATGACTGTGTATATACTTGTTCATCTGAATGTTAAGAAGACCAAGGTTTGGAAATGTATCCAGCCAGAGGTCACTTACTGAGTCTCACACAGGACTATTTCCACTTCTCTGTCAGGTCCATATATTCAAATCATTCTTTAGATTCTACCTAATTTCATCACATTCAGGACAAAAAGAGCAACAGTAAAATAAACTGTATTGACAATTATGCTTTAGATGACAGATCTGTATTTGTGTAGCTGAGATTTACATCCAGCATCTCTTTCAAGACATCTTAAAAGACTCCTGCCCAAGAAGGCTTTACCAATACGAGACTATCCCAACAGAAAGGTGCTGAGTGGGTCATCCTGCTGTAAATCAGTCAGGGAGATGTAATGTACGTTAGCATTCTGTGCATCTCAGAGGTCCCAGGTGAGAGGGGGAAGGGTGTGACATGCACGTGAGCATCTGCCTCAGAGAGCTCACCAACAGCTAGATTACACCTTCAACTTATGAGAGACTCCACCCCTTCTCTTTCCTTCTCCACTGGACTCTGGAGAGAATAGAAGCACAGGAAGGAGAAGGACACATCATGAAAGAGCAAACCACACCCCTTCTCCACTCTAGGTCCCTGGGCTGATATCCTTAGCAGGGGAAGGGGAAAAAGCTTGACAGTGAATTAGACGATAAAATCTGGGTTGTTCACATATGAATATGAAAGTGTTTTAATGCTTAAAAGTGACTACAAAGCAATGGGTGCTGCCTGAGATGTTGCCAAGAAATGTGAGAGAGCCAGTAATGTTTCAGGAATTGCTAATTAAGTATGGGTGGAATTCAGGGAGTAGAGGGATGGAGAGGCTAAAAAGGTGGACACAGAAAAGAGGAGGAGCTCATGAAGAATGTATTCGGCCTTGGGAAGAGTTTGGGCTTTACCCTATGGATGCTCATTGATAGCTAAATCATCTTAAAAGAATGACATCAGATTTACATGCATTCAATAAATATTTATTAAGGACCAACTAAGTACCAGGTTCTGGGGATGCATCAGATAGTAAAACAGAAAAACTCTGCCCTTGGAGAGTTTACATTCTAGTGGGAAAGAGGTAACAGATTCTAAACATAATAACTACATGTTTAATAACTAGGATGTTAGAAGCTGATAAGTATTGTGGAAAAAAATAGAGCGGTGTAAGACAGATTGGAAGTGCTGAAGCAGAGAGGATGATGAGGTCAGATTTCATCATTAAATTGGAGGGCGAGGGAGGCAACACTGAGAAGGTAACATTCCACCAAAGACTTGAAGGAGATGAGGGAGTTAAACATGAGGAAATCTGAAGGAAGAGTATTCAAGGCAGAGGAGATGGTCAGTTCGAAGGCCATAAGGCAGGACCCTGTTTGATGTATCTAAGTAATAGCATGGTGGCTAGTGTGGCTGTGAGAGGAGAAGACCAGGAGATAGGGTCAGGCAGGGCCAGATCAGGTAGGGTCTCAAAGCCCTTGAAGCACTTTCACTTTTATTCTGAGTGAGCTAGGGAGACACTGACGGATTTATATATCCACAGGGAAGACACAGGGGAGTAACCTGATCTGAATTATGTTTTAAAAGGATCATTCTGAGTTCTGGGCTGAGAATAGACTGGGGTTGGGGACAAGGTAGAAGAAAAGGGAGAGTTAGTAGGTGTTTGCAATTATACATATTTTTTAAATCACTAAGGAAATAATGAGGAGATAGAAATAAAAGAGAGCGAGACTGAAAAGATCAGGATCAGTTAGGAATCTACTGCGATAGTCCAGCCATAAAATGACTAAGATCTTCAATAGTTCTGACCTACATCTATAATCATTTATACTAAAACACAATCAATTTTACAGAAAGAATGCACAAATTGAAAGTACCAAAAATTGAGGAGAGGGGAAAGGAAATAAAGAGATAACCTATGAGAGGATACATCTCAACTTAGCATGCATTTTAAAACAATTAGGAGTGTATTTAACCTGTGACTCTAACCCAGGGCTCTGTGTATAAAAGATGTTCAAAAGTCTACTTTTAGAATTTTACTTAGGTATGAAGGATCAATTGCTGAAGGAATTGCCCTAGTATAAACAATTAGAAAACTAGGGAAATTACATAAAACAGCTTTTCAGATATTAGACAATTAGGTAATCTCTGTGATCTTTCAGAGAAGGGAAATAATGAGATAAGTACTATGATTGCACAGCTTACTGCCTGGAGACAGTTTCAAAACTGCAGCTCAGAGAGTGGAAACTCAAACAGCACACAATAGTTTCATTTAGTTAAAGAGACAAAGATCAGAATTTAAACCACCCACAGTGACTAGAATTTGTAGGTCAGAATATTGGAGAGGAGGGCACTAAACAGAAATGCCCCAGAGATCTTCAAAGGGGTCCCCTCAAGTTTGCAGCTAATTACTGATCTGCACATGACTGGGGTAACACTCCAGGAGACTAAGGAAAGAACTACCTGAAACCAATAGGCTGGAAATGTCCCTGAAGTCACACAGTAATGGGAATAATTCACATTCTCATCTCTCATAGTGGATAAACTTCATAATACAGAGAGTATTAGGTAGAATATTCAAAAGAGTTGTGCCTTAGGAGTGGGGGACAAATTAAGCCTAGAGTAAAGACTGCTCCAGACCTGCCACAAGAAAACTTAAAAACAAATTTCAAAGGAATCAAACTGATCTGCAACTGCAAAAACAACATCCAATACTCTTTAAAGGAATACAACAAAATCTGGCCTTAAGCAATAAAAAATTCAGTGCCTGGAATCCAAAGACTACCAGCATATGGCAAAGAAGAAAAATACAACCTATAAACAGAAGATTCTACTGACCAATGGAAACAGAACCAGAAATGACAGACATCTGCAGAAATTTTCAGAAAAAGACATTAAAGCAGCTGTTATAAATCTTATGAATATGCTCAGTGATGTAAAGGAAAACATGAGCACAATCAGCAGAGAAACAGAAGATATGAAAATATTCAAATGGGTATTCTGGATAAAAAAAATACAAAATCTGAAATGAAAACTGCATTGGACAGAATTAACAACCAGTGAGACACTTGAGGAGAAAATATTAGTGACAGTAAAAATATCAGACATATAGTAATAGAAGCTATCCTACATAAAGCAAAAGAAAAAAAATACTGAAAAACAAAAAAGAACAAACTTTCAGTTTGGGGGGAAGATACTGCCTTACAGATTCAAGAGACTTGGAGAACCTCAAACAAGATAAATTCAAGAAATCATGCCCAGAAATTTCATTATCAAACTGCAGCCAGAAAAAAAAAAAATGATACATCATATAGAGAGGAACAACAATTAGAATGACTACATATTTTCCATCAGAAGCCATGAAAGCCAGAAGAGAATGGAACAACATCTTTAAGGAGCTGGAAGAATATAACAGTTAACCCAAAATTCCACCAGAAATATCCTTCAGGAATAAAGGCAAAATAAAATTGTTCTAAGATGAAGGAAACCATAGAGAATTTGTTGCCTGTGAAAAAAGAAATGCTTAAGAAATTTCTTCAGGATGAAGAAAAATAACTCTAAAGGAAAACATGGGACTTCCAGAATGAAAGAGCAACAAAAGTGGTAAGTATCTGGGCACAGAGACCATTTTTATCCTTTAAGTTCTTAGAAATATGTATGACTGTTGAGAGTAAAAATTATGTGAAAAATCCTATGGAATCTACAAAAAAGCTACTAGAACTATTAAGTGAGCTTAGCAATGTTACAGGATTCAAAGTCAGTATACAAGTATAAGTCAAATGTTTTTCTATATACTATCAATGAACAACTGAAAACTGTAATTTGGAGGGTATTATGCTAAGTAAAATAAGTCAGACAGAGAAAGACAAATACTGTATGATATCACTTATATGTGGAATCTAAAGAATACAACAAACTAGCAAATATAACAAAAAAGAAGCAGACTCACAAATATAGAGAACAAACCAGTGGTTACCAGTGGGGAGAGAGAATGGGGGATGGGCAATACTGAGGTAGGGGATTAAGAGGTACAAACTATTATGTATAAAATAAGATACAAGGATATATTGTACAACACAGGGAATATAGCCAATATTTTATAATAACTATAAATGGAGTATAACCTTTAAAAATTGCAAATCACTATACTGTACACATGTAACATATAATATTGTACATCAACTATACTTCAATTAAAAAAAGAAAAATGTAATTTTAAAAGAATATCATTTACAATAGCATTAAGAAACATGAAATACTTAGAAATACATTTAATAAAATATGTGCATGATCTGTACACTGAAAACTACAAAACACTGCTGAGAGAATCAATTATGACTTTGATAAACAAATATGCCATGTTCATGGACCACAAGACTCAATATCATTATGATATCAAAACTTTCCAAACTGGTCTATGGATTCAATACAATCTATATCAAAAATATCAGCAGGGGGCCTCCCTGGTGGCGCAGTGGTTGAGAGTCCGCCTGCCGATGCAGGGGATACGGGTTCGTGCCCCGGTCTGGGAGGATCCCATATGCCGTGGAGCGGCTGGGCCCGTGAGCCATGGCCGCTGGGCCTGCGCATCCGGAGCCTGTGCTCCACAACGGGAGAGGCCACAACAGTGAGAGGCCCGCATACCGCAAAAAAAATATCAGCAGGATTTTTAGTTGACAAGCTGATTCTAAAATTTACATGAAACAGAGGACATATTCAATTTTTTTTTGTTTTTCCAAAACAATTTTGAAAAAGAAAAAGTTGAAGGATGCACACAGCCTGATTGCAAAATTTACTATAAGCTTACAGTTATTTGGATGTAATATTAGTATAAGGATTGACATATAGATCAATGGAATAAAGAAGAAAGTCCAGGAATAGTATACACATACATGGTCAATTCACTTTCCACAAATCTACCAAGGTAATTCAAAGGAGAAAAGATAGTTTTCAACAAATGGTACTAGAACAACTGGATATGCATATGAAAAGATATAAACCTCAAACCTTATCTCACACCATAAACAAAAATCAACTCAAAATGGATCATAACCACAATGTTGAAAATAAAACTAAAATATATATAAGAAAAAAAAGGGGGGACTTCCCTGGTGGCGCAGTGGTTAAGAATCTGCCTGTCAATGCAGGGGACAGGGGTTCAAGCCCTGGTCCGGGAAGATCCCACATGCCATGGAGCAACTAAGCCCGTGTGCCACAACTACTGAGCCTGCACACTAGAGCCCATAAGCCACAACTTCTGAGCCTGCATGCCACAACTACTGAAGCCCACGGGCCTAGAACCTGTGCTCCACAACAAGAGAAGCCACTGCAATAAGAAATCCATGCACAGCAATGAAGAGTAGCCCCTGCTCACCACAACCAGAAAAAGCCTGCATGCAGCAATGAAGACCCAACACAAAAATTAATAAATTTATAAAATTTAAAAAAAAGAAAATATTTGTGATCTTTGGTTAGGCAAAGATGTCTCAAATAAGGCAAAGAAAGAAAAAACCATAAAAGAAAAAACTTCATAAGTTGGACTTCATCAAAATTAAAAACTTTTGCTCTTTGTAAAACACTGTTAAGGAAATTAAGAGGCAAGTTACAGACTAGGAGAAAAATATCTGCAAAACACCTATCTAATAAAGAACTTGTACCCAAAACATATAAAGAACCCTCAAAACTCAGTAATAACAAAAGATCCAATGAAATCAGTGGGCCAAAGATTTGAAGAGACACTTCACCAAGGGAGATATATGACTAGCAGAGAAGTACATGAAAAGTTTCTCAAATCATTATTCTATTTTGAAAATGCAAATTAAAACTACAATGAGATACTTCCACACACCCAGTACCTTAAAACTTAGTGGATTAAAACAATAACCATTTAATTCTATTTCATGTTTTTGTGGGTCATGAATTCAGGCAAAGCTCAGATGACTCGTTTGCTCTGTGCAACATTGACTGGGGTCAATCACCGGTACTCAACTGGCAACCAGGCTGTAACTGAGGGACCAAGATAGCTTCACTCACTATACAAATTGTCTCAGAGAATACAAAAAGAGAATAGAAAAGAGGTTAGCATAACCTCTGTATCAAAACAACATAAAAAAGTTTCAAAAGGGGGAAAACTACTGGCCAATGTGTCATGAAAATACCCAGCAGTAAAGGAGCAATACAGATACAGATGTTAAAAAATAATACACAATAATCAAATACAGTTTACCCTAGAAATGCAAGGTTAGTTTAACATTTGAAACTAAAATATAACTTGAAAACTATAATATACCGCATTAACTAATACAGGAGAAAAATCATATGATCATCTTAAGAGATACAGAAAAAGTATTTGATAAAATTCAATGTTCATTAACAATTTTAAAATAACTCTTAGAAAACCAGGAATAGAAGGAACCATGTTTGATCTGGTTAAAGTATCCACAAAAGCCCCATAGCTAATACCATAATTAAGTAGCCACAAAAATCCCATAGCTAATACCATAACTAACATGTAAATGCCTTCTTGAAAACACGAAGATGTTCACAGTCACCACTTATATTCGACCTTGTACTCGAAGTCCTAGCCAGTACAGTAATATAAGAAAATGAATAAATGCTATAAAGTTTGGAAATCGAGATAAAGAATACTATAGTTAGCATATGACATAATTTATGTGTAGAAACTCAAAAAGAATCTCAGAGAAACTATTACAATTAATAAATACATTTAGTAAGATCACTGGACAAAAAGTAAATATATAAAAATCAATGTTATTTCTATACACAGCAACAAACAATTGGAAAAATAATCTTTAAGAAAATACTCCTTACAATAGTATCAAAACTCACCAAATAGCTAAGACTAAATATAATGAAAGACATGCAAGGACTCTACACAGAAAACTATAAAGCATAATTAAGATATATTAAGAAAACCTAAATCAACAAAGCAAGGATAGGCAAACTACAAACTGAAGCCTGCTTCTGTAGTGCCCATAAAGTAAGAGGGTTCTTCCATTTTAAAAGGTTGTAAAACTGGGACTTCCTTGGTGGTCCAGTGATTAAGACTCCGTGCTTCCACCGAAGGTGGCACAGGTTCCATCCCTGCTTGGGGAACTAAGATCCCACATGCCACGAAGCATGGCCAAAAAAAAAAAAGTTTAAAACTAAAAAGAAGAAGAAGAAGAAGAAGCAGAAGCGACAGGGCTTCCCTGGTGGCGCAGTGGTTGAGAGTCCGCCTGCCGATGCAAGGGACACGGGTTCATGACCCGGTCTGGGAAGATCCCACATGCTGCGGAGTGGCTGGGCCCATGAGCCATGGCCACTGAGCCTGCACGTCCAGAGCCTGTGCTCCGCAATGGGAGAGGCCACAACAGTGAGAGGCCGGCGTACCGCAAAAAAAAAAAAAAAAAAAAAAAAAAAGAATAAGCGACAGAGACTGCATATGGTCCAGAAAGCCTAAAATATATATTATCTGACACTTCACAGAAAAAGGTTGCTAACCCCTGAATTAGAGAAATATACCATTTTCAATGATTAGAAGACTCAGTATTATAAAGACGTCAATTCTCTTCAAATTAATCTGTATATTCAATAACTCCAAATTAAACTCCTAATAGGTTTTTTTTGGAAATTCACAAGCTGATTCAAAATTTTTAATTAAAATGTAAAAAGCCGAGTATAGCCTCAACTCTTTAAAAAGAAGAGAAAAAAAAAAAAGAAAAAGAAGAGCAAACTTGGAGGTTTTATGCTACTAGATGCCAAGATTTCTTATAAAGCTATAGTAATAAAAACAAAATAGTACTGGCACAAAGTTAAACAGAACAGACTAGAAAGCCCAAGAATTGACCCACACATATGCAATATACTTATTTTCAATAAAAGTGAGAAAGCATGATCTTTTCAATAAACGGTGCCAGACCAATTAGATATACACATGGGAAAAAAAACAACCCTGACTTCTATTTCACATAGATATATAAATCAATTCCAAATGGATTACAGGCATAAATGTAAAAGGTAAAAAATAACTCTTCTAGAAGATAACATATGATAATGTCTTCATGACCCTGGGGCAAGCAAAGATTTCTTCAATATAAAAAGCTCTCAACATAGAGGGAAAGATAGGTAAACTGACTTGATTAAAATTAAGAAATTCTATTCAATCAAAAGCCACCATTAAGAGGTAGAAAACAAACCACAGTCTGAGAGATTTTTGAACTACAAATAGTTGACAAGAACTCATATCCAGACTATGTAAAATACTTTTAAATTAATAATTAAAAAAGATAGCTAAATCCAATAAAATGAGGGGCAAAAGACACTCCACAAAAGATGATACCTGAATGGCAAATTAACACATTAAAAGGTGTTCAACATCATTAGTCATTAGAAAAATGCAAATTAAAAACACAGTGAGGAACTTCCCTGGTGGTCCAGTGGTAAAGAATCCACCTTCCAATGCAGGGGACTCAGGTTCGATCCCTGGTCAGGGAGCGAAAATTCCACATGCTGCAGGGCAACTAAGCCTGTGCACCACAACTACAGAACCCACACTCCACAACCAGAGAGAAGCCCGCATGCTGCAATGAAAACCCATGCCAGAAGGAAAGATCCCACATGATGCAACTAAGACCCAACACAGCCAAATAAATAAATAAATAAATAATATTTTTAAAAACACAATGAGATCTCACTATATATTTACCAAAAACGCTATTTTTTTTTAAACTCAAGTATTGGCAAAGATGTGGAGTAACTGAAATTCTTACACACTGGTGGTATGAGTGTAAACTGGTACAACCACTTTGGAAAATTGAGAGTATTTGCTAATAATAAATAATCACATGTTCTCTGACCTAACAATTCTACTCTTAAGCTTGTACTTAACACAGACACATATATATATGCATCCAAAGACATGCTCAAAAATATTCACAAAGTATCATTCGTAATTTTTTAAAAACTGTAATTCAAATGTCTATCAGCAATAGCATGGGAAAATAGTAGCAGCATATTCATAGGATGAAACACTGTGCAGCAAAGAGAATAAACAAACCATAACCATGTACCACAACATGGATGAAATTCACAGTCATAAAGCTGGGCCAAAAAGCCAGACACAAGGTTGAAAACAAGCAAAATTCATTCATGCTGATGATAGAAGTCATAATAGAGGTTATTCTGGGGGAAAAATGACTGGGAAAAGGCATGACGTAGGCTTCTGGGTTGCTGGTGATGCTCAGTTTCTTGATCTGAGTGGTAGTTACATGGCTATGTTCATTCTGTTAAAATTTGTTCACTTACAATTTATGGACTTTTCTGCATGTATGTTAAATCTCAATAAAAACTTTACAAAAGAAGAAAAGTATGCTGTGTATTTGAAACATTTACCAAAAGCAAAAACCCTAGAATAGTACTGATTGTATTTGGCCATGCATATGCTCTGGGCAAAATAACCCTGGGCATGTGTCCTGAGTTAAACAGTGTCCCACAAAAGTCATGCCCATCTGGAACCTTAGAATGGGACCTTGTTTGGAAATAGGGTCTTTGTAAATGTAATCAAGTTAAGATGAGGTCATATTGGATTAGGGTGGGTCCTAACCCAATGACTGGTGTCCTTAATTTGGACAGAGATATAGAGAAAAGAACACCACATGAAAACAGACACTCCCAGGGAGAATGTCATGTGATAACAACAGAGGTTGGAGCAACACATGTACAACACAAGGAACCCAAGGATTGCTGAAAACCCACCAGAAGCTAGAAGCATCAAGGAAAGATTCTTCCCTAGAGCCTTGTCAAAGAGCACAGCCCCGATAACACCTTGATTTCAGACTTCTAACCTCCAGAACTATAAAAGAATAAATTTCTGCTGTTCTATAGGGGTAAGACAGGAATAAAGACACAGACCTACTAGAGAATGGACTTGAGGATATGGGGAGGGGGAAGGGTAAGCTGTGACAAAGCGAAAGAGCGGCATGGACATATATACACTACCAAACGTAAGGTAGATAGCTAGTGGGAAGCAGCCGCATAGCACAGGGAGATCAGCTTGGTGCTTTGTGACCGCCTGGAGGGGTGGGATAGGGAGGGTGGGAGGGAGACGCAAAAGGGAGGGGATATGGGAACATATGTATGTATAACTGATTAAATTTGTTATAAAGCAAAAAATAAATAAATAAATAAATAAATAAATGTTGGAGGTAACACTGAAAAAAAAAAATTCTGCTGTTCTAAGCTGCCCAGTTTATAATAACTTGTTACAGCAGCCCTAGGAAACTAATATAGCAGGTACAGAAGTCAGGAGTGCAAGAAGAAAACTCATTTTAGAAACAAGCATCCAGCAGGTTGAAAAGAGGGAGCACAGATAGCCAGCTAGCTTGTATGGAACCAGGATAAAAGCTTGACCCCTCAATCTCAACCACCTGGATTGTGTTTGGTGCTCTAAACAGAATCCATTGACTTTATAATACTGCCAAGTCCTATTTCAAGGCCTAGATATAAACAAATAAGCTCTTTAGGGGACAGCACACACAGAAAACAGAAAACATATTTCTTAGAAAAGAGAAATAAACCAATTTGGGACATTTTTTTAAAACAAAGAGCTTTGGTCTGGTACACCTGTAAATTAAAGATGAAATGTTTTGCTTATAAAATACCATTCTGCCATGAAGAGACAAATGTTTTTACATATTAAAAGTAACTTCTGTGTTATTTAACTCAACAGAAAAAATACATGCAAAAACACCATCTCAGGTAACCCTAAGAAAGAAGGCTATAAATGGTAATCTCGTCACAGAAAGAGTGTAATGATCTGGATAATTCAAAGTATTCTTCTGTGGTGGGGAAGGGAGGAAAATGACTGTATCACACAAGCACTCCCCCCAAAACGTCCAATCCTGACACTGGTAATAAATGCTAAAAGGATGGATCTAATTCTATCTCTTCAGCATCTGACATTTACTGTACCTACTGAAAGGGGGTAAGGGGAAGGTTGCAGGGAGTGAAAGGGGTGAGGACCAGTATTTTCTTATATTGATTGCTCACCTTCACACCAGTTGTGCTCTTCTACAATTAACAACCACCTTAATGTTCTAAAATATCAATGGCAATCAAAGCTCACATTCCCCAAGGTTTGAACTGCAACCACCAGATGATGCAACTTTTGTCATAAAGTCAAAGTTTATTATACAAAGGGTTACTTAAAATGAGATGATGACAAGTTTGATAATTCACTATATTCTGTTAACAGGTTTTGTTTCTTTCTTTTTTTTTTTTTCAAAACTATCACTGAATCCAGGAAGGGTGAAACTAAAGGGCAGAGCACAGTCTTCCAGGTTTAAACACCTTTATTTGGAAATTGTGATAACCTTCTTGAGGCCTGAGTTATGTCTTCATATATTTTGAAAAACGTTTATTTCCAGCACATCCTCAGAGTACATAAAAGTACAGAGAGAATACTAACCCAACTACGCAAATCAATTTTTGAGGGCTGTCAGATATTTTGAAAGTACTTATGTGATTTGCATATGCCAATAATAAAACATTCTGATTATTAATTCAAAGAGGTAATATAAGAGCCTCAACCATGCAACACTGTTGACTTGCTTATTATTATACACAGTTTAAAATAATATATCTTTTTTTAAAAACCTATATCCAAGAATTTTCACTCAAACTGTTCTTCATGTCCATCATTCATCTATAACATCTTACCCTAAAACCTGTGTAACCTACTTAAAATGAATTCAGTGTGGAAACTTGAACACATGATGCAGATAATTTTAAGGCATAATTGTTCATTTTACCAATGGGATCTTCATTTTAGAGAGAGGTTCACTTAGGAGAAAAAAGTAATAAGAGGTTTCCATAATGTGCTTAAAATAAAACTCAATTTACATACCACTCCCCAGAAATACAGCTGAGTAAAGACATAAATCCAACTTCCCACTCTTCGAAAAGACACTTACATGGTTAGTCCTTCACTTCACTCAGGACTTTCAAATGCCCCCAATTGGTGAGAACTGCCCTGACCACCCTGTACAAAATAGTATCCCATGCACATAATTCTCTATCTCCTCTTATTCTGCTTTATTATTTTCAGAGTATTTATCACCATCTGATATATTACATTTGCTATTTGTTTTTGTTCTTGGTACTTAATTTCTGTCTTCTCTCATTAGAATGTAACCACCTTGAGGGAAGAGTCCTGCTGAGCTCCAGCTCCAAGAACAGTCCCTGGTAAAGAGTAGGCAATGAATGAATGAATGAATACCATAAAGGAAAGGAAATGAAGTCTTACAATCTGTGATGAAAAGAAGTTGAACATTTTCTTAGATGTACTAGATTAGGACGAAATTATTATTCCACCTGGGTTATTAGTAACTCTAGTGATGTAGTTTCCTAGATCATTTTCCACTTGAGTAAAAAGCTTCAGGGTAGATCTTTTATGAGCTGTCCATCAACTTTCCCCACTTTATGTCAAAAGGGATAATTAACTTAGTACAGAATTTTTTTAAACAATAAGATTGTTAAAAACTGAAACTACTTAATGGGAGCAATCGTTAAGAATCTGGGGCATGGAATAAATCTCTCCGAAGACAGAACAGCTCTTTGATTTAGATGCAGCACATTCTGACTAAAGTATGAGGTTCTGCAGTGTTTCCCATGTGGGAGCTCTGACCTCTAATCAACAAACATGAGGTGATGAAGAGCTTGTACTTACTATTACACACTTTACGTGGATAATGGATGGCTTCTTTATTTTCTCGAAGGTAGTACTTTGTTTATGAGTCACCTCTGAAATCCGTTTTCTTTCGTGGGTGGCCTTTCATTGTGCTCTACTGTAGTAACACCTACTCTTCACCCCTGTCATGCCTGGAGTAAGGGAGCATTTTAGAAAATGAATCTGTACTGTACTTTGCACCACAAATGATATGCACCCCATAATCTTTCAATATATTCATACCTAGTGTGTTAGGTAGTTTGCATTATGCTTGAGAGCTGTTCCTGACCTCAGACACTCCTTGTATCAGTAATTCTTTCCTGCACACACTAGCTGCTGGGCAGAGAGAACAAACAGGCCCAGAGTGGCTCTATTCCTCCAGAGAGAAGGATTCTGGCCAAAGAAAATGAACTCTCTGAGTCTCAAAAGAATAACCACAGGACTGAGGTCTTATTTCTGACTCCACAGGGAAACCGTGAAAGACCACACAGAACCCATAGGAAAATGTGTCACTTCTAAATGTGCCAAACCACAGTGTGCCCTGTTGGATTCTGAATGGAGTTCAGGCTGTCACCTGTTGGATCACTCAGCTCAGGCTAAGTTATGGTACCAGCAGCAAAAAAAAAATCCCCAAATCTCGATGACTTACAACAATATGGTCTATTTCTCCCTCATGTAACATGTTCAAGAGTCAGCTTCAGCTCTGGCATCTTCATCCTCAGCCAGACAGTAGGCACAGCCCCTCTCTGGGCTACACAAAGTCAGTCTCGTGGCAGAGGTAAAAGAGTAATGATGGAACAAAACAGTGGCTCTTAAAGCTCCTCAGGAGTGGCATTGGTCACCTCCACTCACACTTCATTGGCCAAAGCAAGTCGTAGAACCAATTCCAACATCAGTGGAGTAGGACTCTAAACCTCCTGCAGGAAAGGGCCAACAGGGAGGCGCAGTGAAAAGTTCTGAACAACAATATAATCTACCATCCCTACGATCTAAAATCCTAAATGGTTTAGGACATGGTTGCTTGACCAACATGGGAGTATTCATACTTAATTTTGAGAATCTGATAAAAAGTACAGAATCATCCCCAGAAAAATACACACACATACAAACCTATCCCAAGAAATACACACACATACAAATACCTAAAAAAGTTTGAACATAATTTCAAGGGTCAGAGACCCCTAATTCCATACATGAACTCCAAATCCAGAATAGCAACTCTTGTTTCAGAAAATTTCTCCATAGATCATTAAACAAACTGTCATTTGTCAACTTGAGGTCAGCTTCCTCATTCCATCTGAAATTAGAGGAGAAGGACCTCACCAGGAAGGACACCTACGTTCTCTGCAAACTTCCAGGATGACCCTGAGGGGCTGGGGTCTGGGTCACTGCCCTCCACATCACCTGACAAAGTTCACTGAAAGGGGGCCACATTGCCTTTAAATGTTATTTTTTTCTTCCCATTAAAATTGTCCAGGATTTTATGATAGTGCTTTTTTTCTGTTTTATAAATTATCGATCTAACTATACACACATACATATATTGAATATTTATATAGGTAATACTGAAACTTAGTAATATGAGTAATAATATTACTAAGTATTACTACTTAGTAATATTACATAAATCATATCGCCTTATCCTAAGACAACCAAACACTGTCAGTTAATACATACATACACACAAACACACACACACCTGTGTGTCTGTGGCTCTCTCACTTCTATAGGGCTAACAATCACACATATAAATCAGCTTTGAGAGGGCAGACAGCAGAAGCAAGAAGAATTACAATCCTGCAGCCTGTGGAACAAAAACCACATTCATAGAAAGATAGACAAGATGAAAAGGCAGAGGGCTATATACCAGATGAAGGAACAAGATAAAACCCCAGAAAAACAACTAAATGAAGAGGAGATAGGCAACCTTCCAGAAAAAGAATTCAGAATAATGATAGTGAAGATGATGCAGGACCTCGGAAAAAGAATGGAGGCAAAGATTGAGAAGGTGCAAGAAATGTTTAACAAAGACCTAGAAGAATTAAAGAAAAAACAAACAGAGATGAACAATACAAAAACTGAAATGAAAACTACACTAGAAGGAATCAATAGCAAAATAACTGAGGCAGAAGAACGGATAAGTGACCTGGAAGGCAGAATGGTGGAATTCACTGCTGCGGAACAGACTAAAGAAAAAAGAATGAAAGGAAATGAAGACAGCCTAAGAGACCTCTGGGACAACATTAAACGCAAAAACATTCGCATTATACGGGTCCCAGAAGGAGAACAGAGAGAGAAAGGACCCGAGAAAATATCTGAAGACATTATAGTCAAAAACTTCCCTAACACGGGAAAGGAAATACCCACCCAAGTCCAGGAAGTTCAGTGAGTCCCATACAGGATAAACCCAAGGAGAAACAAACCTGGACACATAGTAATCAAATTAGCAAAAATTAAAGACAAAGAAAAATTACTGAAAGCAGCAAGGGAAAAATGACAACATACAAGGGAACTCCCATAAGGTTAACAGCTGATTTCTCAGCAGAAACTCTACAAGCCAGAAGGGAGTGGCATGATATACTTAAAGTGATGAAAGGGAAGAACCTACAACCAAGATTACTCTACCCGGCAAGGATCTCATTCAGATTCGATGGAGAAATCAAAAGCTTTACAGACAAGCAAAAGCTAAGAGAATTCAGTACCACCAAACCAGCTCTCCAACAAATGCTAAAGGAACTTCTCTAAGTGGGAAACAAAAGGGAATAAAAGGACCTACAAAAACAAACCCAAAACAATTCAGAAAATGATCATAGGAACATACATATCGATAATTACCGTAAATGTGAATGGATTAAATGCTTCAAAAAAAAGACACAGGCTTGCTGCATGGATACAAGAACAAGACCCATATATATGCTGTCTACAAGAGACCCACTTCAGACCCAGGGACACATAAAGACTAAAAGTGAAGGGATGGAAAAAGATATTCCATGCAAAATGGAAATCAAAAGAAACCTGGAGTAGCTATACTCATATCAGATAAAATAGACTTTAAAATAAAGAATGTTACAAGAGACAAGGAAGGACACTACATAATGATCAAGGGATCAATCCAAGAAGAAGATATAACCATTATAAATATATATGCACCCAACATAGGAGCACCTCATGACATAAGGCAATTGCTAACAGCTAAAAAAGAGGAAATCGACAGTAACACAATAATAGTGGGGGACTTTAACACCTCATTACACCAATGGAGAGATCAACCAAAATGAAAATAAATAAGGAAACAGAAGCTTTAAATGATACAACAGACCAGATAGATTTAATTGATATTTATACGACATTCCATCCAAAAACAGAAGATTAAACTATCTTCTCAAGTGCACATGGAACATTCCCAGGATAGATCACATCTTGGGTCACAAATCAAGCCTCAGTAAATTTAAGAAAATTGAAATCATATCAAGCATCATTTCTGACCACAACACTATGAGATTAGAAATGAATTACAGGGAAAAAAGGTAAAACACACAAACACATGGAGGCTAAACAATACGTTACTAAACAACCAAGAGATCACTGAAGAAATCAAAGAGGAAATCAAAAAATGCCTAGAGACAAATGACAATGAAAACACAACGATCCAAAACCTATGGGATGCAGCAAAAGCAGTTCTAAGAGGGAAGATTATAGCTATACAAGCCTACCTCAAGAAACAAGAAAAATCTCAAGTAAACAATCTATCCTTACACCTAAAGGAACCAGAGAAAGAAGAACAAACAAAACCCAAAGTTAGCAGAAGGAAAGAAATCATAAAGATCAGAGCAGAAATAAATGAAATAGAAACAAAGAATACAAAAGCAAAGATCAATAAAACTAAAAGCTGGTTCTTTGAGAAGATAAACAAAATTGATAAACCATTAGCCAGACTCATCAAGAAAAAGAGGGAGAGGACTCAAATCAATAAAATTAGAAATGAAAACGGAGAAGTTACAACAGACACCGCAGAAATACAAAGCATCCTAAAAGACTACTACTAGGAACTCTATGCCAATAAAATGGACAACCTGGAAGAAATGGACAAATTCTTAGAAAGGTATAACATTCCTAGACTGAACCAGGAAGAAACAGAAACTATGAACAGACAAATCACAAGTAATGAAATTGAAACTGTGATTAAAAATCTTCCAACAAACAAAATCCCAGGGCCAGATGGCTTCACAGGTGAATTCTATCAAACATTTACAGAAGAGCTAACACCCATCCTTCTCAAACTCTTCCAAAAATTGCAGAGAAAGGAACAATCCCAGAATCATTCTATGAGGCCACCATCACCCTGATACCAAAACCAGGCAAAGATACTACAAAAAAAGAAAATTACAGACAAATATCACTGATGAATACAGATGCAAAAATCCTCAACAAAATACTAGCAAACAGAATCCAACAACACATTAAAAGGATCATACACCACGATCAAGTGGGATTTATCCCAGGGATGCAAGGATTCTTCAATATACGCAAATCAATCAATGCGATACACCATATTAACAAACTGAAGAATAAAAACCATATGATCATCTCAATAGATGCAGAAAAAGCTTTTGATAAAATTCAACACCCATTTATGATAAAAACACTCCAGAAAGTGGGCATAGAGGGAACCTACCTCAACATAATAAAGGCCATATATGACAAACCCACAGCAAACATCATTCTCAATGGTGAAAAACTGAAAGCATTTCCTCTAAGATCAGGAATGAGACAAGGATGTCCACTCTCACCACTATCATTCAACATAGTTTTGGAAGTCCTAGCCACGGCAATCAGAGAAGAAAAAGAAATAAAAGGAATACAAATTGGAGAAGAAGAATTAAAACTGTCACTGTTTGCAGATGGCATGATACTATACATAGAGAATCCTAAAAATGCCACCAGAAAACTACTAGAGCTAATCAATGAATTTGGTAAAGTTGCAGGATACAAAATTAATGCACAGAAATGTCTTGCATTCCTATACACCAATGATGAAAAATCTGAAAGAGAAATTATGGAAACACTCCCATTTACCACTGCAACTAAAAGAATAAAATACCTAGGAATAAACCTACCTAGGTAGACAAAAGACCTGTATGCAGAAAACTATAAGACACTGATGAAAGAAATTAAAGATGATACCAACAAATGGAGAGATATGCCATGTTCTTGGATTGGAAGAATCAGTATTGTGAAAATGACTATACTACCCAAAGCAATCTACAGGTTCAATGCAATCCCTATCAAATTACCAATGGCATTTTTTACAGAACTAGAACAAATCATCTTAAAATTTGTATGGAGACACAAAAGACCCCAAATAGCCAAAGTAGTCTTGATGGAAAAAAAAACAGAGCTGGAGGAATCAGACTCCCTGACTTCAGACGATACTACAAATCTACAGTAATCAAGACAATATGGTAATTGCACAGAAACAGAAACATAGATCAATGGAACAAGACAGAAAGCCCAGAGATAAACCCACGCACCTATGGTCAACTAATCTATGACAAAGGAGGCAAAGATATACAATGGAGAAAAGACAGTCTCTTCGATACGTGGTGCTGGGAAAACTGGACAGCTACATGTAAAAGAATGAAATTAGAACACTCCCTAACACCATACACAAAAATAAATTCAAAATGGATTAGAGAGCTAAATGTAACACTGGACACTATAAAACTCTTAGAGGAAAATATAGGAAGAAAACTCTTTGACATAAATCACAGCAAGATCTTTTTTGATCCACCTCCTAGAGTAATGGAAATAAAAACAAAAATAAACAAATGGGACCTAATGAAACTTCAAAGCTTTTGCACAGCAAAGGATACCATAAACAAGATGAAAAGACAACCCTCAGAATGGGAGAAAATATTTGCAAACGAATCAATGGACAAACAATTAATCTCCAAAATACAGAAACAGCTCATGCAGCTCAATATTAAAGAAACAAATAACCCAATCCAAAAATGGGCAGAAGACCTAAATCGACCTTTCTCCAAAGAAGACATACAGGTGGCCAAGAAGCACATGAAAAGCTGCTCAACATCACTAATTATTAGAGAAATGCAAATCAAAACTCCAATGAGGTATCACCTCACACCAGTTAGAATGGGCATCATCAGAAAATCTACAAACAATAAATGCTGGAGAGCGTGTGGAGAAAAGGGAACCCTCTTGCACTATTGGTGGGAATGTAAATTGATACAGCCACTATGGAGAACAGTATGGAGGTTCCTTAAAAAACTAAAAATAGAATTGCCATATGATCCAGCAATCCCACTACTGGGCATATACCCAGAGAAAACCATAACTCAGAAAGACACATGCACTCCAATGTTCATTGCAGCACTATTTACAATAGCAAGGTCATGAAAGAAACCTAAATGCCCATCGACAGACAAATGGATAAAGAAGATGTGGTACATATATACAATGGAATATTACTCAGCCATAAAAAGGAAGGAAATTGAGTCATTTGTTGAGACGTGGATGGATCTAGAGACTGTCATACAGAGTGAAGTAAGTCAGAAAGAGAAAAACAAATATCGTATATTAATGCATGTATGTGGAACCTAGAAAAATGGTACAGATGAGCCGGTTTGCAGGGCAGAAGTTGAGACACAGATGTAGAGAACAGATGTATGGACACCAAGGGGGGAAAACCGTGGTGGGGTGGGGATGGTGGTGTGCTGAATTGGGTGATTGGGATTGACATGTATACACTGATGTGTATAAAACTGATGACTAATAAGAACCTGCAGTATAAAAAAACAAACAAAAAAACAAAAAAAACTAATACTAAACTTTCTTTGGGTTATTTTTATGGAAATATGTTAATATAAATTTTTCAGACATTGCATGAAATTTCTAAAAATCTTATATGTTCTGTTATAATGTTATAAGTCATAATTCTAGTTATTACTTTAAAATGTATATCTCAGAAGTAACTAAATTTCCTTGTCAATTGCATTATTATGAACTTTCATCAAATCTTTAACTGTGGTCATTTTTAAGTCTTTTGTCATTTACAGACAGTTCTGGGTGTACTCTGATGCTTTTGCAAAAATGTTCCTATAAAAGGGTTTCATCTTCAAGGAATTCATGGAAAAGACTCTGACAAGTACATGTTTCTGGTAACTCACTATACTGCTGAACTGAATGAATAAGCATTTTCAGAACTCTAATGGAAAACTGATGAACTCATAAAAGTGCTAACAGAAGATCAAGATGAAAAAAAAATTAATTACATGGGACTGAGTGAACTGATGAGGATGATTATAATTTTTGTGACTTTCTGCTTGAATAAAAAAAAAATCCCACAAGGACTCAGAGGCAAAAAATATACAAATCAATTTTCACTGCAAAGTAAAGGAGCTGTTACAGTGGAGGATTACTGGACTGAATGTCAATATTATGACACAGTATGAGTGTGTTTCGCGTTTGGTAATTGCAATCATTGTTGCTTTTGTTGTGGTCATCCATTTACAATGCTTGGTGTCAGTCTATCTCTTGTAAAAATAAAATACAGTGTGTGTGTGGGGGGGGTGGAAATCAGCTTTTTTCTAAACTCTAGCAAAATCCTCAAATGTAGCCACAATGAAGATTGGATAAGTGAGCTCAGAGTTAGGGAGCAAGGCCATCTTCGCCCTACTCAGAAAGCAACTCTACTAATTGGCCTGCCAATTAGTACAGTTATGATATGAGGGCACCTGGCCTGCCACAGATGTGATGACATATTTACCAAATGCCAAATGAGGTGGAATCAGCCACCTACTAATGTAACAAGCACCTGAAGGAATTGTCAGCTGGCTTCTTGTGAGAGTCATTTTTGTTCACACTGTGGTCTGAGTTTCCTTGTTTTTTAAATGTTTTAGAGTAGATTTATTTATTTTTAGTTGTGATTTGGAGCCGGAAATCTATACAAACTCAAGGTATTTTAAGGAAATGCGAGACCAAGGAAAGTGCCAATCAGAGGACATGGCACAGGTTTTCCTGACTGAAGCTGGACACGTTTTGGTTTCTGACCTGCACATCTCTTTGCAAGGTTGGGTAAAACATGGAGCAAACATCATTTTCATTTGAGAAAAGAAAACATCCTGAACATTTTATGACTTCAAATTTCAACCTGGAGCTGCCATAACTGAAGTGCTGCTCCTGCATGTAGAAGGAGAGGCCCAGCAAGTCACAGGCTCACAACCAGACTGGGCTCTGCTCAGCCCCACTGCACAGGCCGCACAGCTCTGCGGGTAAGGGAGCCACTGCCCAGGCCTAGAGTGCTAGAGGGGGCAATGTGTTCTTATCTAAATAGACTCTCAACTTCAGAGTTCTTTTCTTCTTTTTAATTGAGGTAAAGTAGTACATAATGTTATATAAGTTTCCAGTGTGGAAAAAAGCCACTCTGTGCTATAAAATTTCATTGAGGATTAAAGCAAAATAACTTTACCTTGGAATTTATTCACAATCCTTAAGTGCTTTCTGTTGGATTCTAAAACTCTATTTGAATTTTACATATAACTGCATCCATTGCTTTCAGCAAACCCAACACATAAACATCCTGATTACGGGGTGAGAATTTGCTTTACAAAAACCTTCACTAAGGATTTCTTTAAACAGCAACCCTCTCTGGAGGCATTTAAAAATAAATTATGAAAACATACATTTTGGTACACAGCTAACATGTTAGGAATGTACACACGCACCAGTTATTTACACATAACATTGTTCCTTAAGATTTTGCTAAAACATAGGTATCAAAACAACCACAAACCCTGCAAGTATAAAGAAGTCACACTCTATAATCTGCAAAATAAATAGCTGTTTAAGATGATAGTAAAAGGTGTAATATTTGTGCAAAATATATAAAAGTATAAATGCTATTGTTTGGGGAGAAATATGAATTAACTGCTATTAATTTCATTTTAATGAATTTAAGTATCAGAATTACATATCATATTGCAATTTTTATTTTCTAATAATAATTATTGTGAAATAACTAAGAGCAAAAACACATGTAACATTTTTCCTGTGTGGTTCCACTCTAAATCCCATTTCAGCCATCCCCTCTCCCCTATGTTTCCCAATGCCCTAGAAATACCCCATACCAGTTACAAATGCCATGCCAGCCACAAACACAGCTCCATACCAACTAGCTCTACCCTGCTGCCCTTTGTCATGGTTCCAGAATGGATGGCTATGGAATAGGCACGATAAGGTAGCTTTCAAGCTTTTATAGACCAATGAGAAGATGGGTCTCCAGATAATGGACCATTTTAATACCCTAATGCCTCAGATTCAGACATTCCCATTACAGAGATGTCATGATTAGAAAATCCAAACAAAGGAAAATCATTTACATGATTTACAACTATTCCCTAATATTTTAAAATATCAATAACCCTCCCTAATGTTTTATTACTTGTGGCAAGGCTTGCTCCATGCTGATATCAGCTGAAAATTGGGATAAAATACAGAGAGTGGGAGGGGTGAGAAGACTTATCAGGGAGAGAGTGGAGCCCAGAAATCTTGATTAGCAATCACCTCCACCATGTAATGAGTTTCTGGACCAGCAGGGGTGAAATTGCATGCCAAAAATCACAATAAATTATTCTCCACTTGAACACAGACTAGCCATATCATCACCTAGTTCTGGGTTTAGAAAATTGAACTTATCAAATGCATTGCTGAACAAAAGCTGGTCCTCATTTCCTAATGCAGTTGACTGTGCTGGATGATTGATTGTGGATGAAGGTTCAGTAATATGGAACAATGATCAAAGACTGTATATCAGTCACTGGGCATGCAGTGCTGTTATTACAGTGTCAACCAATAAACATAGTCTTTTAAGAAACTCTACTGGTAACACACTAATTCAAGAGCTGCTCCACTCTGTAGAATAACTGCTCCACAGAGAAATTCACATAAAGGTACCACAATTGCTATATCCCTTTCTTCAAGTAATATCACGTGGTAGTGGAGTAAGCTATCTGTGTCTTCTGGGTGTTCAAAAAAACTGGTTAACTTTTTCATCAAAATGGTTTAGAACAGCTTTGAAAGCAAATCTTAAAGAAGCCACTTCAATGTGCCAATCTACATTTGCCAATATTCTTCTCTTAATCTCTATCTTTAAGTAGTACCACAGTAAGAGGATACAAGTATGTTTAACAGTCTCCAACAAACACCAGTTTCAAAGAAAATCAGACCAATGGAAAAATGGAATGGCAAAGGAATGTAGAATTCTCGAAGGTTCTCTGCCTCAGATTCTTGATAAATATGAGCAAGGATGCAAATCTGTATTTATATATGTTTTAATTAAAAAAATTCTTCCTGAGATATTTTCTAACTCAACAATGCCATGCTTATCTGTTATAAACAGCTGTTGAATTTCAACCATTCATTCATTCACTCATTCAAGATTAAGTTAATAAGCATTGACTGAGTTAAAACACGTGTTAAGTTCTGCGTTCTGCAGAGGAGATACAAAATGAAAATATTTATCCCTGCCTGTAAGCTCAGTATAGGGGGAGAGATGTTTAAACACTAATTATTTAGAAGAAAATAAAGGAGTAGGACAACTACATAGGCACTGAGCATTTTGAATCTCCTATGAAGGCTACCTAAACAGAAAGCAAGACTTTCCCCAGGGGGTGACACCTGAGCCATCCCAGGAGAGATCAAACATCACTTCATGCAATGATAGAAGGGGATGGTCGGAGAGGACAGCCTGAACAAAGAAACAGAGGCTAAAAGAATAGAGGCCAGAGAACTACAGCATTGGGGAATGTGAAAAAAGTTGCAGGGAAGGAGTAGCAAGAGACGGATGGAGAGGTAGGCATGCGAGATCAGAGGGTCCTTTGATACCACCCGAAGACTGGCCTTATCCCACAAGCAACAAGGAGCCACCAAAGAGGAGTGACCAGTAATAGACATAATGTGGGGGGTTAATCCGTGTATAATTTACAGTCTGCCCTCTATACCTCAGTTTCTCCACACCTTCGGATTCAACCAACCACAGACCTATTTACTAATGAAAAAATAACTGCACATAAGTGAACACGTAGGATTCAAGCTCATGTTGTTCAAGGGTCAACTGTATATTTTTAAGAGATACTTCTGGGAACTTTATGAAAAATGAGTCTGACCAAAATTGAAGTGCTCAGTTAATAATAGTCCAGGCAAGAGTGGCTGAAGCCCTGAGCTGTGGCAGAGGAGAGGGAATAGATAATATCTTTTATAAGAGATAAAAGACAGGGGAGCTAAAATTTCCAGAAGCTAGTGCTTCACTGGATATAAGGGTAAGGAAAAGAGGAGCGGCAATATGGTCTCTGGTTTGGGGTCCTTCTCGGCAACTGAATGAAAGATGATGTATTGAGTCAGACTGAGAATGAAAGAGGAGGAGGAGCTAATGTAAGTGTAGATGATGAATCCAGTCATCATCTGTGTTTGGGGACCTGTGGGGCCCCCATAGGGGGCTGTAGTTTTTAATCTAGGAGTCAGGTTGGAGATCTGCTGGAATATAAAGATAGAGGAATTGTTTCCAATTATACAACAGTTAGTACCCCAAAAGTGCATGGTATCACCCACAGAGAGTATGTGAAGCAGTAAAAACAATGGCTGAAGCCAGAACCTTGGGGACCACTTGGTACTTAAGAAGTGGCAAGAGGAAAAAGAAACCAACTTTAGGATTTCCCTGGTAGCACAGTGGTTAAGAATCTGCCTGCCAATGCAAGGGACATAGGTTTGAGCCCTGGTCCGGGAAGATCCCACATGCCGCACAGCAACTAAGCCTGTGTGCCACAACTACTGAGCCTGAGCTCTAGAGCCTGCAAGCCACAACTACTGAGCTCACGTGCCACAACTACTGAAGCCTGTGCGCCTAGAGCCCGTGCTCTGCAACAAGAGAAGCCACCACAATGAGAAGTCTGCGCACCGCAACGAAAAGTAGCCCCCGCTCACCACAACTAGAGAATGACCACACGCAGCAACGAAGACCCAATGCAGCCAAAAATAAAATAAATAAATAAATTTATTTAAAACAAGAAACCAACTGTAAAAGAAAAAGACTCTCAAAGAAAGAGGGTCTTTGAGACCCCCAGAGAAAGAGGGGAACAAGTCAGAATTGGAAGGAAGGAAATGATGAGTAGTGCCCAATGCACAAAACCAGCAGAAATGTTCCATAATGATAGAGACTGGAAAACACCCATTGGATCTGGAAACTAGAGGATGTCACCATTGACCCAAACAAGAGTCATATTAATGGTGTGATAGAGGTGAGCCTGTACAACAGTAGGCTGAGGAGTGAGCTAGTGAAGGTAGCAAGAGCAGACTATTCCTTCAAGATATCTGGATAAGAAGGGGGATAAGAGAGCGTGCACCAGTTTAGAACGGGGCTGGAAAGCCTGAGAGAGGCTGGTTTACATCTTTGTTTTGTAATGATGAGGAGCTTGAATGTGTTTAATAAGTTGGAGGGCAGGCATTACGAAGGTGAGAAAGGTTGAAGGTTGAAGGGTAAATGTTCAAGGGGATGAGAGGCTGTGCGTGGGATCAAGGAGGGGGTCTACCAAGAGAAAAGAAGAGGGAACTAAGCCTGGTGCCAGTTTCAGCTATCTAGATGCCATGCTTTCTGCCAAACTTTCTTTCAAATAATTTTTTTTTTTTAAATCACCTATGGGGGCTTCCCTGGTGGCACAGTGGTTGAGAGTCCACCTGCCGATGCAGGGGACACAGGTTCGTGCCCCAGTCCGGGAATATCCCACATGCTGCGGAGCGTCTAGGCCCATGAGCCACAACTACTGAACCTGCGCGTCTGGAGCCTGTGCTCCGCAACAGGAGAGGCCGCAACAGTGAGAGGCCCGCACACCGCGATGAAGAGTGGCCCCCGCTCGCCGCAACTGGAGAAAGCCCTCGCACAGAAACGAAGACGCAACACAGCCAAAAATAAATATAAAATAAATAAATAAATTTTAAAAATCACCTATGCCTTCCTAAGAAAGTTGCTACCACAAGAGAAATAATGTCAGCCTTAGTGCTGACTTCAGAGTCCCTATTCACTAAAGACTATGCAAAGATTAAAGATCCGCAAAACAAGTAACATGTATTGATAAACAATACATTTACACATAGAAACACTAGCATATTCATTAAGTATATATTATACCAACTTCTAAACAATGTCCTACAGTAAACAGCTGTTTAGATTAACAGCAGAATGACCTGATAAATATAAGGGGTCGTTGATCTCAAAGAGCATCTCTGTGACCTCCCCAGGAAGTCAACCTATACTCAAAGTCTCAAGAAACTTGAATGTCAAATAATATGCACCACCCAGCCTCAAAAGCACCTTGGGTTTAGTTCCAGCTTTGTCAAGGCCTCACCACATAGCCATATGCGTGCTCTGTACCTACTCATTCCTTTCTTCCAACAGGGAGCAGGAAGGCTAATCCAATTCACTCCGGGGGTAGGAGACCCTTGTAGGAATATCCAGGAATTAGGGCAACAAAAATCAAGAGCTGCCCAGGTGGGAGCAGGAAGAAAGAGGAGGGAGAAACAGCTCAGGCAAAGGAAAGTGTCAGAATTCATCACTTGGATCCTCCAGAGCACCTTTCCACCTGCTCTCACTGCTATCAAACTCCTCACACTATTCTAAAACCGTCTTACAAAGTACTGCATTGTAAGACCACTGGCTAGCCAGCTTGTGGGAAAAATAAGAACACAGGGTCATTACCTCACACCTTCTAATAAGGTTAGTTCTAAATGGATCAAAGGTGTAAATCTAAAATATCAAATCATAAAACCATAAGAAGAAAACCCAGGAGAATTTTTTTTTCATCTCAGAGTGGGTATAGCCTTTCTAAGTACAATACAAAAGCTAGAAGGAATAAAAAGGAAAGAGCAATAAATTTGACCAATATCTTAAATTTCTGAGTTGTTGAAAAAACAAAGTTTAAAAAAATGACAAATTGGAGAAAAATATTTGCAACCCATATTCCACACAAAGAATTGATTTCTTTAGTAAAGAGGTCCTACAATTTAAAAGCTCAACAAACCAACAGAAAAAGCAGAGAATAGGAACAGATACCTCACTAAAAGAAGAAATATGAATTGATCTTAAACATATGAAAAGATATTCAACCTCATTTGTTATAAGAGAAATGTAAATTAAAATCATAATGAGATGCCACTTAACCTATTAGTTAGGCAAAGATCAAAATATTTGAAAACACAGTGTTGAAGACAGTGTGGGAAGAAGGGAATTTCATACATTGCTAGCTAGACTGTAAACTGACCCAACATACATGTAGGACAATTTGGTGATACCTTCAAAATTTAAAGTGTACAGACCCTTTGACTTGGTAGCTCCACTTCTAGTTATTTATATGTAGGATGTTTATACAGGTATCCTTATTGAAACTTTCTTTTAGAGAAGCAAAAGATTTTCATCTTAAATGAAATGTCCTAACCCTAAGCCCACCAGTAATAGGTAACTAGTAAATAAATTCTAGTTTAACCTTACAATGAATACTATGAAACCGTTTTTTTCAAATGGGATAGCATTACATGTAAAGATAAGGAATGGTCTCTAAGATATATTAAACAAATAAACAAAAGAGTAAGGTACCAAACAATATATAGTGGTATACTATCATTTATGTACAAATTAATACATACACACATGCACCTATGTTTGCAAAATGCATAAACTATCTCGGGAAGAACAGACCAAAAAAAGTGATTGCCACTGAGCAAGCAGAGCTAGGTAACTAGAAGAAAGGGGAAGGCCGGAAATTCGCTTTTTATTGTACGCCATTTTATATCTAGAATTGTGTGGCATGAACCTGCATTACCTATTCAAAAGTAAATCTTAAAATATATCTCAATTATAGACTTAGCCATATGATATTATCTGTTACTGGGAGATACACTGTCAAGACAAAGATTTTTTTCTTCTGTGAATTTTTAATAACCTGTATCTATTTTCATTATTCATCTCACTAGATGACAAACATAAAGGTCTGGAAGTTTAGAACAGCAGTCTGCACTGCTTCTGATGAATGGGACTTAACTAATTCAAATACAATCCACACTGAAACTAATTAAAATAATTTTTGAGTCCCCTTAAATCCCTTTTGGAATGCAATAAATTTAAGTAAACCCCCTTTTTTTTTTAGCAAACTATACTCTTAAAGCTTTTGTATTCAAATTAGACAAAAATTCCTAAGAAGACTGAATTCTTGTAATCCCAGGATCTATGCAGTGTCTAGCATGAAGTATGGGCTTAACAAAAACTTATTGAATAAATTGGGGCTTCCCTGGTGGCACAGTGGTTGAGGGTCCGCCTGCCAATGTAGGGGACGTGGGTTCGTGCCCCAGTCCGGGAGGATCCCACATGCCGCGGAGAGGCTGGGCCCGTGAGCCATGGCCGCTGGGCCTGTGCGTCCAGAGCCTGTGCTCCGCAACGGGAGAGGTCACAACAGTGAGAGGCCCGTGTACCACACACACACACAAAAAAACGTATTGAATAAATGGATGAATGAAAATATTAATTAATTAAACTATAAAATGTTATTTCAGTTGGAACAGTCATAAAGAGAGTGTAAGACCTAGGTGGACCCCTCCTGACTTCAATAAATTTTCTCTAATTTGTTGTTATTGTTGTTGTTCTACAAAACTCTAAATATCAAGCCTAATCGTAATTCTTACCCTGCCCCCTTCATTCATATTCAACCACCCTGCCCTCTTCCTAGGTTGCACAACTTTACTCCAGAATTTAAAACAGCAGTTGTTAACACTGGCCCCAAGACACTATTTGACAATTAACACCCTCAATGTAAATACACTTTTAGCTTTATAACCACCATGTGGGAAAGCCTTCACCTTTTGCCTTCTCTGTGAAGGCAACTGGGATTTGGGTGTGTCATCAGAGTAAATGATAGTACATATTTCACAACTTGGATGCTACATACTTTATTCCTCTAGCCTTTCTTAATAGAAATTAACCTTAAAGGTGGCAATGCCCTTCCTACCTAATCCCCAAATTTTCCCCCAGTATCAGAAAGGAACCTACCACCGTGTGACTCTACGTTGGACGTGCTATACATTTCATGCATCCCTTTTTCTTTAATGAGAAACCCTATATACGATGCGAGTCTTCCAAAATTAGTGTTGTAATAACATCCTGTGGGTTATGATGTCACAGACTCAGATTTTCTCAGATATTGTTGAGACAGATCACAAAACTCAACTGCTTCCACTGTATTGCATCAGCCACACCCTGTTTTCCTCCCGATTCAAATGATTAGGAGACTAATTTAGGGACTTCCCTGGTGGTGCAGTGGTTAAGACTCTGAGCTCCCAATGCAGGGGGTCTGGGTTCGATCCCTA
Source organism: Mesoplodon mirus (assembly GCF_964341445.2). Lineage (NCBI taxonomy): Eukaryota > Metazoa > Chordata > Mammalia > Artiodactyla > Ziphiidae > Mesoplodon > Mesoplodon mirus. The sequence goes on from NC_138982.1 coordinate 69,248,370, forward strand.
GTCAGGGAACTAGATCCCACATGCATGCCACAACTAAGGAGCCCACCTGCTGCAACTAAGACCAGGCACAACCAAATAAATAAATAAAATATTTTTTTTAAAAAGACAGACTATTTTAGCTTTGTTTGGATAATCAACAGACTTTTAGTGCATTGTGCAGGAGGCCCTGTGGCAGAGCTGCACACCCTCACTCCAAGGCAAAAGCAGACTTTCCAATGGAAATGGAAATTGCTGCCTTGAATCTTCCTAGGAATACTGGCAAAAGGGCTGGGTTGCAGCACCTGCAATTAACCAAAACCAATTTGGTTTTAACTATCAGAAACCCATTTCAAACCATCTTAGGGGGAAAAGGGAGGAAGAGAGGATTTACTATAATATATATGTGCCTCACAACATCCTCGGGAAGGATGAAAACCAGAAACACAAGAGAAATCAGGTTTCCTTTGCTGTGCAAAAGCTTTGAAGTTTCATTTAGGTCCCAATTGTTTATTTTTGTTTTTATTTCCATTTCTCTAGGAGATGGGTCAAAAAGGATCTTGCTGTGATTTATGTCACAGAGTGTTCTGCCTATGTTTTCCTCTAAGAGTTTGATAGTTTCTGGCCTTACATTTAGGTCTTTAATCCATTTTGAGCTTATTTTTGTGTATGGTGTTAGGGAGTGATCTAATCTCATACCCTCAAAATGGGAGAAAATATTTGCAAATGAAGCAACTGACAAGGGATTAATCTCCAAATTTTATAAGCAGCTCATGCAGCTCAATAACAAAAAAACAAACAACCCAATCCAAAAATGGTCAGAAGACCTAAATAGACATTTCTCCAAAGAAGATACACAGACTGCCAACAAACACATGAAAGAATGCTCAACATCATTAATCATTAGAGAAATGCAAATCAAAACTACAATGAGATATCATCTCACACCAGTCAGAATGGCCATCATCAAAAAATCTAGAAACAATAAATGCTGGAGAGGGTGTGGAGAAAAGGGAACACTCTTGCACTGCTGGTGGGAATGTGAATTGGTACAGCCACTATGGAGAACAGTATGGAGGTTCCTTAAAAAACTACAAATAGAACTACCATATGACCCAGCAGTCCCACTACTGGGCATATACCCTGAGAAAACCATATTTCAAAAAGAGTCATGTACGAAAATGTTCATTGCAGCTCTATTTACAATAGCCAGGAGATGGAACCAACCTAAGTGTCCATCATCGGATGAATGGATAAAGAAGATGTGGCACATATATACAATGGAATATTACTCAGCCATAAAAAGAAACGAAATTGAGCTATTTGTAATGAGGTGGATGGACCTAGAGTCTGTCATACAGAGTGAAATAAGTCAGAAAGAGAAAGACAAATACCGTATGCTAACACATATATATGGAATTTAAGAAAAAAAAATGTCATGAAGAACCTAGGGGTAAGACAGAAATAAAGACACAGACCTACTAGAGAATGGACTTGAGGATATGGGGAGGGGGAAGGGTAAGCTGTGACAAAGCAAGAGAATGGCATGGACATATATACACTACCAAATGTAAAACAGATAGCTAGTGGGAAGCAGCCGTATAGCACAGGGAGATCAGCTCGGTGGTTTGTGATGACCTAGAGGGGTGGGATAGGGAGGGTGGGAGGGAGGGAGATGCAAGAGGCAAGAGATATGGGAACATATGTGTATGTATAACTGATTCACTTTGTTATAAAGCAGAAACTAACACACCATTGTTAAGCAATCATACTCCAATAAAGATGTAAAAAAAAAAAAAGAGCAATCAGGAACAAAAGCAGCAACCTCTCCTTCAGATTCATACTCTCTCCCTCCCCCTCCCTCTCTCCTCCCCCTCCCTGCCCCTCTCTCTCAGAGGCTCTTGGCCTGCCGCTCTCTGCACATGTATAAATTTGGTCACTGGGTGCTCATCCCTATGGAAATGAGGGCGGGGGGGGTCATAATGAGCTTGAAAGAAACCTAAATAGGTACGTACTGCCCTTCACTGCTGCCCAACACTAGTAAGAGGCTTGATTCTAGAAGGATAAGCTAGGCTATGTTGTAACGAGAACCTCCAAATCTCAAAAGTCCTCGAACAACAAAGGTTTCATTCCAATTCACACTTCATGTCCACTGCAGGCGGCAGGGGGCTCTTCTCCATGTCATCCTAACTCCGGGGACCAGGCTGACAGTACCTTTAGCCTTGGAAACATCTCTGGTCACATGGAGGAGGACAGGGACATGGCAGTCTCACACAGCTCTTGTTTGCTTAGCCCAGAAGAAAACATGTTACTTTCATTCATATTTCACAGGCCGAAGCAAGTCACCAGGCAACACCTTATTTCACGGGGACAGGGAGGAATGATCCTGGGATGTGTCCAGCAAGAGGAGAGCTGGTTGTCTTTGTGTAGCAGTGATGATGACCACAAGGGCTCAGAACAAAGATGCAGGGGTGAGAAGACAACTCCTTTATTCAGCAACACCACTGAACATCATGCCAGGAGGAAAGCTAGAATCCAGCTACAGTCATTTATGTTCACTTTGAGCCTTAGCTATGTTTTTCATCTTGTTTATTCCTAAGTTCTTGAGGATAAAATAAATAATCAAAAATAATTTAATTACACTTTTATTTATATTAGTTATCTTCAGAATTAAAGAAAAAGAGAAAATTAAGATTTTTAAGTTATAGTAAAAAGATCCTATACATACCTACTTAATTTCTAGAATTATTAAGGACATATATACAAATATACAGATCTGTGGGACGGCAGTCCATTAAATCAATTACTACAGTGGTGTAAATAATAATCTCAAGTCAATTTACCTTCTTAAAAGATCAAGAATATTACATTAAATAAGGGTTCTCCATTTAAAACTCTTGATCAGTGCATAAAATCTCATGACTTTTCGTTATATTTATGTCTGGAAAGATTGCCAGTACAACTTCATTTGTCTGAACTGCCACAGATATATATAATAAAACAGCATTAAATCAAAACTGAATTGATTGTGTACCATATATCTGATGAACCTGCATAAGGCTAAGTTAAAGAAATACATAAACAGTAAATATATACTAACTCCCTTCCTTACTGTGTTTAGATGATGAATTTTGTTGTTTACAATTCATAGAGTGTCAACAAAAATTTATGATTAAAATGCTGCATGGGCTACTATGCCCAACAACATCCAGTAGTAAAAAAAAAAATACCTTTTCTGGACCAACTACAATTCAGAAAGTATAGGAATAAAAACTAGTGAACAACATGCATTATATGAATTTCAAAGGCAGTTAGTAAAAGAAGGTGTTGGTGTCATATTGGGAGGGTGTGACTATGTGCACATATGAACACTGTTAAAAAAAAGCACATCTAATGCACCATTAAATTGCATTAGCCAATTGGATGAATAAAGTATATATTTTAGGACTTGTGTTTTAATTATTTCTTCTAGTATGCATGAGCACTTCAGGCAGAATAAAGGCAGTATTTAAATTTAAATAGGAAAAGGTGATTTGTTTATAAACAGGGCTGGCACAATTGGTCATGCATCTGGGGAAAAACAGGTGGACTTCTACCTCAGACCACTCTAAAAAAAAATTCCAAATGAGTTAAATGTTTACATATAAAAATAATGGATTAATTTAAAACCTAAAAAATATGTAGGAAAATAATTTTATAAACTGGGAGCTTTCTAAGCTGGACAGGAAATCTAAAAACCATAGAAGAAAATACCTGATGACAGAAATTAAACAATTTGGTTTAGTAAAAGATACCATTAAAAAAATTATATGCAGTGAAAAGGACTGCACTACAGATGGCCAATGAAAAGTTATTATTCATAAAATACATAAGGCTCCTACATGTTGATAGGAAGAAAAAGCAATGTATCAAAAAATGGACAAAGGTTATGTATGACTAGGCAAATGGCAAAAGAACAAAATAAATGGCCACAGATAGATGCTCCTCCTCACCGCTAGTCAAGAAATACAAATTAAATAAAAGTGAGATGCCCTTGTTCAGTGATCAGATTGGCACAAACTTACAAAAGCAGTAACACCCAGCAAGCAGGGCAAGACTTAGAGGAATACATTCTCACTCTGTGAGAATAGAAATAGTCACAGATCAACCCAATATGCCTAGGATTTGACCCAGTAATCCTACTTCTGGCTATTTATGCTTAAAAATAGTAAATAAAAGCTGCGGTATATGAATAAGAATAAGCTAACTGCAGCTTTGCTTGAAGAAGCAAAACAACTGTATTTCCTTCTATAGGAAGTAGATCTAAGACACATCAAATCTGTTTCTAAAATTAAGCATGATATGAATAAGTTATGAATAGTTAAAAGATATGCTCATATATGTGTATGTACATATCTATATAAAATTTGGCAGAATCTTGCCTAAGCAAGAACAAGACTTTGATCTGTATTTTTAAAAATTGAGAGACTACACAAATATTTATGTTAACAGTGAGCTAAAAGCAATCTTTTAATCAGTTTTTAAAACTAAATTAATGATATTAACTTGCTTCGAAATTCAAATTTCTTAACGCAGTGGAAACTTCCTCCCCTTTTAAATTTTTCTGTTTGATTGTTGGTTGGTTTTAAAACCTAAATCAGACTTTCAGTGGGGTGGTCTTTTACAAACAGGCCAGATTTCTAATACAAATTATAAGACATGTTTGTTTGATATAATCCTACATGGTAAGTAAATTACTCCCTGCTATAAATTAAGCATTTGATAATTTAACAGTTTCAGCCCTTTAGGGAAGCAATTAGAGTAGTGGAGAGGGATTTGACACATTCATGAAGAATGTAACTGTGTCTTTCAACTGGTTCAATTTGTGTAAAGAAGCAGCCTCCTCAGCCGGCAGAATAAGATTCAACATGTTCATGTCCAGAGATCAAAATACTGTGTTACTGCTATAGCCTTTTATTTCATATACTACAAAAGTAATTAATGTTCATAACAGAAAATTTGGAAAATAGAGAAAAACAAAACAATAAAAATCATCCATAATGCTTCTATCCATAGATAACGCTGCAAACCTTCTGGTACATTTCCCTCTGGTGTCTAATCTAAGCATGCAGGCAACAATGACAAGGGTCTGGGGAGAAGGAAGTCATGGTCCATCCCAAATCACAAGGAAAAAACAATGAAACAGTCCAACAGGAGGTACATTTATTTAATAATGAAATTATTTTTTAATATTTACTATCTACTCATATAAACTTACATTGTTACTCAATTTTGTAGCTGATCTCTCCTTATTTCAAACGAAGCCTGTGCAGCATCAGTTTATCAGTGAGCAAATTATCCTCTCATCTTTCTAAAGCATCCAGCAAGATAGTCCAGACAATAAAAGCCAGCACTAGGCACGACTCTGTCTGTTATTCACTGAGCACAGCCATCACACTCCCATGAACCCTGCCCTCACCCCAGGCCCCATCAAGGGCCCACCATCCACTCCAGGCCAGTGATAACAGCATAATTATCCCTCAGTGCCTGAAACCTCAATTCACAGCCATCTCTGTCAAGACACTAATTAATGTTATTTTCATCAACTCTTCTCTACCAGACAATTGATTTACTATCATACAGTGACTGGGCCACTATGTAATTCCAAAAGACAGAGGTCTTCTAGTAAGTACATGCTTTTAATTATTTTAGAAATGCTACTTTTTAACTAGTACACTTTTTATTATTATTTCTACCACTATTAATCCAAAGCTCAATTAACCTGTCCCAGATATGGTTTTCTTTTGTTTTATTTTATTTGCAAAAAAAGGGGTGGGGGGTGGAATGGGATCAATCTGTTTTAACGTGCAATATCTGTAACCTGCTTTATTCCTTTTTAGGGGGAGGGGGGCAAAATTGGAATCATCCTGGTTTTGTATTTACTGTTCTGTAACCTATTATATTGGTTAATCAAAAACAGAATTAACTGGAAAAGATAAGAAAACCAGAGCTTCTGAAAAAGATCTCTTTCACCCATCAAGGTTGACCATTAGCAAAAACTTTGAAGGAACCTGAATGCACCTTCAGCAAAACTCATTTTATATACTTTTTCTTCATTTTAGAGCCCTAAAATAACAAGATGACACGTGCTTCCATAATACAGAACAAATACAATTAGGAGTAACTACTTCCTACTAAGGTTTATAGTTTTAAAAGAGGATTAGCAAGGAAGACAATGCTTAACCCAAATCAGTAAATATCATAAAGTGGAGTTTCAAGCACCCTAGAAATGGGAGAGATTTCTGGGTAGGGCTTTCCTAATGTCCCCCCACCCCACAATCTAATATCTGCAAGGGACCATTCACAATGTCAATACATAAATAAACTCTGTCAACCAGGACCCTAACTAATCTGGGTGAAATTCTAAGAAGTGAACATTAACCTCTCTGGCCACAATATAATGACAATCAATATTCAGACATTCTGGAAAGCATGCCTTCCTTCTAAAAGATACACAGGCACCCAAATTATGCAAAATCCATCAGGTTGACATCAGAAAGCGACAAGTTACAAAGCAAAAGGAATGCTAAAGAATATCGACTAAATTTTCATTGTTCAGCACAATTTAGTGGATCTCAAGTTTCAAATGGTGATGCACTGGTTATAGCTTGTGAGAGAAAGGTGAGTTTCATTTTTGAATCTGAATGATTCAAAAATTAAACTACGGTTCAAAAGAGTGTTTTATATTTAAAATTTTCCATGATGCATCTAATGTTCAGAATTACAATAAAAATCCTTAGAGAGAAGCTAGTTGGGGAAAAAAATATTCAAGCTTATAAAATGTTCCATTTGCTTTTTTCCACCTATTGCACTTAAAGCTTAAAATCCAAGCTAGGTAAAGTATTTGTATACCCAAACGGCTATTGTAGAGATTCTGGAGGCACTAAGCTACGACTTCCTCAAGAGGAAAGTGTCATTTGATGGCACTTCCTAAATGCTACAAGCAGAAAAGTGGAAGGCTTGAACAAGCAATTCGCTCAGTCAATATCCTAGAGAGACCTCTCTCCTCCTTAAGGTAAGATTATTTGTCAAACCAATAGGAAGTCACTAGTCATGCCTTTAACCTGTTCAATCTTTCGGTAGTAGTGGTTCTGGTGTCCTTTAGCTACTTAGACATTTTTAATAGAAAATTTTAAGATATTTAGAACTGTTGAGATTTTTCCATTTATCTGCAAAATACAATATCTATAAGGAGCTAATTATACATGTGCTCCACCGCGAACGTCATCTGGCATAATAGGTGAGAATAATGGTAACATCTGTAGCCACCATGTAAATTTAGAGTATAAATAAAAACAGCACTTGTAAAACTCTCCCAACATGTTCTGGTTACACCACAGTACAGCATTATCCTCGTTCTCATTCCAACAGTTATCTGATCTCAATTCTGAGAAGCTGACAGAGAAAGACTAGACTTAACAAAAGATAAATATATACACAAGTAAAAGGAAGTTTAGTATGTGTTCCTTCTGAATGCTAGCGTTGTATTTATCAAGGTAGACACTCTAATACCAGGTCTGCCTATAAAATAATGACAGGCCTGTTTCCAGTTGAAGTATCACTCTTAGGTTTGTTGTTGTTGTTTAATCGTCAAATGTCTTATACACAGTACCTCTCAGGAGATAAAACCGTAATAATGACACGGGGAAAACATGGTTAAAAGACTAAAGAGTGATCAGATAAAATAAATATACTTCAAATACACTTAACTTCCACCAAACAGCAGTATATTTTAGTTTCTGTTACATTAGAGTGGAAGGGAAAAGAGAATCCACACAGCTTGGGGTTCTGTTGTACCTTTGCAAGGCCATTTCAAATAAAAAATGGAGAAAATCTCTCTGAGGAAGAAGAATCATTTTCTTTTGCTATTAGAAAAACATAGTCCCCTAAACATTGTATGAGGATATTTCCCATGATATCCATGCCAGTCCAAATCACTCTAACGTTCAGTGTTTGAGAAAAGTCAGCTATGTCCCCATGGACTTAAAAAGAAGGGCCTACCTGTAAAGTTCCCTTTATTTGCTTGAGTTCATTCTCAGTACCATTTTCTTGTATCTGTGCAGCACAGCCCTACTGCTGTTAAACAGGACAGCATTACCCTTGGGGGCAGGCCCTGATTAAAAAGGAGCTAAAATTTGGGTGAAAGAATATTTTAATAATTCTTCTCCAGGGCTAGACATGAGATACCCCCGATGGAAAGATAAGCAAGCTTTTCCATGAAGATTATTCCTGTTGCAGGAAATATGCATTCAATTTAATTTTTTAATTGCATGATAAAAGCTGAAAGGATAACTGTCTGTGGTGACTAGGATGAATTCAGAATTCCTATTTGCCACTTAGATTTATGCACACAAAAATTATTTGGAAGTAATATATCAAACTCTGAATTCATTCGAATCTTTTGTTGCAGTTTTCAAAGGAGATGCCACAATTCAGTTATTTCAGCACCTTTGCTTATTAAGAGCCATTCTGATTAGAGGAAAAGAATACATGCTTTCGACTAAAAATGATGCACTTAGAACTAGCCTCTATGGGGGATACGAAAGAAAAGAGGGCCTTCCCTCTTCCCTTAATGATCCCATAGGAAACATGGAGAATAACGTGTAACCAGGTATTGCTGACTCCCAGACCTAGTGGGTGCAACCTAATGGTTTAATCAGTCAGTATGGTTCATCCTCCCCATCACCAGTGATTGTTTTAAAGTCAAGCACTGGAGTCCCTTCTGGAACTTTGGCTATGGGGACTTTACCTGGGGTTGCCACGCTGGAGGGCTCATTCATGTATGCCTTCAGAAAATCTTTGTTGGCTATCTACCCTGTCAGAGACCCTTCTAGATGGCAGGTGTAAGCCGTACAGAGGAAAACCAAAGGAAGAGAAGGAAGGAGATGGTTGGAGCATCTGGAATGAACCATGCCTAAAGTTAGATTGAGTGCTGGACTTTTTAGTTATATGAGTCAATAAAATCTCTCTTTAGTTTAAGGCAGTTTGAGTTGGGGTTTCTGCCTCTTGCATCCAGGAGTCCTAATTAGCACCCAACACTTCCCCCCAGGGTCTAAGAGTGGTAACTGGAGTGAAGCCTCACCTCCTTCTACTGGTGCCTTGCCTGCTCTCAGTTATGGTGCTAGCCCTAAGCCAGCTGGAGCAGACTTTTTTGCCCATCCCTCACCATTCTTAGTATTTCTATACCCACTTTCAAGTGACCCTCCAACTCTACTTAGACTGGTCCCAAACATTTGGAGGTAATCTACTCTCTAACTCCAACTTAGACTGGTCGTTTTCCTTTGAGGAGAAAAGAAAACCTACACAGTATCCACATCTCCACATAAACACATGAAAACACACCATAAGAATCAGAGACATGAAGTTGGAGATACAGCACCAGGGCACCTACCCTTACCTCTCATCCAGTGCACGAATGCCATCTTATTGACCCTGGCCAAGAATTACCCAGACTCTGGTTAAACACTTCCAGAGGCAGAATGCTCAACTACATCAAGCACCATGGGTTCCATTGATGGACAGCTTCTATATCTGAGAAGTGTCATTACTAAATCAAAATAAAAGTTTCTCTCCTTGAAATTTCCATTGCTTTATGCTATTTCTGCAAAGTAGAGCAACAAAGAGTAAGCTTCCTTCCTTGTCTACTTGTCAGCACTTCAACTATTTGAAGACAATTAGCATGTCTCCCTTTAGTGTGCATTTTTCTACAGTTCCTTCGGCTGTTTCTCATAATACGTGACTTCCAGATCCTTTGGCACCCTGATTCCTCTTGTCTAGGTACACTCTAGTTTGTCAACATCCCTTTTAAAATGTTATCCCTCCCCACCACCCCACTGCTGAATGACCCTTGTAGTGGCCTGAAAGGCCCAGAAAACTGTCGGCAGGTCACTGCCAAAGGGCTGAACATTGCATTTATGAAAACAAGTCCTAAGCTTTCATTGGCTCTTTTGCTATTAGCAAATACATCACATGCTTGACAATTTTGGCACAGTTCCTAACACACCCAGAAAGTTTGTGGCAATGAAGCTCCCGATGATCAAAAACCTTCCTATTTGTTTCACAAGAACCTACTGTATTGAGGATCTTTCCTTTCCTACTTAGGTAAGGGGTAGTTTGGTCTTTGCTCTTTTTTTAACCTAAGCTCACAAGCAGAACCTGGCAGGTTTGTTCCTCACTGTATGACCAGTACCTGGAATGGTGTCTAGCACTTGGCAGGAATTCAAAAAGGGCTGATGAACTAAACAAACCTAAATTCAGGAACCTCCATCCATTGCTGTTTACTTAATTTTTGAATCAGCCTTGAGATTCAGTTAGTTGAGGTCATTTGCAGTCTAAACTCAGCATTAGTTATACTTCTTAATTCATGTTCCCTCTAAATTTAATAAGTCTGCCTTGCTCAGCTTTACCTAAGACATTGACGAAAACAATGGGCAGGCTGGAGCCCTGTATTTTAGTACTCAGCAAGAGACACCAGTCAACATGACACTGAGCCATTATCCATACTCTAGGGCTGAAGCAGCTAATCCTAGTTAGATTTCATCATCTCACTCTTGGAAGCCTGTTTAAAATGCTTTGTTAAAATCAAAATAGGTTGAATCTTATGAAACTGCCATTTTTCTAGGTCAAAAATCTTCCAGAGACTTCCCTGATGGTGCAGTAATTAAGACTACGCACTCCCAATGCAGGGCGCCCGGGTTCGATCCCTGGTCAGGGAACTAGATCCCATATGCATGTCGCAACTAAAAGTTCTCATGCCACAACTAAGGAGCCCACCTGCTGCAACTAAGGAGCCTGCCTGCCACAACTAAGACCCGGCACAACCAAATAAATAAATAAATAAATATTTTTAAAAGAAAAAATCTTCCAGTATCAACAATTTCATGTGGTTCAACCTAATTGAAACCACCCCTAATAGCTAGCCAGTGTTTTATTTGGTTACCATGACTTTCTTTAGAGAACCTATACCAGAATCTACCATCTTCCACCTCAGAAATCAAGATATTTGCCCAAGTCTTCTCCAACTAACAGCTTACCTGTGCAGGTTCCTTCTTCACTTAGGATGTCATTTACTTGACCTTAGAGACCAAGACCTATTCAATGTAGCTGAAAGGTGGTCTCACACCAACATCTACGTGTATCTTGTGCTCTCTTGCACTAAACTGTGTTTTATCATTTATTGCCTGAAGACTATTCTCCTTACGAAGACCCTTTTACACACATAAGAGTTCCTCAGAATAACTTCCTATTCTTCCTGGAGCTGGGTAAATGGTATTTTACAGTGCCCCAATAATTGTGAATAATAGGGCATTTTTACAAGTAAAGAGTAATGGGACAACTTATACTATTGTGAAATGCCCCTCCCATCAAAAAAGTGTCAAATAACCATACTATTACTAAGCCAAAAAGAAGAAATTCCTTAAGATAGGATTGTATGTGACCTTTAAACAATAAATATGAATTTTAAATAGTCAGTGAAAAACACTGAGATAGGTTCAAAGCTGTTGAATATATGAATCTGAAATGAATGCACCAACATATGGAATAATTTGAAAGTTACACTACACATATTACGGGTAGATATTATATAGACATTTACCTGGAAAAGATTAGGAGAATTAATTATAGAAAACTGTCTCTGTGTGGTTATCATTTTCAAAACTAATAGAAGCTGATAACTAAAGCTATATGTCATAATATTCTAAAGTGATCCTGGTTCTTAAAAATATAAATCTGCTTCTAAACTGTGACATCCTGTGCATGGTATGTCATAGAATTCATTTTCCAAGTTTTGTTTTTGGTTCATTTCTTATTTTGCAATTACTAATAGGGGTCAGTGACAGAGTAGAGGGGAAAAAATGACAGTAATGCAATACCTATTTACTATTTTTAAATACATGGTAACAGTTTTAAAAAGCAAGACAGAGCTAAGCTTTAATCAGATGAAATATCTAATAAGCATTAATATCTACTATTAAATTAAAGGATGGGAGAAACATGGTTCTGAAATTATCTGAAAGTAGAAATGAGATTCTTGAAAGAGACAGTGGGCAAATGAACCCTGGCAACAAAGATTTCAAATGAGCCATTTTAAATAAGTTATTCTCTCTAACGGGCAGCCCAATTTGAACTGCGAAAGCTTCTAGCACATAATTTCAAAGGTTGCTTTTCCTCCCAAGAAAGTAATGCAGTGCCCTCTGTACTTGCTGAAGCAGGCTTCTAGATGGTGCTTGTGTGGACTGCTAAACTGTCAATTATCTACCAGGTTTTCTAGTTTGTGCTTTCTCCAAAACTCTTTGCTTCTTGTCCATGTTGAGCCATGCCCCTGCTCATTAGCAGTAACAGTGTACATTCAGAAAAGGAAGAACGATCCTCAAGCTATCTAGGTGTAATTTTCAGGACTAGGAAAATAAGCAATGGGATGGACAATTGAATCTACACTTTTCAACCGGACTTAGGGATCAAGTGTGGTTTTGAGTTTTTCCCTAACTTGGCAAAGTTTGGGAGCATCTTGCTCACCTTAAATTGGTTAGCTTTTATCTTTTAAATGTCTAAGCTTACTACTGCTTTGTCTTTTCAGATAGTCAGGAAGCACATGCTTGGTTTATTGCCCTAAGTTACTTTTGAAAGGTAACTCATTGAAAAGGATCTGCAGCTAGAGCAAAGGTGACAAGTTGACCTTTGCTGACTACAAAGATCTTTGTCACAATAATCAGCTGTTTTCTGGACTACAGGAGAATGATACTCTTGGCTTTCATTTATTGTTTCTAATATCAGCTCTGGGTCATTATAAATATTATTCCACAAGTCTGCAAAGAGCCAGGGTTTGAGTAATGATGCCCTTGAAATGGCCCAGAACTTAATTTCAGCTAGGAAGTCAGTCAAATGTTTTCTCCTATACCATATCTTTTGGAGGAAATGTTTGCCATGCTATTCAATAAATTAACCAATAAAACTGACTTTCAGATAAAGATATGTTAATCCATGTATATTTCCTAGCTATTTAAATGTGATGGAAGGCTCAAAAGAAACCACAAAGTTCACACTGTAACTATTCCTCTAAGTCTTCCCCAAAGGACCTGTAGCCATTTACTAGAGTGTCTGTACAGTGGAAAAAAGGAAACACCTAAATTTTTCAGAGATTACTAAACAATGGCTTTGAACTGACATGCATTTCTAGAAACTAAAATTATCACTGTGAGCTAACTGGGGCTCACAATGGTCACATGATAAATGGAGTTTGATATCAACTCTAAATTACAGTGGGCCCAGGAACCTACCTTGCGGTTATCTCCCAGTTTCTGAATGTATAATTGGAACAGACACATTTGGCAAGTGGAAGAATCTCTATGGGGTGAAAGCTACTAGACCGTCTCCTCCCTACCAAGACAGTAAACCTGGGGAAATTTCAGAGATCACTGCCACCATCAAAATCTTGAAAGAAGCAAGGATGGTAATACCTATCACATGCCCATTTAACTCACCAATTTGGCCTCTGCAGAAAACAGATGGGTTTTGGAAATTGACTGTGAATTATCACAATCTTAATCAAATGATGACTAGAGTTGCAGCTGCTGACGCAGATGTAACATCCTAACTAGAGCAAATAAACATGGCCTCCGGCACATGGCATATAACTAATGCCTTTCTCTCCATAGTAATTTGCAAGGGCCACCAGAAGTAGCTTGATTTTACCTCACAGTGAAAACACTATGCCTTTGCAGTCTTGCTTCAGGAGAATATCAATTTTCTTATTCTCTGCCATAATATAATTTGCAGAGATCTTGATTGTCTTGACATTCCACTAACTTCACACTGTTCTACTACATTGACAAGATTATGCTGATGAGAGCTAATGAGCAGGAAGGAGCAAGTACTTAATGTCTTCATAAGATATATGGAAGATAACCTCCACAAGATTTCAGCCCCACTCTAGCCCATCCCAACCTCAGTGAAGTTTCTAGGGGTTTAATGGTCTGGAGCAAGTCAAGATATTTCCTCCAAGGTTAAAGATAAGTTCCTGAAAAAATACACACACACACACACACACACACACACACACAGTGGACTATTACTCACCTATAAAAAAGAATGAAATTTGCAGCAATGTGTATGGACCTAGAGAATATTATGCTTGGTGAAATGAGTCCGACAGAGAATGACAAATACTATATTATATCACTTATGTGTAGAACCTAAAAAATAATACAAATGAAGGTATATAGCAAAAAAGAACAGACTCACAGATATAGAAGACAAATTAGTGGTTACCAAAAGGGAGAGGGAAGTGGGGAGTGACAAATTAGGGGTATGGGATTAAGAGATACAAACTACTGGGCTTCCCTGGTGGTGCAGTGGTTGAGAATCTGCCTGCTGATGCAGGGGACACGGGTTCGAGCCCTGGTCTGGGAAGATCCCACATGCCGCGGAGCAACTAGGCCCGTGAGCCACAACTACTGAGCCTGCGCGTCTGGAGCGTGTGCTCCACGACAAGAGAGGCCACGACAGTGAGAGGCCCGTGCATCGCGATGAAGGGTGGCCCCCGCTTGCCACAGCTAGAGAAAGCCCTTGCACAGAAACGAAGACCCAACACAGCCAAAACTAAAAATAAATAAATTAAAAGAAGGCTCAACATTTAAAAAAAAAAAAGAGATACAAACTACTATGTATAAAATAGATAAAACAATAAGGATATACTGTATAACTCAGGGAATTATAGCCATTACTTATAATAACTTTTAATGGAGTCTAAACTGTAAAAATACTGAATCACTATGCTGTACACCTGAAACTAATATAATACTGTAAATCAACTATACTTCAATTTTAAAAACTTCCTGCACTTTGTACCACCTACCACCAAATGAAAGGCACAGTGCTTGGGAGGCCTTCTGGCGTTTTGGAAGCAACATATACCACATTTTAGTATTCTAGTTTAACTGTTCCACAGATCCACCCATGAGCCTCCCAACTTCAAGTGGGGACCAGAGCAAGAGAAGGCTTTGCAGTAAGTTCAGGCTGAAGTGCAACCCTCTTTTCTACTTGATCTTTATTATCCAGCATCTTCAATGACACTTGAAATCTGTGTGGCAAATAGGGGTGTTGTTTAGACCCTCTGGCAAGTACAAATTGGAGATTCACAATGCAGACTGCTAGGATTATGGAAATGAATTATGTTCTCTTCTGTAAATAACGATTTTCCTTCTGAGAAACAGCTTCTGGTTTGCCACTGGACTTTGACAGAGACTGAACTCCTAACCATGGAATATCAGGTGATCATGAGGCCTGAGCTTTCCATCATGACTTGAGTGTTGTGTAGCCACAGGCTAGGTGTGCACAGTAGCAGTCTATCATAAAATAGAAATGAAAGACTAGATCAAGCAGGTTTCAAAGTATGAGAAAGATGTGCTGAGAAAGGCAGTCTCAGGCACACAGTCTTCCGACCCCCCCAGAGCCACACAACATGGGCCTTAGGTCTAGAACACATTCCTACCAAGACAGAAAGAGCCCACACAGCCTGTGCTGGGATTATTGCCTTGTGTGGCAATATCTTTTCCTATTTCAGGCTCAATGTGTTGGCCCTCTGTTCTGCTTAAGTGTGTGGGTCAATGGCCCTCAGACATGGCCCCAGCTTTCAGTATTTCAGGCTCTTTGGAAGCTGGGAGCAGGAAAGAGGTCCTTCTACTGCAGCACGAGAGAGGTGGGCGTAGGCCAACTGCCCTGCGTCAGCTGCCAGGGGCACCCACTAGCCATGAGGGACCAGAGCACACGACTGGAGCTGATCCTGCTCTGTCTCTTCTCCATGTAAGAAAAATACTGTTCCATCTAGTGCTTGACTGTGCTGTGTTTTCCTCGGTGACTCCAACACCAGGATTCAGTGGGCAGAAGCGTTGGACTTCTAGTCCTGGTGGCTGGCATTGTGATGATCTTTGCTATCGTCTATGTGGTTGGAGTCCTCCCCTGGCACTGGTAAATGGTACAGCGTTCCCTACAAGTTGCATGAGCATCACTCAAGCTTCTTCAACACACGTCCAGCTGTGTTGCCTCCTCTCTCTCAATCCAAGCCTACAGCTTCCTTATGACCAGTGACTGAGGAAGATATTTTTCACATGAATCCCCATATTTATCCACTGCAGAGAAAGCTCTTAGTAATCAGATGGACAAAATGATGCACTCTGTGGATGTCAGTCTCCTTCCTCAGTCACCCCTGTGCTTTCTCACTGGGCCCATGAACAAAATGGTCCTGGAGGCTATGCTCAACGACATGGACTATCCCTAGAAATAACCTGGCTACATGTGACTAATATGTCAATGGTTGAGACCAGCACTGATCCCCAGATATGGCACCATTTCCTGGGAGTACAGATCACCACCAGGTGGCAGGTTGACTGTGTTGGACTCCATCCAACATGGATGGGGCACAGATTTATTCTCACTGCAATAGATATATTTTCTGGATATTGATTTGCCTTCCCTGCTGAAACAGTAGTTAAGCATCACCATCCACAGACCCACAGAATGCTTGATCCATCATCATGATATTCTCCATATCATTGCTTCTGATCAATGGAATCATTTCACAGAGAAGTAAGTGTAGCAATGGGCTCAGACCCATGAAATAAACTAGCTAGTTTAAAGGTGGAATAACTTACTGAAGTTTCAGTTATAACACCAGTTAGGACCCTGCATCCTGAAAGAGAGCTCTGTCTTACAGGATGCAGTATATGCTTTGAATCACAGGCAGTTATATGGTGCTGTCCTCCCAATAGCCAGAATTAATAAATTCAGAGTCAAGAAGTAGACATTGGCAGTGGTTCCACTTAGTATTACTATACCTAATAAATCACTCCCAGAACTGTTGCTTCCTGTCATGGCAAACTCGAGTTCTGCTAGTTTGGAGGTCTTAGTTCCCAAGGGGGCAATACTCCAGTCAGGAGGCACAACAATGGTTCCACTGAATTGGAAGATGAGATTGGCCTTTTTAGGTCTATTCCACTGAACCAACAATCAGAAAAAATAAAAATAAAAAGATTACTCTTCTGACAAGATGAGGGGAAATTACCAAGGAGAAGTGAGGCTGCTGCTACAAATGAGTGCAAGGAGAACTATTCTGGAACACAGGAGGTTCTCTGGGGTGTCTCTCAGTACTTCCAAGCACAATAGTAAAGGTTAATGGAAAACTACAGGAAACAAAAAAGTGCTGGACAATTGGGGACTCAGACCCTTCAGGAAGGTCGGGGTTATTCCAACAGATGGAGAATCCCAACCAGATGAAGTTCTAACAGGAAAGCAGAGGAAATATAAGGATAGTGGGAAAAGAATGCCATTGGAATCAGTTACAGCCTTATTACCAGTTAGAGAAACAACAAGGTCTGCAGTATCTTTTCATATTTTCTCTTTGCTTGCTATATGTATGTGTTTATTTGTAGATGCTAACAATTTTCTTCTACCTCCTTCTCATCTTTATTTTATATACAAATTTTTGGAGTTTAACTTTATGATTTAGTTTGTAACAAAATATTCTGTGGGTTTTCACAGAATTTTACAAGTAATTAATATAGCCAGTGATGGATACAATGACTGTCAGAAATGTGTGTCTCCTCATTTTGGGAAGAAGATGAGAACATCTTCACTTGTAAAAAAAGATAGCTGTATCTTGTTAGAGTTGTTTCATTGTTACACACAAGTTCAAATGTGTGTAGAAGACAGTATATGGAAGCTGAGTTAGCCAAAGGGCTGGACTGTTAGTTATTACCAATGTATTGACACTGAGCTCCAGATGCACCCTTGAATGCCTCCTCCTTGAATGTACTGAGACTGTGAATATTTCCCCTTTGCCAGCTGGCATGGTAGGCTTCATCACTTGGTGGTGCTAGAAGTACACTGGAGGAGAAGTTCCTCCTCTGGTTCTGACGTGCTAATCTTGTGAGAGTCCTCCCCACACATGGCCTCACAGCACCCGTTCCTACAGCACGAGCAGCATCTCCCCACCAGCTCCTGTAATGCAAAGCATCCAGCAGTCCTCAGTGGCCAGCAGCTTCCCCCAGCTCCCCTTCAAGAAGCTTCATGGTGCAGTACCACCAGCAAGGCATCTTCCCATGAATGGCTTCCACCAGCCTCTTCTTGAGGGATGTTGAGGCAAGTTCCAAGGTATGGCACCTTCCTATGGATACTTTCCTTGTATTCCTGAAGGCAGATTTCAAGCAAGTTCTGCTAGTATAGCACCTCAGTGACTTCTCCAGCAAATACTAAGCCATGGCCATGCCCTCTCCAGCGAGGTCTATATCTCAGCCCTGGGGTGACAGGGGGCCTTCCTTGAGTATTCTGTCTCAGTCAGTCCTAGATGTAGTGATTGTTCCTTAGATCTATTCCAATACTCTTCAATTTGATTTGCTTCTTACTAACCAATTCTCCATTACTCCAAACCCCTGTTACAGGTAATAATTCTTTATATTAAACTTATCCTGCTCAAATTACTGTGTGGTTTCTTTTTTTTTTAACATCTTTATTGGAGTATAATTGCTTTACAATGTTGTGCTAGTTTCTGCTGTAAAACAAAGCAAATTAGCTATATGCATACGTATATCCCCAAATCCCCTCCCTCTTGCGTCTCCCTCCCACCCTCCCTATCCCACCCCTCTAGGTGGTCACAAACCACCGAGCTAATCTCCCTGTGCTATGCAGCTGCTTCCCACTAGCTACCTATTCTACATTTGGTAGTGCATATATGTCAGTGTTACTCTCTCACTTCATCTCAGCTTACCCTTCCCCCTCCCCATGTCCTCAAGTCCATTCTCTACATTTGTGTCTAAATTCCTGTCCTGCCCCTAGGTTCATCAGAACCATTTTTTTTATTCCATATATATGTGTTAACATACAGTATTTGTTTTTCTCTTTCTGACTTACTTCACTCCGTATGACAGACTCTAGGTCCATCCACCTCACTACAAATAGCTCAATTTTGTTTCTTTTTATGGCTGAGTAATATTCCATTGTATATAGCTGCCACACCTTCTTTATCCATTCATCTGTCGATGGACTCTTAGGTTGTTTCCAGCTCCGGGCTATTGTAAATAGTGTTGCAATGAACATTGTGGTACAAGACTATTTTTGAATTCTGGTTTTCTCTGGGTATATGCCCAGTAGTTGGATTGCTGGGTCATATGGTAGTTCTATTTTTACTTTTTTAAGGAACCTCCATACTGTTCTCCATAGTGGCTGTATCAATTTACATTCCCACCAACAGTGCAAGAGGGTTCCTTTTCTCCACACCCACTCCAGCATTTACTGTTTGTAGACTTTTTGATGATTACCATTCTGACTGGTTTGAGGTGATAAGTCATTGTAGTTTTGACTTGCATTTCTCTAATGATTAGCGATGTTGAGCATCTTTTCATGTGTTTGTTGGCAATCTGTATATCTTCTTTGGAGAAATGTCTATTTAAGTCTTCTACCCATTTTTGGACTGGGTTGTTTGTTTTTTTGATATTGAGCTGCATGAGCTGCTTGTATATTTTGGAGATTAATCCTCTGTCAGTTGCTTCATTTGAAAATATTTTCTTCCATTCTGAGGGCCGTCTTTTTGTATTGGTTATGGTTTCCTTTGTTGTGCAAAAGCTTTTAACTTTCCTTAGGTCCCATTTGTTTATTTTTGTTTTTATTTCCATTTCTGTAGGAGGTGGGTCAAAAAGGATCTTGCTGTGATTTATGTCATAGAGTGTTCTGCCTATGTTTTCCTCTAAGAGTTTTATAGTGTTTCCCACTCAGTGGGAAGAGGATCAGGCCCAGGATCTCAGTAGGTTCCTGGGGGCCCAAGTGGGCAGGGGAAACCTGGCCATGCTCCCTTTTGATCCTCTGCCCTCCTAATGGTCCCTCAATTTCCCCTTTCAGGCATGGGATCCCTTCCCCTCCCACAGCTGCCCCTCAGGGGTGCCAGTCCTGTCCCGCCTTCACTTCTCCTCCTCCTTCACTCCCTACAGGCCCCACGTCCTACCCAGTTGCTGGGGGTTCCTCCCGTCCCCTTAGGTGCCTGTGGTCCCCCACTGGTGCCTGGTAGGTGCCCTAGTTGTGCGGAGACACGAATTCTGCATCCTCCTAGTATGCCATCTTGACTCTGCCCTACTGTGTGGTTTCTGATTCCTGGTTGGACCCTCACTGATCTAGCCATATCTTCTGGAGGAAATGTTTGTCATACTTTTTAGCATATTAAAGAGTAAAACATATTTTCAGATAAAAATGTGCTAATCCTTATATATTAATATTTCCAAAAAACTTATTCTGTTCAGAGGAATTCAGTACTTATCACATTTAATTCATACTTTATCTTTTTTTAAGATTTATTTATGATTTATTTATTTATTTATTTTTGCCTGCGTCGGGTCTTAGTTGGGGCATGCGGGATCTTTGTTGAGGTATGAGGGATCTTTGCAGCGCAAGGGCTTCTCTCTAGTCGTGGCATGCGTGTTTTCTCTCTCTAGTTGTGGCGCGCAGGCTCCAGGGTGCATGGGCTCTGTAGTTGTGGTGCACATGTTCCAGAGTGCATGGGCTCTGTACTTTGTGGCATGCAGACTCTCTAGTTGAGGTGCACGAGCTCAGTAGTTCTGATGCACGGGCTTAGTTGCCCCGCGGCATGTGGGATCTTAGTTCCCTTACCAGGGATCGAACCTACGTCCCCTGTACCGTAAGGCATTTTCTTTACCACTGGACCACCAGGGAAGTCCATAAAGTATCTTCTTAAAAATACTCTACCTTTACGTGATTAAGAAAGCTATAGATTGAGAGATAAAGGGCTGATGCTCATATTCCTTTTCTCATCCATAGTTAATTCTCTTTCTCAAGGGTAAAAATACCAACTTCTTCTTCAACCTCTAACTACCAAGCCTTTATTTTTCTTTTAAAAGGCTTTGTCCCTTGTCTTTACAGTAAATGTATGAAGCTTAACTAGGGAAAGAATAAAAAGTGTTTCATTACTTAGGCTAGAGTAGATAGGAGTCACCAAGAAAGAATATTTGCAATATTGTGCATTTTACTTATTCTTTATGAATTTTTAGTAGGTTTGTAAGACTTCCTCAATTAATCCTCAAGTTATCAGTTAACAAGTTTGTGACTTCTAACCTCCAAAATATTGAGTGTTTATTATGAAAGAATGAGATGGTTCAGAAGTCATAGTTACCACTTTCTTTCTTTGAATGTATTATCAGTTTTATAATTTTATAATACAATTCATTAAAGTGTGCCTTGTCATAACAATGGCCAAACATCCCAAAGGACAGGATTCTGATTGCTTCTCAAACAACTTTGGGTCTCATCACTTCCAGAGACTCAACTGCCCACTGAAAGAAATCAACCACTGTGCAGTAAATTGGTGTTTTTACCAGTAAGTTAAGTTTTCTAATTATTTCTTTGTTATTTTCCAAATAACTAAATAATATATTATTTTGATCCCTATCTATTGTGAATTTTCATATTAGAATAAATTGTAAATGGTGTGAAGCAGGTATCAAAATACAACTCAGTAAGAATTTTTGTTGCCTATCATCCAACTGACTTCACATCTTCATTAGCTCTGAATACTCCTTGAAAACAGAACAATAATTCCTTGAGCCTCTGGCAAGAGACAGGCACTTAATCCTCATTGAAAACCTACTACTGCCCTTATTTTATAGATGAGAGCACAGATAAGGGAGTTAAGTCACTCAACCAACATCAAGTAGTTAATAAGCAGCAGAGCTAGAATTTGAATCCTGGTCTTCCTGGTTCTAAAGTCCAAAAACTCTAGAACCATGAGAAGCAAATCAGAACAGAAAGAAGGAAAACCATCTAGAAATAATACCCGGACTCTAAAAATTAGACCTACTTCAATTCAACTGCTCAGCATTTGTCAGTTTGTACCAGAGTAACCTTTTAAGATGGCATCATACCTTTTGTCCCAGAAGCTGAACTTCAAGGAATCCATCTAAGGGAAATCAATAAAGTTGCAGTCAAATGTTTCTGCACCAAAGATGTGAGCAAACCCCAAATGTCTATTTGTAGGTTGGATAAGTTATGGCCCAAATACAAAATCAAATATTATGCAGTCATTAAAAATAAACATTTCTATAAGTTTCAATCAAATGAAAGGGAGAAAAATCATGATACAAAACACCGCAGAGTGTACAACTAATTATGTAAACACACAGGCACACATTACACATTAATTTTAAAAAAGAAAAAAAGAAAGACCAGAAAATTTAGAGATTAGTTCAGCCTAATGAAATTGCAAAAAGTTCTGTCTTTACAGTTGTCTGTTTTCTAAAATATTTTTGATGAGCACTGTTACATGTATAATAAGTGTTATTTATTTGTAATAAAATATTTTTTCAGACTTTCCAAATGGCCAAATATTTGATTTCCCAAAGACTTAGTCTGAGGAAAATTATTTCAGGAATGTATTGTCATATTTATGAGGAATGTTTACAAGACCAACATTCAATGTAATTTTTTTTACATGATTCCAATTTTATTTAAGTGGAAAAACATGTATCTGTTAGTGAATACAGATGAAGGTTGGGGGGATGGCAAGGGAGACTTTCCTCTCCTACTTTATCCACTATGGACTGTTTTAATTTGGTAAATTTTAATTTCAGAAATGCAGTTCCTTAAAAAAAATCATGAGGAGGAACCAAGATGGCAGAGTAGGAGGACACGCTCTCACTCCCTCTTGCGAGAACACCAGAATCACAACTAGCTGCTGGACAATCATCAACAGGAAGACACTGGAACTCACCAAAAAAGATACCCCACATCCAAAGACAAAGTGGAAGCCACAATGAGATGGTAGGAGGGGCACAATCACAGTAAAATCAAATCCCATAACTAGTGGGTGGGTGACTCACAGACTGGCGAACACTTATACCACAGAAGTCCACCCACTTGGGTGTACGTTCAGAGCCCCACGTCAGGCTTCCCAACCTGGGGGTCCGGCAATGGAAGAAGGAATTCCTAGAGAATCAGACTTTGAAGCCTAGTGGGAATTGATTGCAGGACTTCGACAGGACTGGGGGAAACAGAGACTCCACTCCTGGAGAGCACACATAAAGTAGTGTGTGCATCGGAACCCATGGGGAAGGAGCAGTGACCCCAGGGGAGACTGAACCAGACCTACCTGCTAGTGTTGGAGGGTCTCCTGCAGAGGCGAGGGGTTGCTGTGGCTCACCTTGGGGACAAGGACACTGGAAACAGAAGTTCTGGGAAGTACTCCTTGGAGTGAGCCCTCCCAGTGTCCACCATTAGCTCCACCAAAGAGCCTGTAGGCTCCAGTGCTGGGTCGCCTCAGGCCAAACAACCAACAGGGAGGGAACTAAGCCCTACCCATAGCAGTCAAGTGGATTAAAGTTTTACTGAGCTCTGCCCAGGAGAGCAACACTCAGTTCTACCTACCACCAGTAACTCCCATCAGTAAGCTTGCACAAGCCTCTTAGATAGACTCATCCACCAGAGGGCAGATAGCAGAAGCAAGAAGAACTATAATGTGGCAGCCTGTGGAATGAAAACTACATTCACAGAAAGACAGACAAAATGAAAAGGCAGAGGATTATGTACCAGATGAAGCAACAAGATAAAACCCCAAAAAACAACTAAATGAAGAAGAGATAGGCAACCTTCCAGAAAAAAAATTCAGAATATTGATAGTGAGGATGATCCGGGACCTTGGAAAGAAAGGAGGCAAAGATCAAGAAGATGCAAGAAATGTTTAACAAAGACCTAGAAGAATTAAAGAAAAAACAAACAGAGATGAACAATACAAGAACTGAAATGAAAACTACACTAGAAGGAATCAATAGCAAAATAACTAAGGCAGAAGAATGGATAAGTGACCTGGAAGACAGAATGGTGGAATTCACTGCTGCGGAACAGACTAAAGAAGAAAGAATGCAAAGAAATGAAGACAGCCTAAGAGACCTCTGTGACAACATTAAAGGCAACAACATTCGCATTATACGGGTCCCAGAAGGAGAAGAGAGAGAGAAAGGACCAGAGAAAATATTTGAAGAGAAAACTTCCCTAACATGGGAAAGGAAATACCCACCCAAGTACAGGAAGCCCAGCGACTCCCATACAGGATAAACCCAAAGAGAAACACGCCAAGACACATAGTAACCAAACTGGCAAAAATTAAAGACAAAGAAAAATTATTGAAAGCAGCAAGGGAAAAACGACAAATAACATACAAGGGAACTCCCATAAGGTTAACAGCTGATTTCTCAGCAGAAATTCTACAATCAGAAGCGAGTGGCATGATATACTTAAAGTGATGAAAGGGAAGAACCTACAACCAAGATTACTCTACCTGGCAAGGATCTCATTCAGATTCGATGTAGAAATCAAAAGCTTTACAGACAAGCAAAAGCTAAGAGAATTCACTACCACCAAACCAGCTCTACAACAAATGCTAAACAAACTTCTCTAAGTGAGAAACACAAGAGAAGAAAAAGACCTACAAAAACAAACCCAAAACAGTTAAGAAAATGGTCATAGGAACATACATATTGATAATTACCTTAACGTGAATGGATTTAAATGCTCCAACCAAAAGACACAGGCTTGCTGAATGGACACAAAAACAAGACCCATATATATGCTGTCTACAAGAGACCCACTTCAGACCTAGGAACACATAAAGACTGAAAGTGAGGGGATGGAAAAAGATATTCCATGCAAATGGAAATCAAAAGAAACCTGGAGTAGCTATACTCATATCAGATAAAATAGACTTTAAAATAAAG
Organism: Mesoplodon mirus; assembly: GCF_964341445.2. Taxonomy (NCBI): domain Eukaryota; kingdom Metazoa; phylum Chordata; class Mammalia; order Artiodactyla; family Ziphiidae; genus Mesoplodon; species Mesoplodon mirus. The sequence goes on from NC_138982.1 coordinate 69,273,146, forward strand.
AATGTTACAAGAGACAAGGAAGGACATTACATAATGATCAAGTGATCAATCCAAGAAGAAGATATAACAATTATAAATATATATGCACCCAACATAGGAGCACCTCAATACACAAGGCAATTGCTAACAGCTATAAAAGAGGAAATCGACAGTAACACAATAATAGTGGGGAACTTTAACACCTCACTTACACCAATGGACAGATCATCCAAAATGAAAATAAAGAAAGAAAGAGAAGCTTTAAATGACACAAGAGACCAGATAGATTTAATTGATATTTATACGACATTCCATCCAAAAACAGCAGATTACACTTTCTTCTCAAATGCATACGGAACATTCTCCGGGATAGATCACATCTTGGGTCACAAATCAAGTCTCAGTACATTTCAGAAAAATGAAATCATATCCAGCATCTTTTCTGACCACACCGTTATGAGATTAGAAATGAATTACAGGGAAAAAAACATAAATAACACACACACATGGAGGCTAAACAATATGTTGCTAAATAACCAAGAGATCACTGAAGAAATCAAAGAGGAAATCAAAAAATACCTAGAGACAAATGACAATGAAAACACGACGATTGAAAACTTATGGGATGCAGTAAAAAGCAGTTGTAAGAGGGAAGTTTATAGCAATACAATCCTACCTCAAGAAACAACAAACATTTCAAATAAACAACCTAACCTTTCACCTAAAGGAACTAGAGAAAGAACAAACAAAACCCAAGTTACCAGAAGGAAAGAAATCATAAAGATCAGAGCAGAAATAAATGAAATAGAAACAAAGAAAACAAGAGCAAAGATCAATAAAACTAAAACCTGGTTCTTTGAGAAGATAAACAAAATTGATAAATCATTAGCCAGACTCATTAAAAAAAAGAGGGAAAGAACTCAAATCAATAAAATTAGAAATGAAAAAGGAGAAGTTACAACAGACACCGCAGAAATACAAAGCATCCTAAGAGACCACTACAAACAACTCTATGCCAATAAAATGGACAATGTGGAAGAAATGGACAAATTCTTAGAAAGGTATAACCTTCCAAGACTGAACCAGGAAGAAACAGGAACTATGAACAGACCAATCACAAGTAATGAAATTGAAACTGTGATTAAAATTTTTCCAACAAACAAAAGTCCAGGACCAGATGGCTTCACAGGTGAATTCTATCAAACAGTTAGAGAAGAGCTAATATCCATCCCTCTGAAACTCTTCCAAATAATTGCAGAAGAAGGAACACTCCCAAACTCATTCTACGAGGTCACCATCACCCTGATACCAGAACCAGACAAAGATACTACAAAAAAAGAAAATTACACACCAATGTCACTGATGAATATAGATGCAAAAATCCTCAACAAAATACTAGCAAACAGAATCCAACAACACATTAAAAGGATCATACACCACAATCAAGTGGGATTTATCCCAGCCATGCAAGGATTCTTCAATATATGCAAATCAATCAATGTGATACCCTAACCATATTAACAAATTAAAGAAAAAAAACCATATGATCATCTCAATAAATGCAGAAAAAGCTTTTGACAAAATTCAACACCCATTTATGATAAAAACTCTCCAGAAACTGGGCATACAGGGAACCTACCTCAACATAATAAAGGCCATATATGACAAACCCACAGCAAACATCATTCTCAATGGTGAAAAACTGAAAGCATTTCCTCTAAGATCAGGAACAAGACAAGGATGTCCACTCTCATCACTGTTATTCAACATAATTTTGGAAGTCCTAGCCACGGCAATCAGAGAAGGAAAAGAAATAGAAGGAATACAAATTGGAACAGAAGAAGTAAAACTGTCACTGTTTGCAGATGACATGCTACTTTACATAGAGAATCCTAAAAATGCCACCAGAAAACTACTAGAGCTAATCAATGAATTTGGTAAAGTTGCAGGATACAAAATTAATGCACAGAAATCCCTTGCATTCCTATACACTAATGATGAAAAATCTGAAAGAGAAATTATGGAAACACTCCCTTTTGCCATTGCAACAAAAAGAATAAAATACCTAGGAATCAGCCTACCTAGGGAGGCAAAAGACCTGTATGCAGAAAACTATAAGACACTGATGAAAGAAATTACAGATGATACCAACAGATGGAGAGATATACCATGTTCTTAGACTGGAAGAATCAATATTGTGAAAATGTCTATGCTACCCAAAGGAATCTACAGATTCAGTGAAATCCCTATCAAATTACCAATGGCATTTTTTATGGAACTAAAACAAATCATCTTAAAATTTGTATGGAGACACAAAAGACCCCGAATAGCCAAAGCAGTCTTGAGGGAAAAAAAAACGGAGCTGGAGGAATCAGGCTTCCTGACTTCAGACTATACTACAAAGCTACAGTAATCAAGACAATATGGTAATTGCACAAAAACAGAAACATAGATCAATGGAACAAGATAGAAAGCCCAGAGATAAACCCATGCACCTATGGTCAACTAATCTATGACAAAGGAGGAAAGGATGTACAATGGAGAAAAGACAGTCTCTTCAATAGGTGGTGCTGGGAAAACTGGACAGCTACATGCAAAAGAATGAAATTAGAACACTCCCTAACACCATACACAAAAATACACTCATAATGGATTCTAGACCTAAATGTAAGACCGGACACTATAAAACTCTTAGAGGAAACCATAGGAAGAACACTCTGACATAAATCACAGCAAGATCTTTTTTGATCCACCTCCTAGAGTAATGGAAATAAAAACAAAAATAAACAAATGGGACCTAATGAAACTTCAAAGCTTTTGCACAGCAAAGGATACCATAAACAAGATGAAAAGACAACCCTCAGAATGGGAGAAAATATTTGCAAACGAATCAATGGACAAAGGATTAATCTCCAAAATATATAAACAGCTCATGCAGCTCATTATTAAAGAAACAAACAACCCAATCCAAAAATGGACAGAAGACCTAAATAGACATTTCTCCAAAAAAGACATACAGATGGCCAAGAAGCACATGAAAAAGCTGCTCAACATCACTAATTAGAGAGATGCAAATCAAAACTACAATGAGGTATCACCTCACACCAGTTAGTATGGGCATCATCAGAAAGTCTACAAACAACAAATGCTGGAGAGGGTGTGGAGAAAAGGGAACCCTCTTGCACTACTGGTGGGAATGTACATTGATACAGCCACTATGGAGAACATCATAGAGGTTCCTTAAAAAACTAAAAATATAATTACCATATGATCCAGCAATCCCACTACTGGGCATATACCCAGAGAATACTATAATTCAAAAAGACACATGCGGGCCTCCCTGGTGGCGCAGTGGTTGAGAGTCCGCCTGCCGATGCAGGGGATACGGGTTCGTGCCCCGGTCTGGGAGGATCCCATATGCCACGGAGCGGCTGGGCCCGTGAGCCATGGCCGCTGGGCCTGCGCATCCGGAGCCTGTGCTCCACAACGGGAGAGGCCACAACAGTGAGAGGCCCGCATACCGCAAAAAGAAAAAAAAAAAAAAGACACATGCACCCCAATGTTCATTGCAGCACTATTTACAATAGCAAGGTCATGGAACCAACCTACATGCCCATCAACAGACGAATGGATAAAGAAGATGTGGTACATATATACAATGGAATATTACTCAGCCATAAAAAGGAAGGAAATTGAGTCATTTGTTGAGACGTGGATGGATCTAGAGACTGTCATACAGAGTGAAGTAAGTCAGAAAGAGAAAAACAAATATCATATATTAACGCATGTATGTGGAACCTAGAAAAATGGTACAGATGAGCCGGTTTGCAGGGCAGAAGTTGAGACACAGATGTAGAGAACAGATGTATGGACACCAAGCGGGGAAAACCATGGTGGGGTGGGGATGGTGGTGTGCTGAATTGGGTGATTGGGATTGACATGTATACACTGATGTGTATAAAACTGATGACTAATAAGAACCTGCAGTATAAAAAAACAAACAAACCAAAAACACAACTAATACTAAACTTTCTTTGGGTTATTTGTATGGAAGTATGTTAATATAAATGTTTCAAACATTACATGAAATTTCTAAAAACCTTATATGTTCTGGTATAATGTTAAAAGTCATAATTCTAGTTATTACTTTAAAATGTATATCTCAGAAATAACTAAATTTCCTTGTCAACTGCATTATTATGAACTTTCATCAAATCTTTAACTGTGGTCATTTTTAAGTCTTCTGTCATTTACAGACAGTTCTGGGTGTACTCTGATGCTTTTGCAAAAATGTTCCTATAGAAGAGTTTCATCTTCAAGGTATTCATGGAAGAGACTCTGACAAGTACAGGTTTCTGGTAACTGACTATACTGCTGAACTAAATGAATAAGCATTTTCAGAACTCTAATGGAAAAACTGATGAATTCATAAAAGTGCTAACAAAAGATCAAGATAAAAAAGAAAAATTAATTTCATGGGACTGAGTGAACTGATGAGGATGATTATAATTTTTGTGACTTTGTTTGAATAAAAAAAAATCCCACAAGGACCCAGAGGCAAAAATATACAAATCAATTTTCACTGCAAAGTAAAGGAGCTGTTACAGTGGAGGATTACTGGACTGAATGTCAGTATTATGACATAGTATGAGTGTGTTTCGTAATTGCAATCATTGTTGCTTTTGTTGTGGTCATCCATTTACCATGCTTGGTGTCAGCTTATTTATCTCTTGTAAAAATAAAATACAGTGTGTTTGTGTGAAAAAAAAATCATGATATACAATTTGACAGTAAGTACAAAGGTTTAAATCTGGCAATAAACGTCTTGGAAACATTCCAATGTAATTTTATTTCAAGAAGGGGCAAAACTTACATTGTTGTACACAAACCATGTATAAATTCATTTATAGCCTTCCTGAGCAGTTTATATTATATATGGATCAGAAAATTTGATCATAACCAATGACACAGAATTCCTAAAGTTCTGAGAAAGAACTATCAAAGGAAGCTCTAAGTCTCTCTTTCTTCAGTCAGTTCCATGAGTTGAATTTTTGTTATAAAAGACAAACCAAGAAACTCTTTGTCCTCCATGCCTGAATGCAGCCCTTCTCCATGTTCCCCCTCATAATGGCATTCAGCTCAGGGCAATAGATTATAATAATTGAAACCACATACTTATTTTAATTACTCTCCACATTTCCCATTTGCCATCTTGTCAGAACAACGTATGAATCACAGAGAACAATTAGTGCACTGAAAGAAAAGATTTGCAAGGCTGAGTAAAGCCCACTTCAGTTTGTTGCTCAGGCCAATGCAGTGATGACTCTTGACAGTCCCGTTTCCTTAAGACCAAAGCCACCAGTGACACTGACTTACTCTTCATGAAGAGAGAGAGGAGCTCTACTGATTCGATACCAAGACCTCCTTCTCACTATCCCCAGGTTCTGGAAGATCCACACAAAGCAAAGCCATGTGCAAAGAAAACTCCTTCAGGACTAACCTAGCTTGACTCACCTTCACATTCTCACTTTGCCCAGTGCAGCCCTTGTGTCAATACCAAACTGGTTCTCAGAAATGCTGGGCAGATTAACCTACATGGCAAGCTCCTGTGATGAGGGAGAGAAGCTGTTTCCAGCAGTCTGGGGTTTCTTTCTTATTCTCAACAATAAAAGACAAATGTGTTCATTTCTAGCTGGATTATGCTATTGCCAGATCAACTGGTGGTTTAATTCTCAGAAAAGGCTTTGTTCCTTAGGTTCTCTCAACTGACATAACTTCTATTTTTGCAGAGCCACAGGCCCATTGGGGTTTTCTCATGGCTTTCTCTTATTTCTTTCAGGAACTATGGGCAGTAGGATTTTTACTTTATTAATATTTGGGATTCTAAATAAGACCTGGACATGGGTAAACACCAACCCCAAAGTGCCATTTGAAGGACAACAGAACCCTACCTACTGAAACCTTCTCTTTTATAATCCTTCCAGATTCTAGAGAATCACCCCCGTTTATTGCTTCAGGCTCAATCCCTGAGGGCACCTGATAAAAAGGCAAGAGTATAATCCAGAAAAAATGATACATTGGGGTGAAACTTCTTTATAGTTTTATTCTTATAACCTTTTAAATTCCTTCTGAATGTCTTTTGGAAATCTACATGCTGGATAAGCATGGATTTGTTACTAGGAAGAGATATGACCCCTGTAACAGAAAGTTGTGTTCTAAACCAAGTTTATGAGTTTGAGCTTCAGTGAAGTGGTTAATGAGTACGTTTAACCAATGTACTTAAATTAGCTGCAAACTTCAAGTAGCACTTGGCAAGATGGAAGGGAAAAGGAGATGTTCTCCTAGTCACTAAAAGGAACTTAGAATATCCTACTGATTGGGAAAGACAGAGACCAGGGAGCCACCGCTGTTATGTCACCTTTCTTCTGGCTTCCATTGAAAGCAGAAAGAAAACTCTAAAGGAAACTAAGTTAGAACTATGAGACAATGACTTCAGTAGCAAGCTATATAAAAATGCAGTTAATGAAATCATTCACTAAAATAGCCATAGGTGCTACAACATGGAAGTTCAAGAAATTTTGGAGCCACGCTGGTATAAAAAACCACGGCCAAGAAGAACATCTGCACCAAGAGTGGATTCAAGAAGTGGCTATAAGGACTTCCCTGGTGGTCCAGTGGTTAAGACTCCATGCTCCCAATGCAGGGGTTGTGGGTTCGATTCCTGGTTGGGGAACTAAGATCCCACATGCCTTGTGACACAGTCAGAAAAAAAAAATGGCTGCAGCCTTGAGGCTAGGTCTTTAAACCAGAGTCATATTAAAAAGAGATTTATAAGCATCAAGCAAAAGTGAAGAAAAGAAATTACTAACAGTTCTAAATTGTGTGTGTGTGTTTGATTCTTTAAGCTCTATGTTACTGTCCAGTCTGCTGCTTATTAACAGAGCCAAATCACAGAAGGGTTGAAAAGCCCCTGGATGCCCACTCTCCACCCTTATCTGGTTCAGTGCCATCATGTGACTATCCTACCCAGACTGAGCCCTTTGTGAGGCTGATCATCCAATCTGTGGGTCCTCTGTTGTCAGAAAAACCCATCCCCCTACATCAACAGGTCCAAACGCTTCTGAAGCAAACAGAAGCCCAAAATCATTTCCATGAGACAAAATTTGAAAACAGCTGTTATATGCCCCCCGAGCCTCATGTTTTCCAGTCTAAATATCCAAAGTTCCTCCAATCATTTCACATATAAAATGGTTTGTGGTCTTTTCATCCTTTCAGTTATTCACTCCTGAATGAGTTCCACTCATCTAATTCTTTCAGAGTGTTGGCACCAGAATGCTTGTTCCAGCTGTCCTGTCTTCAACACACTGCAGGAAAAAACAATCACTTTCCTCTTTCCAAGTAGTATTCTAAAAACACAGGCCAAAGTTGAGGGCATGCACACTTGCACTGTTTCCTGCCTCATGCTGCAGGAAGGCCGTCTCTCCCTCATTCTGTGCCATGCATTTGGTTTTCCAAACCCCAGAATTGACCTTCCACTCATCCCTGTTAAATTCAGGCCTTCCTTCTAACCTCCCAAGATCTTCTGTATTCATATTCTGTCGTCCAGCACATCTGCTGGGCCTCCAGACTTTTACTGCTTGCAAATGGGAAAATGACATCTAGGCCTTCATATCCCTCACCCGGTAAGGGAACAGGCCTGAGATGTGGGCTTTCCATTTGCCTATTGCTAATGCTGGGCTGGATGCTTTGCCTGGTTCCATACCTCATGGGAAAAGAGATGTGCTATACTCTAAACTTCTTAATGTAGCACCACCACATCCCTCCCCACACTTTCAGGTCATTATTTCAGATACCACTCTGGTCCCCTCTCTGGATATCTACCTACTAAATGAGGAACTGCTAGCCACCTACTTCACCACAGCAATACTTCCTGCCCTTACACCTCACAGACTTTTGCTAATCTCCACACTCAAGGTGAGTAGAACATGGAGCATGTAGAGTCAAGCCTTTATTAAATACTGAAAAGGCAACATTAACAAAATGGGGGGGGGCAAGGAGGAGAAAGAAAAACAAAAGAAAACAAGGGACTTCCCTGGTGGCGCAGTGGTTAAGAATCTGCCTGCCAATGCAGGGGACACGGGTTCAAGCCCTGGTCTGGGAAGATCCCACATGCCGCGGAGCAACTAAGCCCATGTGCTACAGCTACTGAGCCTGTGTCCTAGAACCCGTGCTCCGCAACAAGAGAAGACACTGCGATGAGAAGCCCATGCGTGCACCGCAACGAAGAGTGGCCCCCACTTGCCACAACTAGGGAAAGCCCACACCCAGCAATGAAAATCCAATGCAGCCAAAAATAAAGAAATTTATTTAAAAAAAAAAGAAAAAAGAAAAAAAAGGAAGGGAGGGAAAGGAGGGAAGGAAGGAAGGGAGGAAGGAAGGAAAAGAATAATCAGATAAGGAAGCTGGAACGTGAAGAAAGAGAAAAGAGTTACAGCACTATGGGCTTTGTATTCTAGAAATTTCCATCATAGCATTAAGGTCCAATTCAACTGCTCCCATCTTATGAAGCCTTCCCAAATGTACCTTCACCAGTACAACTAATTGATTTCTCCTCCAAATTTCCATAGCATTTTTAGTATGATTCCTAACAGTAATTTTTGCTTTATGTCAGGGGTATAGCAAATATGTCAAGCTTTGCAGGCCATATAGTTTCTGCTGCAGTGCTTCAACTCTACCATTTTAGCATGAAAGCAGCCATTAAATCAATGGGCATGGCTGTGTTCCAATAAAACTTTATTTACAAAAACAGGTGGCAGGCTGGATTTGGTTCATGGACCATAGTTTGCCAACCCATGTTTGATATCATGATTATCTGTGTATGTGTCATCTCCCACTCAGCCTGTGAGTTCTTCAGCATATCACATCCATGTCTGAATTCTCTGCGACTCACTCAGAGTAAGTGCTATGGACTGAATGTGTCCCCCACCAAGTTCATATGTTGCAGCATATTAGGAGCTGGGGACTCTCAGAGGTGATTAGGTCATGAGGGTGGAGATCTCCTGATGGGATTAGTGTGATTACAAAAGAAACCCCAGAGAGCCCTCTCTCCTCTTCCACCATGTGAGGACATGGCAAGAAGACAGCCGTCTGTGAACTAGGAAGAAAGCTCTCACCAGACACTGAATCTAACAGTGCCTTGATCTTGGACTTCCCAGACTTCAAAACTGTGAGAAATAAATTTCTGTTGTTTATAAGCCACCCAGTCTATAAGATTTTTGGTATAGCCACCAAAAACAGACTAAAGAGACTTATGAAATGACTAAAACAATATGGGATCAATAAATGCAGAACGTATAAACTGACAGAAGCTATCAGAAGGAGCACCATCTCATGCTTTGCTAAAGTCCACGTATACTACGACTACCAGGCTTCTCTCATGTATAGTCTAGGACCCTGTCAGAAAGAGAACAGGAGTCATCTAACATGAACGCCTGCTAGATCCTAGTGATACCTGCCTGAACTTCTGAACTAACTTGCTTGATTAACATTGAGATTGCTAGCATGTACCATGTGGGCTCCACCTTCTGGTGCCCCCAGTCTGAATACTGCAAAGTGTATACATTTGCCCCCTTCTAGTCTTTTGGGACGTCTTTTTTTCATAATTGTTCAGCAATTATGAGCAGCAGTTCAGGTAACTCATAGGGAAGACCTTCCGTGGTGCTAAGTGTAACACAGTCACTTTTTAAAATTAAAAGCCATAAGTCCTATTGTTATACCACCTCCCATCTCCACCCCCTCAAACCTTTACCACTGTCTATTCTACCTTTTGATGTGCAAAGAACATTCTTCACAGCACAAGAAAGAGAAAAAACAAAACATGGATAGATAAGATCAAAATTTTTGCTAAACAATCAATATTATGCAACCATCTTTTATTTGCTCTGAACATGGCTTGAAAAACATCTTTTGTTGTCCTTGTCGTTTTTCCAAGTTTCAACTCATTGGAGGTTTTAGCTTCCGTGACACCATTCTGACAGATACATACTACCCTCTTGCCATTACCCATGTATATACCTTACCTTTCATCTCTTTTATTACATAGATACGTTTGAAGAATCTTAACTCTGCTTCTTCAGGTACCTCCATTTGCTCATTTAGATCATTAGCAATTGGACAATCACAGGGGTAGCTCTGAATTATAGGAGGGGCTTAGGGATAGTAGTAATCTGACCAAAATAAGAGCTGGGTCTTACTTTGAGGTGACAATAATAATAAGCAAATATCTTTTCACCTATATTGTGTGTTATAGATCAATAAAAACAGTAATATTAATAAATATGCTTTCACACTTTAAATAAGATTAATGAAATACCTATTATCCATATCAATAAATAATATTTTATTATTATTCCCACTATTAGAGCTTTGAACGGGCTAATGGAGATTAGTGAGGGTGGCCTTCCAAGGCTCCCTATGGTACCACCTCTTCAGAGTTAGAATTGCATTTTTCTGAGCTTCCCATTTCTTGGGCCATCCTACCTCTCTGGGTATACTTCCATTAAAATGCCCAGGCCTTTCATTTCTCTGAACTTTTCAACATCTCTGGCACAGTCTGATTGTGCCTGCCCTCCCTGGAAACATGAACTCTTTGCCACGGGAGACCTCCTCCTCCAGACCTTCTCTATCCCTCCCATGGCACTAACCAGTGCTTTCTTAGCAGTCAGATTTAGAACCAGAATGGTAGTTTCCTTCTGACTTCCTTTCTTTTTCAATAGAGAAAAAAAATCAGGTTAAAAATGTTGGAGATTCTTTCCTTTGGGCCAAAAGTGGCTTCAGCAGACACCCAGAAAATGAAAGGTCCCCTTACTGCCAGATCTTGGGCTATGGTAATGGCCAAGTTTTTCATAACCTTAAAGGAATAACCACTTCTAAAAGTGTCATTTTTACACACACACACACAAAAATCACCAGAAGTAGATAAGCATATTTAAGAAAACAATCTTTTGCACACTGTAGGATAAAATATTTCCCAACTGAATTTGTCAGCCACCATTCTAGGTACCAGGGCAGCCAGTTCTGAGCTTCTTCAAGAGTGCACTTCTGGGCTTCCCTGGTGGCGCAGTGGTTGGGAATCTGCCTGCTAATGCAGGGGACACGGGTTCGAGCCCTGGTCTGGGAAGATCCCACATGCGGCGGAGCAACTGGGCCTGTGAGCCACAACTACTGAGCCTACGAGTCTGGAGCCTGTGCTCTGCAGCAAGAGAGGCCACGACAGTGAGAGGCCTGCGCACTGCGATGAGGAGTGGCCCCCGCTTGCCACAACTAGAGAAAGTCCTCTAGTTGTGAAATGAAGACCCAACACAGCCAAAAATAATAATAATTAATTAATTAATTAAAAGAAGGCTCAACATTAAAAAAAAAAAAGAGTGCACTTCCATGCTCCATGAGGGCCCAATACAATTCCTCTAGTTCTTCTCTTGTTCTACTTCTTCTTTCATTTATTGTCAGCCATTTACATTCTCCAAAAAACCACCTACCTCCAAGTATATCCATAGCTATGTAGGTATAAAACTTCTTTATATTATTCAAACTCCCCTCTTTGTTGTAATGTGATTCACTTTCCCATCACTGTGTCCTAAAATTCAGTCCTATTCTAGTAAGTTTTGGGGATACCTCTGAGAAAAACAGATTCCTTTTCATTTGAGTAATGTGGCCTTGATACTTTTCCAACAGTCCGCCATTAAGGAATATTAAATCCTATTGTAGAAATCCAAGGCCAACGGTTTACCCAAAGATCTTCTCTCTCTTCCAATGTCAAAATAGATGCCAAGTAGAAAAAACACCAGGCTTGTGGTAGCAGACTCCATATGGGCACATGTGTGCATATGTACACACGTGCATGCGCACACACAATGCATCATGCCTCTGAGCATCACCTTGTTGGATAGTTCATTCCCAAAGTGAATTTGGCCTGGTCCTATGTAACCAACAGAATGTGGTAGAAGTAATGCTGTGTGCCTTCCGAGGCTAAGTCATAAGAAGGCTCACAGCTTCCTTCTTGCTCTTGAGGAACATTTCTTCTGAGAAAAACCACCCACTATGTAAGAAGTCCAACTATACTGAGATCCTCATCTGTGAGGAAGCCCAAGATAACCATGCAGAGACTATGTGGAAAGAGATGAATGCCTGGCCAGCCTCAAGCTGTTGTAGATGTCCTAGATGTTTGAGGGAAAAAGCCATCTTTAAAATATGCCTTCCAGGCCAGCTGAACCTTCAGATGGCTACAGCCCTAACCACAATCTTCCTGCAAGCAAGAACCAAGGGGACTCCATAATTGGAAGAGATAATAATCATTTGTTATTTTAAACCACTAAGTTTTGGAGTGGCTCATTATGCAGCAATGGATAACCAGAACAACATTCCATGTACTTCCTTCGAATGCCCAAGTTTCCATAAACCTTAAAGGCATTTCCAAGTTCTCTTCTGTAAGTGTCATTTGTCCCCGCAAAAAAATTACCAGGAGTGGGTATTTTTCAGAAAACAATCCTGTTTTCCAGGATTTGTGTACCTGTTTCCCAATTGAACCTGTTCAGCTTGCTCTGTTCCTGCCTCCCCATTAACAGGAAATCACCAACACCACAACTTTTCATTCCAGGCCAGTGACAGGTGGCTGGCCAAGCTTAGGACTCTTACTGGTTGGCATATACTCTTCCTCCAAACATCCAGCTCCCCTCTGTAGGTGACCAGCACACCCAGCAGGAGTCTCCTGTCTCATTGGTCTCCTCTGTCCCATCTTCTGCTTTCCAAACTCCTGGGGCTGATTTTGATCCCTCCCACCTTAGCATAACTACCTTCTCCCTGCTTTTCCTTCTCTTTCACAAGCTCACGTACAGCCCCACTTTCCAAGCCTCTTCACTTTGACCTCAAGTATAGACATCAGCTTAGGGTTTACCCTCACCTCACTAGGGTTCATCCCAGACAGGAAGACAAACACTCCTTCCGATCTTCTCAGTCCTTCTCAATGGAGTCTGATCTCTTTTCTGGGCTTTCATTCTTTATGGGATCCCCTTCTTTAATGGTGGCAGGTGCCCATCCCCTGCACCAGCCCTGATGGGTTCTGAGAGCTGCTACCCTGCTGTGTCTCACACAATCCTATGATGCTTCCTCCCATCTCTGACCTGGACTCCCTTTCCCCACACATATCAGTACGTATCCTTGCTCCAGGCCACCTGCCCAAGTCCCAGCCTAGTTTTCTTGATTCAATCTTAGTGCCTCGGTCCAGGCAGAGCCCCAGAAGGAAGAATTTCTCCCTCAAGACTATAGCCCTTGCTCAACTCCTGCCACTTCGACATCTAACCCAAGTCCACCTCTCTCCAGCTCTCTGCTTTCTGCATACACTCATCCTCACTCAGCTGGAAATTTCCTCTGCCTTGGCTCAGACCCCAACTGAAACCCCTTTGAGAGCTATGCAGAAATATGTTGAAGGAGAGTACAAGAGAGTGACAGAGCCTCAGTCCAGGTCATTCCAAATCTTCACCCACATCTGAACAGGCTTATCTGATTCAAGGAACTTTAACAAGGAAAGAACTAAGAAGAGAAATATTTTACATATGCATAGCACTTATCACTATAACATACACATTATATATTTAACTTATCTTACTTATTGTATATCTCCCTTCATTAGAATGCAAATTTCATGAAAGCACAGATTTTTGCTTTATTCACTACCATTTCCCAAGTGTTGAGAAGAGTGCCTAATACATAGCAGGTACTCAATAAATATTTGGTGAATGAATGTATATTCACAGTCTCAATCAGAAATCCTCTGTTTCCTGTGGGCTCACAGATGCCCAGTTTATATATTAAGGGTTTTTTTGTTTCATTCAAGAGAAACCATTTCTGGTTTAGTCAAACAAAGGGGGATTTATTGGGACGCTATCCTGGAGCTCCCAGATTTGTCAAAGATAGGAGAAATAGACTTGGAAAACAATTGTCACTCTGATGGCCAGAAAAGGGGAGTGACCAGAACATTCTGATCATACAGGAAATAAAGGACTCCAAACTTTTCCAGTGTTTTTCCCTCTACTGAAGCGTCCAATTCCAGAGAGGAGCTATGTCAGATCAGGGGCTAGCCCCTTGGACACTGAAGGATAGCATCAGACTATAGACAATAGGGCAGGGGTCCATCCCCCAAGGAATTTGTTAGGAAAGAGAAATTAATTCTGAGCAACCAATCCTCCAATCAAAGGATCATGCGATTAAACTTGGGTTTAGCAACTCCCACACCCTCACTAATTCTTAAACTGCTTCCCTGCTAAGAAGAGAATTTTCATGTATTTTCTTCCACTACTGCATGCTTAGATAAGCAAAACCAAACTGTATTAGAAACTTATTAAAAACACTGTAAAACTGTTTTAAATGCAGTTTCAATAAACTTTAGGAGTCAATACTATAAAGACTTGAAATATATTGATTCATTAAAAAAACACTCCCACTTAGAACCTTCTCTAGTGGCCAATCACAACTTTGGGCTGCTTTGATTTACGACGCTGGCCACCGTGGCCCAGATATTTAATCTTATGATCAACATCATCACGAATTTTTATTACAACATTTTGCAGATTGAGCAAAAAATATTTCTCCTGAGGACAAATTAGGCACCCAAAGTGACTCTTGCAAATAAATACTGTTGGTCATTACTTGCTGTGCTACAGTTCACTCACAGCAATTCAGTCTATAAGTGTCACAGAAGTGAAAAGCAACTGTATAATTTTTAAAAATAAAAGAAATATCCAAAGAGATTCATATAATATAATGGCTATCTGGTGACTAAGTAAAGATTTTTAGTGGTTCAGTGACAACACGTACTTTCATTTATGCCTCCAATGGTTGTCATCCAGAAGATATTAAGTGTGTCCAAATATCCTTCAAGACAGATCATAACTCACCATTAAGATGATGCAAGGCCCTATTAGGTTGACAGGCAGACTTCCCCATTGGTTCAAGGTGCTCATCCCTGAACTTGCACTCAATACTGAAAAAGTAATGGCCAAACAGAAGACACTATGCAGAATGGCTAATTGCCAGACAGACCACCAATAAATCAGCTGGACCCCATTAATAAGTAATGGTGCTCAATTTACTGTTAATTCAGATACTCCCTGCAAACCCAGGCGGCTCTTTAAAAGTAACTGCAGTAATAATTCCCCTTTATGTAAGTCAAATAAATTTAGCATTGAATCTTGAAGTTGTATCCTATAGAAATAATCATTATGATAAATTATTTAAATATTTCTCCACACAGGTTCCAGGATTCCCCAGTCCTGGGTTCAATATTCCTGCTTGGCTATCAATATACCATGCAGCTTGCTGTCTCTGAGTTCCCATGCTGCTGTTGGTAAACAGGAAAGCCCCAAATATTCCATAAATAATACTTAAGTCCAGATTGAATCACTATTGACTATAATAACAACATGGTTTGTTTCCTCAATCTCTACATACTTGATTCTCCAGGTTTCACCACGAATGGCACAAGGATACAAAAAAGGCGTTTTTAAACAAGAAGGATATATATATAAGTATTCAATAGGGAATCCAAGGGTTCACTGCTAATTTCTGTGAAGTAGAAGGTAGTTTTCTCCTTTAATCTTGTAGTTTTTCCTCCAAGAAAGTACTCATATATTTTGCTCTTTTTTCCTCCTACCATGTGGAAGAAATGATGAGACAGGATCAGTCCCTGGAGACTGACATGTCCAAAGCCAATCTGAACACCTGCTACCACACTGGTCAAAAATAGAGTAAAAAGAATGTTTGCGTTTCTATAGCATCTTTTTCTTCCCACACATTACCAGGACTTTATCTCAAGCAAAGGACTTCAGTATCAACACTTGAAAACATCCCACTTCCCTCCCAGGATTGTGGTGAGAAACAAATGAGATGACACAAGCAACGACCCTCTGTAGATCAGTAAAATGTCATACACATGCTGGACATGTGTAGGATATTATTAATACAATTTAGAAATAACAATAATATGCACTTAAACTCTCCATAAAAACAGCCCTCCGTGGTCCATTAATCCAAGCCCTGTGTGTAGCCTGGTATTTATATGTGCAGCACATCCTCTGAGAGCTATTCTGAAGTGAATGCATACATTTAAAAAATATAATGACTTCCAAATTCCAAATTCCAAATTATTTTTAGAAGACCACAATGGCTATTATAATGGGTAACATATTTAAATAACAATATAAGCTTTTCAAAAACTGTATTAAGAAATGTTTACAATGATTGTTTTGTTGGTCTTCAAAGGGTCGAGCTAACATATACCACAATTTGAGCTATCAGAGTCTTCTTTTCTCCAAGTAGCCCAGAGGGCACCTCTCAGGCTCTTATTTTCTTGGATCTGAATCTTGTAAGATGGCCCCACCTTCTACTACCAATATGAACCACATGGATAACTCAATAAAGTCAGTGCCGGGGAAGACAGTGAGATCCAAGCATTGTGAATTTCTAGCACATTAACTACAAGAATTATTGTTGGTTTCAGTGTTCCTTTCAGTGTTCAGATATTTTAAAATAATTACATTAAAATTTTCTCATTTTTTATTCGGTACTTGAAATCTTTTTTTAAAAAGATCAGGACCTTTTGTTCAAATTAATAACTAGCTTATGATGTGCGCAAATTTGCTTGAGTTCAAAAGGCTCAAAGTCTAAGTATACAAAATAAAATAAATGAATTAGTGCTATAACTCTAAAGTGCATTTAAACTCAATACTCAAGACATGAAGAATATTTTCCTACCATCTCTCAAATCAAGTTAATATCCTGGATTAGAGAAATTAAATATTCATATGACAATTCCTATTGTGAGCTCTTGGAGACAGACATGATCAACCTAGGATGAACTCACATTCTCCACAAAGCCAGGTGAAGAATGCAGCTCACCAGCCTTTGGGGCAGGCTCATCATAAGGACATGTGTTATCACATGTGCCCAGCACATCTCATATCCACCAAAGCACTGGCTTTGCCCATCACCACACAATATCCTAGGAAGACCCAATAGATTGTGACAACTGCACAGATGTGGCCAAGTCCCCCAACTTGTTCCATGTCTGTTGTATTATATATTATACATTTCCAACACTGAGCCAGGGAAGCTTGCTAGTGACACAAATACAAAAAGCTGCAATTTACTTGGTTTTTTCCTCAGAATCAGGGTTTCCCAAAGGGTGGCAAATGTGCCATAATTTTAACCAATACCTGGACAAACTTTAAAATGAAATTAGTAGTCATATATTATTTTCATAGACATTTAAAAATACAACCAGCACATCAAACTCATATTTTTATTATCATTTAAGATGTGACTATTAGATTCTTTAAAAGTTTTAATTCAAATTTAAATTGATATTTTTAACGTGGCAATTTAAATTTAATTTTTTTAAGAATAGCACGACCCTAACCTATATGAGAAAAGAATCTAAAAATGAATGATTATATATATATAGGTATAACTGATTCACTTTGCTGTACACCTGAAACTAACACAACATTGTAAATCTACTATACTCCAATAAAATTAAAAAAAAATTTTAAGAATGTAATAGTATGTAGATATAGTAAAAAG
Organism: Mesoplodon mirus; assembly: GCF_964341445.2. NCBI lineage: Eukaryota > Metazoa > Chordata > Mammalia > Artiodactyla > Ziphiidae > Mesoplodon > Mesoplodon mirus. The sequence continues at coordinate 69,290,759 of NC_138982.1, forward strand.
GGTGCTGGTGGGCTTGCAAATTTCTGAATATTTAGAAATGCCAAGACTTTTTCTGTTACTAAAAATGTATTTATTTTAAATATCTAATAGTTTAGGATGCAGAAAGCTTAAACTGAGAGATTTACAGGTGTAAGTAGTATTGGGGATTTTTCCTCCTCGAGTTCCCTTAACGGCCTACTCAGTGACAGAGTGAATGTGAGTAGAAACTCTGATGCTTCTGAGTGCTAAACTGCGACTACAGACATTTATATATATATAGAAACATTCAAGCTTAAAATTGTGGCCCTGCACTGTGCAGATTAAAAAAACAAAACAAAACACAACATGGGCTTCTAAGGCCCTACTGGGCTGAGTGACTGAGATCTGCGGCAGGTGCTCTGAGCTTCTCTGGGGCTTATCTGCAAAACAGGGGCAATAATAATCCTTACTTTAGCAGGTCATGGTTGAGTGGAAAGGAATGATTTACAAGGAGGCATTTATATATATACATTACATATATATATACATATATAATTGTGTTACTATAACCTTTATTATGGAGAAGCCCCACAGTTCTCCAAAAGGATTTTAAAAAAAAAAAACATACTTCTCTGTCCCTCATTTTAGACTGCAGTCAAGTTCACCTCCAGGGAGTTCAGAGTAAAGGACTGCAGGCCAGACCCATGTGCCACTGCACTCAGAACCAGCACCTGCACCCAGCAGGCTGGGATCTGCCAATAGGTTCCCAATAGTTACAGAGCGTCAGCACTCAACTTCCCAGCTCTTTGACCTGTGACGAAGTCTACAGAGCAATAAAGCCCAGAGCTCTTCCCCAGGAAGAGAACCAAGGGCTGTGGTACAGGATCCGCACTGGTGGCACAGGAGGACAGGCTCATTGAGGGAGCGCCTGTGACAGCAGGGGTAGCACAGGGGCCACTAAAATGTGTGGGAGCTGGGAGGAAGGCTGTGTCAAGGGTCTCAAACTCAAATGCCTTCTAGAGCCAAATAGATAATGAACAAGCCTGGACAAATGTGGGCCATGGTGAACTGGGGAGCCGATGCCTCAGCTCAGAGAGGCAGCCATTGCCCAGCGCCAGCTGACTATCATCAAACAAAAATCGACTCTTCAGGAGAAGGTGGGAGTCATTTTTTTTTTTTTTTTTTTTCCCGGTACGCGGGCCTCTCACTGTTGCGGCCTCTCCCGTTGCGGAGCACAGGCTTCGGACGCGCAGGCTCAGCGGCCATGGCTCACGGGCCCAGCCGCTCGGCGGCATGTGGGATCCTCCCGGACCGGGGCACGAACCCGTGTCCCCTGCATCGGCAGGCGGACTCTCAACCACTGCGCCACCAGGGAAGCCCTTGGGAGTCATTTTTATGTGAACTCTCCCACTTACTAACTAGGAACTATTCCCCCCCAAAAAACGTTAAATCCTCTGCAAGCCAAATAAAGTAAGTCTGTGGGCCACATGCCATCCTACAGCTGCTATTTTGCAAGCTTTGTTGTACCTACCCAGGAGGAGGGTGGAGAAAAAGCAAATCATGCTAAGGCCATTTTTTAGCCATTTTCCCATGTCATACACATACACACACACACACACACACACACACACACACACACACACACACACACGCAAGATAGCCGGCTTGTACACCAGAACTAACAACTCCCTTGCAGGAGTGCTGAGAAGACGGGCCAGAACACGAGTTTTCAACCCTCTGAAAAAGCACTCGACCAGTGTTTGTCTTTGGCTGTCCAATGTGGTACTGTTACTCCAGCCTCCAGGTCCCTGGATTTTGAGGCAGGATGACAAACCTCTGACAGCTGCATACATGAGCCTCAGTCCCCTGGCTTCCTAACAGAACTGACAGCTCTTCTGCCATTTCCCAGCCTTCCCCTCAACCCTTCGGGGTGCAGGTCTCATTAAAGATGAGCACGGGCAGCGCAAACGCAATCATCTCTAGAGGTTACTGCTGTGCAGGCAAAGCTAACACCGGCAGCTTCGAGTCTTCCTCTCCAAATTGCACTGCAATTTGGGGGGCTCCGGAATCCAACAAAGAACGGCCCTGAGAATACCACATTCACGCACACCTGACCCCAACACCACATCTACTCGGAGGGGACGCCACATTTCTGAACAGAAACTTAAATCACCTGCCTTTCCATCCTGGAGTATGTCTTCCAGAGAAACGGGCACACGGGAAGTGCTAAAGCCTGTAACTCCTTCCAAGGCAGCTGAGGTCACCGGATTTCAGGGCGTTCTTTGGCCGGTTCGCGCGCCGCTGCCTGATCTCCAGGCCCTGCCTCCGCCACTCCCACAATGCTTTGCGCGGCGCAGGGTCCGTAAAGGCGGGTGAGCCGCAGGGCGGCAACCACACGCGGAGCGGCCTTCTCTCGGCATGGAGAAGTATTATAGTTAGTTCCTCTCATTTCTGTATTTCAGTAAATAAAGAGGGAGAAGCATTCTTCGTATTCCGTCCTGATGAAACAGTAGAGATGTTTGGAAAATCATGAAATTCCTCCTGTGCAATGAGATGTAAGCGATGAAACTCAAAAGCATTTCCCCCAGTATTTGGAGGCCAGATTTGCCCCCATCTGTAAATCCTACTTAATCCAGGTTTTTTGAAAAACCCAGAAGAAAACATCAGATACCCTTAGTTTATATTTCAGCTATTAGGTGGTTCCTTACCCATTGTATGCTGTGGATTTCTTTAAGGGCATTTTCTAGTTTAACAATTCCAGAAACACTTTAAATTCTCCTTTTCAATTGGTACTTTTTACTAAACCAAAGTTATGCAGTTTTTCATACTGGAGGCCTGAATTAACTGTATTTTTTTTAAATGCCATTAACTCAATAAAACAAGACTGAGAAAACAATAGCACTGAAAGAAATATTAGAGCTCAATCTTCCCAACCTCTTTATTTTTAAAGAACGTTTTTAATAAAAAGATAGCCAATATTCACCTGGGGAACTTTGCTCTTTGGGAATCATAGGTGGATGGGCTTAGAAGAAGGGCCATATCGTAATCACCTGTTATCAGGAGAAAGCTTTTGAAAAAGGAAGTAAGAATTTGCCCTACTGGGTAAATTAGCCAAGAGTAAAAGGGTCTCAATGAAATTGGCAATTACAATGAAATATGGCCCCCATGTATGCCGGCCTTAGGGACATGCCACTGTGAAATGTGGTACAAAAACCCAGCCAATATAGGTATGGCAGCAACAACAGGAGGAAGCTGGACGGACCTCTTCACTTAGTTCTCTAAACCGACAAGGCCAAGAAACAGGGAGGGACTCTGTAAATGATCCTCGAAATCAGTCCTTCTTTTTCAGTGACTGAACACCTCAAATCTGACAGCTCCACTTTCTTTTTCCAAAGACCACCATCTGGAGTGAAATCTGCCTCATCCCATCAGTGTCAAGGCCCTCATTATTCCTGACAGGGGAATTTTGTGTGTGTGCATCTGAACTCCCAAAGACCAAGCAAGAAGTCTCTGTACAAGCCCAACCCACGGTCAGCTGCACAGACACCTGCGTGACTGTGCCCCCAGCCCACAGGACAGGCTGGAGGGGGGAAAGTGCCAGGAGGATGCCTAAGCACAGCTGAGTGCGGGTGTGTCTGAGACGCAGCCCCACAAATCTGTTGTGTTGACATAGCAATCCCATCTGAGAAGAAACACCTGGAAATCAAAGAGCGGCACAGCATCGTTGGTCCTACAATGCCAGTCCTGTAGTTATCAAAAAGGAGGTGGGGTAATCTTGCTAGCACAGTTTGCCTGCCCTCGGCCCCACACTCTGATCTGTTTGCCACCATGTCCCTGACCCTCCAACTGGCAGAGGTTAGAATTCAAGTCGGCAAAGCTAAAGCAGAGCTGAAACTGTGTTGCTGAAGCTGTGTTGCTGTAGAACACGAAGAAGTGGCCACAGAAGCGGCGGCCTGGGGATGGGGAGCCCACAATGGCAAAGAAGCAGCCAGAAGGCAAAGAAGGAACGTCGAAGAGCAACATTCCTCCTGCCCCTCCATTCCTCTTGAGCAGTAACTACACAAATAACTAGCCAGCCGCTTTCCCCAAACAGTACAATTCCCTGAGTACTGCTCAGTGCCTGGTATTAGGGCACTAAGGGGACAGTTGTTTCTGATAAAAGTGGGGGAGGCTTGAGATTGGTTTCAGAAGAGAAGCCAGATTTGAGCTGGCCAGTAATGACAATGAGGATAACAGCTAAATGTACTGCGTGTTTACACAGTTTAATTAACTGTGTTGAGTGCTTATGTGGATTATATAATTTAATATAATTATAAAATTAGATGGGAAGGAAGGTATGTAGAGAAAGCATTGCAGAAGGAAAAGCATGAGCAAAGGTAAGGAAGAGAGAAAGTGTTATCATGTTCAGGAAATGGTGAGATAGAAGAAATAATGAGCAGGTGAGAGAAAAATCATACCAAAAAAAAAAAAAAAAAGAATCATGCCAGGATAGCATATTCTTCCAAGAAGCTTTCCCTCATGGCAATTCCCCATTCTGATCACTGCTCTGTATATTGTCCCCTCCACATTTAAAATGCACACTTTGTAGGAAGTGCCTGTCAGGATTACATTTAGCTGAAAGTATCAGACACCCAAAATAACACAGATGGCAGTTTGTTGATCTTTCATGGAGAAGCCCAGGTGTAAGCTGCCCCACGGCCGTATGGCAGTCCCACAAATGCAGGGCCCCCAGCTGCTCCTGGACTCCATTCCACCATTCCTGGGTGAGGCCCTCATCTGTGTGATCCAGCATGGTCACAGGCACTCCAGCAATTACATCCACATCCAATGAACAAGAAGAAAACATGAAAAAGAAGAGCCAAAGGAGACATAACTGACATATAAGGGAGCTTCCGGAAGCTGCTACAGATCAGTTCCTCTTATACAGGATCATCCAGATGTGGCACTGGCCACAACTTACCTGCAAGGGAGGCTGAGAGATGCATTTTTACTCTGGGCGGCCATGTGCCCAGCTAAAACCTGGAATTCCGTTACTGAGGAAGAAGGGGAGAATAGATGTTGGGGGACATGTACCAGCCTCTGTCCACAAAAACTTATTTAATCTCTTGTTTCTAGAACATTTTCTTCGACTCAACCAGATCACAACTTCCTTGAGAGTAAGGACTACCTTCTCCTCTTGAATGTGTTACATGGCATCTAGCACATACCAAGCATCCAATAAATGATGTAGGAAAAGAATTGATGAATGACAAATGAAACAAGCAAATTCTTAAAATCTTGGTAGTGTTTATGGAGACTGTCTATTTTCACGGCTGAGCTACACACATATAGTGTGGCCATAAGATAATGAAACCGATTTCTTTTTCCAGTATGTATTGTGGAAAGATAAGGACGTTTTAAAAGCCATGATCATAATACCATTAGAAACAGAATTTTTTTTATCAAACAAACCAGATCCTATGTAACAAAGAAGAGTCTTCACCTTCAATGCAATCTTCACAGCCCACTGCACTTTCTCTTTCACAGTAACCAATGGTGTTGAACCTTCTATCTTGTTAGGATGTGTTTGGAATTTGGAAAAGTGATCCAGAACCAAGTCTGATGAATAATAAGTTAGATGATCCAGCTATATCACACCATTTCAGTGTTTTTTAATTATGATGATAAAGTAACTAGTCTAGATTCCTCATACACTTTTAAAATCTCTGTGGAAACTAATTTCAGGAGTGCAATTCGTAAAATCTTTTCAAGAATGCTGAATTAACTAAATGTCATAATTAATAGTTACTTACCATGCTACATCATTTTTGTAGAATAATAATACAGACATATATAAGCATATTAGCATATGTATACCCATGCATATGTATTATGTATAATACATACATACATCCTGTTATTTAATGAACAGGATTACACATTATGGATAATGCAAATTACCATTTTATATTTCTATGTATGTATACACAGACAAACACTACATATAAAGATAGATACACCCACACACACATATATAAACACACACTTGTGTATGTGGGTATGTATGTATCCTCCCTATTATTTGATGAACAGGATTATCTAAAATGGATAAGCAGGGACTTCCCTGGTGGGCAGTGGTTAAGAATCCGCCTGCCAATGCAGGGGACATGGGCTCTACCCCGGGTCTGGGAAGATCCCACATGCCACAGAGTAACTAAGCCTATGTGCCACAACTACTGAGCCTGTGCTCTAGAGCCTGTGAGCCACAACTACTAAGCCCATGTGCCACAACTACTGAAGCCTGTGCGCCTAGAGCCTGTGTGCCACAACTACTTAAGTCCACATGCCTAGAGCATGTGCTCCGCAACGAGAAGCCACCGCAATAAGAAGCCTGCGCACCACAACTAAGAGTAGCCCCCACTCACTGCAACTAGAGAAAGCCCACACACAGCAACAAACACCCAATGCAGCCAAAAATAAATAAACAAATAAATAAAACGTTAAAAATAAATAAATAAAATGAATAAGCAAAATGTTTACCAATCTAGGGCTTCCATAATATAAAGCATGTACTGGGCTCAATATTACCACTGATAGTTGCTGAAAAGCAAACCAAAACAAACAAAAAGAAAATACTCTGATAGGCAAATAAAAATCCACTAACAATATAATCAGTTTAAATCAAGTAATAATGTCTTTTCAGAGAAAGAGAAGGCATTTTACAGACATCAATTTTCCTAGGGGAAAACACAGGCCACATCTCTTCTGCCAGCAATTCTTGGCTGTTTATGCAATGCTGAGCCATTATCTGATATGTGGAGAACTTTATGTTAACCACAAGGAAAAAAATGGAATCAATAATGTTGCTTAGAATGGACACAGCACTCCTCATCTTCCTAGCACTTTACTAACATTGATGAATTAAGCCTCCCACGGTCCGAGTGAGACAAAAACACAGAGTCATACTCTTTCACTCAGGGAAGGAGACAGAGACAGGAGGTCAAGTCAGGTGCCCTCAGCTCTGTGGGGGTGAGGGTCAGGGCCAGCACCTAGGTGAGAACCTGGCATGTGGCGTCATGAGGACCACACCCAGCATACTCAAGCCTCGGACCCCGCCACCTCGCGCCATCTTCAGAGAACAGTGGTCTTCAAGCCCAGGCGCCCCACTGTCTGAGGCAGCGTGGAGAATGTGTTTTCAAGTCAGATATCTATCAATCGACACACATTGATTTTCTTTAATTATCTCCACAGAGCAGACTTGATTCTGAAGAGCTTATGTGATTTGAAAAATGTATCGCCTATTTGTCAGACATGTATAATTTATGAAGGCCCTTTCACTCCAGGTCTGTAGTCCAAAGCTGACAATTTGTGAGTTAGTAACATGTTATTAGACATACCCTATTAAGATCTGCAGACTTTCAGCCCCTTACACAAAGTCAAGAAAGACACTATGTAAATTTTCACTTGCATTATTAAGCTCAGAGGATTCTGACTGTAACACCACCCCATGAATCCTTTCCAAGGAACTGCCTAATACAATGAAACTATCAAAAAATTACCCTTACTTTAATAATTAAAGTCTTTGGTTTAAAACAAGCCTGCTTTACATGGAATGTGTTTCAGTGACTTTCTTCCCATGCATAGGGCTTGCCAATACTGCTAGTAAACTCAACAGAAAATCTTAGGAATCTTTATTACCAACACATGCTACTGAATTGGAAGACAGATCATCTATTTTAGAGGTAACTGACTTAAAAATAACTACTAATGCTTAATTCATGAGGCAATATTCCCTTTATATTAGCTGTCACTAATACTAAATAATATTAAATTTACATATATGCAAAAAACATGGTAGGAATTTCTATTAATCTGGTAAGATAATTAACTTCACACCTATTGTTGTCTTATGTATAGCAAAAATGAAGCAAGAATAAATAGACATATCTCCATTCATAAAGAGGGATAAGAGGGTGTTAGAGTGTGACCTGATTCATTTAATCTCTACAATTCTCATTTCAGGTTAGTTAGTGAGAGTTAATAAATATGTTTAGATCATCTGCCCAGCACTGGGGATCCAACAGAAAACGAGACCACCACAGAACCCAGGGAGGGGCTCAGGGAAGACGTCCTTGGAGAAGCACCTGGAGGTTAGGGCTGAAGAGGGATGAGGGACAACAGTAAGGCAGGCAGAGGCCACTGCCCTGTGAAGACCTGGTGGGAGAGAAGGGGGAACGTGGTAGGAGACCGAAGTCCAAGAGGCAGGGGACGTACCTGGGGCCGGATGCTGCAGGCTGCAGGCCACCTGGACTTCATTCTGAGGACAGCAGGGGGCCACGGGAGGGTTTTGACCATGGGAGTGGCAGAAGCAGGGGAAGGACCTCAGGGACTCCTGAAAAAAAAATCATTATGAACGAAAAGGCTCTGAGAGTCCAGCTCTTTTTCAAAATGTATCTTGAATCTGAGTTTGAGGTAATGTTTTTAAATTAAAAAGAAAGAAGCGATCACCTTCTCAAAACCACATGAAGGTAACCCAGTCTTCTAGAGGTTGTTTTCCACATGCAGCGCTACAACATCTCTCTGAGGTTGATATGAGGCAAAGGGGGGAAAAGGGAAAGGGCAATGACCATTTGATTAAGTATTTCCCATATACCAAAAAGCATAAAAAAAAATAACAGATACCCTCATGCCCACCAGCAAGATTTAGCTAAGGTTAACATCTTATAATATTTGGGTTTTTTTGTTTTTATGGGGGGGTTTTTTGAGAAATAAAACATTACAGACATAAACTAATTTCCCCAAAGGTGACCATTCTGAAATGCTTGTGTATCCTTCTTCTACATTTTACTTTTATTTTAAATGTGTATACCTATATATAATATGGAGTCCTGTATGTTTTTAAACTTTAAGTGGTTTCATACTATATGTATACTTGTGCCACTTGCTTTTTTTCACCCAACATATTTTTGAGATATTTTCATATCGATACATTTAGTTTTAGTTCATTCATTTTAACTGCTGCATGAATACTGTATGATTATAGCACAATATATTTATCAATTCTCCTATTGGTGGATATTTAGGCATTCTTTTTTTTTTCCTGATCTCAAACAATAACTGCAGTGAACATCCTTGCATTTATCTATCTACTGATGCACATGTGTGAGAGCTCCTCTGAGAGACAATGTTTATGTAAAATGTTTTAACACATTACAGGAAGGTAGTCCACTAAATTGAACCAATATACTAATTGCTAGCAGTGATGACAATGACAGTGATATATTTCGGTTACAGGGAATAGTTCGAAGCCACCATTTTCAGGACACGTATTCAAAAATAAATGAAATCACTTTTGTAGAGATAAAGAATGGGCATTTAGAGGTCAACTAGAACTTGGTCAAGTTTTTAATCAGTGGCTGAAGCTCTGCAGGGTCTGATCTAAGCTGAAACTCTGGTTGAAAGAGCTAAGCATTTCTAATTTAAGATATATGCCAATTACACCAAGGAAAAAAGGAAATAGATGTACTGAGAGAAAAAAATCTTGACATGTTCAGGTTAGCTTCTCACTGAATAAGTTTCCCAAACCCCTGAGGCTCATCCAACACGAAGAATTATACAGAAGTAGCTATAGATCAATGAGATTTTCAAAGTCTGATTTTTCTTTCCTGATTTTTTTCTTTCCCAAAACTAACAATTTAGGGCCAGGCTGGAGTCAGGATTTCCATTCACATCCTACTGCTGCTTTTTTCATCATCACTCATCAACAAAACTCAAACAACCACCTTGTCAGAACTTGCCCTTTGGCTAAGTGAATTGAGAATGAAAAATCCTTCTAAACTGAACAGCAGTCCCATGTGGGCGAGTGGCAAGGCTTCAGTGGGAAGAAATTAAGTAGAGGATTCATCCACTCTAAGGCTGGCTAAGGGTGAAAGGCTTACATCTCCCCACCTGCCTACAAAGTGCAGAGCAATGCCTTCTAACAGCCGAAAGAGGCCCCACAAATCATGCCCTCAATACTACCACTACTGTTACCCAGACACACCACACAGCATGTACCTGGAATCAGAGGAACATAGATGTTTTTATTACAATGGACTTGGAGATCCTCTAATTTAAACCCCTTATTTTGCAGAAATGGGAGCCCAGTGATATTAAATGTCTTGTCCAGGCTCACTCAGTAAACTATCGGCATACAAAGACTCCAAATTCTCCATATCATGCTCTTTGTCCTGCATTATGTGGCTTGCACATACTGCTGATATATCATGACAATGTAAAATATTCATTCTTTATTAAATTTTCATTCATTAGAAGTTGCCAAAACTTTTCAGCAGCAGTACTTTTAGATCACTAGAAATGTCCCGTGGAATATTATATTAACATTCTCCATCATCTGCTCTGCCTCCCTATGAGAGAATTAAACTGTCCCAATGACATGCAAGCAGAAGTGAAGCATGCCTTTCTAAGCAGAAGCTTTAAAAGGCATTGCATATTTCCTCTCTCTTTTTTCCCTCTGCTATGAGGCAAACATGTCCCAGACGGGGACCATTCCCTCAGCCTGGATCCTAAGATGAAGAAGAGAATGGAAAAGAGCTGACCCTCACTCACATTGGCACATTGGGAATGAGAAACAAACCTTTGCTGTGTTAAGCCATTAAGAGTTTAGGGTTCTTTGTTATTGCAGCATAACCTAATAAAAGCTGACTGATACAGTTACCAACAGACAGCAAAAACCACAAAAATGCTTGGTCAGTCATCACAAAACAACTCATATAAAATTGTGAGTACAACTACTGAGCCTGCGTGCTGCAACTACTGAAGCCTGCAACAGGAGAAGCCACCACAATGAGAAGCCCATGCACCACAACAAAGAGTAGCCCCACTCTTGGCAACTAGAGAAAGCCCATGCGCAGTAACAAAAACCTAACGCAGCCAATAAATAAATAAACAAATAAATAAAATTAATTTTTTTAAAATGTGAGTAGAGAGACCAACCTAATACATTATTTTTGAAGATGAAGACAAGTCATAATTCATTCTTTTTTTTCTTTTACCTATTCACTTTCACATTGTACAGAACTTCTTTTCCAAGAGCAGAGTGAAAAGTTGACTATGGAGGGCTTCCCTGGTGGCGCAGTGGTTGAGAGTCCGCCTGCCGATGCAGGGGACACGGGTTCGTGCCCTGGTCCAGGAGGATCCCACATGCCTCGGAGCGGCTGGGCCCATGAGCCATGGCCGCTGGGCCTGCGCGTCCGGAGCCTGTGCTCCACAACGGGATAGGCCACAACAGTGAGAGGCCAGTGTAAGGCAAAAAAAAAAAAAAAAAAAAAGTTGACTATGGAATCATTAATATTGGATTAGCCAAAAGGTTCATTCTGTTTTTTCTGTAAGATGGCTCTAGTAGCACTTGGTTATCTTTAACTTCATTTAAAACAATTTTGTTAGATTGTATGTGACAGCTGTCATATCAGCGTGTGTTTAGAAAAAGACATCAAAATTGGTGAATTTTTGTGTAGCCAATTTAATATTGAAGATAGAAGAAAAAAAGCAAAATTTTCAGCATATTATGCTTTATTATTTCAAGAAAGGTAAAAATGCAGCTGAAACTCAAAAAAGGATTTGTGCAGTGTATGGAGAAGGTGCTGTGACTGATAGAACGTATCAAAAGTGGTCTGCGAAGTTTCATGCTAGAGATTTCTCACTGGATGGGTAGACCAGTTGAAGTTGATAGCAATGAAATCGAGACATTGTTGAGAACAGTCGTTATACCACGCAGGAGATAGCCGGCATACTCAGAATATCCAAATCAAGCACTGAAAATCATTTGCACCAGCTTGGTTACGTTAAGCGCTTTGATGTTTGGGTTCCACAAAAGTTAAGTGAAAAATACCTTCTTGACTATATTTCCGCATGTGATTCTCTACTTAAACATAATGAAAAATTCCGTTTTTAAAACAAATTGAGATGGGTGATGAACAGTGGATACTGTACAATAATGTGGAATGAAAGAGATCATGGGGCAAGTGAAATGAACCACCACCAACCGCAACAAAGGCCGACCTTCATCCAAAGAAGGTAATGTTGTGTATATGGTAGGATTGGAAGGGAGTCCTCTATTATGAGTTCCTTCCACAAAACCAAACGATTAATTCCAACAAGTACTGCTCCCAATTAGACCAACTGAAAGCAACTAATTCTCGATGAAAAGCATCCAGAATTAGTCAACAGAAAATAATCTTCCATCAGGATAATGCAAGACTGCATGTTTCTTTGATGACCAGGCAAAAACTGCTACAGCTTGGCTGGGAAGTTCTGATCCATCCACCGTATTCATCAGGCATTGCATCTTCAGATTTCCATTTATTTTGATCTTTACAAAATTTTCTTAATGGAAAAAATTTCAATTCCCTGGAAGACAGTAACAGGCATCTGGAACAGCTCTTTGGTCAAAAAGATTAAAAGTTTTGGGAAGATGGAATTATGAAGTTGCCTGAAAAATGGCAGAAGGTAGTGGAAAAAAGGAAGAATACGTTGTTCAATAAAGTTCTTGGTGAAAATGAAAAATGTGTCTTTTATTTTTACTTAAAAACCGAAGGCACTCCCTTCCTGTTGGTTGTTTGGCCTGAAGCAACCCAGCACTGGAGCCTACAGGCCCTTTGGTGGGGTTAATGGCAGACTCTGGGAGGGCTCACACCAAGGAGTACTACCCAGAACTTCTGCTGCCAGTGTCCTTGTCCTCACAGTGAGCCACAGCCACCCCCACCTCTGCAGGAGACCCTCCAACACTAGCAGGACAAGGCAAGACAGTGAAAAATTTTGGAAAATCTACCTCAAAACTCAGTGCATCAAACCTCACTGTGTCCTCAGCAAAAACTCCAGAGAGAGACAGCAACCTAAGCTTAAGCTCAGTACGTGCACGAGATTGCTCACTGGGATCCTTAAAATCTTACAAGAAATAGACTTGGAATCTGTACACCGTGTCACCAGGCAATGAATTGAAGGTCAGCCTGTGTGGACCACAAAAGCAAATAAGAAAGGAACACAGGAGGAGCTTCAAGATGGTGGAAGAGTAAGATGCAGAGGTCACCTTCCTCCCCACAAATATATCAGAAATACATCTACACGTGGAACAACTCCTACAGAACACCTACTGAATGCTAGCAGAAGACCTCAGACCTCCCAAAAGGCAAGAAACTCCCCACATACCTGGGTAGGGAAAAGCGGAGAGATTCCCACACAGAGGATGGGTGCCGACCGGCACTCACCAGCCCGAGAGGCTTGTCTGCTCGCCCGCCGGGGTGGGCGGGGCTGGGAACTGAGGCTCGGGCTTCGGTCGGAGCTCAGGGAGAGGACTGGGGTTGGCGGTGTGAACACAGCCTGAAGGGGCTAGTGCGCCACAGCTAACCGGGATGGAGTCCGGGGAAAAGTCTGGAGCTGCCGAAGAGGCAAGACACTTTTTCTTGCCTCTTTGTTTCCTGGTGCGCGAGGAGAGGGGATTAAGAGCGCTGCTTAAAGGAGCTCCAGAGACGGGCGTGAGCCGCGGCTGAAAGCGCGGACCCCAGAGACAGGCATGAGACGCTAAGTCTGCTGCTACCGCCACCAAGAAGCCTGTGTGCGAGCGCAGGTCACTGTCCACACCGCCCCTCCTGGGAGCCTGTGCAGCCCACCACTGCCACGGTCCCGTGATCCAGGGACAACTTACCCGGGAGAATGCACGGCGCGCCTCAGGCTGGTGCAACGTTACACCGGCCTCTGCTGCCGCAGGCTCACCCCGCACTCCATGCCCCTCCCTCGCCCGGCTTGAGTGAGCCAGAGCCCCTGTATCAGCTGCTCCTTTAACCCTATCCTTTCTGAGCGAAGATGAAGAGATGCCCTCAGGTGACCTACACGCAGAGGCGGGCCCAATCCAAAGCTTAACCCCAGGAGCTGTGCAAACAAAGAAGAGAAAGGGAAATTTCTCCCAGCAGCCTCAGGAGCAGCGGATTAAATCTTCACAACCAACTTGATGTACCCTGCATCTGTGGAATACCTGAATAGAAAACGAATCATCCCAAATTGAGGAGGTGGACTTTGGGAGCAACGATATACTTCTTTTTTCCCTTTTTTTCTTTTTGTGAGTGTGTATGTGTATGCTTCTGTGTGTGATTTTGTCTGTATAGCTTTGCTTTTACCATTTGTCCTAGGGTTCTGTCTGTGCTTTTGTTTGTTTTTTACTTAAAAAAATTTTTTTCTTAATAATTATCATTTATTTTAATAACGTTATTTTATTTTATTTTATCTTCTTCTGTCGTTCCTTCTTTTTTTTCTCCCTTTTATTCTGAGCTGTGTGGAGGACAGGATCTTGGTGCTCCAGCCAGGCGTCAGGGGTGTGCCACTGAGGTGGGAGAGCCAAGTTCAGCATACTGGTCCACAAGAGACCTCCAGGCTCCATGTAATATCAAACGGCGAAAATCTCCCAGAGATCTCCATCTCAACGCCAAAACCCAGCTCCACTCAACGACCAGCAAACTACAGTGCAGGACACCCTATGCCAAACAACTAGCAAGACAGGAACACAATGCCATCCATTAGCACAGAGGCTGCCTAAAATCATAATAAGGCCACAGACATCCCAAAACACACCACCAGATGTGGACCTGCCCACCAGAAAGACAAGATCCAGCCTCATCCACCAGAACACAGGGACTAGTCCCCTCCACCAGGAAGCCTACACAACACGCTGAACCAACCTTAGCCACTGGGGACAGACACCAAAAAGAACAAAAACTACTAACCTGCAGCCTGCAAAAAGGAGACCCTAAACACAATAAGTTAAGCAAAATGAGAAGACAGAGAAACACACAGCAGATGAAGGAGCATGGCAAAAACCCACCAGACCTAACAAATGAAGAGGAAATAGGCAGTCTACCTGAAAAAGAATTCAGAATAATGATAGTAAAGATGATCCAAAATCTTGGAAATGGAGAAAATACAAGAAACGTTTAACAAGGACCAAGAAGAACTAAAGAGCAAACAAACAGTGATGAACAACACAATAAATGAGATTAAAAATTCTCTACAAGGGATCAGTAGCAGAATAACTGAGGCAGAAGAACGGATAAGTGACCTGGAAGATAAAATAGTGGAAATAACTATTGGAGGACAGAATAAAGAAAAAAGAATAAAAAGAATTGAGGACAGTCTCAGAGACCTCTGGGACAACATTAAATTCACCAGTATTCAAATCATAGGGATCTCAGAAGAAGAAGAGAAAAAGAAAGGGACTGAGAAAATATTTGAAGAGATTATACTTGAGACCTTCCCTAATACGGGAAAGGAAATAGTTAATCAAGTCCAGGAAGCACAGAGAGTCCCATACAGAATAAATCCAAGGAGAAATACGCCAAGACACATATTAATCAAACTATCAAAAGTTAAATACAAAGAACAAATATTAAAAGCAGCAAGGGAAAAACAATGAGTAACACATAAGGGAATCCCCATAAGGTTAACAGCTGATCTTTCAGCAGAAACTCTGAAAGCCAGAGGGAGTGGCAGGACATATTTAAGGTGATGAAGGAGAAAAAGCTACAACCAAGATTACTCTACCCAGGAAGGATCTCATTTGGATTCGACGGAGAAATTAAAAGCTTTACAGACAAGCAAAAGTTAAGAGAATTCAGCACCACCAAACCAGCTTTACAATAAATGCTAAAGGAACTTCTCTAGGCAGGAAAACAACAGAAGGAAAAGACCTACAATACTAAACCCCAAACAATTAAGAAAATGGTAATAGGAACATCCATATTGATAATTACCTTAAATGTAAATGGATTAAATGCTCCAACCAAAAGACACAGAGTGGCTGAATGGATACAAAAACAAGACCCGTATATATGCTGTCTACAAGAGACCCACTTCAGAGCTAGGGACACATACAGACTGAAAGTGAGGGGATGGAAAAAGATATTCCATGCAAATGGAAATCAAAAGAAAGCTGGAGTAGCAATTCTCATATCAGACAAAGTAGACTTTAAAATAAAGACTATTACAAGAGACAAAGAAGGACAAAACATAATGATCAAGGGATCCATCCAAGAAGAAGATATAACAATTGTAAATATTTATGCACCCAACATAGGAGAACCTCAATGCATAAGGCAAATACAAACAGCCATAAAATGGGAAATCGACAGTAACACAATCATAGTAGGTGACTTTAACACCCCACTTTCACTAATAGACAGAATATCCAAAATGAAAATAAATAAGGAAAGAGAAGCTTTAAATGATACATTAAACAAGATGGACTTAATTGATATTTATAGGACATTCCATCCAAAAACAACAGAATACACATTTTTCTCAAGTGCTCATGGAACATTCTCCAGGATAGATCATATCTTGGGTCACAAATCAAGCTTTGGTAAATTTAAGAAAATTGAAATGGTTTCAAGTATCTTTTCCGACCACAATCCTATGAGACTAGATATCAGTTACAGGATAAAATCTGTAAGAAATACAAACACATGGAGGCTAAACGACACACTACTTAATAGCCAAGAGATCACTGAAGAAATCAAACAGGAAATCAAAAAATACCTAGAAATATATGACAATGAAAACACAATGACCCAAAACCTATGGGATGCAGCAAAAGCAGTTCTAAGAGGGAAGTTTATAGCTATACAAGCCTACCTTAAGAAACAAAAAAACATCTCAAATAAACAACCTAACCTTACAACCTAAAGCAATTAGAGAAAGAAGAACAAAAAAACCCCAAAGTTAGCAGAAGGAAAGAAATCATAAAGGTCAGATCAGAAATAAATGAAAAAGAAAGGAAGGAAACGATAGCAAAGATCAATAAAACTAAAAGCTGGTTCTTTGAGAAGACAAACAAAATTGATAAACCATTAGACAGACTTATCAAGAAAAAAAGGGAGAAGACTCAAATCAATAGAATTAGGAATGAAAGAGGAGAAGTAACAACTGACACTGCAGAAATACAAAGGATCATGAGAGATTACTACAAGCAACTATATGCCAATAAAATGGACAACGTGGAAGAAATGGACAAATTCTTAGAAATGCACAACCTTCTGAGACTGAACCAGGAAGAAAGAGAAAATATGAACAGACCAATCACAAGCACTGAAATTGAAACTGTGATTAAAAATCTTCCAACAAACAAAAGCCAGATGGCTTCACAGGCGAATTTTATCAAATATTTAGAGAAGAGCTAACACCTATCCTTCTCAAACCCCTCCAAATATAGCAGAGGGAGGAACTCTCCCAAACTCATTCTACAAGGCCACCATCACCCTGATACCAAAACCAGACAAAGATGTCACAAAGAAAGAAAACTACAGGCCAATATCACTGATGAACATAGATGCAAAAATCCTCAACAAAATACTAGCAAACAGAATCCAACAGCACATTAAAAGGATCATACACCATGATCAAGTGGGGTTTATTCCAGGAATGCAAGGATTCTTCAATATACGCAAATCAATCAACGTGATACACCATATTAACAAATTGAAGGAGAAAAACCATATGATCATCTCAATAGATGCAGAGAAAGCTTTCGACAAAATTCAACACCCATTTATGATAAAAACCCTGCAGAAAGTAGGCATAGACGGAACTTTCCTCAACATAATAAAGGCCAAATATGGCAAACCCACAGCCAACATCGTCCTCAATGGTGAAAAACTGAAAGCATTCCCACTAAGATCAGGAACAAGACAAGGTTGCCCACTCTCACCACTATTATTCAACATAGTTTTGGAAGTTTTAGCCACAGCAATCAGAGAAGAAAAAGAAATAAAAGGAATCCAAATTGGAAAAGAGGAAGTAACGCTGTCACTGTTTGCAGATGACATGATACCATACATAGAGAATCCTAGAGATGCTACCAGAAAACTACTAGAGCTAATCAATGAATTTGCTAAAGTAGCAGGATACAAAATTAATGCACAGAAATCTCTGGCATTCCTATATACTAATGATGAAAAATCTGAAGGTGAAATCAAGAAAACACTCCCATTTACCATTGCAACAAAAAGAATAAAATATCTAGGAATAAACCTACCTAAGGAGACAAAAGACCTGTATGCAGAAAATTATAAGACACTGATGAAAGAAATTAAAGATGATACAAATAGATGGAGAGATATACCATGTTCTTGGATTGGAAGAATCAACATTGTGAAAATGACTCTATGACCCAAAGCAATCTACAGACTCAATGCAATCCCTATCAAACTGCCACTGGCATTTTTCACAGAACTAGAACAAAAAATTTCACAATTTGTGTGGAAACACAAAAGACCCTGAATAGCCGAAGCAATCTTGAGAAAGAAAAATGGAACTGGAGGAATCAGGCTCCCTGACTTCAGACTGTACTACAAAGCTACAGTAATCAGGACAGTATGGTACTGACACAAAAACAGAAATATAGATCAATGGAACAGGATAGAAAGCCCAGAGATAAATCCACGCACATATGGTCACCTTATCTTTGATAAAGGAGGCAACAATATACAGTGGAGAAAAGACTGCCTCTTCAATAAGTGGTGCTGGGAAAACTGGACAGGGACATGTAAAAGTACGAAATTAGATCACTCCCTAACACCATACACAAAAATAAACTCAAAATGGATTAAAGACCTAAATGTAAGGCCAGACACCATCAAACTCTTAGAGGAAAACATAGGCAGAACACTCTATGACATAAATCACAGCAAGATCCACCTCCTAGAGAAATGGAAATAAAAACAAAAATAAACAAATGGGACCTAATGAAACTTAAAAGCTTTTGCACAGCAAAGGAAACCATAAACAAGACCAAAAGACAACCCTCAGAATGGGAGAAAATATTTGCAAATGAAGCAACTGACAAAGAATTAATCTCCAAAATTCATGCAGCTCAATATCAAAAAAACAAACAACCCAATCCAAAAATGGGCAGAAGACCTAAATAGACATTTCTCCCAAGAAGATATGTAGATTGCCAACAAACACATGAAAGAATGTTCAACATCATTAATCATTAGAGAAATGCAAATCAAAACTACAATGAGGTATCACCCCACACCAGTTAGAATGGGCATCATCAGAAAATCTACAAACAACAAATACTGGAGAGGGTGTGAAGAAAAGGGAACCCTCTTGCACTGTTGGTGGGAATGTAAATTGATACAGCCATTATGGAGAACAGTACGGAGATTCCTTAGAAAACTGAAAATAAAACTACCATATGACCCAGCAATCCCAATACTGGGCATATACCCTGAGAAAACCATAATTCAAAAAGAGTCATGTACGAAAATGTTCATTGCAGCTCTATTTGCAATAGCCAGGACATGGAAGCAACCTAGGTGTCCATCAACAGATGAATGGATAAGGAAGATGTGGTACATATATACAATGGAATATTACTCAGCTATAAAAAGGAATGAAACTGAGTTATTTGTAGTGAGGTGGATGGACCTAGAGACTGTCCTACAGAGTAAAGTAAGTCAGAAAAACAAATACCATGTGCTAATACATATATATGGAATCTAAAAGAAAAAAGAAAAAAAGTGGTCAGAAGAACCTAGAGACAAGACGGGAATAAACATGCAGACCTACTGGAGAATGGACTTGAGGATACAGGGAGGGGGAAGGGTAAGCTGGGACGAAGTGAGAGAGTGGCATGGACATATATACACTACCAAACGTAAAACAGATAGCTAATGGGAAGCAGCTGCATAGCACAGGGAGATGAGCTCAGTGCTTTTTGACCACCTAGAGTGGTGGGATAGGGAGGGTGGGAGGGAGGGAGATGCAAGAGGGAAGAGATATGGGGACATATATATATGTATAGCTGATTCCCTTTTTATAAAGCAGAAACTAACACACCATTGTAAAGCAATTATACTCTAATAAAGATGTTTTTAAAAAAACCACACACACACTAAGAAAAAAAAGAAAATTAAAAAAAAGAGGAACACAAAAAAATTTGTTTCAATTGCATATAAAATAAAAGTCAGTTTAAAAAAAAAAAAAAACTGAAGGCACTTTTTGGCCAACCAATAGGTTCTTCTCACTTATCCTCAAGAACACACATCTCATATTAAGGGAATCAAGACCTGAGAGCATGAATTTGTAATATTCTACCTCATCACCTATGGCTTCTATCGAGGAGACTGAAGAGTAGAGGCCATAAAGAAATTCAACATACCAAAAGTCAAGACTTTGGGGGCTGAAGGCTCAAGCTACTTTCCTCTGTGTCCATCCATGATGGTGGTTACCCAACAACCATTGTCTCAGAGGTTAGCCTGTAGTTGTCTGTATGAATCCAGCAATAAAGTCCACCCTGCTGGGATAAGAAAGGCAGCATGACCCTCAACGGAGCAACACACTTGTCTCCCTCCCTTCTGGGACATTAAACAGGGCACTCCATCATTCAGCTAAGATCTATTGAGTGCCAACTACTTGCAAAGTGCTGTTAGGCCCAAGGATATAAAAAAGAACAAGACAGACAAGGTCTCTGACCTCAATTAAATTATATTTAACAGAAAAAAAGCAAAATAATAAACAGATTTCGTGAAAATATGGAAAGTAAATAAGGTCCATAGGAAGGAATTACAGCACAAATTGTTTTAGATAAGTAAAAAGCCCTCTCAGAACATATTTCACCTAAGATCTGAAGGATAAGATGAATACGATCATACAGAGAAAAAGCCGGGGAAACTGTGCTCCAAGCAGTTGGGAGCAGGAATAACAAAGACTCTGGGGCATGAATGAGCATGACATGTTCAGGGGACAGATAGGCCTTCAGGGAAATGGACTTGTGATTTGGGTCCTGGAACCAAATTCGGCATGAGAATAATCCAGACTGAATGAGAGTCAAGGAATGGACTATGGGGAAACAGGTTTTCTAGAATGCTTAAAAGCTACAGGCAGACATATTTCTCAGGCTTAACTGAATATTGACTCTCCTCCACTGATAATGTGGCTTTGCTGATGCTGAATTTGGTTCAAACCTGGAAAATCTAAGGGCACCATATACAGAAGGTTAGGCTAAGTCTTGATGTGAAGATAAAAGACTTGTGGTACAGCAAAAATCTGGCCATTTACTTAGAAACAGCAGGCCCCTATCCTGTTCTGTGTGGACATGCCATGGGGGAACTAGTAAAGAGAAAAAAGCTCAACCAGAATAGATTGCATCTCCTCCTGTCCTCTGTGGCCACCCTTTTTCTGAAAAGTTTCTGGGCCTTGACTCCACCAATCAGGGTGTGTGTGTGTGTATGTGTGTGTGTGTGTGTGTGTGTGAGAGAGAGAGAGAGAGAGAGAAAGAGAGATTGCCTGTTGCTAACCCATAACCCACCTGACACATTGCAGGTGGTGGTTGGTGTGGCTACAGTCCCGTAACTAGGGATAGAGAAGATGAGACGAGGTTGGAGTGTGGAGCAGGGATAAGACCACACAGGACCTTATAGTCCATGGGAAGACATTTGGGGTTTATTCTGAAGGACAATAGGAAGGCAACAGAATGCCTTTAGATGGGCACAGAGTCTGATTTATGCCTCACACAGATCACCCTGGCTGCTGTGCATGGAGCAGGTAGCAGGCATGGAGACCAGTGAGGGGTACAGCTGAAGTGGGCAAAAGATTACAGTGCAAACACTAGGGTGGTGGAAGTGAATTAGCAGTAGTGGGTGGTGTGACAGATATTTGATAAGACTTGGTGATGGACTGATATGGGAGAAGGGAAAAGAGAAGAATGGAGAATGATTTCTGGGATCTTTGCTTGAACGACTGGACATGTAACAGTGCCATTTACTGAAATAATAAGGAATGTTGAGCAGAGAGACAGATTTGGTTGGAGAAAAATGAGGAAATTAGGAGTTCACTCTTGGCAACATTAGGTTGGTGAAATCTGCAAAATATACAGGTAGTTCCAAGTGGGCAATTGGATATTCAAGTCTGGAGCTCAGGGCACAGAACAGAGATGCGGGTATGGATTAGGGAGTTATCAAGACAAGGATGGTGTGAAGAAAACAAGTTTCACATACTGTTTAGAAATTATTCTTCTAGAATCACAAATACATTTTTCTCATATAAACCCTATAACAAGAAAGTCAAGACAAAGGGGCTTAACAGTTCCTGCTAGAAACTGGGTTTATGAATTTATGTAGAAATAGAGTTATGGGACAGTTAGTGAAGTCATTAACAATCTCCTACCCAGACATATTCTAATATATACAACTTCTTATACCAGACGGATAGTGAATAAATGCAATTCCCCACAACAAATATGTAAAACAAGCTTTGCAGTTATTATAGCCTCAAGGTTAGAGATTGTAGTCCATAGATGATTACAATAAACCTCTATAATAAGGAAGGGAAATATCCCAGGAGAATTCTTTACCTTCTCAGCAAACACGCCAGAAATTCAATTTCACAAGAAGAAGAGCAAGTATTTATAGACCTAACCTTAACAAGACTTTTAACCCACCTGGCTAATACACTTTATATTTTGTGCCTTTATGGTAACTACTTGCAAATATTCTCCAACCTTATCTCTTATCTTTGGAGCAAAGGATGAGGAGTAGCTCAGTGCTTTGCTTTCTCAGATACACTTGTGTCAACAGTCTTCCTTCCTCTTAAGATTTCCCATTTAAATACTGTTTCTCATTAAATTCCATGGCCTACAGTCTCAACTACCATGTGAGCCAAGGTTGACTCAAAGTGCCTTGGGCTATGTCCATTTTCTCCTTTCACAATGGACTGGATGAAATTGCCTTGAGAACAAGTAGAGTCATGGAAGGTTAGAAGATCTGGAACTGGGCCCTGGGGATATCCAACATGAGAGATCAAGTTGAAGTGGGTGACACAATGAGTGAGACTGAAAACAGAGAAGTATTAGCCATATTAGGAAAGTGTGGTATCAGAGAAATTGCTCTGGGCATTTGTTATTTTTGCTGTCCAGTATTCAGTCCCTTTCTTGTGGTAATAGGACCCCAAATACGCTTTAGGGGAACCACCCTTTCCTCACTCTAATACATGCGATTTGGGTGAAGCCAATTCTCCCTTAGGTCCTAGGGGTGGAACATTTAACCAAGGCCTGGGCCAATCAGTGCATCCCATCCCCTGGCCATAGTGGTTGGTTCAGGGATGGACACTGAGCTTAGGACAAGACAACAGGACCAATCATTGCTAATCCCAGGAATTTCTGGTTAAGGCATAATTTTTCCTGCTGGATTTGCATATAATTAAATGAAAGAGTGGAGTTCATGGCAACTGTCTTGTCACTATGAGGGGAGAGTATGTATGAGAATGGAGCCAATTTGGAGAAAATGGAGCCAAGAAATATATATAAAGAAAGCAGTCTTAGTAACCCTATCTGAGCTCCTGCATCAGACCGTGCCTAAAGCCAGCCTCCCCAGGACAGTGATTACATGAGCAAATCAATTATCGTTTAGTTTTGTCACTTTTGGCATGGGTTTCTCTCACCAGCAACGGATCTTAACTAATGGAGAAAGCAAGAGAAGAGGTGCTTCAAGGAGTGCTCAACTGCAGTATGCTGATTAGAAGTTTAATTTGAGTCAGAAAAGTATGCAGAGAATTTGGCAGCATGGGGACCATAGGGAACCTTGAAAAGACCAGTTTAGTGGTCTGGTAGGTTTGCAACCAGATTCAGGTGGTTCTGTGGAATATCCTCCAAGCATGTGTATTATCAGTCATGGCTTCTAATTGATAAAATGGAGCAGAAAGAGCCCTGCATAGAGAACCGGGAGATCTGGACCTCAGATACTGTGCAGCCACTAACCAGCTGTGTCTCCTTGAGCAAACTGCTCACTTAATCTCTTGGGGTTTGGGCTTCCCTGGTGGCACAGTGGTTGAGAGTCCGCCTGCCAATGCAGGGGACACGGGTTCGTGCCCCGGTCTGGGAAGATCCCACATGCCGCGGAGTGGCTAGGCCCGTGAGCCATGGCCTCTGAGCCTGCGCGTCCGGAGCCTGTGCTCCACAACGGGAGAGGCCACAACAGTGAGAGGCCCACGTACCGCAAAAAAAAAAAAAAAAAAAAAAACCTCTTGGGGTTTAACAGCTGCCTCATCTATCACATGATTACCCCTGCCTTGCACCCAGGGGCCCTCTAGCTCTAAAATTCTCAGCATTTTGTTATTTTCAGCAAACTTGTTCTGTTCTGAAACTTAGTGGAAGTGGAAGTCGTCCAAATTGGCCCCAGTCCCATTAGCATTCTCTACTATGCTGCTAAGTTAAATTCTCCTTGGCTTGGTTTTCATTTCATAGAATCATTTCACTGAAGTCCACAGCAGTGATGTGATTGGCTTGAGCAAAGCACTGGAGTGTGCTCCCTGCCTCTGGCATTCCAGACGGAGTCTCTTCTCTGTGACCATCCAAGGCTGACACTGTCCCCACGTGTCCTCTCTGTTTTGGGGTCTCCATGCCACTTCTGCTGTCATTGTTGCTCTCATACAGAAGACACAAGTTATGGCTCCACAGTATCTGTCCAGGAGAGTTTCACAGGCCTTCTGACCTTCTAAAAGGCAAAGATATTTGCTGACTGCCTTCCATGCTTGACAGAATCTTTTCTGGAATGTTGAATATGCCCTGCTCTTTACTTCACACCATGGGCCAATCCCATTGCAAACTGGACATTGGCCAGGAAGCAAAACAAGCACCAAAGGTCAGTGGCTATTAAAATGAATCCCTCTTACTTAGCTCAGTCAGGAACAGGACAGGAGAGGTTAATTTTTCCACAGAGTAACATACCGTATATATCAGCACTAACAATGAGGTTTTATTTCCCTGAGTCAGCTTTAAAAATAATGTTGACTTTTATGGTCGATACATTATAGATCACCATATTTATGTCAGAACATATTGGCATAAAAATAAATCAATGAAGATATTAATACATGAGGCTTGTGTTTAAATGAAACCCCTTGCAACTCCACACCTCCTCGTATTTCACTGTAGTGCTTTCTGAGACTTCACCTCTGACGTGTTTTACTGAACATGACATCAAGGCCTGTTTTCACTCTCTACAACTCCTGTTTTTAATATGTCTTGCATATAATGAGGTTCAAAAAATATCCAGTTGGTTCTTTTACCATAAACATACATAACTGCATTCCTTCATTAATAGGACTGTCAATTCAAATGTATGGTTTATGCATGAACGAAATATCTCAGAGTCAAAGCTCTGACTGGTATACTATTAATAAATGAAACTCTGTGTTGGAGACCATCTTCAAGTATTATGTTTGCTATCTACAATCGCTTTAAGGGTCATGAGAAGTTTCTAATATAAATATGTGTTTTAGAAAGCAAGTTCATAATTTAGACATCATTAAAGAAAAATCGGGTTTAGTGAAAAAGAAAATCCATTCTCTTAGGTGTATCTTCTCTTTCTAATGCTCTTCTGTACTCACAGAACACACCAAGTGCCAGCTGCTCACAGCCCTCCTCTGAGGGGAACTGTCTTTCTCAAAACCTCCACAGAAAGAGCAACCCTTAGTGCTCACCCATCAAGTGTGGCCCTGCTCCTAACTCTGTGATCCCATCACAGCAGCCCCTGGCCATAATGAAGGGGCCACTCAGGCAGCCCATGTGTGTGCAGACCCATTCCTATCCAAACAGGAATGATGGTGAATACCTGGGTCAATCAGAGCCTCTTGGGAAATTATCTATGACTCTGTGGGCAGAGTTAGCCATCTGCAACAGTACTGGAAGCCGAAGGAAGCCCAGAGGGAAAGCTGAGTCAGGAGAAGCAAGGGGGAAGCACAAACTGAATGGAGAAGCAATGAAAGCGAGAAAAAAAGAAAAGGGTGAGTGCATTGGTTAGAGCAGCATAAAAAGGGTTCACTAGGGGTAGTCCTCAGGCCCTCCCCCATATGCAATTCACACCAAGTCACACTCATTTCCCTCCTAAATGTCCACTGAATACACCCATTTCTCTCTGTTCCCACCCTCACCACTCAGGTCAAAGCTACCATGATGTCCCTTCTAGACTACAGCAAATGCTCCCTCACCTGTTTCCAATGCTCTCTGCTCTCCACACAGCATTTAATCTAATCATCTTTCTCTGTGTTTCTTAGATGCACACACACACACACACACACATTAAACCCTTTAGTAGGAAAAATCAAATAGATCTAAATGGGAAAGGCTTTCATATGCTAATCCAGAAGAATATCCTTATGACCTCAGGGTAGAGAAAGAGTCTTAAACCAGATACAAAAAGCACAAACAAAAGGAATACTGATCATTTCAACTATGTTAAAATTAAAAACTTCATTCCTTAAAAAAAAAATATATATATATATATATATATATATATGCAGTTAAGTCAGGGAAAGCCAGAGTAGGAAAACAAATAGCTGAAACATGAGTAACAGAAAATATTTTTATTGAAAATATGTAAAGATCTCCTAAAACTCAATAACAAAAAGACAGACAACTCAATAGAAAAAATGAGCAAGAAGAAACTAGAAGAATCACTTCATACAAAAGGATCCCGGTCCAGATACTGCAGGAGCCCCTCATCTCCCACATAGAAGCAGCACAGAGTGTGTGGGGAGGAAGGGGGAACACCTCACAGGGAAAAAAACCTGGGGTTTGGTGAGAAAACCTGATGCCTGAGGGTAAGAGTGGATGAAGGCAGGGTCCCTCCTTCGCCAGTCACTCCCCTTGCCCCTCACCCTGCTCCCTGGGATTGTACTCCCAAACACGATGGTAGCGCACCCTACTCCCTCTCACCCCGTGCTGAATGTCCAAAGCCATCATGGATTCCTCCCCCCGACCCTAGCAACACCCTAGCAACAGGAAAGACTCTGACAGTGGACCGCACATCCATCAGCATGTTACTGCTGTAAAGGGTATTTTAGGGAAGCTGTGGGTGGAACCTGATGCCTAAGGGGAAGAGTGGATGAAAACAGGGTCCTAAAATACAAGCCCTCTACTCTGCAGATGCCTTGGGCAACTTTACCATTAGTCCTCAAGCCCCAGACTCTATCACTGATCTCCTCTCTTGCCCCAAACCAAAACAGCTTTCTACATTTCTGCACAGAGCACACAGGCAAAGACTCAGTCGTGACGCGTTTAAATATCTTTGATGCCAAATGAAAGGAAAAGGAAAAAGTTTCATAAAGATCTCCTTTCAGGGTCGTGAGCCTAGAGGCAATGATGGACTTCCAGAGCCACAGGATGTTGCAGCCAAGATTATTTTTACTGCACCATTAATGTTAAAAATTCTGATTTCAAAGTCAGTGGAGGGGTGGTATTACATATTTGTATTGATGAAGTAAAAAGATTATTTTTTCAGTAGTGATTATTTTTCCAGACAGAGTAACATCAGTTTCAGGGCAGCCACCTTCTCTGTTGTGACAATACAATGTCAGAGTGATGTTTCCCAATCCCTCCCTCTGTTTACACTAATTTGAAGCTGCCAATTATGTCAGATCCTTGTCAACAGAAAACAAAAATGTACAAGCTGCTAAATTAATTACTGAAATTAAGTACTCATTGTCTCTCTCGAGAGTCTTCTAAATTATTTAAAGGGTCCAATTTGCTTTTCCTTGTGAAAAATAAAAGCCCTTGGGCTCTTAGGTTTGGGGACAATTCACACATGGAAGAGGGATCTAGGTACACAGCAGGCATAAGCCCACACTGGAAAAATATAATACAAAATCATTAAAAGGCTAACGAGTGCCTTTTATCTTAAGACTCAAGGTACAGTTTAAAACGGGGTTGCTGGAATTCCCTGGTGGCACAGTGGTTAAGAATCCGCCTGCCAATACAGGGGACACGGGTTTGAGCCCTCGTCTGGGAAGATCCTACATGCCGCAGAGCAACTAAGCCCGTGAGCCACAACTACTGAGCCCGCGCACCGCAACTACCAAAGCCCGCGCATCTAGAGCCCGTGCTCCGCAACAAGAGAAGCCATCGCAATGAGAGGCCTGCCCACCGCAACGAAGAGTAGCCCCTGCTCACTGCAACTAGAGAAAGTCCACGTGCAACAATGAAGACCCAACGCAGCCATAAATAAATTAATTTTTTTAAAAAACTGGGTTGCTATGTAGATCTCGTTCTTGACAGTTTTTTAAAACTGTTTTGTCCTCTTTCTCTTTACCATTATCTCTAGACCATGCTTTTTGAGCTAGGGTTCAGTTATCTATAACAAAGGCACTACATCTAGTGACTTCTGGGATGACCTGCTCTTTTATTTCCCTGTTTTCTTTCTTTGTTATGTGATTAGGGGGGTGAGAAGGGGGAAGGTAGCTAAAAAAAAAAAAATTCCCTGGAAATCTGGAAATTTGCTGAGTCTCTGCTTTGTGAAAGAAGCCCAGGCTTTTCCCAAATCATTGCAGATAAGACTTCCACTGAGCCTCAGTTTGCTCAGCTATATAATGGGGGAAATAATGCCGGCCATGCCTATCTCACAAGATCTTTTTAAAAATCAATCCCAGCAAGGCTGCTTTCAGCTGATTGCAACACCATTTCAGTGTGTGAACCTAACTTAGTAACTTTGGACAAAAGACCTACAGGAGGTGGTTTGGATGGTGTGATTTTCTGTATGTCCTCAATGAATTATATCTTATCCACAGCTGCTATGGCTGGACCTGAGCCCAATCCCAATTTCTGCCTCCTTCTGGAGGAAAAAATTGTAACCTGTCAGCCTTTATCGCCACCCAGTGGTCTATTGGCCAAATAACACCAAACTATCTAGTGGATTTGAAACACTTAGGAAAAGTAATTCAAAGTAAACCACCGACTACTGTAATCCACCACCTAATTAAATGTACCTTGGGGCCCCATCTTTTAAAACTTATTTAAAAATAGAATAATTATGTTGTGAATATGAGTATGAATTTCTAATTCATCTCTGGAAATTAAGAAATGCATATATTACAGCGGCTTTTTGAGAAACCTCCA
The DNA here is from genome assembly GCF_964341445.2 of Mesoplodon mirus. Lineage (NCBI taxonomy): Eukaryota > Metazoa > Chordata > Mammalia > Artiodactyla > Ziphiidae > Mesoplodon > Mesoplodon mirus. The sequence goes on from NC_138982.1 coordinate 69,319,632, forward strand.
TACTATTTTCCACACCACTGTGGGAGGGGCATATGGGGGGGGAAGTGGGAGGTACAAGCTACTGGGTGTAAGAGAGGCTCAGGGATGTATTATACAACACGGAGAATATAGCCAATATTTTGTATTGTCCCATGTTACTGTCCCATGTTACAACTGGGGAGACTGTTGCTCAGAGAGATAAGGTGACTTGCTTCTTCAGACTGTACTCATGGTCCCTGGCAGAGCTGGGATTTGAGTGCACAGCCCCCATCAGGAGCAAACCCACCAGACTGGAGGGCCCAGCGAGCCCCACCAGGGTGTCTTCTCTGACCCGCAATTTCCTCACAGTAAAATGGAGCTAATGCTTCATCCACACGGTTGTTCTGAGGACTGAACAAAATCACGGTGTGAACTGGCAGGCCCGAGTCTGCATTGAATGAGGCTGGTTCCCCTCCTCAGCCTCCGTCTGTGAGCCCACACCGAGCTGGGAAGGCAGCTTCGCTGGAAACAACTAAGCATTTTCCCAACCCTCCACATGGAAGGTGATGGGACAAAATGAATGAAAACGAGATTCTTTTTACCCACCGAGCCAAAAAGCTTTGCCCTCCCAGTCAGGCAGATCTTCAAGTCAGGTGACGAGGTGGCGAGCCCCTTGGCAGGCTGCCACACAGACAGCCACTGTCCCCACCACCTCAGAGCATCGGCCCCAGCCTTCAAGCTTCAGGCTTCAGCTCAGGCACTGGCCTCACCACCTGCCCGGTCTCAGGGACACCCTCAACACCTCCTCTGGCTCATGCCCCACATGCAATCTGTCCTGTTGCTCCTGCCTCAGCAGCGCCTCTGGGGTCAAGTCCTCTCTCCTCATCAACCCTGTATGGCCTCACTTGGGGTCCCGAGCATCTCTCACCTGCATGCACTGCTCCGGCCCCCTTGCAGTCTGACTGTTCCAGCCTTGGTTCCATGCTGCTGCCAGGTGTCTTCCTGCCACACAGCCTCATCCCGTCACTGTCCTGCTTAAGCACATCCATCATCCTCCTTATGCATCCTCAGTTTTCACCCTCCACACTGGAAATCCTGCCATCCCGGGACCCTTCGGCTCTGTCTCCTTGCATGTGCTGTGCCCCCAACCCTGCCCCAAATGCCCCTCACCCTTCTTCCCCAGCAAGCTTCTCTTTGTTCCCCCAAGCAGCTCCCATGGCACTAGTCTAAGAAGCCTTCACTCGACCCCCTCAGCACCCTGCTGGTTTGCCCAGCATTTGGTTGACCATTTCCCATATTGCAAGGCAATCATCTGTCTCTGCTTGTCTTCCCCACCAGCCTGTGAGAGCCTGGAGAGCGAGGACCGTGCTTTATTCATCTTTCATCCCTAGTGCCTGACCAATAGATGCTCCGTAAGTGTTTGTTGACTGATAGAATGCATGAGGTCTCTGTTCCTTCTGTTGTGAGTAAACATCTATATGGTACAGTTTACAGCCAACACTCAATTTACCCCAAAATTACCCAACTTAAACTTTTCTCTCTTGCTCCGTATTAACTCATCTTTCTGAAGGTTAACCCCTAGAAATCAACTTCATTCCACCCCTGTAGGCTCCATGCTGACTGGCCCCCCGATTTCCCAACGCACCAGAAACTGCAGGCTCCACGCACAGCTGCCTCAGCCCTGTGGGTCCACCTGTTGGATGTGTTTTGTCAGCAGGGACAGGGGTAGGAAAGAAGATGCACCTGGCTTCATGGCTCAGATCTGTTTTCTTGGATGTCCGGGATGCTGAGATGGTTAATAAGCAAATCAGCCTCAGGATTCAGATACGCAGTTAATAAATCCTGAAAGAAATACAAATCAAAATCCTCCCGCAGAGCCTGCAGGCAAAACCTGTGCTTTCCCTAACCCTCCCTAGCCCCCAAGGATCACTTTCTACTACACCATGGCACGTGGGGTTAGGGCCAGACTGTAGGCAATACTAACCCTCTAGGAACGTACCAGCATCTCGGGCTGGAGAAGGTCCTCTTGGAGGTTTCCTAACTCTATGCAAAGTAGCCTAGCCAGAGAACAGGTCACAGCGTTGGAGATGGTGTGTCCTGTTCAAATGACAGCAGCATCTTCCTGCCACCATTTATATCTGAGCTTCCTACCAACCCAGCCTGGAGCCAAGAGCATACAAGTCAGGGTAAGGGCAGCCCTGTGGATCTGGTAAGTCTAGAAGCCCTGCTTTTGAAGACTGCTTTGCCCTTGTGGTTAACTCTTTTTTTTTCTGGAGCTGGTCTCTCTCAAACAAGGACTCTGCCCAGACTTCGGGAGTTGAATGCCACATCAAGGCAGACACTAACGTCCAGCTGAGGTCATGATGCTCTGCCATCCACTTTGTTTCTCCCCAGGGGAAGGAGAAGCAGGAACAGCTGTGCTCCCAGAGGGGGGCCTCCCAGGAGATGGAGAAGCTGGATACCAACGTCTCAAAGGCAGAAAGATTCTGCTATTTCTCAGAGGACTACATGCAAATCTACCTCCCCCGACCTACAGTATCATCTTCGTGCTAGGCCTCCCCCTGAATGGCACTGTTCTGTGGCTCTCCTGGCACTAAACCAAGCGCTGGAGCTGTGCCACCATCGATCTGGTGAAGCTGATGGTAGCCGACCTGCTTTATGTGCTGACACTGCCCTTCCTCATCATCACCTGCTCCCTGGGTAACAGATGGCCCTTTGGGGAGCTGCTCTGCAAGCTGGTTCGCTTCCTGTTCCACACCAACCTCTACAGCAGCCTCCTGCTGCTCACCTGCATCTCCGTGCACTGCTTCCTGGGCGTGTGCCACCCGCTGCGTTCACTGCCCTACCGGACCCGCCGGCATGCCCTGCTGGGCACCGCCACCACGTGGGCCCTGGTGGTCCTCCAGCTGCTGCCCACGCTGGTCTTCTTCCAAACGGACTACATCAACGGCCAGATGGTCTGCCACGACATGACCAGCCCAGAGCATTTTGATCAGTTTTCTGCCTACGGCGTGGTCCTGATGTTGTCCTGCTTTGTCTTTCCCTCCTTGGTCATCTTGGCGTGCTACTCGCTGATGGTCAGGAGCCTGACCAAGCCAGGGGAGACCCTCATGAGGGTGGGCAGCGCGGCCTGGGCCAAGTCCCTCCGGACCACCCTGCTGGTGTGCGGCCTCTTCACCCTGTTTTGTGCCCTTCCACATCACACGCTCCCTCTACGTCACACTCCACTTCCTACCTTCACAGAACTGCCAGCTCTTGATGGTGGCCAGCCTGGCCTACAAGATATGGAGGCCTCTGGTGAGCCTGAGCAGCTGCCTCAACCCAGTCCTGTACTTTCTGTCAGGTGAGAACAACAGAGTCAGGCTCTTCCAGGAACTGAGGCACAACAAGGTGGGTGAGCACCCAGCTGGAGCCAAGGGAGAGAGACCCAGGGGTGGGCACATCTGGGTACTGTCAAGATGAAGTTCAGGGGAAAAGCTCCAAGATGTTGACAATGACCTGTTTGAACACAGTCATGTGCTAGTGGGAGAGGAGCTCAAGATCTCCTAGTGGTGTCCTGCTAGAAAGGATTTTATATTGATAAGAGATTTTAAAATAAGAATGTTTGAAAGAGTCACCAACACAAAGGAAAACTTTCTTAATGAGAGCTGACATTTTTCTGTCATTCAGATCTCAGCTCAAACATCACCTCCTCCAAATCCACTCCTGCCACCCTAGCCAATGTTGACCTCTCTCCTCCTAACCCAGTCACTCTCTATTTCCCTATTTATTGTCTTTGTAACACTTATTAGTACCTAGACTTGTTCATTTGTTTATTTTGTTATGGTCTCTTCCCCCTAAAATGTAGTCTCCAATAGGACAGGGACCTCTTCTGTCTGAGTGCTGTACCCCTAACACCAGCCTCCACAGCAGGGCCCAGCACATGGTGAGTGTACAACAGATAGGGGTTGAATGAGTGGGTGGATGGATGCATGGATGGAGCCCTTTATATGTAAGAGCACTTTATGAGAAGTAACTCATTTAATCCTCACAACAGCCCTTGGAGACAGGAGCTACTGTTAGCCCCATTTACAGATCAGGAAACTGAAGCACAAAGCTGTAAGTAGCTTGTCCAAGGTCACCCAGCTGGAGAATGCTCAGATCATAGTGTTGGATGGAAGCTTTGAACCCAGGCACTGGCTCTGAAGCACACAACCCTAAGACTGAAGCAGATGGCCCAATCCAAACACTGATCAAGAGCTGGCTGACACTATGCAGAACAGTACAGAGGTTCCTTAAAAAACTAAAAATAGAACTACCATACGACCCAGTGATCCCACTACTGGGCATATACCCTGAGAAAACCATAATTCAAAAAGAGACATGTACCAAAATGTTCATAGCAGCTCTATTTACAATAGCCAGGACATGGAAACAACCTAAGTGTCTGTCGACAGATGAATGGATAAAGAAGATGTGGCACAATTCACTGCCGTGGCCTGGGTTCAATCCCCGGTCAGGGAACAGAGATCCTGCAAGCCGTGCAGCACAGCCAAAAAAAATAAAGAAAGAAAAAAATTTTTAAAAAGGATAATTTCTTGAATAGTCCATCAGAGAATTTTTTTTTTTTTTTTTTTTTTTTTTTTTGGTGCGCAGGCCTCTCGCTGTTGTTGGCCTCTCCTGTTGCGGAGCGCAGGCTCCGGACGCGCAGGCTCAGCGGCCATGGCTCACGGGCCCAGCTGCTCCGCAGCATGTGGGATCTTCCCAGACCGGGGCGCGGGCCCATGTCCCCTGCATCGGCAGGGGGACTCTCAACCACTGTGCCACCAGGGAAGCCCCCATCAGAGAATTCTTATAAAAAATTGGGAACCTTCTTTTTCAGCATAAAAATTAAGCAATATGCCATAAAAAAAGAGACTTAATGATATGACAATAAAAATGTAAAAATACCCTTTTATGTTAAAAATACAATATAGTGATAGTAGTATATGACTATTAAAAGAAGTTATAAAGCAGTACATATTAACATGTATAATGATATGTATAAGATATAGTAAGTGAAAAATCAAATTAAAAACAGTATATGTACTATGATTCCAATTTTGAAAAGAAATGTAATTCATAATATATTGATAGGAAAAAACATTTGGAGGAATATACACCAAGTTATCAACTTGAGAAGATGGAAATGGGAAATTTTCAGTATCTACGTTTTATATTATTATAATTTTTTTGTATTTTTATATCAAGCATCTATTACTTTTATACTGTATAAAAAAGAAAAAAGATAAATTTGTAAAAAACACAAACTCAATTAGAACAAATACATGCAATATATATGACTATGTTCTCTTCCAAATGAATAACAAATCAAACAAAAGGTAGAAAAACAAGCCAAGAACACGAAAAACAGGACACAAAAAGAAGAAATACAAATGACTGATAAGCATGCGAAAAAAAATTTCATTCTCATTGATAAAGAAATACCAAGCAAAACACTTATACAGCCTTTTTTAATGACAAGTAGGCCAGCATTGCGTGGTACAGACCATCCTGTTTGCTGCTGGAAACCAACATAGATGGATACAACATTTTGGAGGACAGTTAGGTAATCTGTATCAAAAACACTCAAAATATATATACTTAATTCAGCTTCTAGAAATGTATCCTAAGAAAAGAATCAAAAACATAATTTATATAACAAGGATATCGTTATGGAGCTTTCAAGGGAAAAGTAGAAGTATCCTAATTATCCATCAAAAGGACATGAGTTATATGAATCCTGGTATATTCAAACAAAATAATAATATGTAGTCATTTAAAAATCACGTTTTAGAAGGCTATTTAACAACTTGAAAAATTCTTTTATTAAGTGAAGAAAAGCAAATTTCAAAACTATATGTAGCATGATACTGATTATTTGTGTGTATGTGTGTGCATGCATTATGCACATATTAAAAAGCCATCACAGGATTAACAGTTGTTATCCATAAGTAGTAAAAAGTGAGAATGATTTTTATTTTGTCCTGATTCTTTAATGAATTTTTGAACATTTCTATAATGGTTATATAATGTATTACTTTTATAGTAATAAAAAAGAAGTTCTTTTAAAGTTGCTGGCCCATGCTTCGGAAAAAAGTTTGACCATTCCTGTAAAGATTAAACATAGAGTTACTGTATGATCCAGCAAATCTACACCTAGATGTATACGCAAGAGAACTGAAAGTATATGTTCACTCAAAAACTTTAACCTGAATGTTCATAACAGCATTCAGGATAGCAAAAAAAAAAAAAAAAAAAAAAAAAAGGAAGCAACTCAAATGTCCATCAATGGATGAGCAGAATGTGGTATATACATACGATGGAATATTATCCAGCCATAAAAAAGGAACAAAATAGTGATTCATGCTACAACATGGATGAACCTTGAATACATCATGCTAAGTGAAAGGAAACTGACAAAAAGGCCACATATTGTGTGACTCCATTCAGATGAATTGTCCAGAAGAAGCAAAACCATATAAACAGAAAGTTAGCTAGTGATTTCCAGGACTGGGGAGAGGGAAGAATGATAAGTGACTGCTAATGGTTACAAGGTTTCTTTTTGGGGTGATGAAAAATTCTGGAATTAAATAGTGGTGATGGTCACACAACCTTGTGAATGTACTAAAACCCACTGAATTATACACTTTTAAAAGGTGAAAAAAAAAAAAGAAGATGTGGCACATATATACAATGGAATATTACTCAGCCATAAAAAGAAATGATATTGAGTTATTTGTAGTGAGGTGAATGGACCTAGAGTCTGTCATACAGAGTGAAGTAAGTCAGAAAGAGGAAAACAAATACCATATGCTAACACATATATATGGAATCTAAACAAAACAAAAAAAATGGTTCTGAAGAACCTAGGAGCAGGACAGGAATAAAGATGCAGACGTAGAGAATGGACTTGAGGACATGGGGAGGGGGAAGGGTAAGCTGGGACGAAGTGAGAAGAGTGGCATGGACATATACACACTACCAAATGTAAAACAGATAGCTAGTGGGAAGCAGCCGCACAGCACAGGGAGATCAGCTCGGTGCTTTGTGTCCACCTAGAGGGGTAGGATAGGGAGGGTGGGAGGGAGACGCAAGAGGGAGGGGATATGGAGATATATGTATACATATAGCTGATTCACTCTGTTGTATAGCAGAAACACAGAACTGTAAAGCAATTATACTCCAATAAAGATGTTAAAAAATAAAATTAAAAAAAAAGAGCTGGCTGAGTTTTCCTTGACAGCACCAGCTCGCTTGTTTACATAACTGCTGTTACCAGCAGACCACTGGGTATGCAGTAAGTGCTCTTTTCCTACACTTCTTAACCAGTGTTCTGGTTAAGGTCAGAAAAAGCTCTGCAGGGTAAAGTGGCTGTGTGAATAATGATCCACCTCATTCTTATTTGAACATAATGTCTCAGTTCATGACAGAAAAGTTTTACCACTGTCTTAAGTCATAATGTAATGTTCATCCTCTTAAAAAAAAAATCCAAGGTAATCCAAAAAGAAACCCTTAAAAAAAACACCTCTCATATTTAAACAATAATGATCTCCAAGGAGTTCTCAGATCTAAACATATGTTATTTAATAATTCATTATAATCTCCCTATGAAGAGGCAGATAAGCCTTTTTCGTAAAAACCAAAGTGAAACCCCTCATTACCACCCCACTCTATTTACAGGAACTGTCTGAGTAAACCACTTACATATCTAAATTATAAAATTTTATTCTAAAAGTGCAGTTTATTGCTTTCAAGGGCACACAGCAATTAGAAGTAGACTAAGTGTTGCCTAGCAGAATTCCTTAGGATAATTAGTTTAATGAACAGGCAAGGATGTATTCTAATTAGCAGGTCAGCTGTTTCTACATAAGTAAGTGCTTCTTTAGTAGCTGAGAGAGCTTAAAACTGTTTGCTCTTTTGAATATTCTCTCAGTTGTCTTGCTTATATTATTAATTTTTGTCCCTTTCTTCTCATCAACACACACGGAAGATTCAGCTGACCTACAGTCCTAACTATCAGCCCTTACAAGTTAGCAAGGTTTAACATTCCTGGAGAACTGGTACATAGGCTCCCCAGTAAAAGCTGAAAGCCATTCCACGTGCCACTTAGCCATTACCTCTAATGCCCACCAGCCTGCCGACCCTAGAAATGGAAAGAAAATTAATCTAGACTCTTCAGGATGCATCACCTTTATCTAAAAAGCAAGCGCTTTGAACCCCTGGCCAAAGTTTTCCAGCCTTCAGTCCTTGTTAACCTATGGGCTTGCAATTATTTCTCTGATCCAAATAATGCTCATTTTCCTTCTGCAGAATCTTTTGACCTACTTAACAGCAAAGTATAAGCATCCACCTTTTTTTTTTTTTTTTTTTTTTTTGCGGTACGCGGGCCTCTCGCTGTTGCGGCCCCTCCCGCTGCGGAGCACAGGCTCCGGACGCGCAGGCTCAGCGGCCATGGCTCACGGGCCCAGCCGCTCCGCGGCATGTGGGATCTTCCCGGACCGGGGCACGAACCCATGTCCCCTGCATCAGCAGGCAGACTCCCAACCACTGCGCCACCAGGAAAGCCCTAAGCATCCACTTTTAACTTATTTCTCGATAGTTGGTATCAAAAAAGTTTAACTTAGTTGTCATTGTATCCTGGTTTTCAGGGATAGCTATCTCAAGAGATAAGAATCAAAGCAGACTATTCCCTTTGAAGAAGGGGCCTTATTGAAAGGGGAGCTGGGAACCCACTGCCCAACAAAAGTCAAGGGGATACTCCTGACTCCCCTGTGGTTATCAAAAACCTATCTACACAAGGGGACAAGGAGACTTTAAGAAACAAAAGTTCTTCCCGAATCTCCCCATTCAATGCCCACCACCCTGATAAAAGCCAGCATCCTCAAATGTGTTGTCACCCTGGGCCCCGAGCATCTCGCATAATCTGACTGGCTACTTGGACAGGTTAAAACAAAATGGAAGGTCAGCAAATATCATGTTCAAAATACCATGACTGGGGCAGTACTGGATGCAAATATAGTGGCTGTAGCCACCTACAAGTGTCAAGCACAGTGCCAGCCCGTGAGGAGGTTACAGACTGTTGGAGGAAAAAAACCCAAAACATACAAACAACAGTATGAGCGCTAATTAACAACTTCAGCAGCTACAGAAAAAAATCATGTCAGTTGTTGATTAATCAAAAACAAACCACACCATCAGTATGAGGGAAGTTTCGGCAGGGGCAGAGGCTGTGCGGACCATGAACGGCGTCATGAGTATGTTGAAGGCTGGGTGAAACTGCAATTATTAGAATTTCCCAAGCTGGAGAGAATGGAAAATTTGTGTGGGGACCAATGGTTGGTTCCTGACGGGTAGGAGGTGGAGACAATGCTGGAAGGTGGGCTGAAGTGTGATCACGAAGCGCCGCCCCAAAGCCAGCAAAAGAACTGCTCCTCAAGGCATGGGAACCCACCAAGGGCATTTGGGCAGGAGGGTGATAGGATCAAAGCTGTGACTTAGAAACTTAATCTGGCAGCCATTGTGTTTAAGAGAAGAGAAACAAAATGTCACAGCAGGCTTCTGTGAGATCTCCTAATTGGCCTTCCTTCCCTTCAAAGCCAGCCTACACACCACCTACAGATTTTCTTTTAAAGGACATTTTTCATAGATCACACTCTCCCTATTTCTGTCCATTCCCTCTCCCTATATCCTTACTTCTAATAGGATAAAGCCCAGATTTCTCATGCTGGTCTACCAGATCCATCACAGTCCAGTTCCAGCTAAACTTTTCAACTCACAGGTCTCCCACCATACCATGTGGATTTCCACCTCTCACATGTTTACCATGGGGACACCATTTACCACTCCACACCCTCCCCAAACCTTCTCCACATGCCTAGGGACTTATCTTTCCCAGATCTCGGGCTCTACTTCCTCTGATCTCACAGTGCACTGCTGACTCACCCACTGGGCCTATCACCTTGGAGTTGACAATGGGCTCCTTTATCATTCAGGTCTGTTTTGTCTCCCCTTCTACTCCATTTATCAATCTATAGACTATGGCATCCTAGCAACATTCTGAACGTGGTGGACACTGAGGAAGCAATGGTGATGCTGACAATGAAGAGGAGGAAGAGGAAGGTGATCACCATTTACAGGGCCACTGCAGTGATCCAAGTGTACAGAAAATGGGCATGAGTAGAACTAAAAAGATTTTAAAACATATTAGAAAGAATGAAGGTGACCTAAATGGGAAGGAAATCCAAAAAAGAGGGGATATATGTATACGTATAGCTGATTCACTTTGCTGTACAGTAGAAACTAACACAACAGTGTAAAGCAACTATACTCCAATAAAAATTAAAAATAAAATAAAATGTGGTCAGAGAAACAAACAAAGAAGAGAAATGAAATAAATTATTGAGACATGGGTGGTAAGGGAGACAGAACAAAACTGACTCTGAGACTCCAAGCCTGAGGAATCAAAAAAAATGATCAACTAGCACCTAGGACATGGTGGGCACTCAACAGTTACTGGGGAAAGAAAAAGGAAGGGAAGGAGGGAGGTGACGAGCCTGTGTGTCAGGAGGGTGAGTTCAGGCAAGTTAAATGTGAGCTGCTAGTGAGGCCTCAAGTTGGAAATGTAGGATGGAGGTTCAGAGACAGCTTAGGCTCAAGTTCTGGGTTTAGAGTTATCCGTCCAGGCAACTATTCAAAGCTGCAGATGGAAATGACATCTCTGAGGAAGAAAGGAAGAGAAAGAACAGAGGACCTAGGAGATACAGGAACCATAAAAAAAAAAATCCTTCCAGGGAACACAGGGACAGGAGGTGGTGCTGGATAACAGAGCGTTGGAAAATCAAACGAGGGCACAGTTTTAAGAAAGAGAGTAGTCAAGGGTATCACATGAAACAGACTAGTCGAAGAGAATGAACAGCTTTCTCTCAGCAAACAGCTCAAATGCCACCTCTTCCAAGAAGCCTACCCTGATCACCCATCAGAAGGCTCTTTCCCTTCTCTGACCCTTCATCCACATCTATTAAGGCACATCTCCCTTCTACCAAGTATGAGCAGCATTATTTAAATCCCCTTATTTCCCCTCCTACAGGATCTAACAGAGGCTTGAATATATGGGTACTCGCTAAATTTTTGTGGAGTACTCCTGTACTCCTGCGTATGCTTTTCTGGAATTACTGCCTGAACCCAGTGTATGAATGTGTGCCTATAAAACTAAATCACAAATCATTTGGTATTTCTTTGTTCTCACACTCACCAACTGCAATTCAAAGCAATTCCAGAACACACAACACCTGTAAGCATTCTCACTTTTTAGCCCATATTTCAAGGACAGTAAAGACGGGAAATTTTTCACAAAGTCGTTTGCAATTAAACATAACCTAAGCTTATAAAGTTATGTATTCCCATTGTCTTTTACTTTCTTGTAAACAAATCTCTTGCAATTTCTCAACTTCTTGTTTTGTTGAGGTTTTTTGTTTGCTTGTTTTTAATGTACCAAACAACTTCAAAGGTAACCACCTCAAAAACAATTCCATGGTAAGAAGCAGAACTTATGTTCCTGCAGCAAGCTGTAGCTGGGCATTTTTATAGTGGTTAAATCATGAACAAAAAGCAAAAAGTGCCACTTAGAAAATTAAAGAATCAGAGTCTGAGAATGCTCCATTCTGCAAGTAGAAAAACACATTAGCCACAAGACCTCTGGAAAGCCTTAACCCAACAATCAAAGACACAGCCGCTGAACACTCCTTATGTTCTCTTTTCTTTTATAGCCTAGTTTCTTGTGAGAATAGGCTACACTTTTTATTGCAATTTCTACCTTGAATTCATATGCCAAATCATTATGGGCCGGCTGCTGCCCATCCCACCATCCCACTCCACTGAAATTGCTCTCGACAACACACCAATGGCTTTCCAGTTACAAATCGAACGGTCAGGCCCCATCCTGCTTGAGCTTCCATGGCATTTGTCACTGGCACCCACTCCCTTCTTAAACTCTTGCTTCCATAGGATGCACTCTCCTGCTTCTCTTCACACCTCTTTCTACTCCAGCCCCGTTAAGTGTGGTTGGGTGGGCCCAGAGCTCTGTCCTTGGCACTCTCTACTCTACCCTCACACTCCTCCTGGGTGATCTCACTGACTCCCTGATGGACCCACTGATGACTCCCAAACCTCTCTCCAGGGAAATCCTCTTGCATTTCAAACCCATGCTTCTGTCCATACAGCAGTCCCTTGGCACTGAAAGTTCCACAAAGCCAAAACTGAAATCACCTTCCTCCCAAACCTGATTTCCTTTTTTTGAACATCTCTATTGGAGTATAATTGCTTTACAATGGTGTGTTACTTTTTGCTGTATAGCAAAGTGAAGCAGCTATACATGTACATATATCTCCATATCTCTTCCCTCTTGTGTCTCCCTCCCTCCCATCCTCCCTATCCCACCCCTCTAGGTGGTCACAAAGCACCAAGCTGAACTCCCTGTGCTATGCAGCTGCTTCCCACTAGCTACTTTACGTTTGGTAGTGTATATATGTCCATGCCACTCTCTCACTTCATCCCAGCTTACCCTTTCCCCTCCCTGTGTCCTCAAGTCCATTCTCTACGTCTGCATCTTTATTCCTGTCCTGCCCCTAGGTTTTTCAGAACTGTTTTTTTTTTTTTAGATTCCATATATATGTGTTAGTATATAGTATTTATTTTCCTCTTTCTGGCTTACTTCACTCTGTATGACAGACTCTAGGTCCATCCACCTCACTACAAATAACTCAGTTTTGTTTCTTTTTATGGCTGAGTAATATTCCATTGTATATATTTGCCACATTTTCTTTATCCATTCATCTGTCGATGGACACTTAGGTTGCTTCCATATCCTGGCTATTGTAAATAGAGCTGCAATGAACATTGTGGTACATGACTCTTTGAATTACCATTTTCTCAGGGTATATGCCTAGCAGTGGGATTGCTGGGTCACATGGTAGTTCTATTTTTAGTTTTTTAAGGAACCTCCATACTGTTCTCCACAATGGCTGTATCAATTTACATTCCCACCAACAGTGCAAGAGGGATCCCTTTTCTCCACACCCTCTCCAGCATTTATTGTTTGTAGATTTTTTGATGATGGCCATTCTGACCGTGTGACGTGATACCTCATTGCAGTTTTGATTTGCATTTCTCGAATGATTAATGATGTTGAGCATCCTTTCATGTGTTTGTTGGCAGTCTGTATATCTTCTTAGGAGAAATGTCTATTTAGGTCTTCTGCCCTTTTTGGTGGTTGTTTTTTAGATATTGAGCTGCATGCCTGTATATTTTGGAGATTAATCTTTCGTCAGTTGCTTCATTTGCAAATATTTTCTCCCATTCTGAGGGTTGTCTTTTCGTCTTGTTTATGGTTTCCTTTGCTGTGCAAAAGCTTTTAAGTTTCATTAGGTCCCATTTGTTTATTTTTGTTTTTATTTTCCTTTCTCTAGGAGGTGGGTCAAAAAGGATCTTGCTGTGATTTATGTCAGAGTGTTCTGCCCATGTTTTCCTCTAAGAGTTTTATAGTTTCTTGCCTTACAGTTAGGTCTCTAATCCATCTGGAGTTTATTTTTGTATACGGTGTAAGGGAGTGTTCTAATTTCATTCTTTCACATATAGCTATCCAGTTTTCCCAGCACCACTTATTGAAGAGGCTGTCTTTTCTCCATTGATGGCCTGTCTCCAGGCCCACCTCCCCACCACCTCCAAGTCCCAGGCCAGGCTTCCTGCTGCTCATATAGGCCCTGTTCCCCTTACAGCTGATTCTCTCATTCAGCTCTCCCAGCCCTGTTGCTGCCAGCTCAAACCCACCCTCTCTCCTCTCCCTCTCATCCTCCTCCCACCTCACTCCATCAACCATTTGACCACCTCTTGTCCACTGTAGCCCACAAAATCTGGGCTCCATTGGGGTGGGGAAAGGGGAGAGGGATTCACCTCTTGTCCTGATACTTTTATTTACTCAGGGCAGATAGGGTCTGCTTTGAATGGTTAAAAACTACCTGAATGTGATAAGACACAGACCCTGGAAATAATCAGATTTTCCTTGGGAAACTGAACCAGCCTCAATATTTGGGGAGGAGCAGGGGAGAGGGGGTTGGAATGAGCCTGGCAAGAAGCTTGAAACTCTCACCAGCCCACAATTTTGGCTGTTTCTGAACAACCCACTGTATCCTAGAAATGCCCGAGCATGCTTCATTTGCTTGCCAAGGCCCAAAGGAATCTGAACGTGATCCTAAGAGGGCCCATCCTGTCCAAGCCATCAACTGAATGCAAGGAATGCATAGCTATTTCTCTAGACAATGTTTTAGGTCATCCCTCAATGAACACATATCTAACATATGGCAATTAACCATACTTATATGTTTCATAAATTAAGAACATGAGTGGCAGAAGGAACTCTAGTGATATTCCATTTTGCTAATCAGGAAATGGAAGCACAGAAAGCTACTACCCTACTAAATCTTAGGAGATAGCACCGAAAGCAATCCCCTTCAAAAAAACCGAAAAAGACAAACTCCTAAAAAGTAGATGCAATTCCCAAATGGAATGCCTCATAAGTCCACTGATTTTCATTACACAACTGATTTGCAGTCAAACTTATACGAGAAAAAAATCAGTCCAGGGAGCAGAGTAAGTTGGGCAGGGTAGCTGCCAAGAAGTGGGACTGATTAAGATCCACCAAGAAGAGGACACATTCACTTGAGTGCATGACCATATATATAAGAACACCTCAGGGGAATAAGTACTAATGATTTTGTAGTGAGTTTGGCTGTCTGTCCTGCCTGTATGATGTCAAGAACTTTTCAGTATTTCTTACAAAACACCAAAGTTTTCCCCATTGCCCTCAAGGCAGCAAATCTCTGCTCAGAGCTCCAAGAACCTGCAAATGGCAGAAGCCAAGGAGGCTGAGGCTGAGGCCGAGTCATTCCAGAAATCATGGACAGCTTGCAGACAACTTGAAGCTGCTCTCTGCTACCACTGGGACCAAAATATAAGTGCCTTTATCCCCCATTTTCTATTGTTTTTTTCACCTGTGATTCCCTTCACATTCAATTTCCTTCCTGTCAATGCAAATTCTGTTTCTCACTCAGGGCCTGTTTAACTCCCATCTACATTCCAAAACTTCTTTGGAACACACTACCTGTTACCTCCACCCCTCTGAACACTAACTACCACTTTCTTCAAACAGTAACACTTAAATTTCTGTTAAATTTGGTTCTTTGTGGGGTTTTTTAAACTCTTATTATACAGTAAGTATTTACTGTTGAAAAATTAGAAAATATAAATAAGCAAAAAAAAAGTCAGCACCCAGAGACATTTAGGTACCTATCCTTCAGACATGTTTGTGTTTGTTTTTACAAAAACAACAGCACTCTGAATCTTCCACATAATAATGCCACCGTTCCAAGTCAATATGCTCTTTAATGAAACCATGTAAAGACTGCTCAATCTTCCACTTTAAGCAAATCATACAACATACCTAACAAATGGTCGTTTCCTATTTTAGGCTGTTATGAACAACCTTGCAATGAAAATACTGCCTTAAAATATATTTATGTGTATATTTGTCTGATGGTTTCCTTAAATTATTAGAAATGGAAGTGCTAAGTCAAAAGACATGCGGCCCACCACCATCCTGCTTTTTAGGTCTTTTTATTCATATTGCCAATTTACCCTCCAAAAAGGTTATTCCAAATTACTCTCCATTTTATTTATTCATCATTCAAAAAATATTTATTTTGTGCCTAATTTGTGCTAGGCTCTATCAACACAATCATTATCAACATGACAGACACAGTTCCTGCCCTCATGGAGCTTACAACTTAAAGGAAGAGACAGAGACCCCACATACCTCATCAAAAATTCTTCATTATAAGCAGAGGTAAGCTTAGAAGGGAAAGTTCAGGGTTTTTCAAAGATCACAGGAATTTTAGAAGAACCTGATAGAGCCTGAAGGGTCCGGAAGAGCTTTCACAGGAAGAATGGTTCTGAGTTGGACCTAAAGTTTTCTGTTGTAAATCCTGTGAAACCAGGTTGTAGAGAACCCTGGATAAAATATTCTAAGCAAAGGGAGCAGCATGGACAAAGCCCCTGAGAAGGGAAGGAACATGACCAATTTGAAAAAATGTAAGCAGCTCACTGTAGCTGAGGCACAGAGAGATAGTGAAAAGAGTAAGGCAGGGCCAGACCACACAAGCCCTCCACAGCAGCAAACTTTTTCCAGCTGGTAAGGCCAACTTTCAATAGCCATGGGCCAGAACAGTCACATGGCAGTCAAAGCCTAGAGAACTAACAACTGAATAATGACACAATAAACTGTAAACCAGAAAAATGGATGTAAATAAACTTACCCTGAATAAGGAATGCACTTTCAAGCTGCTCTAGAACTTTTAAACTTACAATGTTAGGCCACGTACTTTCAAACACTATAATCAGCTAAACACATAAAATAGTTGCTGTCTAAAATATCTGCATGTCCACAGAAAGCAAAACACATAAATCCCTTGACTTTAATATGTAATATGACAAGACTAAGTCAACTGAAAAGTGTTTAAGTTTGTCAGAAAAATTTCATATCCATATTTTATTTAATGCAAAAAACATAAATGTTACTCAAGGTCCTAGTCTGGAGAAAAAAACTACTCCCATAATCTTTCAATGACTGTAATTAGCCAAATTTTCTTTATTCCAACTTAGATTTTCTTATAGATATAATTTTCCACATAAATAAGAGTTAAAATCAGTGTTTTAATATTTTTTTAAATAAAAAGTTAAAAGACATCAAGTATTCCTTTTGCAGTGTTTTTATTTATCCTTGTAGATATGCAATTATCATAATTTACAGGGCATTTTTAGTAATTAATTGGACTATAAGAAAAACCATATAGAAAGTTTGTACCACAAAATTATGTCCCTAAGGGATTAGGGTCCTCAGTAACAGAGAAATAAAGAAGCTCAAAAGGGTCACTGCTCAGCAACCTCTGGTAACTAAAGACAGCAGAACACAATCTGCTATTTGTGGAAATGAGACTTCCTAAAAATATCTTTCAAATATTCCCTATTACAAAAGGGAATGCCTATTAAAATGCCATTGTTTATTCTATATAAAATATCCTTTCTAATCCCT
This sequence comes from Mesoplodon mirus, assembly GCF_964341445.2. Taxonomy (NCBI): domain Eukaryota; kingdom Metazoa; phylum Chordata; class Mammalia; order Artiodactyla; family Ziphiidae; genus Mesoplodon; species Mesoplodon mirus. Next base: position 69,336,751 of record NC_138982.1, read on the forward strand.
CAAAAGCTTTTTTTTTTTTGCTTTAAGATTAAAGGCCATATCCCTAAGATACACTTTGTGAAAATTATCTCAATACAAGATCCAAAGATTTCCATTATTTACTGTCCTTACTCAAAATCACCTGCATGTACCAGATGCAATTTTCTAAACTTCATCATTGATGAGCCTATTCCAAAGCAGAATTCTTCAGCAATACAGAAGACACAGGCTAAAATAGTCCTCACAGTTATATTTTAAAATAGATATATTCAAAATATAAATATAATAATTCTCCAGACCATTATTTTTCCTAATGACTAAACTCTAAATTAAAAGAAAAAAAATTGGAGGTTTTCAAACCAATGATGTGTGCAGCCCATTCTCATGACACAGTCATTTAAACTTCTCACCTGCAAAATATGATGCAATACATTATCAAAAAAGGGAGGAAAAAAAACAAGAAACCCCATTATTATAAAATGAAAAACATAACCACTATAAAACATGCAGTGCCAAATATTAAGTTACACATTTTTCTGGATAATCTTTTCACGCCTCTTGATCTTAAAAGTAATAGAGGATCAACTTAGAAAATTTGGAAAATACAGAAACGCCAAGAAAAAAATAAACTCTTCTAACCCTACCATTCAAATGGAATTGTTAATATTGGGGATTTTTCTTTCAGCATTTTTTCTATTATATATAAGTAATGGATTTAAGAAATACAAATGCCTACTTTTTCTTGAATAAAATTGGGATATTATATTTGCATTTTTACCTTTTGTTTACTTAACACATGGCATGTTGAGTATCTCTGACTTCAAAAATCCTCCTTAAACATGATTTTAACAACATTTGTTTATAGTAGAATTACAATGTGAAAAGGGAATTTGAGATGGCCAAGAATCAAGCCCCAGAAAACACAGCCTTGTTCTACCAGATTTTAACCTACTCAAAATTCATAAAACTTACAGTCAGGTGGTATATATTTACAAATAAATTTTTTAAATCATAAAAAATACAATGTTTAAAAAACTAGAAATAACAACAAGATATAGAATCACTACTATGCTTTAGCATGCACTCATGGAAAAAATTAATTTAACTTAAACCCCACACTATACACTTTAATCTGTTCCAAGTGAGTCAGAGAACACATAATGGCATGTTAGTACCAGGAGAAAATAAAAGATTATCTCAACCAGTTAAGAAAAAGAAAATACGAGAAAGAATGGAAGGGTGAGCCCAGCACAGGAAGTCAGGACAAAGGCCTTTCCTCCAATAAATTACAAATACTGCAGGTCTCTCTCTCTCTCCTCTCAGAAGGCAAGTTAAAGCCCAATTTGTTCTTTATCTCCTTCATTTTAACCTTTGATATCCACCCTTTAAAATTTTTCTACCACAAAGAAAAATTATGTTACAGTAGTTCCAGAGATAATTGTTAGCTCTTAAAATTTAAGAAAAAGATTAATTTCTTAAATGTCTAAACCCAATATCTTGAAATAAAATGCTACTGTTTTAAGATTTTCATAATAAAGACAAATTTTCTTTCTTTCAATACTTACTCTGCATGAGAAAGTTTTATTTCTTCCCTTTGTCTTGCAGAATAATTTAGGTTCCCACCTAAAATAGAAATAAGCATAGAATCTTTTCAACACAACTATTGTTAAGTAAAATTCAAACATGCACATGCGTACAGACACACATACAAATGCCTTTAAGTAACAGAAGAGGCTATGGAAGGTGAGAAAGAAATAGTTTATCTCCTGGAAACTTCCCAAGGGGGAAAATATGTTTTTTAAGAATCATTATATGATACAAATAATCATTCCTTAATGTTAGCATTTTTTAAAAAAATTTGGACTTATGTATTGCTCGAGGTTTTGTTCTTTGGGACACTGTATCAGTATTCAATAATAGGGAAAATTAAGAGGCATTAAAGTAAATGACCTAAAATTATTTAAACAGCATATGTATTCATCTAAATACATGACAACCCTTAGAGGCAAGCCAGTTTAGAAAAATTAATAAAGGTAATATCAAAATCTTATAAATAACAAAAAAAAGCAAAAATAAATGTAGTAGATATTAGCAAACGAAAAAAATCTATAATTTCTCATTCTATATTAAACACTTTCAACCTTAAAATGCAAATTGCAGCTATACATATGTTTACTTCTCATTTTTTAAAAATATAAGACAATAATATAGGAAGGGCTTTAGGTTACTTCTTTAGAAGTCATACTAATATGACCTTCTGCTAATATAAAAAGAACATCTAAAATTTTATATTACAAAACTTAAATTGAACTGGCCAGAAAGAACATGACAATGATTTTAACAAATGGGAAGGTCCAAAATACATAATTATATGCTATGAAGTAAAATGTGTTTCATCACTATGAACAAAATGTTATTACATGAAATAAAGCCTCTCCTGGATGGAGACAATCCAGGAGCCCCAAAAGATGATCCACTGTGGGCTTCCCTGGTGGTGCAGTCATTAAGAATCTGCCTGCCAATGCAGGGGACACGGGTTTGAGCCTTGTTCCGGGAAGATCTCACATGCCACGGAGCAACTACGCCCGTGTGCCACAACTACTGAGTCTGCACTCTAGAGCCCGCGAGCCACAACTACTGAGCCTGTGTGCTGCAACTACTGAAGCCCACATGCCTAGAGTCCATGCCCCACAACAAGAGAAGCCACCACAATGAGAAGCCCACACCACAACAAAGAGTAGCCCCCACTCACCACAACTACAGAAAGCCTGCATGCAGCAGCAAAGACCCAACGCAGCCAAAAATAAAATAAATTAAATTAAATTAAATTAAAAAAAAAAAAAAAGATGATCCACTGTAGTTTAAGAAGAAAATACCTGAACTTCTACTTACCTTGGGCACGATTCAACAAGTAGAGTAAGACCACAGATAAAAGTGAGACTGGAAATGAAAAAAAATAGGTCCTTAAAAACATGTACTTTTTCCCAATGATTCCTATGTAATCATAATTACAAAGTAAAGCTTAGAAAATCAAATCTTTATTAACTAGCATTTAAAAATGAAAACACTCTTCACATTATTTTCCAAAAAGCCCTAAGTTACACACCATTTTCTCCATGAGAAATATATTTTTAAAACCTGAGCCCAGGGATGGCAGGGACAGAAAAAGAGAAACTGAGACCCCCCTGCCCCCAGGAGAAGGGGCCAACCCACCCACCCATCATTTCTCTTTCCTCTCCCTTTGTAATGCTGGTAGTTCCCAGCACTTTGCCAAAACCCTGCCAGCTGCTAGACTGTTTATGTTTTTACAGAGAGCCAAATAGAAGTAATCCTTTGGGGGTTTTAGGTCTGAAAACACCATGTTCATTTTACAAATTAACCAAATATTAAAATGTGGTCATTAAACTCCCAGAAACCCAGACCAGTAAAGGCCTCAGAAAGTCAGGTACTTGGTTTTTCACTTTAACAAGTGTGGCACACACTTAACTTACTTTAATACGTCAACAAAAACCTTCTTAAATGGAGTGGTGTTTGGTTTGAGAACCAAATTTATAAGGAACCGTTGACTGAGATTAAACCACACGTTGCAGCATAAAAATAGACAAAAACACTTTCACAACCTAGTACTATGAATTCGTATATGGCCCACTATTTAAGAATATATTTTTAAAATTTGATGTGCTAATTTCTAAAACTATGAGATAATAAAATGCATTCAGGCTATTATTCATAAGCAGTCATCTGCAAATACCACACCTCAAGTATAGACAGTCTTTATTCCTGTAAATGAAAATGAAGTCAGATAAAATCATTACTCAGGCTTGCCATTTTAAACACAATTTATCAAAGTATAAAAGACATGTGATATGCTATGTGAACATTTTTTTTCAGATGAACACAATTGATGTGTAAGGCGAACACAGTGAAAAAATACTGATTTATTTTTGTAGTTTTCAGCAGTTTCCTAATGCTTCCTATTTTTAACCAATGAATCATTACAGGTAAAAATTAAATAACAGGACTAAGAATAAAAACAATTCAAAATAGGCTAATGAATAAACAATGAGTGCTCACACCTAAGCCACACTAATGTCCACACATTCACACCAGGGACATACTCAGGACCCTTCAAATGGTTCCACTCTAAAGAGGAAAGTGTTTTTTAACAACCATAAATATTTATAAAACAGACAAGATGAGTATGGGATCTGGGTGGCCTGTTCTGTGTGGCTTTTTTCACTAAGGATGTTTTTAATGTTCACTGATATTGTAACATGTATCCATACTACATTCTTTTTTCCATTATAATTAAAAATACATAACATGACATTTACCATTAAAAAAAATAAATATTTAAAACAGAATATAGAGCAGATTCCATTGCTGCCTTTAAGAACAGGAATCTCCTGAAAAATTCCTGTGAATCTTCAGAAAACTAAAAAGTCATCAGCTGAGAAACTGATGCACAGGCTAAGAATTAGGCAAATCTGAATGATACATCTTAGGGATTTGGTTTAAAAAAGGGGAAAAAAGAACAATAACAACAAAAACCTAAAAGTATAAATGAGAACATTCTGCTGCATATTAAAAGAAACTAAATGTTGCCAGGTGGCGCACTTACAAGAAACACAGGCAATGAAGAAAACTTCTAAAAACAGATATCCCCAAGTATCCAATATCATGCCAGCAATGATGGAAATGACTGCCAACCCAAGATTCTGAATGGACTGCATGCTACAATTTAAGAAATTAAAAAAAAAACATTTCAATTCTAAAGTCTTCACACACAGAGTACCAATTCACTATAAATATTAGTATCTATAAACCACATACTATTAGTGTTAAGAGGGTTTTCAACCAGGAATGACCTGATTAGATTTGTTTCTCTAATCCTATGACTGTTTCCACTACTAAACTTTAGGCTCACAGGCAAGGGAGTTTGCCTTAGCAAGTACAGTCTGAACTCAACACCTTCCTGCTGAATGGATCCAAGGGCTAAGTGAATACCAACCAGAGATGTGGTTTCCCTGTTCGGCCTTTTGTGCTAGAGATTGGAACTCAACTTCTCACTGAGAAGCCCTCAAATAAACGGGCGGTGGGATGGTCACGTCAGCAATGACCTCTCATGGGGTAGCTTATCTCCAGCTCTCTTGCTGGAGGCTCGGAGCATTTTTTTTGCCACAATAATAATACAAATAGATTAACTGATTTTCTGGTTATTTCCAGGTTCAGAGCTGTCCCAAAAGCCTGAAGATGACTAGATTCAGGAGACCTGGAGTTTTATAAGATAATTAAATTGACACAGCAGAGAAAGACATTATATGATCCACAGTGCAAACACTTACAAGCCATATGCAGTTCCCAGTTGATGTTCGGGAACTACAAACGCCACCATTGGCCACAATGCACAGGCAAGCAATGAGTAGGAGAGTCCCAGGAGACACTATAGAAAGCAATATGGAAAAGAGTAAAGAAGTCTTATATTTACCAAAAGGTGATTTCCTTTTGATGCAGATTAGCAAGAGTGACATAATAACTAATATATGAATATCCATGCAAATTGTGTTGCAAAATAATTAGGCTAAAAACTCATATTCAACACAAAATGGTCTTGGGCCTCTCTAACAGTATCCCCCTAGGGACAAGATACACTCAACACTGTCTTAACCATTTTATATTATATGAATACATAACTGGCTGGGCCCAGGGTGTAGTCAAAGACCAAACAAGAAAATAAAGCCAATTTGCAAAAAGTCATTACCAATGTTTCAGGCAAGCTAATTTCCCAGTATTCATTAAGAATTACAAATTAAGCAATCAAGGTAACATCATGTCAACAGTCCATTCATTATCTTACTTCTGGGTCATCACCACCCAACTGGAGAGCCAAGCAGAGGACCAACAACAACCACTGCTTGATAAACATCACCTAATGCTAACTTTTTCTTCAATTAAAGAAGAAACCTTATGATTTAAGTTAAAATAAGATCATTTATCAGATTGGCAACAATTAAAATAATGCCAACGTCTAACAGTGGCAAGGATACTAAAAAACAAACACATTCATGTATTGGTAAAGCTATAAATGGGTAGAAAGTTATTAGAGGAGAGGTTTCACAGTATCTATCAAAATGTTAACTGTGCAAAGCCTCTGCTCTAGCATTTCTACTTCTAGGAATCTGTCCTAGAGAATTCTAACGAAGTGCACAAATATATATGTTCAAGATATTCTTTTATTAACAGGTAAGAAATGCCAGCACTTTGGCCTGTGGTCTTAAAAATGACATTCTGAAGAACAATTACAAAAACTTGATGAATTCATTATTACTTTTTGACCTACTAAGAGTCAAAGACAAAAGAATGCAAAATCATGGATACTGGGTTGACAGATGTTTTTGCCACCTATGATGGAATGACTTCTTTTAATGAAGTACTGAAAAATAAACAGAACTAATAAGCTTTTGGCTTTTATAAGACTATTTTATTTCAAATTCTATAGCAGCATTGAGGGTACCATTATATAGGCCAAATGAAATCAAAAACATCTTACGCATTAATGATTAATATTTATATACTTTAAAAATAGCTATTCTGTAGAAACGGAAACTGTCATTGTTTTTCCCACTGTCACAAGCAATACTATCAGAAGAGCTGAGCGCTGGCTTCTGATACGTGCTGTACAGAGTCCTCCCTGAAGCTCTGAGCCCCCCAGGTGTTCGCAGCGACTTTACCATAGCAATCCAAGGGTTCCACAGAGTGAAGGCCAGCATCACGTGGGAAGCAAGAGTGGTCACCACTGCACACAGAACCCAGATGATGTTCCTTCCTGTTTTATCCACCAGAAGCCCAAATATTGGGGACATGGGAGCTGATATTACATATACAATACTGTCCAGAAAATATAAAAGATATTTAATAAAATGTATCACAGGAAAAAAAAATTAAAAATCCAGAAAGTCCTAAATCCTAAAATGATTAGGTAAAGCAAACCCTAGCTCATTTAATTTAACATCCTTCTAAAATGGTCAGCAGTAAATAGAAATATAAAGATATAAACAGTTGTCCAAGACTTCTTTGGTTTTCCCTTAATGCAAAGATGGCCATTCAGGATCAAGACCCAAGACAGACTTTGTTTCACACTGTAGATGTTAGTTCACATACGTCTTTTCTGTCTCTTATAACATCGGGTTATAATTAAAGACCCACACTAAGCACACAGTAAGCACTTACAGAATTAATGGAATACCTGTTAATAGCACTCGCTGCCTGGGAGGAAAATCCAAATTTCTCTATAAAGAAAACTCTAAAATAAAAAGAGAGAGGAAAAAAAACAGACACTTTAGAAAGAACTATTCTGTTTTTTAAAAATAAAGGCAAAATAAAACTGAATAAAAATAAGTTTAGTCAACTTTCCTTTCTTTATACAGTTTTCCCACCTTATTTGATATCCATCTTCAAGCAACTGGCTAAAGGTTTAGTATTTACGTAAGTACTTCACCAACTAAATAAAATATATTGATACCTATTTTTTCCTCTTTTACGTGTACAGCAAACAATACACACAGATTTTCAGAAACCCAAATGCATTACTACAAGGAATTAAGATGGCTTCTTTTCCTTAAAAGCAATACTGGACAGGTTCTTTGCTAAATAATGCATAAGGTTCTTGTCTCAAACTGTAAAATGACAGCCTGAATTTAAAGGTTATACTTACGAAGATGCATCTCAACAAACACACTCACACTCACACACTGCTCTGTTTAAGTAGCTGCCCATGAAAATGGAGAGAAGGTAGAAGATAAAGCAAAGAAGAATTTGATTTAAACCCTGAATTTGAGTCTGGCAGAAACGCAGTCCTAACAAATGGAGATATGCCCTGTCACTATGAGCTAGTGCACTGTCTCCATTCTCAATAAGAGGCTTCCTAACAAATAAAGAGGAAATAAAAAAGAATACAGGGCCTCCCTGGTGGCGCAGTGGTTGAGAGTCCGCCTGCTGATGCAGGGGATACGGGTTCGTGCCCCGGTCTGGGAGGATCCCATATGCCGCGGAGCGGCTGGGCCCGTGAGCCATGGCCGCTGGGCCTGCGCATCCGGAGCCTGTGCTCCGCAACGGGAGAGGTCACAACAGTGAGAGGCCCGCATACCGCAAAAAGAAAAAAAAAAAAAAAAAAAGAATACAAATCCAAAACCAAGCATTAAAGTAAATCAATATTATGTATCAAAAACTGTTTTAGGTATTTCTTCAAAAACCTAAATCAAGTATTAAACCAACACTAAACCTTAAGCTAAGAAAATCAGTTGTGTCCCAGGATGTAAAACAATTCCTGTGAAAATATAAACCATAACAGAGAAGCAAAATTTATACCTTAAAAAATTACATTTACGTGACTGAATTCTCATCATAATTTAGCCAACAAAAACGGAATGCTTGGGGCTTCCCTGGTGGCGCAGTGGTTCAGAGTCCACCTGCCGATGCAGGGGACACGGGTTCGTGCCCCGGTCCGGGAAGATCCCACATGTTGCGGGGCGGCTGGTCCCGTGAGCCATGGCCGCTGAGCCTGCGCATCCGGAGCCTGTGCTCCACAACGGGAGAGGCCACAACAGTGAGAGGCCCGCGTACCGCAAAAAAAAAAAAAAAAAAAGGGAATGCTAGAGAATACTCACTTCCCAAGTCCAATGAAAGGGAACACAGCAACATAATAGCCGACACAGATGATAAATATGAGCCACAGGGGGAAGGAGAAGTCCTTCACATCAGTTAACTTGATAACTTCGCCTTTTACAGAAGAAAGGGAGGATGCTGTCAGTGTAATTTTGCATTTCTAAGTCAAGATTATTTTTCTTTTATCATGTGATCAACCTTTGCAATTCAGTTAAAAAATACTTTTCTCAGTAAATCACTAGAACATAGTTTCTCGGATAACCTACAAAGACAACAGAAAATGCAAAATCTAAGATTAGTATCTACCTTCTTTCTCTCTTCCAGAAACGCTCATCACTTTGCAAATATACAAAGTACAATCAAGAATGTAAATTCTGCCAAAACCCTTAAGGGGAAAAAAAAAAGTATCCAAAAATTTAGACAAGTGGAAATAGATTTTGCAATAAAAGATTTAAATAAACTATACGCCCATATAAAATTAAAAAAAATTTTTAAGTGGAAAAAAAAGATTTACTAAACATGTATTAAGCCTCACTGGGTTTACAACACTACATTAGGAATTTACCTCATTGTAAATTATCTCAAAAAGGCCATAATTCCTAAAAGCCTAACTTTTTCTTGCATTTAGACTAACCTGTTTTTCCTTGTTCTTTATGAAGGATTCGTTCTGCTCTCTGATCCAAGTAAGCAAGGGCCAAGGCACAGACTAGTGAAAGAATACATGTTATACCCCCTATAATAAAAAAAAAGAGAGAGATTTTTAAAAGAGAACCAAAATGAAGGTTCCTAAAAGGTAGCACATTACATTAACAGCAAAATACTTAGCAACTTAAAGGGATGGCATCTAGACACATATATGAAAAGCCTACAATTACTAAATCAGGACAGAAGGAAAGGAAGTGCATTGGGAAGCACTCAACGAACAGCAGTCGCTATTACTATTGTATATTATTTCCCGGTAGAAGGTTGGAGATTAGAGGGGAAAGACTAGAACAAACTAGTCTAGTCTTAGAATCAGAATATAGACTGAAGAAAGCTGATGACCAGCTAGCAAATTAGTCCTAATTTCTTAATTCAGTCTAAGCACCAATTATTGATGGATGCCAGGGGGAACAAACCGTAAAAGCAAAGTCTGATTCTGTGATCATCTCATGTTCCCTCTGATTCCTTCCCAAGTCTAACTCTTGCTCCTACCCTGTGGCAGCCCCAAGGGCCCCAATCCTCCCACAGCACAGCCCACTCACTCTCCTTCAGGTATCCAGCATTGCTCACTAATGCTGACCTCGTATCATTAAAGTGAATCAGGATAAACAGTGAATAAAGTGTACACTTCTCAAAATTTTTAATAAAAAGAAGCTTAGTAAAGTAAATGAAATCTTTAATTGGCTGACATAATATGACATAATATGAAAAACTGCAAAGAGTCGGTAGACGTGGGTTCTGCTTCTGGCAGTAACAAGCTGATTGATCTTGGGCAAGGAATTTAACCTCTCTGGGCTTCAATTTTCCCAATGTAAAATCAGAGGCTTTGATCTGATGGCACAGATCTTTTCTGGCTCTGAAATTCTCTAAAATTCTCAAATTCCCCACTGTGGAGAGAACTGGAAGGAATACTGAAGAGAATCTGAAAGTAAGAAAGAGGTTATAAGTGGCAAAGGATTTAATAGGGAGGGGGAGAAAGAAGGGGTCTCTAGACACAAGTTGCCCATCTAGGACTACCTCTCACTGTCCTCCCTTTACCAGCCTGTACCAAGGAATACAAGGAATAAAAGACGGCACAGAACCTTCAACCCAGCACCCACGGGTCTCCCTAGGGCTCCGCAAGCAGCTCTCCACATCCTGTGGGGCTCAGTTAGACAAATTCACTGCTCAGAGAAGAAGCACAGGTGGTAAATCCAGAGAGCATCATCTGCTTCTCAGTGACCCACCCAGCAACCAGCAGAACCCAGCTTTAGCCAACAGAACTTAGGGTCAGAAGGAGCCTATACAGTTTTAGTCCAACACCCACAATTTTACAGAGAAGAAAACTGAGACACAGAGATTAACTTCCTGTCCAAAATGAGCCAGGACCAGAACCTAGACTCCCGGCTCCCAACTTGGTGGGTTTCCCATCACATCCTATCACCTCTGACTTGTATAAAATCTAAGCTCCATAAGCACATGAAATGAATTTGATCAAAAGGAAACAATTCTCCGTTCTGCTACAGACTATTAATGAACATCTTAGAGGTACAACCTCCCTGACTGTTGTCAGAGCTCTCACATACACTCTCATTTGCTCATCACAACAAAACCGAAGCACAGCGACCTCCCTGGTGGTCCAGTGGTTAAGAATCCACTTTCCAATGCAAGGGACACAGGTTCAATCCCTGGCAGGGCAACTAAGCCCATGTGCAGCAACTACTGAGCCCGTGCATCACAACTAAAGAGCCCACACGCTCTGGAGCCCATGCGCCACAACTACAGAGCCCATGCACTCTGGAACACACGTGCCATGACTAGAGAGCCCATGCGCTGCAACTACTGAGCTTGCACGCTCTGGAGCCCACCACAACTAGAGAGAAGCCCACGTACCACAACTAAGACCCGATGCGGCCAAAAATAAAATAAATAAATATTTTTAAAAATCTATCCTTATTTAAAAAAAAAAAAAAAAACCTGAAGCACACATGGCGGTACAAGATCGTTATTTTAAGAATGTGGAAATAAAAACACAAATGGGGTGAATGATTGCCACTATGTTCACTGTGTCTAATTAGGTCCAAGAACTAGTGAACTGTACAGGCAAAACTATAACCAAGTGGTCTAAGCCCAATTCCCGTGTTCTTTCCTCTCTGTCACACCATTTCCTATGACAAGCTTTCAGGACAGATAAAAGGTGGGACTTCAGGATTCACTAACCGATCATAAGTGTGACCCCAAGGGTTGTGTGACCAGCAGAACCCAACGAAGCTTCAACCTTAGAATAGAGCCATCCCATGAGGTTCATGTTTACTGTACTTCCCTGAAAGAGAAGGAAAAAAAAATCAACATCATTTTCATTTCTATCTGCTCAGAAAAAAAGGATGTCAGTTAGCTTAGAGAAATAGGTATAACAGGGTTCAGATTAAACAACAGATAATTTTTTTAAAAAACACTACAAGGAAAGAGCTAACAACCTAGGATAAAGCCACAGATAAGATTACCACACGAAAATGCCGATTTATAGAAAATGCTAGCATTCAAAACAGCACAGCACATCTAGATCTTCCTCGCGGCCTGAACAAAAATGAAACACAAGTCATAAAATTCACAGGGTACCCAAGACAAAAATAAACTTTGGCTCATAAAAAGCACAGCTTTTCCTGACCCTGACATCTGAAAAAAAGAAATTCATCCTCTGATCGTCCTTTAGAAGACAGTAATAGTACTACTTCCATTCATTTATTCTTTCATTTAGCAGTTACTGAACCCTGATTACATGCCTGTCACTGTTCTAGTTACTGGGAATAAAATAAAGAACAAAACAGAAAAATTTCCAGCTCTCATAGAGAGCAACCCTATTTTAGTGGGGTAGAAAAGGTAAAATATACAGTATATGAAACAGCAATGAGTGCTTCTAAAAAATAAGGAAAAAAAATAAAGCATAGGAGCTTCCCTGGTGGCGCAGTGGTTGAGAGTCCACCTGCTGATGCAGGGGACACGGGTTCGTGCCCCGGTTCGGGAAGATCCCACATGCCGCGGAGCGGCTGGGCCCGTGAGCCATGGCCACTGAGCCTGCGCGTCCGGAGCCTGGGCTCCGCAACAGGAGAGGCCACAGCAGTGAGAGTCCTGCGTATCACAAAAAATAAAATTAAAAAAAAAAAGCATAGAAGGAGAATAAAAAGGGGTAGAGACCTTGCTGAGAATGTGACTCTGGGTTAAGAACTTGAAGGAAGCTGGGAGGCTACCCGGAAGAACAGCACAGCACTCCAGGCAGAAGGAATAGCCAGTGCACAGGCCCCGAGAGGGAGGCTGCCCAGCGTGCCCAAGGCAAGGAGTGTAGAGACTAGAACAGTGTCAATGAAGAAGGGAGAGGATGAGACGAGGTCCCCAGAGAGGAACTGGTGGGAACGCGAGCTATTGGTAATAAGAACTTCTGGCTTTTACTCTGCGTGAGATGGGAAGCCATTGGGGTTCTGAGCAGAGCAGTGGCGCAATCCCTTACGTTTTAAGAGACTCACTCTGGCTGCTATATCCAAAGCAGACTGTAAGTGAGGACGGTGCAGAAGCAAGGACATCGGCTGGGGGCGGCTGCAATAATGCAGAACAGAAACGATCGGTCTTGGACTGGGGAGACTGGCAGTGGGCACAGTGGGAAGTGGTCAGAATACGGACATACTCTGGTGGTAGAGCTAACAGGATTTGCCAATGGAAAATACGTGGAGAGTGTGGGGTTAGGGATGGGGATAAGGAGTGGTTCAGGGTGACATCAAAGTTTTTGCCTGAGCACCTGGAAGAACAGAGTTGCTCATAACTGAAGATGAGAAAACTTCAGCATGAGCTGGTTTGGAGGACAGTAGGTGAAACATTAAGAGCTGGGCTTTGGCTGTGTTGAGTTTGATACGCCTACTAGACATCCAAGTGGAAACGTCAAGGAGGAAGCTGCACGTACGGGTGTGGAATTCAGGGAAAAGGCCTGGACAATATAACTTCAGGAGCAAAGACACACTATTTAAAACTTCAAAACTAGGTAAGATTACCAAGGAAGTGAGTGTCAAAAGAAATGAGAGGGTGTCCAATGACCAAACCCACATTTACAGGTTGAGAAGACTGAGGTGGAACCAGCAAAAGAGGTAGAAGGAGCAGATAGAAGGGCAAGAGGAAAATTATGAGACTGTGGAGTCCTAGAACCCAAGAGAAGAAATCAAAGAAAGGGGAGTGTCAACTGTGCTAAACGCTACTGATAAGAAGAGTGAGAAATGAACATGTCCTCAACCATATTCCCACAGCAAATACAGCAGTAAATCGCTCATGGCTATTTCTCACAAAATGTTAGCCAGTGGCATTATTCAGATGCTCATCTGAATAAGGTATAAATGGAGACCTACTGGAAACGTTCCTCAAAATCAGCAAAAATACAAGCCCTCAAACACATATTGTCTTAATAACCCTTTAATTCTAAAATGTCTAACATGACCTGGCTTAGCAAGTACTCAATAAATATTTGTTGAAATAAGGAGTTTTTAAAAGTAACAAATTACAGAGGAAAATCAAAAGAGTGCTGGACTTCCAACCTCCAGCTAAGACAGGAATAATAAGAAAAGTGAAAAGTCCACTGCCTGAATGATAACACTCCAAGGGTCTAAAATCAGACAAACTCACAGCTCAGCCAACAAAAAAATCACGGCGAGGTAAAGCCGAAACCTCTATGATCATTCTGAGTATGTGCAGGGCCAAGAGAAGCACAAAAAAGACTGAACCTCCATCTACCCCAAGAACTCTGTAATGGAGTCCTTTGATCTCCTGCGTGCATCTCACAAGGACCCTCAATACACCAACCAGATCAGAGCCGAGCCACCCTGGCTGATGGAGAGGTGGCTGCCTGAGATCTGGCTCCCTCCACCTCCTCCTCAGGTCCCCCCACCATTCCCATAACCTCCACCCCGCATCCTAGAAGCCCCTGAGATTCCTTTCTAGAAACTTAGGGCTCCTCGGGACTCAGCTGAATGGATTATAACTAGTTTGTGACCACACAGAAAAGAATGTGAAGATCACTAGTAACCACAATGGCGTCATTGAGAATGAGTCTTGCTCAACTGCCCCTATTTCCTTCTTTCAGAAGTTATTAGACGATGAGATCCACCAGCTGCCACAGGCGTGTCTTGACTTGCACAAGATACATAAGGAAGTACCAGGAATGTCCTTGTGGATAAAACTTAGAAAATGTGGAAAACCACACTAGTTATCAAAGAATTACAAATTAAAATAATGTTTAGGTGTTTCCTATCAAATTGATAAAATGACTTTTTTAAAGTATTATCAAAGCTACAATAAAAAGGATCCTCTCATATCTCACAGATGGAGATGTAAACATCTCTGAGAGGAAAAAGCGGAAATATGTCTCAACAGTCCTAAGAAACCCTAACAAACCCTCTGACTCAGTGATAATTCCATTCCTAGCAACCTAGCCTCAGGAAATAATCAGAGATGCAGACAAGTTTTGGAGGGTTGCACGACAGCTCTATTTATAATACTGGAAAATTAGAAAGAGCCTGCATGTACAAAAATATATAAATGTTATATATGTATGACATATGTATGTGTTATATATTTCATAAGATGAAATATTACATTAAAAATAGTTCATTTGTACTGGATATTTTTGTATTGGATTTCTTCCCTCAAGACTATGTTCCAAGCATTTTCATGCCATTTACAGTCTTTAAAACCTTGATTTTTAATGGCAAGGATCTTTTTAAAAACCTCTATTCACGGGAGTTCATGAAGGAAAAAACCTAATGGGGTTTGGGATGGCCAAAACACCTCCCAGGTTGCATTTATAATAGCATAATGTTGTTCCCCTGGGTACCCTCTGCCAGATCCCCTATCATGAAACACCCGATCACTTCCAGGTTCCAAATGCTGCTGAGGAGTACTGACCACCTGTGATGAAGTCCAGAGAGGCGGGAGCACCACAGTCAGGGAGCTGAAACCCATGTCACGTGGCTTAGACAAGCACAGGAAATGAGCATGTCTGACCAAGACCTTCAGAGTTGTCTTCATAAGCAAAGTGCTGCTGCACAGCAGAGAAAATAAACACTCACTAGAGGGCAAAAGTCGGAATAATCACTAAAAGCTACTTGTACAAGCAGATCTCATCTCTATGGGAGATTGAGCTTCACAGAGTTAATTGTAGTAGATGAGCTGTCCCATCACACAGCGAGCTTCTAATCACTAGAAATGTGCGAGCAGAACCTGGATGACCATGTGTAAAGACTTTCATTGCAGGAACGCCGAAAATGGGTAAAGAAATTAGACAACAAAATCTGTATGATCCATCCCAATGCTCAGGTTCTCTGAAGTAACAAATGCTCAATTAGCCATTTTAGACTGTTTCCTAAGTGAAATAAGGTTAGAAATGCCTTAATTAAAGTCAGGTAAATGGGGGCTTCCCTGGTGGCGCAGTGGTTGAGAATCTGCCTGCCAATGCAAGGGACACGGGTTCGAGCCCTGGTCTGGGAAGATCCCACATGCCGCGGAGCAACTAGGCCCGTGAGCCACAACTACTGAGCCTGCGCGTCTGGAGCCTGTGCTCCACAACAACAGAGGCCGTTGAGAGTGAGAGGCCCACGCACCGCGATGAAGAGTGGCCCCCGCTTGCCACAACTAGAGAAAGCCCTTGCACAGAAACGAAGACCCAACACAGCAAAAATAAATAAATAAATATTTTTTTTAAAAGTCAGGTAAATGGTATACTGTGGTCTAGAAAAATATATAAAAAATCAATACCTAACTTATACACAAACACATTTCATCCTGTAATCTTTAAGAGATAACTACAACATTCAATCTTTTGCTTCCCATTTGGCTTCATTATCTGTGTCATACTTACAATTCTAGCCATGCTAAGCTGGAGTCCAAACACCAAGTTTAATTCTTTGCCTTTAAACCAACTCACAGCGTATGTATTCTGGGCAACTGCTAAGGACTCCCCACCAATCCTAAAATAAGGAAAGAAAAGTCACAGTTTTTAAAGAATACCCCAGTTGGCAAAGCAGCAGGTGTAAAATTTTGACACCCCTCCCATCAAGAGGTGGGGTCTGTGTCCCCTCCCCTGAATCTAAGTGGGCTTGTGACTGCTTCAACCAGTAGAATGTGGTGGAGGCAGGGTTGTGTGATCCCAAGGCTGGGTTATAAGCCTGCTGGGTTATGAGCTCTGCCTTTCCATTCAAACATTCACACTTAGAACCCTGAGCCACCTTGTAAGAAGTCCAACTACCCTGAGTTCACCACACTATGAGAAAGCTAAGAGAGGTCCTGTTTAGGTGCTCCAGCCAGCAGTGCCAGCCTCCAAGTCATCCCAGCTCAGGCTCCAGACATCAGGTGCACAGACACACTGTGCACACTGTACCCTGTCCAAATTCCTGACCCGCAAATCCCACAGTGTAAGGGTTGTTTTATACTGCTAAGTGTGGGTAATTTAATATACTGCAATGACAACCACGACCAGCAATAAAAGGAGTTTGAGCTACCACATCACCATCTATGCTATATAAAATGTTCATGTGGGGAGAGCGGTCCGTACTTGTGAAAACACAAAAATTCACACTTTTCAGGCCAGTATCTTCCATATTTGACATTCTCCTACTTCCCGGATTTTAATTTTCCTTCTGTAAGTTCTACACATTGACCTTTATGTAGGAGCTTCCTCTCCCCTGCATCCTAACACTGAGTCCTCCTTATCACTGTCCTCATCTAAAAATATTTCCCCTCTTCTACTAATCCAAATCCTATACTGATGTCAAGGCCCACTTCATCCACAAGGCCATTTCTGACCACACTGAATCCCTTTCATATGTTTATATACTTTTTTTTCCCTTCTTTCTCACTTAGAGCACTTTTGGGGGTGTGTCACCTATGTCTACATGTCCCTGGTACCTGTAAAAAGCATGAGTAAGTTATGTCATCTGCATCCCTCTGGGCAGGAAGCCCAAGGCTGAACTCAGAATGGGCTTACTGAATAGACACTGAAATTCATTAAGAGGAGTTAGTCTTCTGGTAATTTACTCCTTCAAGCCTCTTCAACACGGTTCAAAAGGACCTACACATACCCGCTAAGAAGCAGCAAGATGTCCATTAATCACCAACCTAGAAAATGATGGTCTATGCTTTTCTAAATGAGGTTTAAATCACAGTCTTCAATACTACAGAAAAGCAAAACACTTAAGAAAAATATCATTTCTGGAGAACTATTTAATATTCAAACCCTACACAGAGTTAACTATGACCCCTCAAAATTGTTGCTTACTTTATGGGAAAATTAAGACAACCATTGAACAATCTTACAAATATAGCTAGATTTCAAGGATTTGAAGTAATTCTCCAGAAGATACAATAATATATTTTTTTGTAAATCTTTAATAAATTGACAGATGAACACTAAAACAGTAATATGTTGGGATAAGTGAAATCATGCATAACTTACCCAAACACAAACCTTCCAAATTCCATCAGCCAAAAAGCACGAAATATTCCACCCATAGCAAAAATAACCTGTTAATGTAGAATATAATGTAAGATCAAAGAAAAAGTAAATTCAAGGAATCTAAGAGAAATAAGTGACTTATGATGAAACACAACCTCTACAATGATTTTAATATTCCTTCTTAGTAAATCTGTGAAATTTAAGTATCAAGGTTCATCTGTCTCAAGGCTTAAAATGCATTACTATGCATTATGTTACACGGGCATTTGTGAGCCCTGCTTAATTAAGTCAGGCATTCACTAAACACATCTTTGCTGGTGGAATGAGACAAGAATTCAAGAGTCACTGTCACAATGAATCAATGAACGTTTTGTCTTTTCTTACCTGTCCAACGCAAACAAAGCAACTAAAAATAATGGTGCCCCATCTGTTAGAGAAAGAGAGAGAATGAAGGAAGAGTATATCACCGAGTCCTTCTTGGGTTCCTCTGACCCCTCTGCATTCCCTCCAGAGAAAGGGGTCAGCCTCTGAAGTCAGCAGCCTTCCTAGGCTGCATGGTGACCTACAGAAGTCTTGACTTCCAAGGAGATTCCAGAGGCTTTAGTGATGGCATACGCTTGTTTAAGCCATTATCATATCTTAACAGCTTATTAAATAATCTTCAAGAAGTTCCCAGGGTTCCCATTTAAAAATGGACATTCTTATAAAATTTTTATTGAGTTTAGGATTGACTCCAGGGAATTCTAGATTAAGTAATTTTAAGTGGTTATAATTCTTGATAACTAAAAACTATCTTTAAAAGGAAAAATAGCAACCATGCTAACACACTTATAAATCTGCCGACCCTAGTATCCCACACTCTGAATAGCTCATTAATGTTTCCCCAGAGTAGTAAAATACCAGTATCAGGAGAGTTCTTAAAGATCCTATGAGTAAACCATTCTTCTGAAACTCAAACCCCTCCAAAGATCCTTGTGAAATGGTCATACCAGAGTCTCCTAAATGTTCTCTAGCACTGGAAAACTCACTGTGGTCCCAAGGCAACTCACAGCCCCACCTGTCACCCTGATCAAGCAAAGTTTCCATCATACTAAGTGGAATCTGGCTCCCTGAATTTCAAACTTACTCTACCCCTTTAGACCAAGCAAATTAAGTTTAAGTCCTCCTTTATACACTCTTCAAAATGTTTAAAAGTTAGTCCCCAAATTTAAACACTTACAGTTTCTTCAATTCTTTTTCACCAAACATGGTTGGAAAACCCCTTGTCATTTTGCCCTCTGCCTTCCGAAAATATTCCCAGACTACAACCCTCCTAAAGGCTCCACTAAGAGCACACACACAATCAATCATTAGGATGAAAATTGACAGAGCTTATAATGTATGCCTTCCTCAGTCAGCTAAGAGGAGTGGTCACAAAACGTTTGATGCCTAAAGAAAGGCAAAAGAGAAAATCTCATTAGGGTTGGGAGAGGTAAACACTAACTGCCAAATACTGTCCTTCCATCTCTCTCAATCCTTATAACCACCTTGCAAGGCAGGAATTACTATCTATATCTTACCAGTGAGGAGACTGAAGATCAGGAAGTTAGGAACAGCTCAAGAGAGCTAGGAAGTTGAGCAAGTGGCAGCAAAAGGATTCAGACCTTGGTTTGCTGATTCCAAGTGAGGGCATAATTTACCTTTAGATAACTGAGCTACCATATTCCCTGAGCAGCATTTACCTTAACTGAAATACCAACCAAGTTTCGAACCAATTCCAGGGGCTTCCCTGGTGGTGCAGTGGTTAAGAATCTGCCTGCGAATGCAGGGAACGTGGGTTTCACCCATGATCGGGGAAGATCCCACATGCTGCGGAGCAACTAAGCCCGTGCGCCACAACTACTGAAGCCCACGTGCCTAGAGACCATGCTCAGCAACAAGAGAAGCCACCACAATGAGAAGCCCACACACCACAACGAAGAGTAGCCCCCGCTCTCCACAACTAGAACGCCCACGCAGCAACAAAGACCCAACGCAGCCAAAAATAAATAAATTTATTTTTTAAAAAATTCTGGAGATATAAAAATCACACACACACAAAAACTAATGCAGATTATCGCAGTCAATACACAAGTTTATTCAGTTCTTTCTAGAAATACTTAATCTAGTTCTGTGTTTTCTTAATAATCGCATTTACCCATAAGTGAGATTTTTCCCAAGCTTACCGTATTCCAAATACGCGGTCTACCAAAAAGCCACCAAAGAAACACAAAACTACATTGGGCCAAGAATACCAGGCATACAGCAGCATGAATTTCGTGGTATTCACCTGCATATCCTATACGGAAAGAAAACAAAACTATTTTTTTCCAGTTAAGTTTAGCAACTAACAAATCAAAACATTCTTTCTGGAAGGGCAGGCGTTTCTTAATCATTTGCAGTTGCTAAGTGCATGACAGCTATGGCCGCTACCCCAGAAAAATGGTCACACCGAGGAACTTCCTGAGTGTGCAGTCATTTCAGAGGCTTCATGGAGTTCAGGATCAATCAGCTCTTCCACTACTGGGACCCCTTCTGTCTGCATCTGCCTGTATCTTCTACATTTTATTCCCCATGTACAACCTGCTGTGGAGTTCTATACCCACATGAAAAAGGGCCATCTTAGCTTATCCCTTCCCTCCCCTCCACTAATTCTTATCTTCCTTCCCTTTCATTCTAGAATGTGAAGGGCCAATCTATGTATTTCTTCCTATCCAAAGGTGAAAAAACTTACAAAGGAAAAAAAAACTATCTAAAAACACAAGAAACTGTAAATATCAAATATATTTTTATAAAGCCAGACTAAAAATACTGACATGGACAATCCTCTGGAATCAGTAGCCGCATTTTAAAAATGAAATAACAACAGAAACATATTTAAGAAAGCAAAATGCTATCCTACCAAATCATTTGTCATTCCAATGATTACACAATGAGAGAAATACAAACAAAAATCTGCCAAAATACTTTCTGGCAATACTGTAGAAACAGCAATTACTTATCTAAGATGTGAAACGATATCAAGTCACAAGTGCTATGAATGAATTTTTTGTGGCCATTCATTCCAACTCAAGAATACTCCTTGCCCACACAAATTTGGTGACAATGGATGTTAAAATGGATTCATTAGACAATGTTTCAGACCGGGCAACCTGAGAGCTGATGATGCCTCAACAGTATACCTGTTCCAGAGCCAACAAAAGAAACAAAGGTGAAAAGTCAACTTACCCGTTTAACCTGAGTCTGAAGGGCAGCAGGATTATCATAGCAAAAATAGCTGCCTAGAAAAAGAAAAGGCAATTTTCTTTTAAGTAATAATACTTTCCATATAAAAGTTTCAAGCTGCAATTACTACTCAAATGCTGATTTTAAATGTCTATACTAGGGACTCGAAGACTGACACTGGAACCTTTTTTGGACCACTTCCTTGTCCACCAATATTCTCTAAATTGCAGCCAAATAATCCACAGAAAACATGCCAAGTTATTTACAAATTATGAGCCTGCATACACAGCCAATACTGGGAACCTGGATTAAGAAGTTAATCAACAACTAACTGTTCTTCCACCTTACTTTCATCATGTTTTGTATGTCTATTGTTTTATTAGCACCTTCATGAAACAGCTGTATTTTCCTTAAAGCTACCAAAATGCACATACACTAAAAATTTCAAAAACATCCTCAGCAGTTTCCTAGTAGTGTTACCTAAAGCCACCACTTATCTTGAGAGCAGAGGAATGGAGTTTAACTATTCTGACTAAACCTGTTTTTAGAACAAGAACTCTTAATTCTACAAACAGCATACCCAAGATCAAATAATTTAGCAAATACAGTGCCAGGAATGAAGAAAAATAAAACAAGAATTCTAAAGGGTTAAATTAAAACATAATAATAACGTCTTTTGGAGGGTAAGAAAGAGAAGTGGAGAGAGGTTGGACATTCATGCACTCAGGGTTATTTTTACAGTAATAAAATCGACAGATTTTCTTATAGGCACAGGATAATGCTGCCTCCATTTCTCCACAAACTCTGTCTAGAAGTATACATTAGAAGCCACCAGTTCAAAAGAAAGAAAACTGTCATTAGAAAGGTATGACTCTGGCTTCTGAAACCCACCCAGGTAACCATAATTTACTAAAAATAAATTGCTTAAGTACGTGGTATTTTAAGTGTTTCGTGTGTTCTTGTTTTTTGTTCCTCAACTCAGCAATTTATGATTCCTGCTTTAATCACTGTCAGGGATACCAATCTCAGGCTTTAAAGCTAATGAATGGGCACCATCTTTCCACAAAGTGAGAAGAGGGGGAACAAAAAGAGATGCAAAGAAAGTAAAGCCCAAAGCATCCTGCATGCCTACTTATATATTCCAGCAGTAGCATAAAGTAATCCACCATCATGTTCCTAAATCTGTTGATTCCACCAATTCCAGCCAGCCCACGAAAAACACATTACTACTTTCATACCAAACTGATATTGACATTAGAATGCTGCTGAATAAATTAGTTGCTGGAATATAATAGGGAGGTATTTTAAAAATTATCTCCAGAAACTGCTTTCGGAGTCATCAAATTTCATGACTGAAACCAAACACCACAAGTCCAATCCAGTTATGACTGCTTCACATTGGCAGAGCGGGAGTACAAGAACACATCTACTCACTGAAGCTATCAAGACACACTCATACGTTTTACCAAAGAGGGCGAGAAACATATAAATAACTGCCAACGAATTATTCAATCGAAAATTTTAAAGTATGTGTGGGGTTTCTTTGGGGGGAGGGGGCCAGTTAAAGCTTTCTGAATTCCTTCTGAACAAAGTGTCATGAGAGGGTTACCAAGGGGGGAAGGGGGGAGTGGGACGAGCTGGGAGATTGGGATTGACACATATACAGTACTATGAATAAAAGAGATAACTAATGAGAACCTACTGTATAGCACAGGGAACTCTACTCAATGATCTGTCGTGACCTAAATGGGAAGGAAATCTTAAAAAGAGTGGCTATATGCATACGTATAACTGATTCACTTCTCTGTACGGCAGAAACGAATACAACATTGTAAAGCAACTACACTCCAATAAAAAATTTTTTAAAAAAAGGATAAAAAGAAAGTGTCATGAGAGGAAACTTGACGATCTAGGAATTTCTTCGTATCTGTGGCCCCAGGGCCCAAGCTGCTAGCCTTTGAGACTTCTTGGAAGCAAAGGAGTGGGACGAAACTCGCCCAGCTCAGTCCCCTGACCCCCACCTTCGGGACGCTGAATAGCTAGCAACGTCCACAGGCTTGGATGGGGTCGCGAAAGGAAAAGAAGGGAAGCCCAGAAGCTGAAGCAAGAAGCTTCCCTGAGGCCGCGTGGCACCTAGGAGCTCAGTGCAGCTCCGAGAGAAAGTCGGGAATTCCTTATTATCAACCCCACCCCACCAGTCCAGCCGGCTCACCGAAACCAAGGAAGCACATCAGCAACAGCACCAAAAGCCGGTGCGCCAGGCGACTGGGGTCGCAGATGGCCGGCAGCGCCCCGGGGGCAGGGGGTGTAACGGGGGCGCCTCTGCCGGCCTCGTTGGGGCCGCCGGGCAGCAGCGCCCTCGTTTCTTCTTCCTCCTCCTCCATCGGGCCGACGGGAGACCGAGAAAGGACAGTGACTGCAACTCCGTGAGGAAGCCGCTGCCAGAGCCCAGCGAAAACAGTGCTCACGTGACTGCAGTTGCTCACGTGACGCCGCGGCAGGTCAAGCAGGGTTCCGCTCACGTGAGTGGGCGTGAGCACGTGGTGGGCAGGGCCGGCAGGGAAAAAGGGGAAGCGGCGAGGTTCATTTTCTTCAGGAGCGGTCTAGGCGCGGAACCCCGGCCTTCCACCGTCGACCGCGCTGTCCTCTCGTTTCTTGCCGCCCCCGCGCCGCTCCTTCGGAGAAAGTGCGGGCCTCCCCTCCGGCCCGACTCCAGGCGTGATCCCACCTGCGCGAAGGAAGCGAAAACGCCCGCCGCCCGTCTCGCAGCATTGCTCTCCGCAGCCTGTTTGGCTATTCTTAATAACACACAGTTGATTGAGCACCTTATGATGTATCAAGTTACGTGCCAAGTAGTGGGAATACAAAATGGAGTGTGACAAGCTCTTGGACCTCAAAGAGTTCACGGTTTAGTTGGAGAGATCGACAGAAACTGATACTTTAAAGACCAGTTTGGTGAGTGGATGAATGTAGTGAGAACAGCGGCTGGAATGAGCACTGAATTCCATAGGAATGCCTGGGAAAGGCGTTTCGGAAAGAGAGAGTAAGTGTACAGTTTATCTAGCTTTGGGGGTAACTTGGCGGCGGAGGGGGTGAGGAGTGGAAACAGATTAAGCATTTTGCAGGTGAAATGGATGACGTTGTGAGTAATAGTTATGAGGTCTGAGAGAAAGGCAGGATTTGAGAACGTCTTCCAGATTTCTAGCGTGGGCTCCCCAATGGAGATCAGAATATAGGAAGAGAAGAGAGTGGGGGAGGATGCCAGAGAAGATAGATCAGTTTGGAATGTGTTGCCTTTGAGATGTCTGCACAAGAGGACTCCACTTTCCACCTCCCATGGTCTTTTCAGCTCCAAAGGAGGAGCCCCCGGTCTAATAAAGCTGAGTTTTGTTAGATGACTAACAACTCCATCTTCCCAATCACAGTGGTCACTTCTCTGTTCTCATCTTACTCCACTTCTCAGCATCAGTTGATGCAGTTGACAGCCCCCTTCTCATGGCCTCCTTGACACTACACTTGTCTTGTTTTATTCCTAGTTTACTGGGCTCTCATCTGCTGTCTCATTTGTCAGCTCCTCCTCTTCTACCTGAACTCTGAATGTTCAAGGGCTCCAGAATCCAGTCCTGGGCTCTCTTCCACTCATCCAGCCCCATAGCTTTAAATATCATCACTGTTCTGTACTGTCCAATAGGTAGCCGTCACCACATGTGACAAGTTGACACTTGAAATGTGGCTAGTCCTATTTGAAGTGTGCTGTAAGTGTAAAATACACACCAGATTTCAGAAACTTCGTATGAAAAAGTGTATAGAATATCTCATTGGGAATTCCCTGGCGGTCCAACCGTTAGGACTCCGAGCTTCCACTGCAGGGGACACGGGTTCGATCCCTGGTTGGGGAACTAAGATCTCGCATGCTGCTCGGCGCGGCCCAAAAAAAAAAAAAACATTAATTTTTATATTGATTAAGCGTTAAAATGATAATATTTACACATATTGGGTCAAATAGAATACATTAAAATTAACTTCACCTGCTTTTACTTTTTATTTATTTTATTTATTTATTTGTTTGCGGTACGCGGGCCTCTCACTGTTGCGGCCTCTCCCGTTGCGGAGCACAGGCTCCGGACACGCAGGCTCAGCGGCCATGGCTCACGGGCCCAGCCGTTCCGCGGCGTGTGGGATCCTTCCTCCCGGACCGGGGCACGAACCCACGTCCTCTGCATCGGCAGGCGGACTCTCAACCACTGCACCACCAGGGAAGCCCTGCTTTTACTTTTTAATGTGGCTGCTAGAAAGCTTTAAATTACTTGTGTAGCTTACATTATATTTCTATTTATTGGTGTAGATTTATATGCTGATGCCTCCTAAATAACCTCCATTCCAGACTCCTTTCTTAAGCGGTAACACTCCTATTCCAACTGCCTATTTAACAGCAATACATGGATGACTAATAGGCATCTCAGGGCTTCCACGTCCAAAACAGAATCCTTGAGCTCTCTCACATGTTATACCTGTTGCTCCCTAGTTGCTCCCCAGCAAAGTAAATGGCACGTCTCTCCACCAGTTGCCAGCCATGAGCCTAGTGGTCATCCTTGACGGCTTACTTACCTCATCACCCACAGCTACTGGAGTTGTTAGCTTTCCTCCAAAACATATCCTGAACCTGTGCATGACCTCCACCACTACTTTTCTTAAAAGACTGATATCACCTGCACAACTGCAACAGACATTTAAATTTTTTTATTTTGCTTATATTTAAGGAGAAATGCATACACCTAGTATGACTTTCAAACAGTACCAAAGAGAGGAGAGCTCAGGCAAGTCTTTTCTGCCAGTTCTCTTGGGAAGCAGTCACCTTTATTAGATTCCTTTGTATCTTTCCAGAGATATCCCACACAGTTTTTTTTTTTCTCAACCCAACAATATAACAGAGATTGACTTCATTGTTTGTAACAGACTCAAAGGATTCTGTTGTATGGATGCGTTGTACTTTACATAGCAAGTCCCCTATTGATGGACATTAAAGTTGTTTCCAAACTACTGTACACAGTCCTGCAGTGAATTGCCTGGACAATACTCGTTTCACATTTACCTGTAGGATAAATTCTTAAAAGTAGAATTGCCAGGTCAAATAGGTATACTTGTAAAATGTTGTTACATAGTGTCAAATTGTTCTCATTAAAAGTCATACCAGCATTCCCAGCAATGCTGGGAAGAGCCTATTTCCCACACCATCCCTAATCGAGCTTGTTATCAGATTTTTGGTCTTTGCAAATCTAATAAGTGAAAAATGACTATCGTAGTGTTGTCTCAATTTGCATTTCTGTTAGAGTGCAGGTTGAACCTCTTTATATGATTAATAGCCACTTTTATTTTCTAGGAATTCTCTTCATATCCTTTGCTTATGTTTTCAGATGAGTCGTTTGCTTTCTCTTACTGATGAAATTGGCTTTGTCAGTGATGTGAGGTAATTTCTTTTGACTATGTTTATGGTATATTTTTCCATATAGTTTTTTTTTTTTTTGCGGTACGCAGGCCTCTCACTGTTGTGGCCTCTCCCGTTGCAGAGCACAGGCTCTGGACGCGCAGGCTCAGCGGCCATGGCTCACGGGCTCAGCCGCTCCATGGCATGTGGGATCCTCCCGGACCGGGGCACGAACCCACGTCCCCTGCATCGGCAGGTGGACTCTCAACCACCGGGCCACCAGGGAAGCCCTCCATATAGTTGTTTAGTGTAAATGGTTTTTTTTTTTCAGAACTCCAGGGATTTGCTTCCCACACAAGATTTTCAGCAGCCTTAATTGGGTGTCCTACTTCCACTGTTGCATTTCTATGATATGTTGCTCACACAGCAAATCAGAATGAGCTTTTCGGTTAGTTTGGGGGTTTGGTTTGTCAAAGGATAATGAGACAACCATCCAATATGTGAATTAAAAAAGACAAAACTGGAGTTACTGCGTACTCTTGTAAGGGAGAGCTGTGTGGGTATGCACATTCTCACCAAGCAGAGCAGGCTGTGGATCCTGTATAGGACTTACAGGAAGTACGGAGTTCAGAGTCAGGTACATTTAGGAGGCAAAGGGTTGGGCGTCATCTGTCTAACTGCACTGGCTAATACCTCCAGTTCAGTGTTAGATAGCAGTGGAAATAGTGCACATTCTTACCTTGGACCTGGGTAAATACTAAACAAACAAAAAAGGGGGAGAAGGGAAAGCTCTTCCTTACGGTGGAGACGCAACTAACAAATGTAGAAGGAACAATGGAGGTAAACCATCACTATTTAGCAACCATCATAGTACTGATTCAGGCAAGAATCATCAATGTTTGCTGAAACTAGTGGGTGAAATTTTGAGGAGGGGTAAGATACATATATAGTCTCAAAGTATCTCTTCACAAGACACTTATTAATTATAAAAAGAAAAAAATAATGGAAAAACCTGGCACACACCACCTGAACCAGGTGATCAAAGTTAATATGACCAGTACTGAGATAAACTGACATCATGTGCCTCCTGATATTATGCACTGAAATGGACACAGCCCTCTGTAGTAGACCTACCAAAAGCTCAGGCCTAAATCTAATCATGAGGAAACATCAGACAAACCCGGATCAAGGGACATTCTACAAAATAACTGCCCTGTACTCCTTAAAAAAGTCAATGGCATAAAAGACAAAGGAACTGTTCCTGATTAAAGCAGACAAAAGGGGCATGACCACTGACTACAACATGTGATCCAGAATTTCTTTAGTTGTAAGAAGCATTATTGGGTCAGTTGACAAAATCCGAATAAGGCCTATGATTAGATAATTTATACTCTATCAATGTCATTTCCTTATTTTGACTATCACACTGTGGTTATGAAAAAGAGAATACTTCCTTTTAGAAAACACACACTGAGATATTTAGTACCAACTTACCTGAAGCTTACTTTCAAACAGTTCTAAAAAATGTGTGTGTATGCATACATGTATGTATATGTTTATATGTATGCAGAGGGAGGGAAAGAAATCAAATATGGTAAAATGTTAACATTTAAGGGATATGGGTACAAGATATATGGGAATTCTTTGTACTAGTCTTACAACTTTTATGTAGGTCTGAAATTATGTCCACCAGACTTTAACCTCATGAGAGCCTTGTGCATCTTTGTATTTCAAACACCTTGCACAGGACCCAGCTTGAAAAAATGCTGAAGTGGATGGATGAGGCCCTTAAATCCGGGGAGAGTTGCACCAGCTCATGGTGTAATAAGGAAAGCATACTGCCATGGAAAAGCCCATTCCTGCCTATACAAAAAGCATGCTTATTTTACCTGCATCAACCTTTTATGAGTCAAACAAGTCACACTTAAAATTACCAAGTGATGGAAAAATAGGAATGAGGGTATAGGTGTAGATTTTATCATCTGGCCAGGACACAAGGCCATTAGATTGACCAGCTGGTTTCATTGGTGTGGGGATGGCTGTAGCATCTGGAGCAAAGTTAGCCCCACAGGCAGAGAAGAGGGTAGGGTCCTCTCAAAAATCTGAGTTCTAGATTCAGCCTTCACCTGCTTTTGCTTCCTACCACTCATCCTGAGGGCTGTGTGGGTCAAAACATTCCCCTAAACCCATCCTATTTGGAAGTCAAGCTGGAAACCATGTAGTCCTCTTTCCCTCCTGGGTCTGCCCCAAACCCACCTCTCCCCACCAGCAGTGTGAGTTTCTAATGCAGGACAAGTAGTAATAAGTGATCTTCATCTCAAAGAACAGAGAAGACTGAGGGAGGAGGAGGAGGAGATTGAAGGTATTTCAGGCAAAAGCGACATCATATGCAAATGCTTAGAAAGAGATTCAAAAGCACATCAACCGACATATCAGCTTCATCCAATTCTATGTGGAATATGTGCCAAAGAAAGCTTTGGATATAATATAAATAATTTTTAGGTTGATTTAAGTCCTGAAACTAGAATTTAAGTCTGGTTTTTCCATTTATCAACTCATAACAAATATTTTATAGGTCTCTGGTCAAGTTTATACAATCAGAATGAAAATTTTGTAGATTCTTATTTGAATGAGTTATCAATTTTTAAAAGAAAAATATGTGGTTTAGTAGTATAAGATTGCCTTTATATTTTAGAGTTTAATTGGCAAAACTCGTGGACCAGATCATGAAAAGGCATCCACTAGGTGGTCTGGGGAGCCTTAGCTAATTCACCTACTAATCATTCTTTAACTGTCTTCGTTTTCTTTTTTCTTTTTTGGCATTAACATCCGTGACCTGAGAACTTGTGACTTGCACACATTTTGCCTGTTACCTTGCCTTTGACTGTCCCTGGTATGGAGAAAGCTCTTCCTTCACCTCTCAGCTCTGGGACTCAGGTAATGTTCCTGCTCATTCATTAACACTTCTCTCAGCAATACATTTGCAAGGAAGTCCACTCTGAATATCTACTTCCTTTGTCCAGAATAGAAAATTCAGTCTTTTTAAGGAACAGTAGCATAACATAAAATTGAAATGATGTCCTCATAAATCATAATTATAAAAGTTGCTTGAAATAGAAGTGCTTTTTTCAATAAAAAAATATATTCACTATATGATTTGGGCTCCTTTCAGATTTTAATTTTCCTATCAGTAAGAATCATATTTGTGACCTGCATAACTCACTGGGATGCCAAAGTGATAGTGGGATTTTTAAGCATGTCCATGTCCTTATATGGAAAAATATGAACAATAAATACTAATCTTAATGTCTTTTGGGTACAAAGTCTTGAATCTAAAATAATTAAAGCCAAAGAGTTGTCTTTACGGATCACACCCTCTGCAGCCAAACTTTTTTTTTAAAGGTCTGAAAGAATGTTTGCATGCTCAGTAAATAATGCTTTTTATTATATAGCAAAATACATAAGAATCATTTAGATCTATTTTATACACTTCCCATGGAATAATTCTGTTTTCCTCATTTGTTTATGGCAAACTTGAGTCCTGAAGGAGCAGAATTTGTTGCACTACAAATTAGTGAGTGAACGAAGATTAAAAGTAAAGTACTGTATAACTTACTTCAAACCACTGGTTAAAAGAAGGAAAAGGATTGCAAAAGATATTACATTATTTATTTATATATATATGACTATTCCACTGAATGAAAAAATTCATTGAAAATGTAAAAATCTATGGAAGTATTGGAAATATGTGAAGCAATATGATCAAACAATAATAAAGAGATATGTGATACAGAATTTCAAAATGAAGAAGAAAAGATAAGAAAAAATTAACACCAAAACCAGTGCCTTGTAAAAGCAGCCTTAGAAAGTAAATAGGAGTGTGCTGGTACAGCAGCATATGAGGTTTCCCACTGGGAAGAATAAAAATTGGTAAGGGGAAAACTGTTACACCTCAGAGCTCAGAGCCTCTGACCCTCAGATGCCAGCATGACTGTTAGACCTGTAAGTACATGCGTGTGAAGTCTAAGAGTAAATACATATGTGTATTTCCATTTATACAGATGGGCATATTATTATTTGTTTTGAAAACTAATTAAAAACTAAGGGGGCTTCCCTGGTGGCGCAGTGGTTGAGAGTCCGCCTGCCGATGCAGGGGACGCAGGTTCGTGCCCCGGTCCGGGAAGATCCCACATGCCGCGGAGCGGCTGGGCCGGTGAGCCATGGCCACTGAGCCTGTGCTTCCGGAGCCTGTGCTCCGCAAGGGGAGCGGCCACAACAGTGAGAGGCCCGCGTACCACAAAAAAATAAACAAACAAACAAACAAAAACTAAGGGACCTGCTCCCAAAAATACTAAGTTGGTGAATATGTCAGGATGAAGAGGAGAAAAGTCTGGCTTATGGGACACAAAAATAGGTACAATGCCTAGGATAAAATGCCATCTAAAATTGCCTAGATTTCTAACACCAATGATTAAATTTATGTCCTATAGTCTTCAATTTTTAATAGTTATATCTCTCTTACTGTGAGCGTTATCTATGTATGCATTCTTCTTTCAAACTATTTCTGTTTTTCTCTTTCTGTATGTGTCCAGCTATGCATTCATTCATATGCCTATACATTTATCTGCCTATTTGTCTACTAAAGTTGTGGAAGTCTGTTTTACAGTCTAATTGCAAAAATAAACTCATCATATTTTTCCTCCTTCATAACAGGTGAAGGGAGTCAGGAAGGAATAGGTAATATTACACTTTCTAATTGGAAAGATCTAAAGGAACTCTCCCTCTTGGTAAAATAAAAAAATATATACACGTATAAATATATATGTGTATATATGAATATAAACAATAAAAAATGTGCACGTGCTTATGAATTACATATTAAGGAAGAGAAAGACAAAGGATGAGCAAATATTTTAATAAAGAATTAAGCTGTTAGAGGAACAGCCATAGGAAGTATATATGGACACTCCTTATGAAGGTTATGGTTTTACTGTCTGAGCTCCAGTTCATCCTTTTCACCTATTCTGTGATAATTTAAATATGCTTCCTTCGCCAACTGGCACCAGTTGAGCTTTGTCAGTAGATGGCGCAGGAGAGACAACTCAGACGGAAAGGGTTTCGCCCCCAGCTCTCCTGTGCTCGTTCTCGGGCTTCTGAGTGCACAGGCTCACCAGCACCCAGTTCCTGCAGCACAGGTGTTTTTTGTTTTTTGTTTTTTTAAGGAAAAATATTAAGAAAACCACAGCTTAATAGAAGAAAGAAATATAGTACTATAAAATTAGTACTGTTACAAAACTATACAATAAAGATACCTCTGAAATTCTAAGTGAGAAAAAAGGATGAGAAAAAATTACATTAAGTTAGATTAAATTAAATATAATTTAATTTAAATGACCAGCCTGCTGGAAGAACAATGATAGAAAGGGAAATATGAGCATACCTCTACAGAAGCATGGTAGATTTTACAGTCTGGGAAGCAGTAATGTCTTCCCTACTCTAAGCTTGAAATTTGAGTCAACAGACACCCATGTCAAACAGATCAGTATAAAATCTTGAAGTAAACAATCTTACTAGACTCTGGTCCACCTGCTGTCATCTGTTCAAGTGTGATTTGTCTGTAAGTACTGCAAATGGCAGAGTCAATGTGTGATTCAATTCATATACCTAAACCCAGACATTTTTGTTATCTGCTTCAGATATCTTCAGATATCTATCTGAAGCAGATATGTCTACGTATGTAGGTATGTATGTATCTATCTACCTATGTATGTATGTAGGTATGTATGTATCTATCTACCTATGTATGTATGTATGTATGTATCTATCTATCTATCTATCTATAGAATGACTACCCCTGATAAATTGCATTAGTGAGTGTATCAAGAGGGCTGGCCCATGAAAGACAAAGACAGGTATCACAGGTATCATACCTGGCTTGAAATGCTTTTCTCATCCATCTTTACCATGCCTGACTCACCACAAATTTCTAGCACTAAAAATTTAAATTATCTCATGGATTAGGTAAAAAAAAAAAAAAAAAAAAGTATTGTTACCAATGTCAGTCATTAAAAGTGGTTTCTCTCTGCCTAATGATCTATCCTGAAAATCCCTCCATATCAGTTCATATAGATCTTACTCTTTCTTTTCTTTCTCTTACCTGCATAGTACTGTATTGTATGTATGTACCATAGTTTATTCATCCACTTTCCTATATTGAGGCATTTATTAAGTTTTCAGTATTTTGCAATTATAAATCAAGTTGTAATAAATAATTTTGTGCATATGTATTTTTATATTGTCGGAATTTTCTCAGGCTAAAGTGCGATTGCTGAGTCAAAGAATAAATGCGTATGTGGTTTTGTTGGATATTGCAAAATTTCCCCTTAGAGGGGTTGTAACATTTTGTGTTGTGAAAATACCTGTTTTCCCACAGCCTGACCAAGAGAGTATATTGTCAAGCCTTTGAATTTTTGCCAATATGGATTGGCATATGCCGCATAGATTTGTAAAAATAATGTGAAGAAGTGTATGCAATAGTGGATATAAATTTTTAAAGGTAGAAATCACTTGCTTTTGGATAGATGTATTCAGCTATGTAGAGCATCTGTCTTCGAATGTTCTCTTTGTCACTCCTCAGAGGTAAGCTCTCTCCCCCATAGTCATGAAAGCTGTTTGGCCAGTGGATGTCACTCTTGTGCTACTTTAAGGGATAGATTCTAGTACAATCCTCTCAGTTCGTATGTTTTAGGACAATGACTCTCTTTAAAAATCCACCCCTGGGCCTCCCTGGTGGCGCAGTGGTTGAGAGTCCGCCTGCCGATGCAGGGGATACGGGTTCGTGCCCCGGTCTGGGAGGATCCCATATGCCGCGGAGCGGCTGGGCCTGTGAGCCATGGCCGCTGGGCCTGCGCATCCGGAGCCTGTGCTCCGCAACGGGAGAGGCCACAACAGTGAGAGGCCCGCATACCGCAAAAAAAAAAAAAAAAAAAAAAATCCACCCCATGTGTTCATTAGATAAGCTAGGCAAGAATTTCTTTTTTTTTTTTTTTTTTTGAAAAGCCCAAGACTATTATGCTTAACAGGAGGGAGCTTTTTGAAGGGCTGAATTCAGCAGATTCTGATTTAAGCTGTGTAGTAGGTTTGAGCTGATACCTAAAATCAGCTAAATTAAGAACAAACTTCATAAGCAGTGAGAACTAAACCATGATCATGTGGCTCTTTGATGTATGTAAATATTAAGAGCTTGGCATTTTGTCCTTGATGAAATGTCCTATACAGGTTCAGAGAACTAGATGGAGAGGGTTTACCTGCACTTCTACAGACCCCTCTCCAGCCGAGGGCAATGGCTTTTTCACTTAGGACAGTATACAAACACGAAATGCAAATCTTTTAGCTTAGCTCTTGCAGTCCCTCTCCTAACACTACCTTCGTAAAATTGATCTTTAAATAAATTCCTGAAGCATTTATACATTTTTTTTTAAATTGGCAAGGTCGATCTTAAGGACTGGGGAATCCTTGAATTAGTTACTTTGTGCATTAAAGGGAAAGAGAAATCTTAGCCAATCTAGGGCATTTAAATATTCATTATTGTTGCTCTTTAGGATTCATTATTGTTTACTTCAAAAGGCAGGTAATTTTCAAATCCGAGAGAAAGAAAAGGTTAAATTCAGGGATTAGAGCTGTGTTATTTGTCATCAATCCGGCATATTTGTTATCAAAATTAATTAAATATAGTTGTTATTTTTTTGTTTTGTTTTGTTTTTGTTTTTGTTTTTTTGTTTTGGTGGTATGCGGGCCTCTCACTGTTGTGGCCTCTCCCGTTGTGGAGCACAGGCTCCGGACGCGCAGGCTCAGCGGCCATGGCTCACGGGCCCAGCCGCTCCGCGGCATGTGAGATCTTCCCGGACCAGGGCACAAACCCTTGTCCCCTGCATCGGCAGGTGGACTCTCAACCACTGCGCCACCAGGGAAGCCCCTATAGTTGTTATTTTTAAATAGATATTTTATCAGGAGACTCCCAGCAGAAAAATGATAGCATATTCAAATTAGGATACATCAAAAAAGGTTCTAAGAATCTTAAAGGCCACAAAACATTAGTTGGGATAGCCCAACTCCCCATTCTGGTATAAGCTCAATATTCAGTAAACATAACGATGATTAGTAAAACTGACAGCAGTGATACACACTGAGTTCTGATATTAACAGGTAAATCCCTCTGGATGACAGCGCTCAGGCAGGTGTGGCCGAGAGGTCATCTCCATTCTGAATCTCTCCCTCCACACTGGGGAAGTCCTGCCACACGTTGTCACCTGCTGGCTCAGTCCTGTTTGGGCCTTTGTTCCAGTTGCCAGGCCGCCTGAGGTTCTTGCTTGTGCTCTTGTTCCAAGATCACCTGAAGTGCAGTCTTCACAAGGGAGTTCTCAGGAGCACCTTTTTCCTTCGGCTGTGCTTGCTAAGCGTTCGTTGTTCACCACGTGTGACCACAAGACTGGCTGTCTCACTGTGCCCGTGAGGCCCTGTGGCTTCTGTGTGTTTCTCATGTGAGCGCTCTGAATTTTTTGGCCGTGGCCTCTCTGTTCTCCCCACAGGTGGTTTTGGAGGGGGAGGAGTTTTCAAATCTGTTCGGTAAATATTGGACTGTTTTTAAAAAAAGAGAAGATTAAACTGTATGGATAGTAGAGGGTGACAGTGAACTTAGGAGAGTCACCACTTATTACCTTCCATTCCTCGAGCAAGAATTTCACTAAGTCTGCCTAGCAACCTTGATTTTAGGAGTTGAACATGTAAATCACACACAGCTATTTGAGAGGAATAGTATTTTACCTAGAACTTCTGACAATTTTGAAAAAGCTGAAATTGGAAATTGGCTGAGAGTTCTTGAAGAATCCATTGCCATGCTAGTCTGCTGATGCATTGCAAGGAGCAAGTTGAAGCAATCTGGGCATTGTATTTCTTCTAATAAATACACATCTGCCAACTAGTTATAAATACCTAATAATAATAGTTAACTCTATTGAGTGCTTACTGTGTACCAAGCACTGTTTTAGGCACTTGACTTGTATTATCTGACATAATCCTCATGGCAACTCTCTGAGGTAGGTACTCTTAATATCCCCATGTGATGGATGATGAATTTCTAGCTATGTAAGTAGGAAAAGGCAGAATGAGGAAACTGTAAGTAAGCCAGAGAGTTCTGGGGAGTGTGGGAACTCTACCAAGAGCAGACAAGGTGGATCAGCCCCAGTGGACCCACACAACACCCAGACAGGGAGACTATCCTTCAGTGTGTAGCCTGATGGAGGAGGCTCTGCCCGCCTAGGTGCCCCTTCTGTGGGAGAGGAAGCCTTCCATTGACCTACTCGTTAGACTGAGCTAGTAAATAGGTGAAACAAGAAACAGTAAACCAAAGCAGGGCTTCCTGTGCCCAGGACTTGAGGGTAGAGAGGGAAGAAGAAGGACCACATCTCCGTCTTGAATAGATAAGGCAACCTCTCCCTTGTGCTCATGGTGCCCCGGGCGAGGCTGCAGCTTACAGCGTCCTCTCCTGGGAGGAAGTGGCTCTCTGATGGGAATGAAGCACAAGTAATCCATCTTCCCTGTGTTGCTAAGGCAGGTGATCAGCACCTTGGGAAAGACTGGGCAATGGTCCTACTTCATGTTTGATTTCATGCCTTTTAGGGGCTGTAGCAGAAGTGCCCTACCATATCCTCCACAGGCACATAGCAGTTCTACAGCTGCAAGCCCAGCTTCCAGCCGCAGCTCTTGGCTTCAGGGCTGGCTGTGGCCACCAGAGCCCACTGGGCCCATGCACAGGGTATGCTGGAAGTTCCAGATAATTAATACTAACTCAGGAATTGGTGGATAAGTATTACATCCCCCCTTGCCACATAAGTGCATGTTCTACAATTGTTCCAAATTCCCCAGAAGAATTTTGTCCCATTCGCCCACTCTGGTAACTTATTTGACAATATATCCCTTTAAGGCCATCATCCCTTCCCTTCTTAGTGTCTCCTGGGATCACCTCCTGTGTTGAGGTCTCCAAGGTCACCCCTAGGTTCAGTGATTCTGTAGAAGGACCCATACAACTCAGAATATATTCGTACTCGTGGTTTTGATAGATTACAGCTAGAGGACACACAGCAAACTCAGCAAAGGGAAAAGGTGCATGGGGTGAAGTCCAGAGGACCAGGAACAAGCTTCCAAGACCTCTCTCCCAGTAAATCACACAGGATGTGCTTCATTCCCCCAGCAACAAGTTGTGACATGCTGTGTGTGAAATGCTGTCTGCCAGGGAAGCTCTTGAGAAGCTCACTGTCCAATGTCTTTCGTGAGAGGTGGTCACATAGACACCCTCTGCCTGGCCTGTGCCCAAATCCAAGGCTCCCAAAAGGAAAGCGTGTGTTTAGCACAAACCACATTATTTGCACAGTTTAGGCACGGTGAACCATTCTTATAAGGGTTTTTGGATCCTTCCCCAAATCCAAGTTCTCAGATGACCACCAAGGGCCTCAGGATAGCAGTCTCAGGCCTGCATGTTAATGCTTTTCTCTACCTCTCAGGTCCCTGTCTCAGGGTTCCCTTAACCCAGGCTAATCCTGGAGCATGCCCCGCCTCTGAGGGTACTGTCCAGTAACTGTGTCATAACTCAACATATTTGCTTTTAAAACTCCTTCATGGGCTTCCCTGGTGGCGCAGTGGTTGAGAGTCCGCCTGCCGATGCAGGGGACGCGGGTTCGTGCCCCGGTCCGGGAAGATCCCACATGCCGTGGAGCGGCTGGGCCCGTGAGCCATGGCCGCTGAGCCTGTGCGTCCAGAGCCTGTGCTCCGCAATGGGAGAGGCCACAGCAGTGAGAGGCCCCATACCGCAAAAAAAACTCCTTCATGTTTCACTCGTTTTCACAATGCTTTGGATTTGTATAAAGTGATACTATACAAACCAAAAAGAAATGAACATGTGGTATAGTGGCCAGACCCCTGCTCTGGGAGTCAGGGGTCTTAACTTCTCATCTTTATGTACCTCACATAAGGACTGGCTCACATCAGTGAACTGCAGTTTGTTACCACCAATAATCCCTTGTTAATTCCTGTTTTAGTCCATTCAGGCTACTATTGAATAAAACAGAATGCCATAGACTGAGTAGCTTATGAATGACAGAAATTTATTTCTCACAGTTCTGGAGGCTGGCAAGTCCAGGATCAGGGTGCTGGCAGGGCTAGTATCTGGTGAGAGTCTGCTTCCTGGTTCTTTTCACTGCATGCTTACATGGCAGAAGGGGCAAGGAAGCTCTCTGGCTTCTTTGTTATAAGGGCACTAATCC
The DNA here is from genome assembly GCF_964341445.2 of Mesoplodon mirus. Classification (NCBI taxonomy): domain Eukaryota; kingdom Metazoa; phylum Chordata; class Mammalia; order Artiodactyla; family Ziphiidae; genus Mesoplodon; species Mesoplodon mirus. The sequence continues at coordinate 69,374,546 of NC_138982.1, forward strand.
CACCTCCCAAAGGCACCGCCTTCTAATACCATCACGTTGGGGATTAGGGTTTAACATTGAATTTTAGGGGGAAAACAAACCTTCAGTCTGTAGTAATTCACTACCTCCATAAACCCCACATTTCTTTGATTTTTGTCTAAAAATTTTAATCACTTTTATTAAGGTATAATTTACATTCAGTAAAAAGTATACCTTGTCACTGTACAAGTCAATGACTCATGACAAATGTATTCCATTATGTAACCACCACCCACATCAAAACATCACCCCCCAAAAGTCCTTCACGGCCCATTACAGTTGATCCTTTCCTCTACTCCTGTCCCTATACATCCACTGATCTGGTTCCCTTCATTACAGTTTGCCTTTTCTAGATTTTTATATAAGCAGAATCATAGGGTATGTAGTCGTCGTTGTCTCTCTTCTTTCACTTAACATAAGCCATTTGCGATTCATCCATATTGTTGTGTTTACCAGTAGTTTATTCCTTTTGTTCTTTTGAAGGGATATAGAATGGTTTGTCTATCCAACCACCTTTGATGAAATCTTGAGTTCCTTCCAGTTTAAGCTATTATGAATAAAGTTGTTAAGGACAATCATGCATAAGTCTTTGTAAAAACATAGGTTTTTATTTCTCTTGAGTGAATACCTGTGAGTAGGATTGGTCAGTTGAATGGTAAGCGTATACTTAAGTTTTCAAGAAACTGCCAAACTACTATGCAAACTGGGTGTGCCTTTTAGCATCCCCAATGGAAATGCACGAGAGATCAGTAACACCACATGCTCATGCACACTATGTACTGTAAGGTTTTTTCTTTGATTTTAGCCATTCTAAACGATATGTAGTAATAGCTCTTGGTAGTTTTACTTTATATTTCCCTGATGACTAATGATGTTGATTGAACAACTTTTCATGTGTTTATTTAGCATTTATATATCTTCTTTGGTTAATTGTCTATTCAGATCTCTCCCCCATTTTTAAAAAATTGAGTTGTTTGTGTTCCCAATATTTAGTTGTAAAAGTTTTTTTATATATTTGGGATGTAAGTTCTCTAATCAGATTATATTTTGTAAATAATGTTTCCCAGTCTGTGGTTTTCATTTTTATTTTCTTAATGAGGCCTTTTAAAATAACTTTATTGAGATACCACTAACATACCATACAATTCAACCATTTAATGTGTGTAATTCAATCAATTCTAGTATCCCTACAGAGTTGTACAGCCATCACCACAATCTAATTTTATAACATTTCCACACTCCAGAAGGAAACCCTTTACCCATTAGCATTCACTCTCCATTTCTCCTTACTGTCCCCTACCCACCCAGGCCTCAGGAACCACTAATCTGTTTTCTGTCTCTATAGATTTGCCTATTTGGAACATTTCATACAAATGGAGTCATACGTGTGGTATATTATGATTAGCTCCTTTCATCTTATAAAATGTTTTCAAGTTTCATCTGTGTTGTAGCATATATCAATACTTCATTCCTTGTAATTGCCAAATATTAGTCCATTGTGTGAATATACAACATTTTCTTTATCTGTTCATCACTTGACAGACATTTGAATTGTTTCCACTTTTTGGCTATATTGAATGAAGCTGCTATGAACATTCTTATACAAGTTTTTGTGGATATGTGTTTCAATTCTCACTAGTAATGTGTAAGGGTTTCAGCTTCTGCACATCCTTGTCAATACTTGTTATTGTCTTTTTTATTATAGCCACCCTAGTGGGTGTGAAGTCATATTTCTTTGCTTTGCATTTCCTGATAGCTAATGATATTGGGAATCTTCTCATGTGCTGATTAGACTTCATAGATCTTCTCTAGAGAAATACCTATTCAGATCCTTTGCCCATTTTTAATTGGATTGTCTTTTTATTATTGGACAGAATGAATAGTTCTATCAATTCTTTTCTGGTTATATAGACTACCCAAAATTTAGTGGTTTAAGCAATAACCAATTGATACTACATGGGGGAAAATACTTTATAGCTGGGGAAGCCTTGTGAAAACATAAGGGATTATTACTACTGGTGCTCCAGGCTAACTTAAGTTCTCACCAATTCCAGCCAACTAGCTGGAATCTAATAATGTACTAATGCCACAGTTCTGAGCAACTGTAATCCTGGCCAACGTCTAACCAGCAATGTCTCATGTATACTCTAAGGTGAAGTCACCTATCAGAGAAGGAACTGGGCATAAATCCCCCTCCCCTCTCTCCAGATGAGGCAAGCTATGGCAGCCCAGTCCCCCTGAGAAAGAATAATATGGAAAAGAAGATGCCAAGGCAAGATGACACAGGGGAAACAGGGACAAGGAGAAAGGTAGCTCGTTCATTCCTTCCTCCAAAAGATCCTGGATCTTGTCAAACATTCCTGCTTGGCTCAAGGATGATCCAGGTTCTAGCCTAGCCCTACCACTAACTTCTCTATCACCTTGGACAAGTCCACTTCACCTCCCTGGGCTTCAATTTTCTTATTTTTTCCCGCCCCCCCCCAGCTTAATAGTGATATGATTGACAAATTAAAATTGTATTTATTTAAGGTATACAATGTGATGTTTTGATATATGTATCCACTGTGAAATTATTACTACAATCAAGCTAATTATTATATCCATCAACTCACATAGTTATCATTTTTTGTGTGTGTTGTTAAAACACTTGAGATCTACCTTTTTAGCAAATTTCTATTAGTACTTTGTTATTAACTGTAGTCACTATGCTGTACATTAGGTCTTCAGAAATTATTCATCTTGTAACTGAAAGTTTATCCCCTTTGGTCAATATCTCCCATTTTCTTCCACTCCCACCCCTGCCTCTGGTACCCAACCACCTTTCTAGTCTCTGCTACTATAAGTTCCACTTTTTAAAAAATTCCACATATAAGTGAGATCATGTGACATTTGTCTTTCTGTGTCTGGCTAGTTCACTTAACATAACATCCTCCAGCCTTATCCACGTTGTTGAAAATGGCAGGATTTCCTTCTTTTTTTTTTTTTTTTTTTTTTTTTCTTTTTGCGGTATGCGGGCCTCTCACTGTTGTGGCCTCTCCCGTTGCGGAGCACAGGCTCCGGATGCGCAGGCCCAGCGGCCATGGCTCACGGGCCCAGCCGCTCCGCGGCATATGGGATCCTCCCAGACCGGGGCACGAACCCGTATCCCCTGCATCGGCAGGCGGACTCTCAACCACTGCGCCACCAGGGAGGCCCGGATTTCCTTCTTTTTATGGCTGAATGATATTGCATTTTATATACCTCACATTTTGTTGTCCATTCATCTGTCAACACTTGTGTTGTTTCCATATCTTCCTACTGTGCTGCTGCAATATAAAATGAGGAAATTTAGCTGAGTCTATGTGATTTTTTCCAGTTTTAAAATTTTATGACCCAAAGACAGTACAGTCAGCCCTCCATATCTGTGGGCTCCACATCCACAGGTATGAAGGGCCAACTGCAGGTCTTGAGCATCCATGGATTTTGGTATTCATGGCCGGTCCTGGAACCAATCCCCTATGGATACTGAGGGACGGCTGTTGCTAACCACCTGTTAGTAAAACAGTTTGAGTGCACAACCCTCACATATGCATATTTATTTAGTTTCAAAATGTATGCATGTATCACAGTACTAGTACCTTATAGTAATGAACACACACACACACAAACAAATTTTAAAAGATGAGATTTTAAAATGAAATAATATTTTAGATATTTTGTTAACTGGGATGCTCTATATATCATTATCACTATCTCAAGCCACAATATAGACTTTGTCAATAAGCATAGTGAATGTGAATCCATTTTTTATAGTATTTTTAATCTTAAAGTTTTGTGTGTTGATTTTTATTGTTAAGTTTGTTGCAGTTCTGTTTTCTTTTTTTCTCCTGCTAGGAGAAAGAGGCATGTGTGCTAGTCACTTTCTTCTTCATTTGTCCCTGCCTTGTTATTTAGCTGAGAGTCAACAAATAACCCTTATCTGTTACCCATGTGTGTTCCAAGACACAGTAGTCAGAGAGATGGAGATCAAATTGATAGGTGTTACACTAAATGGCCTTATGTACAGAGAAGAGTTAACATAGCAAGCCTACGCTGCTTAACTTGAAAACGCTTGCAAGGTTGGCCATTGGCTGGCATCTGGGAACTTCGATTTCAGGAGGGTTCCCACCCATTAACTGATAAGTGAGGCTCACTGTGCCAAACCGTTTGTACAAACAGTGTAGTTTATGGTAAACATGTGCTTTCCTTCTGGGAGCCTGGAATTGGGATATGTGCTAGATAGAGTGCTGTGTGATCAGTCTCCAAGGAAACCTCTAGGCACTGCATCTCTAATGGACTTTCCTGGTTGGCAACATTCCATATGTATTATCACAGCTTGCTGCTGGAGGAATTCAGTGTCCTCTGTGACTCCTCTGGGAGAGGACTCTTAGAAGCTTATGCCAGACCTCACCTCATCCACCTTTTCCTTTGCTGATTTTGCTTTGTGTCTTTTCTCTATAATAAATCACGACTACAACTTATCTTGTGTCCTGTGAGTCCTCCTAGAAAATCATTAAACCTGGGACCTCATGACATGGCCTGCTAACACTCCCTGAAATGAAATTGTATACCTCGCTTTGTTTAAGTATTTGAAAAGAAAGAGCCTTTGTCAAACTTTCAATTTATTTATGAAAGCAAAAATAAGCCCACATACAATATCTTAAGAACAATAGCAAGGAACACACAAGCTAGTCAAAGGAAAGCAATACAAATCTGTGCCTTTGGCCCATGCAAATTTTCTTTTTCCCTTACTTTTGGCCTTACTGTATACACATAGGCTGAACTCAATAAATGCTTACATACTAAAAATATTCATTCTGCAAATGAAAATGGAATCTTCTCCAAATTTTTCATAATTTCTTTCAAATGTTTAAAACATCTCTTAAATTAGCATTAGGGATATTGGGTGTTTTTAAAATTATGCTGCCAACCACCTCTTAGATGAACTAAATGCATTTTTGTCCAAACTTGTTTTAACACTGTCTAAAAATAAACATTTTTCTCTCATTAAAATGGACTCAATTATAAATAATGTTTCCCTGTTATGAAATTACTTTGAATTTAGACTCTCTTTACTTTGGTTTGTATTGAAGTAGTTCTTAAATTAATTTAATTATGCCAGCGTAGTTGTATCCATGCTGGCAAAATAAGCATGAGACAATCCACATAAAACTAAACAGAACTCAAGGGAATTATATTTGAATGGAAAAAAAAAAGCCAATCTCAAAAGTTTACAAACTGATTTCATTTATACAGCATTCTTGAAATAAAAAAATTATAGAAATGAAGAAAAGATTAGTGGCTGCCGGAGTTGGGGACTGGGTGAAGGAGGCGGGTATAAAAAATAAACAGAATATGATTATTAATCAGAAATGTAGAAAGGTGAAATCCTATATATCATTTATTTGAAAAATATCATTACACATTTAATCTTTTTTATTTCCAACCATATATAGTTTTCACCTTGGTGATGACCTTGCTGAGTGGGAAACATAATATCTTTAATACATGAGTTAAATCTAAGATGATGATCAAAAGGACTGCAGGTAACCGTTTATGTCAATAATAAATACAGTAGATTACTTTAAAAACCCATACTTTGGGCTTTTTATTACAGATGCAATTGCTGACTTACCATAAATCAATGTGCTTAAAGTGCCATATGATATCAAATGTTTAGCTTAAAGCATAAAATTGAGCAGAAACTGTAAAACATGTTTTATAGATGCTATAAAACCCTGGGGCTGGAGGTCCCGCTTTTTTGCATTACTTTTTTTTTTTTTTTTTCTTTTTGCGGTATGCGGGCCTCTCACTGTTGTGGCCTCTCCCGTTGCGGAGCACAGGCTCCGGACGCGCAGGCCCAGCGGCCATGGCTCACGGGCCCAGCCGCTCCGCGGCATATGGGATCCTCCCAGACCGGGGCACGAACCCGTATCCCCTGCATCGGCAGGCGGACTCCCAACCACTGCGCCACCAGGGAGGCCCTTGCATTACTTTGATCCATCAGGTCCACTGAAAATTCTAGAGCGCCAGTACACTTGGGAACTGAAAATTGGCTTTCAGAGTTTTACTCACTTAGGTTATTATGACCTCCAAGGAGAGCATTTTATGTTTCCTAATATGAGGAGAGAAGCAGAGGCTAGTGTAGGACCCACTGAGAGTTAAATCATTGTATCCTTTGTAATGCTCTTTGTTACTAGTCCTTCCTGTTGTATCAGGTCTCCCCTACCCCCAACCCCTTGCCTTTAGTATCTGAAAAGAGGCTAATTGATATGGCAAGAGGGAGTCTTGTTTGTCTTAAAGTGTTTGTTTCTGTGAGCATTCATTTAGCAAATTGAGTCATTAAGCACTGTTCTGTGGTTTAGCAGTAGAAAAGACTGGGTAGAGGCAGTAAGAAAGAGTATGGAGGATGTGGATGGATGTGAGGGACCTTTAAAATATAGAGGTGGTCAGATTTGATGATAAAAAGAGATGAGAAAGAGGGGGAAGTCAAAGATGCTGCCCAGGTTTTAGGCTTGGCAACCTGGTGGATGGCAGTGCTATTGCTGAGATAGAGTACAGAGAGAAGCGAGCCAGGGCAGAGAGGGAGGATACACTGAATTTGAGATACTCATGGGTAATCCAGTATAAACTTCCAATAGCAGCTGGTTATTGGATCAAAACCAGAAGGCAAATTAAAAGGAGTTAACTGTTGTAAACGCCACTGATGGTGTTTTCCTTTGTTGCAAATGTAGTCCCTTCCATGTAAAACCATGTATCTCATGGATTCCTTCAAAAAAGTACCTAGTTCAGCCTTCCGTTTTTATTTATCCATCCAACCATTAATTTCTAAGCTTAAACCATCTATTGCCCACCTCTTAGCACTCAGAAAGTTTGCTACTTTTTCTCTTCAACCTATGAAACCTGGAACTGAAAGTAATGCCTTAGTATGTAGCCAGAGATCAGCACTGAAGACATGAAAACACTAAGTAAAGAAATCTATGACATGTTAATGAAGGGGCAATATGCAATGATAAAAAAATGTTTCAGTCATTCAAGAGAAGGAAGGGAAAAATTTTTAATGGAACATAAAGCAGGCGGGTTAATTAGAAAACAAATAGTAATGTAGTCACTATAAACCCAACTATATCAAGAACTAATATAAATTAACTAATCCAAGTAAAAAGCTAAAACTGTAATACTGTATAAAAAAATAGACACATTTGAAATATAGGAACACAGAAAGAGTGAAATTGAGAGGATGAGTTATCATGCAAATGTTTACCACAAGGAGCTGGGGTAGCTCTCCTAACATCAGACAGTAAATTGTGAGGCAAGAAGCATCACCCAGCAGGAAGCGGGACACTTTATAATGACCAGAGGGTCAATCCACCAGAAAAATAACACAATCTCAAATGCTTACACACACAATAACTTAGCTTTAACTTTAAAGTACAAAAAGTAAAAAATTGACAGATCTGAAATCCACTGAGGGAAGTCACTGATCAAGTTCAAAACTGATCTGAAGAGTGACTCACTTCTAACTCTGAACTCATTATTGCAAACCACCTGACTTTCTTGAGCAACATTAGCCTTGAAGTTGCCTCAGGGACAGTCAGGAAGGGGCAGCAGCTGGACAGTGAGCTGCATCCATCCCACTAGATCTCTTGCTTAGTGAGACCTAGGAAACATCTCCAAGCACTTCAAGTAAAACACTATGTGTTTATTACATCATTAAGTGAGGCAGTTTCATTCCATCTGCATTTTTCTAAATGAATTCTAATCAATGTCAGCAGATCACCAGGGCCCTGTCCTGCCTTGGGATCCTCTAGCTTCTAGTCTTGTTGTCAAAGGACCAGGTACCTGGTCCCTCAGGAGCCCTCCTCTGACACTTAGAACAGTGAAGCGCTCCAGGAATATGGTCCAAAGGATGGTAAATATGTAGAGGATTTTAAAATGCTGGTTTCCTTCCCAGCAAGGAGCTCATCGTTTGGTTCCCTGTGTCATCACTAATTTCTGCCCCAAGAGCTATTGTTACATGAGGATCATTTAACTCTCTCCATCGAGTCTGCAGAGTCACCTGGTGCCTGCCACCGTAACACACACTGCCGACTCAGGGCACAATCTCAAGTCAGAGGTCGCAATCTCTGCATTAGAGTCCCTGTCTCTAGGAACAGGATATTACTCTACTACATTTAACCATCAAAGAACGTGCACCATTCCTCTGAGGTGTCCCCTCTCCCTGACATAGGGCTTTGGCCCTAGAGTTCACCCACTTCCTCTTCCTCCAGGAGAAAAGACCCCCTTACTCTTCTTTAGTGCTGGGAGAACTCCCTGGGATTCCAGCCACTGCCTTCTCCCCAGAACTCCCTGTATTTCTGCCATCTCTGCAGGATCCCACATAATCCACCTCCAGCAGTTCAGGAAGTAAACCCAGCCTCTCTGGCTGAGGGTACGGCTGTAGGGGTGAATTTGACAATGAGTAGGTTATTATTAACAAACCTGGCGAGATGTTACCTTGAGATATTAGTCTGTGGATTTTTCTTGCCCTGCTTCCTTATACAGTGACCAAGTGACCTCATGGAAGAGTAAAGTTGATAGAAAGTGATTGAAAAGAGCCAGAAATAGTTAATGTTGAGATTTGTGACTCTGAAACAGCTTTAGAAAAGCAAAAAGTGAGGCTTAGGGCATGAAGCATGTAGAGAAACATAGAACAAGGAGAGAGACTAGAGGAATTGCCAGACAACTAACTACACCCCAGTGCCTCCCAGGGAGGCCAGAGTAGGTCTGCTGGGCTGGGCAAGGGGAGGAGCAGGTAAGAGCACATGGAGAGGAACAGGTCAGCATCGGGAACCTGGAGAGCACCTGAAAGGGCTCCCCATCAGCACCCTTCCTCCTGGGAGGCTTTTGGTGGCTGCATACCCCTGGAGATGTTTGCTAAGCCCTTTCCACACTCCTCTGATTGGACACCCTCCCCACTTCCACGTTTCAGGACTCTCACAAGCCCCATGTATCTGTTAGGAATGCTTTCAGTTGCAAACAATTAAAAAAGTATATGATTTGCAGTGCCTTAGGCACCAGAGGTTTCTTTTTCTAATGTAACAAGAAGGCTAGAGGTGGGCAGTTGCTTCACTGAAATGCAACTGCATTTCAGGACCCAGTTCCTGAGAACCAGATTCAATTAGTTCTGGAATAACCTTCGGGGATCTGTAATTCTAGAAGCTTCCCAAGTGATCCAACCAGATGTGGAGCCACTGTTCCTGAGCTCACTGAACCTACTGTGCTCTCCCCCCTTCTGAGTTTCCAGAGTCCTTTAGCTTCCAAAGGGGCCAAGAGCACTACCAGTAAACACCTGATTCATTTATTCATTCAAATAGTCAACCAGCAGTAACTGCTCACCTTTTACATGGCAGACAGCTGAGTGAGGGTCGTGAACCAGACCCATAGATGTAATGATTTAACAACTTTCTCAAAGTAGGTGGAATTGTCACAGAATCTATTTTAAGTACTTTTTTTTCCATTGAAAGATTGGGTAACCTTCCAAGTAAACATGGTGGATTAAACACCCTCTTTTGCCTCCATTCTGTCTCAAAACCTCATTACAATACAAAGATTTTGTTAAAGGCAACAAAATCCTCAAGGACAAAGCTAAAAGAAAAGGCAATAAGAATGGAGAGAGAGGGCTTCCCTGGTGGCGCAGTGGTTGAGAGTCCGCCTGCCGATGCAGGGGACATGGATTCGTGCCCCGGTCCGGGAAGATCCCACATGCCGCGGAGCACCTAGGCCCGTGAGCCATGGCCACTGAGCCTGTGTGTCCGGAGCCTGTGCTCCGCAACGGGAGAGGCCACAACAGTGAGAGGCCCACATACCGAAAAAAAAAAAAAAAAAAAAAAAAGAATGGAGAGAGAGATGTGAACAAAATGTTGGAAACTGAAAAGCAGATAGCAAGTAAGAAGTGGCTTAGAGACCAGGCATGAGTTGCAGATAGGGGGCGGGAAGCTAACAGATTGGCCCCATAGAGCCCCTGAAAGGCACAAGATTGGAGGCACCAGGAACCTCTCAGGAGGTGGGGTGTGGGTTAAGAGGCTGTACTAAATGCAGAGGCACCCCTGGATCACTTCTCCACCCCACCAGTGAGGCATCTACTTCATCCAACAGAAAACATACTGGAGAAGGTTCTTAAAGGCAAGTTGGCATGCTGAATGAATGGTGAGAACCACCAGCAACTTTTTTTTTTTTTTTTTTTTGCGGCACGCTGGCCTCTCACTGTTGTGGCCTCTCCTGCTGCGGAGCACAGGCTCCGGACACGCAGGCTCAGCGGCGGTGGCTCACGGGCCTAGCCGCTCCGTGGCATGTGGGATCCTCCCGGACCGGGGGACGAACCCATGTCCCCTGCATCGGCAGGTGGACTCTCAACCACTGCACCACCAGGGAAACCCCCACCAGCAACTTTTTTTCCATTGCATCTGAGAATTCTGGTGGCCCAGCTTGGACATCTGAGGCAATAGGTTGGAAAGTTCTTCTTTAGGGTAACTGAGCTCAAAGAAAAGACTTATAGACCATGATTATTGGGAATCCTAATCAAACACAGAAATTCAGAGGAAATTAAGACAGCCCAAAGAACAGCATAAACTTTCAGGAAAATCATAATTAATATCTTCGGAGAGGTAATGGAAGATAATTGCACCAATGAAAAAATACTACTTATAGAATAAAAATGAGTTCTCAATTTTAAAAAATATAAAGACAGGAAAAAAATCAATAGAATCCAGGCAGGCTTTATTGGGAAGCTACTGGAGTATGTGTTCCACCCAAACGAGGGAGTAAACCAGGGAAAGAGAAGACATAGGATTCAAGAAACAGGGATTCAACACAGGAGAGTTGGATGACACATCAGAGCAGGAGGCCAGTGGGCTCCAGAGGGGCTGTGTTAAAAGTAAAACATCAACAGATTACCTGACACCTTTGACTATTAAGAGGAGATTAACAATTCTGGCAAAAAGTTGAAAGAACATCCGGAAGAGTTATAAATCACAAGATAATTTTGAACTCCAGGGAGAAAAATAAATGTTGCACTACAAAGGAAACATTATCAGTTCGCCTTAGCTGGGAAAAATATTTACAGTAATCACCACAGTGTTAACCTTGACTATTGATTTAATAAAAAATTTATGAGACAGTTACATTGGAAGAATGGGCAGAACAAGAGTGCCAAATCCTCATCTTTCACAGCAGGAAGTCAAGAGGTTATATCTAAATCTGAAAAATCAATACAGAAGCATATGATTTAGACACATGGAAGAAAGATCCAGAAGAAGCAGCGGAGCCAGTTGAAAGTGAGACTTTCATTTCTCTGTTGAAGAGGAGCATGTGGGAAATGGTAATCTGTCAGACCACAGGGAATTTTCTGGTCAACTAGTCCCAGACTTTTGTAATTCTTTCCCCCTAGTTCACTGGGTTCAGCCAAAGTCCTCCCTTGAGGATTGCCAAGTGGAAGCGCTAAGGAAACATACAAACACACACAATGAACTTCATTTGAACTTTGTTTCATCCTTTTTTTTTCTAAGCCAAAAGTGTCATAACAAATAGGGAAGGCGCCAGAGCCACACGGATAGGTGGGAGTGTCTGTGCAGAGGCTCTATTCCCTGAGCCTCTTGTCAACATGGAGACCCATGAGTGTGTTCACCCAACGTACAGGCACAGGTTTGATTGAATGAATGAATGAAAGCGAAAGAAAACCCCACTATTTTTCATACATCGTGAACGCTTAACAAATTTTAGGACCAACACTGTTTGCCTCTAGCACTTCTTTCTGACTCGCTCAGAGATTTACTGGCCAATTGTGTGTTTTGATATATATGAAGTGTGCATCTCTAATGTGCAAGGGACACTCCTGCCTTCAAATATATTACTATCTGTTTGTGGGGGGCAAAATGTGAACAAAGGAAAATTTAAGCTTATGGCCGTGGGCAGTTGAGCGGTGGGTGCAAAGGAAGAAGTTACTCTGGGACTTGAACCCATAAGCTGAGTGAGGGCGTGGCGCAGGGAGCACTGACTTTCCCGACACTGGCTGCAGAGTCCCTCTATTCTTTCCCAAGTATTTTGTTCACACTGAGGATGGAAAGAAGGGAAGACAAAAGTCAACAAAGTGCAAATTTGGTTGGCTTCCCGCAAGCATTCTCATGTTTACCTTAAGGCCTTCACTCTAAGTCAGAGAAATAAGTTTCTCTGGTGATGAAATCTCACCAGTCTTTCCTTCCTGCCAGGAGGGCAGTGAGAGGAGTGCTAGGCAGCTGCCTGCTCTGCTCACTCCTTGACTCCAGATATCAATTGATTTCCTCCATTTGTGTATTTCTTCCCACCGGAACAAGCATTAAACCATTATCCAGGAGTAGCTAAGAGAACTTTCACTGGTCTAGGCCCCTACTTTTGGTGTTTTCTAATTCTGCAATTCTGTGTCTCCACTTCTGTGTCCTCAGGAATTTACTGGGTACGATGCCAGACATACCAGTTCACATCAGAACAGCCCCTTCCACATTCTAGGAGGAATGTCCCAGTGGAGGAGAATTCTTGGTCTCACATTCCACTTGTTCAGACTTCCAAGTATATAGTGTCTTTATTTCTTTAGCTCCAGTTACTTTGCTTTTATTTACTCTTGTAAAAATATCTGGAGGAGCAATACTCTCAGTTTTGTAAATATTCCTTTTTAGCAAAAGGCATGCCCTTCACATTTAAACATCCTGACTTTGGGAAATAAGATAACTACAACAGGCGTACAATCTTAAAAGGCTCTTGAACTCTATAGGTTGGTCACTTCTGGGGATCTGGTTCCTTGTACGTGTGTGTTGGAGTGCTCAGTTCTAACCATGTGTGTCCAGAACAGAGCCTTGCTTAGAGAAGTCCCTTCATAAAGATTTTTAGGTGAATGAAAAATAAAAACCTTGCATCTGATAGCCGTAAGCTTTTTCTACCACACAAGAGAGTGTCAGAGCATTCTATTTTGTGTTCTTTTCAAATCCACTTGTCCATCCTGTGAGCTTACATAGACTCTACCTATTTTCTTTGAGACTGGCCTGGAAGCCCATGTATGCTGATTAATCTAGTGGTTCTATGGCTCAAATGTAGAGGAAAAGGCCTCTCTCCTGGCTCTTTTTAAATAATCTCCTTTGTGAGTCCAGCTCCTGGAGGCTGGGGCTCAATCTGCCATTTTCCATGAATCACACAGGCTCTCTAGAGTGGTTTATGGTGTAGGAAAATCTGTGTGGACAGAAAGCAGGTCTCCCCTTAGAAGTCATAGGAAGAAGGTCCCCATAAGCTGTGTCCTGACCATGCTCCATTTAATGATTCTCTTGTGGGTGCTGAGCACCTACTATGTGTCAGTGGTAAACAAGACAGACACGTTTCTGCTTTCAGCGAACTTGAAGTCTCGTGGAGGAGGTGGAAGTTGTAGAGTCTTATAGGGCTACGTAAAGAGACACATGGCCCAGATACCCAGGGAGTGATCTCTAAGAGCTGAAACCAGGGTAGAGCAGGTGGGCAAGGAGAGTTCCCAGCAGGGGAACAGCCCATAGGTGAGAGATGCTGTGATGTATTTGGGCTAAACCTGGAACAGAGAATGCACAGAGTGCAAGAAGCTGCAGATGAGGGAGGGTGAGGGAAGCAGGGGGAGGATCACAGAGGCATCATATTAGGAGGTCTGGGCTTTATCCTGAGAGAAATGGGAAGTCACTGAAGTATCTTAAGTGCAGGGCGAGGGGGGCATAATCACATTTGTATTTTAGAAATATCAGATGGTGATTTGAACAAGCAGAGTGACAATAGAGATGAAGAGAAGCAGCAGAATTTTAAGAGTCTTTTAGGAGACAGAATTTATATATAGGAGGGAAAAGGATATGGGGGATGACAGAGGAGGAGAAGTCAAGATGAAGCTTCAGGTTTCTAAGATAAGCAAGTGGGTGAATGAGGTGCCATTCCCTGAGCTAGAGCTCACAGAGGAAAAGCAGGTTTGGAGAAGGTGGGAAGACAACTGATTCAATTTTAACCTGTTGAATTTGAGTTATGTGTAGGAAATCCAAGCATAGATAAATGTCCATTAGATGGACACTGTGTATTTGGGTCTAGAGCTCAGCAGAGAGGCTGGGCTGAAAAGAGGGACTTAGATAGCATCAGCACAAAGATGGTAAGGAAAGCCGTGGAAGTGGATGAGAGTGTGTCAGAGAAGAAGAGAAAACAAGGACAAAACCTTGAGGAGCCCCAACATTTAAAGGCAAGACAAATGAAGAGGAGTCTGTGGTGGAGACTGAGGGGAAGCAGCCAGAGAGATGGGAGAAAAACCAGGAGTATGGAGTCAGGGAAGCAAGAGAGGAGAGAGTTGTAGGGGGAGGTGGATATCTTTGTCCTGTGATGCTGAAGGATTAAGCAAAACAAGGGTGGAAACGTGTATGTTGGATTTAGCAGCAAAGCAGATGTTTTGAGTTGAATTGTGTCCCCCATTCCAAATTCATATGTGGAAGTCTTAACCCCCAGTACTTCAGAATGTGACTATATTTGGAAATAGAATCTTTAAAGAAATAATTAAGGGACTTCCCTGGCGGTCCAGTGGTTAAGACTGCACTTCCACTGCAGGGGGCGCGGGTTCGATCCCTGGTCTGGGAACTAAAATCCCACATGCCACGCAGCCAAAGGAAAAAATAAAAGTAATTAAGTTAAAGTGAGGACATATGGGTGGACCCTAATCCAACATGACTGGTGTCCTTATAAAAAGAAGGTATTAGGACAAAGACCACACAGAGAGAAGATCATGTGAAGACACAGGGAGAAGGCAGCCATCTACAAGCCAAGGAGAGAGGCCTCAGAAGAAACCATCCATCTGACACCTTGATCTCAGACTTCCAACCTCCAGAACTGTGAGAAAATGAATTTCTGTTGTGTAAGCCACCCAGTCTGTGGCACTTTGTGGTGGCAGCCCTCGAAGACTAACTCAGCAGTAGTGGTGACTTTGACAAGAGAGGCGGCTTTGAAAGCAGCATGAGGGGAAGCTAGGTGGCAGGGAGTGAGGAGTGAGCAGGAATGAGGACATGTCAACGGTCATAGAAAATGATTTCCAAAACCCTGTCTGTGAAGGGAAGGAGAAGACAAAGATGGTACCTGGAGGAAGCTGTGGGGTCAGTGGAGGGGAGTTGACTAGTTAGTTGCTGGATTAGTTAGTTGGTTTAAAAGTGAAACAGCTAGTTATTAATAGCTCTGCCACTGAAGATTCATTTCAAGAAGGTCACTTTGTTTTTTACATGTTTTATAAATTTTATTTCTAAAAAGTATATGTTGTGCTAGTGTAAATGGTATTTTTTAACATCTTTATTGGAGTATAATTGCTTTACAGTGTTGTGTTAGTTTCTGCTGTATAACCAAGTGAATCAGCTATATGTATACATATATCCCCATATCCCCTCCCTCTTGCATCTCCCTCCCACCCTCCTTATCCCACCCCTCTAGGTCACTTTTAACATTCCAAGGTTAGAATTTAACCAAGACCAAGCTAACACCCATTCTGGTCAGGGTTCTAGAGTGGACTGTCCAATAGAGCAGCCACGCATGTACTTATTGCAATTTAAATTAATTACAATTGAATAAAATTTAAAATTCAGCTCCTCAGTCACACTTGCCACCTTTCAGGTGCTCAATGACCTCATGGTATATTAGGCAGCACAGAGAATATAGAACATTTCCATCGTCACAATGGTCAATGCTGGTCAATGCTGCCCCAGAATTTATACTATCGTCAAGTGAAGAGCTGCCGCAAACTCCACCATGTCACATGGTACAGCTTAAATGAATAGGGGAGGGTCAGCAAGAGAATGCATGTCAATCCCAAGCCACTTGTCATTCAAGAAAGATATGCTCCTATTCACAATAGCCAGGACATGGAAGCAACCTAAGTGTCCATCGACAGATGTTAAAGAAGATGTGGCACATATAGTCAATGGAATAATACTCAGCCATAAAAAGAAACGAAATTGAGTTATTTGTAGTGAGGTGGATGGAACTAGAGACTGTCATACAGAGTGAAGTAAGTCAGAAAGAGAAAAACAAATACCATATGCTAGCACATATATATGGAATCTAAAAAACAAAAAATGGTTCTGAAGAACCTAGGGGCAGGACGGGAATAAAGATGCAGACATAGAGAATGGACTTGAGGACATGGCGAGGGGGAGTGGTAAGCTGGGACGAAGTGAGAGAGTGGCATGGACATATATACACTACCAAATGTAAAACAGATAGCTAGTGGGAAGCAGCCGCATAGCACAGGGAGATCAGCTCGGTGCTTTGTGACCACCTAGAGGGGTGGGAGGGAGACACAAGAGGGAGAGGATATAGGGATATATGTATACGTATAGCTGATTCACTTTCTTATACATCAGGAGCTAGCACAACAATATAAAGCAATTATACTCCAATAAAGATGTTAAAAAAAAAAAGAAAGATATGCTGGCTCAGACCAGGCACAGCTGGACACAGCCTGGCTTGTGCTCCAGGAGAGAGTCTCCTTGGCTCTCCCTTTTGCTATGGACTTTGAGATTTGAGACCAGGCAGTAGAACCTGACCGATGGTATGACTTTTATGGTCAGGAGGCCTAGTAGTGGAGAAGAACTTCCTGCCAGCTGAGCAGGGGCCCCTCTCCTAGAGGCTAGGAGTGAAGCTGAGCCATGGGAGTCCCAGGGAAGGACCTCTGTGTCAGCAGCTTGTATCGTCCTTCCTAGAATTGCCAGGCACTGTCTCTGGTGCTAGAAAGGATGAAATGGGTTACTTTTCTTTAACCATTCTACTGGTACTGTTTTTTGCTATTGTTATTAAAATGGATGTATTTGTCGCTTTTTATTTTTTAAGACACAGCCATGTTTGACTGCGTCTTTTTTTCCTTTTTTGTGTGTGTGTTAAAATACACATAACATAGGGCTTCCCTGGTGGTGCAGTGGTTGAGAGTCTGCCTGCTGATGCAGGGGACACTGGTTCGTGCCCCGGTCTGGGAAGATCCCACATGCCACGGAGCGGCTGGGCCCGTGAGCCATGGCCGCTGAGCCTGCGCGTCCGGGGCCTGTGCTCCGCAATGGGAGAGGCCACAACAGTGAGAGGTCCGCGTACTGCAAAAAAAAAAAAAAAAATACACATAACATAAAAATGTACCATCTTAACCATTTTTAAGTATACAGTTCAGTGGTATTAAATATATTCATCTTGTTGTGTAGCCATCACCACCATCTATCCCCATAACTCTTTTCATCTTGTAAAACTGCAGCTATACCAGTCAACAATAACTTCCCATTCTCTCCTCCCCCAGCACCTGGCAACCATCATTATACTTTCCATCTTTATGATTATGACTACTCCATATAAGTGGAAACATACAGTATTTGTCTTTTTGTGACTGTCTTATTTCACATAGTGTGATATCTTCAAGGTTCATCTATGTTGTAGCATATTGCAGAATTTCTTTACTTTTTAAGACTGAATAATATCCCACTGTATGTATAGACCACATTTTGCTTATCCATTCACCCACTGATGGACACTGAGGTTACTTCCACTTTTTAGCTATTGTAAATAATGTTGCTATGAACACGGGTGTACAAATATCTCTTCAAGACCCTGCTTTCAATTCTTTTGGGTATGTACCCAGAAGTGGAATTGCTGGGTCATATAGTAATTTTATTTTTAATTTTTTGAGGAACCTCCATACTGTTTTCCATAGTGGCTGCACCATTTTACATTCCCACCAACAGTGCACAAGTGTTCCAATTTCTCCACATCCTCGCCAACACTTGTTATTTCCTATCTTTTTGATAGTAGCCATCCTAATGGGTGTGAGGTGTTTCTCTTGGCACTTTTTTGGAATACTCTAGTTAAATATGTCCATCCAAAACTGACCACAGGGCTTCCCTGGTGGTGCAGTGGTTGAGAGTCTGCCTGCTCATGCAGGGGACACGGGTTCGTGCACCGGTCCGGGAGGATCCCACATGCCGCGGAGCGGCTGGGCCCGTGAGCCATGGCCGCTGAACCTGTGCATCCGGAGCCTGTGCTCCGCAGTGGGAGAGGCCACAACAGTGAGAGGCCCACGTACCGCAAAAAGAAAAAAGAAAAAAAAAAAAAACTGACCACAAAGCTGACCAGTCCAAGGTTACCTGAGCTTAAGCTGTCAGTAGGGTTTGCTGCAGCCCATCACTCTAAAGGGACCTATTACACTAGTGGCCAGCAAAACCACACACACACACATTTTAAAGAAGTTGTCATTTAAAAGAGGAATGTGACCATGGTTAAAACGTTCAAACAGTATAGAAGTATATAAAGTGAAAAGTAGATCTCTTTGCACTGCTTCTCAATCCCCAGCGTTCTACCATCAGGAGAGAAACACAGCTGACCTGTGTATCCTCGTGGAAATTTTCTGTTCACTTCCTCACACACCCTATTTTATACCACCTGCAAACTGATAAGGAAGACACAAGAAATCTCATAAATTTTGTATTTTAAAAATATATACATGTATGTGTGAATACACGCAGTTCACTTCTACGTTGTGATCTCCCCCCATGTCGTGGGCTCTCAGCTAACAAGAGCTAGTGCGGTCACCTGTGGGGTGTGTCTATATGAACCTATGTATATATTTTACACAAATGAGAGCTTACCTTATACACTTTCTGTATAAGTAAGATACAGTAAGATACACTTACTTTTTTTTTTTTAACCTTTTAAAGATATCACAGTGTGATGGGTTAATTTTATGTGCCAACTTGACTGGGCCGTGGGGTGCCCAGATATTTGGTTAGACATTATTTCTGGGTGTCCCTGTGGAGGTGTTTCTGGATGAGATTAGCATTCGAATCTGTAGACTGAGTCAAGCAGATTGCCCTCCCCAGTGTGGGTGGGCCTCATCCAGTCTATTGGAGGCCTGTGTAGAACAAAGTGTGAGGTAAGAGAGAATTTTCTCCCTCTGCCTGTCTTCAGCTAGAACATCCATCTTCTTGACTACTTGGACTGGAACCACACTACCAGCTCTCCTGGGTCTCCAGCTTGTAGATGGCAGATCTTTTTTTTTTTTTTTTTTTTTTTAACATCTCTATTGGAGTATAATTGCTTTACAATGTTGTGTTAGTTTCTGATGGCAGCTCTTTTAACGAATCTTCATAAAATTCATGATCTACTCTCACTGTCCTGACCTTAAGCTGCTTAACATTTTTGTCTAATTAGTTTTCTCTCCAAGAATGGCTCTGACCTTTGCTAGGGTGATCACCTTAGAGAGGACACCCCTGAGGCCCCACGAAAGGCCCCTTGGGGAGGGGAGAGCAGCCCATCAGTGACTCGAGGAGTGGGTGGCTGCCTGCACGCCTCAAGGGCAGGTCGGGAGGAAGGACCCTAGGTGTTGCCCCCATTTCAAAATTCGACATTCCATTGCTTGGCCCTTGCAACATGTCAGAATTGGATATCTTTTGTTTTTCAAGAGAACCAATCCACAATTTTATTTAGTTACTTTTCAATAAGTTTAAATCCTTGAGGGGGTACAGCATTGCACAGATTGTATGTGCCATGGCCCTAGCAGGAAGACCATTCTTAGCAGTTCGGCAGGAACTGCCACTGTTTCCATGGGCACAAGTTACCTTTCTCCAGATTCCTCTGGTTTTGTTTGGTTTGCCACCAGAAGTCACTCTGTTGCGCTTTATGCACACGCCTCTTGCCCAAATAGAGTTCGGTTTCATCTGGGGGCATAAACACTTTCAGCTTTAAGAAGAGCTGTGTGCGCCTTCTGGTTGCAGAGACCTCACTTAGAGCCAGCAAAAGTGGCCCTAGGCCCCAGCCTCCCCAGCGGTTCCTGCTGTAGAAGTCCCGTTGCTGGCAGGCTTCAACAGGCTCCACGATGGTGAACAGAGTGGATTTGATCTCTTTTGATAGGGTAAGAATCCCTCTCTTCTAATCAGAGAAGAACAAAGTACTTTTTTTTTTTTTTTTTTTTTGCGGTACGCGGGCCTCTCACTGTTGTGGCCTCTCCCGTTGCGGAGCACAGGCTCCGGACACACAGGCTCAGTGGCCATGGCTCACAGGCCTAGCCGCTCCGCGGCATGTGGGATCTTCCCAGACCGGGTCACGAACCCGTGTCCCCTGCATCGGCAGGCGGACTCCCAACCACTGTGCCACCAGGGAAGCCCCAAAGTACTTTTTAAATATAATTTGTCACAAAATAAACTATTTTGATTGCTGAATCCAAGATGCAGTGATACATGTAGTCCTAAATCTTACTCAGATTCCCTAAAACCACCTTTAATTTCCAGAAGGTTGATACCATATTATTTTGTTTGTACCATTTATTATTTTGTGGCGAAAAATTAACACTACAAAAAAGTAATAGTTCCACTAAATAGTTCTGCCAGAGAAAACTCACTTCACTTTTTTAAGATTTGAAAGACAGCATATTAGTTTACACAGACATTGCCTCAAAATTCATAATTAATCCTCAAATGATGTAAGTGAAAGTTTTGCAGGTCAGTAAGGAGGAAAATAGAAATGAATTTCATTAAGAATTACGATTGCTCAAAGTACGGCCTGAAGCCATGCCCTCTCAAGCTCTGCAGGATCGTGTCCTCAGGCAAAGTGGGGTTGGGGTAGGAGAGAACACAAGCAGGACACCACCAAAAAGCACCCTGGGGTCTAGCAGGATGCGGCAGTTATGATTTAGGAAGCCTCAGGCCTGCTGAGTCAGCAACAAAAATATTTAGCCCTCCTGGGGTTCTTTTGAAACCTTAGAAGCTCCTCAAAGCCCCACTGTAGGCCCAGGGCACCGAGTTGCTGAGAAAGGTCACCACTACAAATATTGTGTAACCTGAGGTCCTGGTGGACAGACTTGGGGGAAGGAGACACCGACACTGAGTGGGTGTTACAGTAACACCCTCCTCACTGCGCTGCCAGCATCCTCCTGTGCCTGTTCCTGTATGTTCACAGCAGGGCAGCCAGAGTGACCCTTTCCAGACACTTCTGATCGTGTCAGGCCTCTGCTGAAACATCCAGGCCTCATGTCACTCTTAGAACAAGGACCACATCCTCATAGGGTCTTCAGGCCCACGTCTCCACCTTCATCGTCTACTTCCTGCTCCCACGCACCAGCCTTCTGTAAGCTCCTCAAGCATTCCATGAGGGCATTTTGCTGCCCTGGAGCTGTGTACAGGCCGTTCCCTCTGCCGGGAACTCTCTCCCCTCCCCTTTCCTCTGCCTTGTCTCACACTTGTGCTTCAGATCTCAGCCTAAAAGTCAGTTCCTCCATAAACTTCCTGCCCCAGGCTAGTTTGCCTCTCCCAGCACCAAGTGTCTTTCCCTCAATAATTTATCACAATAGGACTCCCCTGGTGGTGCAGTGGTTAAGAATCTGCCTGCCAATGCAGGGGACATTGGTTTGAGCCCTGCTCTGGCAAGATCCCACATGCCATGGAGCAACTAAGCCCGTGTGCCACAGCTACTGAGCCTGTTCTCTAGAGACCACGAGCCACAACTACTGAGCCCGTGAGCCACAACTACTGAAGCCTGCGCGCCTAGAGCCTGTGCTCCGCGACAAGAGAACCACTGCAGTGAGAGGCCCACGCACCATAACGAAGAGTAGCCCCTGCTCACTGCAACTGAGAAAGCCCGCGTGCAGCAATGAAGACCCAATGCAGCCAAAAATAAATAAATTTATTTATTTTAAAAAAAGGATTTATCACAATATGCAATTATGCAGGCATGTGCATGATTATTTTACGTCTTCCTCCTCCACTTAGGCTGTGATCTCCACAAGGGCAAGGCCCATGTCTGTTTCGCTCACCATGTTATTTCCTAATGCCTGGCACAGGTACCTCATAGGCTCTCAATAAATGCTTCATGCATGAATAAATGGTAGAGTGCTGTCCCATCCTTTATAAATGTAAGATTGGGGTTCACTCCCCACCACTCCAGCACAGGGTATAATCAGCATGCAAATTTAGATCACAAATACAGTGAAGGTTTCCTCGTATCTTATCCTCTAGGGTTTAATTGTATTTTGATTACTTCAATTTGTGTATCTCCATCCTTTAAAGACAAAGAAAATCACAGACTCATAATGGTAAAGGGGACATAGTTATTTTGACTGGATAGTTTAAATATTAGGCAAATGTTAAGCAGTCTAGTCAAGTTAACTGAGCTTCCTAAATCTTTCTACTGTTAGAGATTATCTCCCTGCCCTGGAAGTCTAGTCAAATGCCACTTAAATCTTTATGCACCCTAATAGACAAGGAAAATTTCTCTTTGCTTTTCATGTACTCTCCCTCTGACTGATGGTCTGGGAAGTGAAGATCAACCAGATGTAGTTGCAGCATCTTCCTCACTCTTCAGGAGCTCTCTGAGTAGTTGATGGATGCTATGCCCTCTGTTCTCTGAAATAAACCACCCCCCATTTCTAGCTTAATTCCTTTATTTAAAGTGGTTTTTCTTCTTAACTTCTGTGTAGGTGCCATGGAAAAGGCAACTTTGAAAAGAATTGTAAGGATAAACCAGCTCTGCCAAATATTAAGTACATTATAAGGCTATGATAACTGATGAGACTAGCGCCAGGATTTCTGCTTCAGTAGCCATGTCCTTTGGGCACCAGAGTAACTAAAGCACTGGAAATCCCCGACAGTGCTGGCCAGGGCTGTGATCCCTCATGGTTCCTCATGGGGTTCCCCACTTGACCCACTTGAGGATACCTCTAGGCCAAGGAACCCACTTAAGGATCACAGTCTCAGCCTGAGAGTGCCTAGCTTCTCCTGGCCTTCCTGGCCTCACTTGTTTTCTGGTCGCTATCCCTTTTATCCTCTGAGTGAAAGCCCTGCTCTCTTCTCTTCCCTTACAATATCTGTGGTTAGCCTATTGGGAAGGCCCTCAATTGCCCTTTCAGTGATGAGCCCCAGTTGTCATCAACTGACAATCAGTCCTCAACGGCAAGTGGTGCCCATTCTTCATCACACCTGATAAGTGTCATCTTTACTTCAAGGAGAGAAGAGAGGTATTACCTCTCAGCCCTAGAGAAATTTGACCTCACACCCAGAATGGACCAAGCTCTTTACCATCCACAAAGACAAAGACAATGAAAGTTGAATATTCATTTAAAGAGAAAGTTTATATTCTGCTCTTCAGACTATAATCCATTTAATACTCACAAATATCTCCAACATACACACACAAAAAAGGTGATTACATTTTTTTTATATTTAAAAAACTCCCCTTGGAAAGAACAGTCGTTGTAATTTGTATCTTGTTTAATGTTCAATTTACTAAACCTTCAATTTTAATAAACAAAACTTTGAAAGTCAAATTTTCTTATACATTCAAGCAATGATCATATACTTATATTACCATGAATTACCTAAGCTACAATTAAAATTTTAGCATGACTCATTTTTGAACACTTCACACACAAACACAATGAACCCTTCAAACTACTCTAAATTATCAACCCAATTCATTTCCTAATTTTTTCTATACTTCCTAAGCCTTCTCTAAGTTATACAAAATCTAGTACTACTTACTACAATACCTTTCTAGTATTATGGAAATTTTGGTCCAAGGTTGGTTGAACCCACTGTTTTTGGAGAGCCAGCTGTAATCATGGCCCAAGGGAAGAAATAAGCGGGTGTGTGTTACTGTTCTCCTACTTGTTAAAATCAACCCCAAATTAAACACGTGTCATCGCATTCATTCTTCTACTATGACCTCCTCTTCATTCATCTTATATTAACTTTTCTTTTAAATGTTATTAACTTTGTACAAATTCAACAATTCCAACTATAATTACCATTTTCTTTGTGATGGTCAAAGGCAAGTGGGAACCTCCCCAGGTCAACTCCTGTGTCCTTTCAGCACAACTCCGGAAGTCCTGGAAATCATTCCTGCTTTGCCCCACATATATACTGAGGTTTTCTCTGCCCTGGACATGGACTCAGCTACCCTCTGGGAGTCCTGTTTCCTTGTAGAGACCAATTCTGGGCAGAGGGGGTGCACAAGAGAGTGAGTGTGGGGAAAAGTGCCTCCACTGCTTTTCTCCGTCATTAGCAGTGCTGGCAGGAAGTGTCTCTAAGGACTTGCATTACAATAAGGTGCTCTGATTTAACAGATATTGTTGTAACCCACTTTTTTCTTTTTCTGTCTTGTAATTGTTACCATTTATTATTATTTTTTAATTGGAGTACAGTTGTTTTACAATGTTTTGTTAGTTTTTACTGTACAGCAAAGTGAATCAGTTATATGTGTACATATATCCCCTCTTCTTTGGATTTCCTTCACATTTAGGTCACCACAGAGCACTGAATAGAGTTCCCTGTGCTATACAACAGGTTCTCATTAGTTATCTGTTTTATACATATTAGTGTATATATGTCAATCCCAATCTCCCAGTTCATCCCACCCTCCCTTTCCCCACTTGGTGTCCATACTTTTGTTCTCTATGTGTCTCTATTTCTGCCTTGCAAACCTGTTCATCTGTACCATTTTTCTAGATTCCACATATATGCGTTAATATATGATATTTGTTTTTCTCTTTCTGACTTACTTCAGTCTGTATGACAGTCTCTAGGTCCATCCATGTTTCTACAAATGACCCAGTTTCATTCCTCTTTATGGCTGTGTAATATTCCATTGCATGTATGTGCCACATCTTCTTTATCCATTTGTCTGTCAGTGGGCATTTAGATTGCTTCCATGACCTGGCTATTGTAAACAATGCTGCAATGAACATTGGGGTGCATGTGTCTTTTTGAATTATGGTTTGTAACCTACTTATAGTGTGAGATTTCATTCACCACCATGTTATTTTCTTTTCTACTCTTTCTTTCCTCAAGGCAACTGTGGCTGAGAGAGCTTATGTAATGGGTCCCAGGTGACATCATCAGTAAGCAGCAGACAGTATTTCAAACCTGGTTGAATCCCAAAGCTCATATTCTCTCTGTTACACAGCACTTTGTGAAACAGAAACTATGGTCCTGGTCCTTTGTTCATTTATTCCATCAGTCAGTCCTTCCATATAGTTTAGGACTTGTCTTCTTTCTCCATCCTCTGTCAAGGGTTATAAGGTGATCTAAGTATGTCTTGCCATTGTGGACACACTACCAATGAGGAAGAGAAAAAACGGTTCCTGTGATTGCATCAAAATGAGAAAGAGTTCTTTTCAAAATTATTTTTATACCTTTAAGAACTATTCTCTCAAGGCAATAAAATTACCTTATGTTTCAAGGTCAAGGTCGGGATAAAAAGTAGAGTATAAGGGAACAACAAAAGAAATAACCTGGACAGTGCAAGCCAACAGAACAACAGTTAATGAGGATTCAAATCTTGCTGAGCTCTAAATTTCACAATAAACGACTTGCTTCCTCCTTATACAATTGGCCTGATGATCAAAAATCAGCCCATTTAAAGCTCTTATCCCAGCACCTGGCATAGAGCAAGTGCTCAAAAAATATTATCGACCATTAGTAGAGTTACTTCTTTCTGAACCAACCAGTTTATGGAACACCTACAATATGTACAGTATTATGATTCAGTCTGGGGGTTAGTATAAACAAAATAATCCTGCCTGTCACATAATTAAAATAATGATTTCAAGAATTAATGTTGCTGATAAAAATGTTTATAAAAGTCACAAGGTGCTGTTTTGAGTCAGAGGAAGAAGATGGGCTGGCAGCAGGTGGGGGTGAGCCAGCTCAGAGGAATGGGAGACACTTGGCATACTTCAGTAGCACCCTTCCACCTGTCCTCTTTCACAGCCTGAGAAAAATAAATGAGTGAAAAGTAACTGAGCTCAGAACTGTGGTGGATTAACATAGACTAAAGGTACATCTTTATTAAATATTAAGTCAGATGGTTTAAGCATTTAAGATGTCTTGCCTTCATCAAGAGGTCAAAGGGCAATCTTGTTTTTAGACCTAAAAAAGACTTTATCTCACCCCAATCCTACTTCCTCCAAATACGTCACACTTTAGTTATTAATACTTAGGTTTCTTCGAAATTGAATTATTTGTAGTGAGATGGATAGACCTAGAGTCTGTCATACAGAGTGAAGTAAGTCAGAAAGAGAAAAACAAATACCGTATGCTAATACATATATATGAAATCTAAAAAAAAAAAAGTCATGAAGAACCTAAGGGCAAGACAGGAATAAAGATGCAGACCTAGTAGAGAATGGACTTGAGGATACGGGGAGGGGGAAGGGTAAGCTGGGACAAAGTGAGAGAGTGGCATGGACATATAAATACTACCAAACGTAAAATAGATAGCTAGTGGGAAGCAGCCGCATAGCACAGGGAGATCAGTTTGGTGCTTTGTGACCACCTAGAGGGGTGGGATAGGGAGAGTGGGAGGGAGGGAGATGCAAGAGGGAAGAGATATGGGGATATATGTATATGTATAACTGAGTCACTTTGTTATAAAGCAGAAACTAACACACCACTGTAAAGCAATTATACTCCAATAAAGATGTTAAAAAATTTTTTTTAATAAAATAAAATGTGAATACTACAGTCTAAAAAGAAAACTTAGGTTTCTTCATTCAGAGTGATTATAGTCCCAAATGGGAGTCTACTAAAGTCTTCAGTGGCCTTCCATCTGTAGGGCTGCTGGATCAAAAATACTGTAATCAGCTCAGTAGGACGTAGTAATAAGTAGGTGAGAAATTTGGAAAGTCCCTGTCCCACATATTATAAAATTTATTTTGTGTAAAAGCAGAAGGAAAATCCTCAAACCACTGGTACACAGCAAATCTTAGTCAAAGCTGATCTCATTTTCTGTAGACAGTGGCACAAATAGATAATAAATAATTCCTTTTAGTTCCTAATTTCTCAAGTACATAATAAGTTGCCTAAGGTAGCTGAGCAACCTAATTAGTAGCTTCAGCCAACTCAGTAGAAGTTTTAAAAAGATAATTTTAAAATATTATATACGACTGAAGTCTTTCTATCAAGCTCAAAAGTAGTGTTGGAAATAGGTGCTAGAATAAACACTACAATGAAAACCTAAGCTTATACTGTTATATATATTTTTCCCCTTGTAATTGGCACTTCTGTATCATTTGACCAAGTGTTCATTGAGAGAGTCACCTCTCAAATTTCTGATAAATGTAGCACAAGTTTTGTAACTCTCTGTGAACCCTTCCATGAAAAGGGGGCTAGAAAAACTATACACATAAATATAAGTGATTCCCCCAGGACTGTGTGTGTCCAGAGAGTTTGTCATCTGTCTGCTGCTATGGATAAAGAAGAGTAAGTCTTTCACATGAAATCAAATCCCCAGGCTTACTCACTTACAGAAATAGGAATCACGTTTACATTATTCCCAGAGCACAGGAATCCTGATCCAAAAAATTAAACTGAGTGCAAGGCAGAAATAGAGACACAGATGTAGAGAACAAATGTATGGACACCAAGGGGGGAAATTAGGGTGGGGGGGATGAATTGGGAGATTGGGATTGACATATATACACTAATATATATAAAATAGATAACTAATAAGAACCTGCTGTATAAAAAAATAAAATAAAGATGTTCAAAAAAAAAAAACACAAACAAAAAAACCAAAAAATTAAACTGAGAGCTAGTCTGGGACTCCAAAAGCCCTTCGATCTAAGAAAAGGCAAACTACCCTGTAAGGGTAGTTTGAAGAATTAGTATTTCAAAAATTTGGAATAATCTGACCATGTGCCCAATGTTAGGAACATATTTTTTTTCCTTTCACACTTAAAACATTTATAAAAGTTGAATATTTACAAAAATTGACCACTGAACAACAACAAAAGGAATCTCAGTAAATACAAAAACTCGGTACCACCAAGAAAATACAATCAAAAACAGATTTTTAAAATGAATCAATGTATTTGAACATAAGAAATCGTTTTCTAAATACTTCATGTGTTAAAGAATAAACCATTATAAAAATTATAAAATATTTAGAAACGGGTGCCATTCTATATGTGGAATGCAACAATGCTTAGAGAAAAAATCAGATATAGTAGAAAAGAAGAAAAATTAAAAGCTAATGGTCTAAAACATTCAGTTGAATAAGTTATAAAAATAATAATAAAAGTAGAAAGAAGGAACTAATAAATGTAAGAACAGAAGTGAATGGAGTAAAAACAAAGCTAACTAACTAGGTTTAATAAAAATCAAAAGCTGACTCTTTACAGACCTGTAAAATGGATAAAACTCTCCAAAATTAGTCAGTAATAAACAAGAAAAGGCACAAATAAATAATACTAAATATGAAAATTAAATATAAATATTGATATGGGAAATTTTTTTCATTTCATCAAAGCTGCGAACAATAGAGCAATAAATAATTAGATGCAGTAGACAATTTTCTAGAAAATTATTAAAAAATCAACAAGAATCTTAAAAGACTGAAAAGATCTATAAACTTTAAAAAATAAGTCAAATCAGTAATAAAAAAAATTCAACAGCTAAAAAATGGCAGTGATCTTTCAAAATGGTTCAGCAACTTGGGAAGACAGTTTGGCAGTTTCTTGCAAAACTAAACATACTCTTACCTATGATCCAGCAATCACACTCCTTAGTATTTACCCAAAGGACTTGAAAACTTATGTCCACACAAAAACCTGCACATGGATGTTTATAGCAGCTTTATTCATAATTACGAAAACCGGGAAGCAACCAAGATGTCCTTCAGGGCTTCCCTGGTGGCGCAGTGTTTGGGAATCCGCCTGCTGATGCAGGGGACACGGGTTCATGCCCCGGTCCGGGAAGATCCCACATTCCGCGGAACGGCTGGGCCCGTGAGCCATGGCCGCTGAGCCTGCGCGTCTGGAGCTTGTGCTCCACAGCGGGAGAAGCCACAACAGTGAGAGGCCCACGTATCGCAAAAAAAAAAAAAAAAAATGTCCTTCAGTAGGTGAACAGATAAACTGTGGTACATGCAGACAATGGAATATTACTGAGTGCTAAAAAGAAATGAGCTATCAAGTCATGAAAAGACATGGAAGAAACTTAAATGCATATTATGAAGTGAAAGAAGCCAATTTGAAAAGCTGCATACTGTATGATTCCAACTATATGACATTGTAAAAGAGGCAAAACTATGCAGACAGTAAAAAGATCAGTGGTTGCCAGGGGTTGGAGGTAGGGAGGGATGAATCAGCAGATTGCAGAGGACTTTTAGAGCAGTAAAAGTACTCTGTATCATACTATAATGGTGGATACATGTCCTTATGCATTTGTTAAAACCCATAGAATGTACAACACCAAGAGTGAAACCTAATGTGAACTATGGACTTTTGGTGATAACAATGTGTCAACGTAGATTCATCATTTGTTAACAAATGTACCACTCTGTGAAGGATGTTGATAACGAGGGAGTCTGGGAGGGTGGGGAGAGATGGAGTTTATGAGAACACTCTGTACTTTCTGTTCAACTTTGCTGTGAACCTAAAACTGCTCTTAAAGAAAAATTCTATTTAAAAAGAAAAAAAAGCAACAACCCTTGATAGTTTTCCAAATATTTGAAGAAAGATAACAAAAATCTTAAATAAGGTGTTAGCAAACTAAATCCAGCAATGTATTAAAACCTAAAAAATAAAAAATAAAGTGAGGTTCATTTCCAGAATGAAACAGTGGTTTAGCTTCAGAAAGTCTATCAATGTAGGGGCCAGTTAGCATGTTAAAAAAGGAAAAATACATAATTATTTCCATAGATCTGGAAAACTCATTTAACAACTTAAAACCCATTTATAATTAGAAAATAAACTCTTAGCAAAGTAGGAATAGAAGGGAAAGCTTATGACCTCATAAAAGATGTCCTCCAAGAAATTACAGCAAACATTATACTAAATGATGAAACATTGGAAATGTTTCCTCACAATCAAGAAAAATTCAGGGATTTTCAATATCAGCTCTTCTATTTAACCCAAGGTTTCAGCACCCACAGTAAGACCAGAGGTGAATATAAAATGTTTAATGGTTGGAAAGGAAGAAAAAAGTCTTACCATTAATTGCAGACAATATAATTGTTTATGTATGTATTTGTTTTCTGTTGCAGGGTAATAAATTATCACAAGTAGAGCAGCTTCAAACAGTACACACTTATTACCTCATAGTTCAGTAGAATTTTGTTCTCTGCTCAAGGTCTCAGAAAGCAGAAATCAAGGTGGCGCCCTGTTTCTATTCTCAGTTGGAGCTCAGGGTCCTCGTCCAAGCTCATGCAGTTGTTGGCAGAATTAAATTCCTGTGCTTGTAGGACTGAGGTTTCCATCTCCTTGATCGTCTGGGAACTGCTCTCAGCTCCCAGAAACTGCCCGCAGTCCCTTACCACATGCCCCACACTATGACAGTGTACTTACTCAAAGCCTCCAGGAGAGTCTTTCCTTTCCATGGGCTAAGACTGAGTCTTGTATGATATAACAGTAATGGGAGTGACTATCCCATCATCTTTGCCGTATAAAATAACCTATTCAAGGGAGTGACTATTCCACCATATTCACAGATCTTGCCACACTCAGTGGAGGAGATTACATGGGGGTGTATATCAGAAGGTGAAAATCTTGGGGACTTTCTTAGACTTTTGCCTACCACAGCATAGAAAATCTAAGAGATTCTTTAAAACTATTATACCTAATATGACATTTTAACAGATTGCTAAATATAGAAGATCAACAGATAAAAAAACAAAAGTATTTAGACAAGAGTCACTAATAAAAAATGTAATAAAAAAGAAGTTTCCAATCTTAGTACAAAACAAAACCAAACCACCAGGTATTAAACTAGGAAAAAAATTCTAACAAAAATAGTACATGATCCAGGGAAAATTATCAAATTATAATGAAGGACATGAAAATGAAGTACACCTAAACAAGTAGACATATCTACCACAGTCACAAATGGCAAAACTTAATATTTTTGTTTGTTCGTTCTGTTGGGTTATTTTTGGCCGGGCCCTGCGGCTTGTGGGATCTTAGTTCCCCGACCAGGGATGGAACCCAGGCCCACAGCAGTGAAAGCACCAAGTCTTAACCACTGGACCACCAGGGAATTCCCCAAAACTTAATATTTTAAATAAGTCAGTTCTCTCCAAATTAATCAATAAATGCCATGCAATTCCAGACAAAACCCCAACAAATTTTTTTCATGGAACTTGTCAAGTTCATTCTCAGATTAATAGCAAGTAACAAAAGGAAAAGTACAGCTAAGAAAAAAATTGAAGAAGGACGAAGAAGAGAAGGAGATGGTGACTCACACTTCTGGATAATATAACTTACTAAGAAGGAGACACTAAAATAACGAGTGCCAGGTGTCTGTAAAATAACAAGCCCAGATAGACAAATCAACCAAGGAACACATTTACATGCAGGTCCCCACATGTGTGAAAACCCCATTCATGGCAAGGGTGGCATTACAGTTTAGACCAGTGAATGATGCTGGGACAACTAGCTATTGATTGGGGGGGAAAAATCACTTTTTCACCCACACATACAAAATTATGGATACTAGAGACCCAAGGCGGAAAACAACATCTTAACACATATAGAAGAAAATAAGAGCCTATTTTTATGACGTCTGAGTAGGAAAGGAATTTCTTCAATGAGATAAAAGCACAAACCACGAAAGAAAATCTAACTCTGATTACATTAAAGTGTAAAACATATGTAGAACAAAATTCAGCATACATGAAGTGAAAAAAGCAATGCATAGACTGAAAGAAGTTTTCAATACCAATACTCGACTATGTCAGCGGGGCTCCACCACCTGCTTCCACTGGGTTTATCAACAGAGAGCCCAGTGGAGTGGAGGCAGGCAAGTGCTCTGAGGTCAGAGCATCTATCCTTCCCGTATCCGTGGATGTCCCCATGACTGACTGTGACTCTCAACCAAAGACCACAGCTCCTGAAAGAGCCCTCCACACAGCCTCACTGTCCCCAGCTTTCTTCTCTGCTCCACTGGCTTAGGGGTCCAAGGGCCCCACTGTTAGTAGCCCTTATGGTTTCCTTAAACCCTGCCCACACCTTATGTATACTCACTTCTGATCGCCCAATTTAAGTTGGCCATCTGTTCTCCCCTGGGACACTGACTAGTACAAATGCTGCTGTTAATGTGGTGTAGCCCTGTTAGGCAAGTTACTTAACCTGTCTGACTCCAATTACTTCATCTATAAATGGTGCAGCCGTGGGAATTAGTTAATATGATTTACATAAGCTCCGCAACACAGCATGCAGCCCATGAGCAGACAGTAACGGTTGCTATTGCTGTCATAATGGTGGTGGTTATTACTGATGTTACTGCTAATATTTCTTCATTTCTACCCAGTGATGTGAGTAGTATCTAACCATAGCTGGGCAAAAACACCAAAGCTGAACCTGAGACAGGATTCCTAAAGCGTAATTTGCTATCCGACTTAAAGAACTTCCCAGAGTTTTCCTAACGTCACCATCATAATAAATGTTTCACGATTTACGATTTCCACACTCTTTACGAGGTAGCATTACAGAGAGTTATCTTCTGTCCACTTATGATGAATGGGCCAGTCCAGTTCCTCTCTGGCAACAAAAGAAGTCTTCACTATTTGCAAAGCCAGGCCCCACCAATCACATTCACCAGACACCTGCAGGTGTGTCAGCCACAGCAGTCAGCGATGCATTTGCAAATGCAGGTCTCCTTAAACAGCAGCCAACACAAACCAGTGGTGGAGGCCAGCCAGCACCCACTCCTGCACCTCGGCTGGCTGCAGGCTTCATGGGTCAATTCTGCCAATCAATTATCATGACATTGGTCCTTACATACCTAATGACACTCATGTCCAGACAGATTCAATTTTATATACATATTTGTTAAATACTACAAGTTACAACACAGAATAAACGCTTTAATTGTTATGACATATTGAGCTATTTGAAAAAAATTATGCAATGGGAATTGTGGGGAAACAATGTAGTAAACACTTGGTTACCTTGCCCCATGGAGAGAGGGGGACATTCTAAACTGGAGGGACAGTTGAATGTAGGAGGGACATTCAAATCATGTATATCTCTTAATTTTATTTTTATAGCTTATTTACTCCACCCTAATTATATTTGCATGGTTCCTAAGATCTGTTGCCATGTTAGAGCCTTAGACTGTGTGAAGGGTAAAGGAGGGGACCTTCCTAGGGTGATGGACATGCTCTGTATCTTGATTGGGGTGCTCGTTATGTGGATCCATACATTTGTCAAAACTCTTGGAACTGCATATTTAAGACCCGGGCATTTCTCTGTAGGCCATAGCTCAGTTGTAATCGAGGTTATAGGAACAGGTAGAGGAATAGAAAAGTTAAAACACAAGTTCTAAGAGGATACATTTGAAAGTATAATATATCCCACGGTACCAATTTCTTTATGTGACAGAATAAAATCTTGGAATACTAAGCAAATCGATCTGAACTCCCCAGGGGGTTACTAAATAATTTCTGGTGAGAGGAGGAGACTCAAAGACCTGTCAGTGACCAAAGGGAGTCAATTGACCATTAGGGCTTTGCAGGGAGTAAACCGCCCACGTAATTATAGGGTCAGTGCCTCAACTATCTGTGCTCATTCAGGTGGGGTTGACCTGGTGACACCCTCGCATTTTTGGGAAAGGCTTCAGCCCCTAAAGTATCTTTATTTTTCAGGAGCATATGCTCGAAGTCATTGTGGTTTACCCCCAAGGGCCAAAACACAGTGAGATGGATTCCTAGGTGGCTGAACAAGAAAACTACAGATTATTGACTGACAGCTTGTTGTTACTCTAAAAGTATGTCTCGGTGCTGTGCCCCAGGGCTCTTTGTCAAACATAATCAACAATTGGATGAGAGCATAGAAGTGTTTATCAAATATTCAGAAGTGGCACGCAGGGGTGAGACCACCAATAAGAGACGCTACATGCTCACAGTTCACATCACCTGAACAAGAATGATGCCTGGGCCCAAGCCAAAATGTTAAACTAGAATAAATTAAAAAACAAACTGCCATTAGTTCGAAAAAGCCAATTGCCAAATCCAGGGTATGAGCAGGGAAACCAGACTTGAGGGAAATAAGCCCTATGGTTTGTTTTTTTGTTTGTTTGTTTTCGCTGTACACGGGCCTCTCACTGTTGTGGCCTCTCCGGTTGTGGAGCACAGGCTCCGGACGCGCAGGCTCAGCGGCCATGGCTCACGGGCCCAGCCCCTCCACGGCATGTGGGATCTTCCCGGACCAGGGCACGAACCCGTGTTCCCTGCATCGGCAGGCGGACTCTCAACCACTGCGCCACCAGGGAAGCCCAGCCCTATGGTTTTAATTGACCACGTGTACAGTTACGAGCCAATGGTTGTACAGTTGGTTACAGATTGACTGCATTGACAGGTCTGCTGAACTCAACACTATTGTCTCTGGTTCCAGGTGCTGCATTTTATGAGTGACATTGACAAGCTGGAGTGTGCCAGAGAGGAGGAACAGGATGGGAGGAGACACCTCATTCTACTACCAACATTTTAGGAAACACATTGCTTAGCCTGAAAAAGGGTAGACAGGTACGGGTTAGGCCCTTAACCATCCTGATTTGCCCAGGACTGAGAAGGTTTCCAGACACAGAGCTTTCAGGGTTTTGTTTTGTTTTGTTTAAAAGATTTTTTTTGATGTGGACCACTTTTAAAGTCTTCATTGAATTTGTTACAGTATTGCTTCTGTTTTATGTTTTGGTTTTTGACCACAAGGCACGTAGGATCTTGGCTCCCCGACCAGGGTTCGAACCCACACCTCCTGCACTGGAAGCTGAAGTCTTAACCACTGGCCCACCAGGGAAGTCCCAGAGCTTTCAGTTTTAAAGCTGGGATAATCCTAGGCAAACCAGGACAAGCTGTCACCCTAGGTCGAGGAGACAATGGGGTAAGAGGTACCAGGACATACGACTGCTGATTTCCATATATTTGGAGGGGCTTATTCTCAACTGCCCTCATGTGGACCAGATCAGTGGTAGAACTTAGCCAGAGGCAGAGCTGAACTCAAGCTAAGAAAGGCCCTGAGATTCCCAGGGAACTTTCTCAGGAGAAGGAACAGCACAGGGCAGGTCTGCATGAGGAGGTGGTCATGACTCCTGGGGTATGAAAACCCTTTAAACACACACGCACCAGAAAATTCATCATGGTCACAACCTCTGCATTCAGCGATGCTTTTATTATATTAATATATATTATATATCATTCTACATATTAATATATATTATTATATATATTATTCTATTACATTAATCACAACAGTGTCTTGATACATTTGGAAACTGGGAGACATGATTTATCCTTTCTATACAGAATGCTCAGCTCCCAGCTCCCATGCAAGTCCTCCACCCCCCTCGCCACTTCCAAGTTTGCCAGCCACAGGGGAAAGGGTGAGGCTGGATGTTGCTTGAGATTCCTTTCAACTCCAGGGTTCTGTGTGTCCTGGGCTTGGCATCATGCTTGAGCTACAGTAAGTGCTTAGGAAATGGTGGTTACCACTTATCATCATCATCATCATCAGTGGCAGGGAGCATGCGCATGTCCTTTCCCAATCACTTCTTTTCCTTCCCAGACACCACGCTGCCTGCGGCAGAGCCCTCGCGGGTAACTGAGTAACCAGAGACCTGACAGAGGCCCCGCTGAGTAAGGGGTTTGTTTTCTCACAGAAGAGGAAGTCTGGAGATCAGCAGCTGCAGGGAAGTCATTCAAGAGGCAGGCTCGGGCTTCCCGGGTGGCGCAGTGGTTGAGAGTCCGCCTGCCGATGCAGGGGACACGGGCTCGTGCCCCGGTCCGGGAAGATCCCACATGCCACGGAGCGGCTGGGCCCTTGAGCCATGGCCGCTGAGCCTGTGCGTCTGGAGCCTGTGCTCCGCAATGAAAGAGGCAGCCTCCTTCTTTCTTCCTGCTCTAAGTTCCTCAGTGTGCAGCTCTTGTAGCAAAGTGGCTGCTGCAACTCCAAGCCTTGCACCTGAATTCCAGGAAGGAAAAAAAGGGAAAGGGAAGGGCATAAGAGCACCCCAGCTGAGCCAAGCCCCTTTTAAAAGCCATTCCTGGCAGCCCCATGCAGAAACTCCTTGGATGTCATTGGTCAGTACTGGGTCACACAGCTACTGCTGGCTGCAAGGGCATTGCCACAGCATCTACGGGACACATTGCCACCCTGAACACAACACTGGGATCTGCTTAGTAAGGAAGAAAAGAAGAACGGATATTGGGTAGGCAGAGAACAGTGTCTGCCTCAGCCACCTCTGGGCATATACACTTGTCACCTCCCTGGCTGTCCCTGCTCCTTGGGGAACTAAAAACCACCAGTCCTAATGGCAGGGCCAGAGCCTGCAGCCCCAGTAGGAGGGCAGGGATGTCAAGAAGAGAGCGAGTACAGGCTGCCATGCTGTGTCTCGGCAGGGAGCTCCGTGATGCCCAAAGCAGAACTGGTCGAAGTTAACCCTGGGCCCAAGGAATTTTTGTTTGTGACAACAGAACTGTTGGAAATGGAAAAAGGATTTGGGTAAGTCTTTTTCTTTCTCAAGACTGGTGGAGTTGGCATAACTGTTAAAAAGAATGTTCTACCAGGACACTCTGTTCTAAAAACAAAACCAGAATGACTGAAAAGTGAGCCAAGAGGAGGCAGGCCTCGTGCAGAGTGAGGGAGGTCAGTTACATGGTTTGTGCAGTGATGAAGAAACACAGAAGAGCTGGTCCTGGTTAGATGATTCTCGCTGGCTTGTTGTCTGCCAGTGCCTGGAAGGTGCCAGTGTGCGTACCTACATTAACCTGGTAGCTCCCAGCACCCCCCAACACAGGCACCCAGATGAGAAGGCACGTGAAGCTGGTTTTGCCTCACCCCAGCCACAGCTTCCTAATCCAGCCCTGCTTGAAGCCTGGTCCCTGGACCCGAAGCAGCAGTACCAGCAGCACCTGGGGGCTTTGGTAGAAATGCAAAACCTCAGGCCCATCCCAGACCTGCTGGGATTCTGACATATAGGCAAGTTCGAGAATCCCTAGCCTAGGTCAGTGTCGAACAGCAGGGAAGTATTCAAGAAGAGTTAACTGGTCTGTGGTTTTCTACCATATACCTATCACAAGAGAATTACTAAGCCAGTAAAAAGTTAAATCAGTACTATCTAATAAGTTCAGAAAGAGTTTAGGGTGTTCGATGAATTAGGGAAACTTTCTCCATAGGCCTGCCATTGAATTTAAATTTCTTAAAAAAAATTTTTTTTAAATTCTAATCACAGCATCTGTCTTAAAGGTCATAGCAAGAAATAATTGGTTTGCAGAAGTTTATTTCATTAGAGTTTTGGCACCAAGTATAGGGATAAGATGTATCCAAAAGTTCTGTATACTCCTAGCATTGTCATAGCCCCAATTAATGAGACAGGCCCCAATTTTAACATGATATCCGTTATGGGATAAATTGTGCTCCACCCACCCCTCACCCCAAATCCAGTCCTAACCCCCAGACTTTAAAGAGGTGACAAGGTACAATGAAGTCATTAAGGTGGGCCCTAGTCCAATATGACTGGTGTCCTTAGGACACAGACAGGCACAGAGGGAAGACCATGTGAGGACACGGAGAAAACGGCCATCCACAAACCAACAAGAGAGGCTTCAGAAGAAACCAGTACTGCCAAGCCTTGATCTCAGACTTCTAGCCTTCAGAATTGTGAGAAAAATTTTTGCTATTTAATCTACCCAGTCTGTGGCATTTTGTTAGGGCAGGCCTAGCAGAAGAATAACGTTATACAAAAGACTCATGATGAAGTTGGGCCTCTCCTGGCACTTACGTGGTGGTAGGCATTTGTGCTGTTCCCAATACTTTCAGCTCCCTACCTCCTGGGGAACGTAATGATACTGTACCTTCCCACCCTCTGAAGAAGTTAGGCCTGGCCATGTGATGGGCTTTGGCCCATAAAAGGTGAGCAGAAGTGACATGTCACTTCTGGCAGGAACTTCACGAGCCTGAGGACAGTTGTCTCTGCTCTCAGCCACAGCAAGGAACAGGCTCCTGAGGAAGCTGTTCCATCAGCTTGCCCCTGGTTGGCCCCCAGCCAACCCAGTAATGGACTCATAGTGAGAACGGCAAGTAAACTTTTGCTATTTTAAGCCCTGAGATTTTGGCATATTCATTATTGCAGGGAACCCAGACTCTCCTGACTGCTACATCAGTTTACTCACCATTTCAAATCTGAGTCATCTCATTTACCAAATTTCAAACATTCAATTGTTTTGTTGAATTCAGATGATAGGCCCATCCATTAAACCATTGATGTGGGGGGGGAATGGATTTTTTAAACCTAAAATATGTGATACTTGCATGCTAGTAAGAGGGCACAGGGCTTCTTATAGAAGGTGGGAAGATGTCACTGAGGTTAGTCCCAAGAAAAGACAATTTAGCAAGTCTCCCTGCACTGGGTAGGCACAGCTAAAGGAGGGTACAACCACCGTGTTCCAAACTGGCAGTTCCCTCTGATTATCATTGCGTTCATCTCACGCCTGGCATTTTACACAGAAGAGACTGAAGCCAGTTTGGGTGGTTGAGCTGCGACTAGACCTCATTCCTCCTGCCTCTCAGACAAGAGCCCTTTGCGCTAGACTGTACTTGTTTGTCCTTTAAGAATCAAAAGACAAGGGCCTCCCTGGTGGCGCAGTGGTTGAGAGTCCGCCTGCCGATGCGGGGGATACGGGTTCGTGCCCCGGTCTGGGAGGATCCCATGTGCCGCGGAGCGGCTGGGCCCGTGAGCCATGGCCGCTGGGCCTGCGCATCCGGAGCCTGTGCTCCGCAACGGGAGAGGCCACGGCAGTGAGAGGCCCGCATACAGCAAAAAGAAAGAAAAAAAAAAAGAATCAAAAGACAAGAATCTCACTCTAGCCAGCAGTAGTAGCTCCTTATCCTAAAACCTGGTCATAATTCTATTACCAATGAAAACTATTTTTCACGAACATTTGTTTCCAAAAATGAATATTCCTATGATCCAACTTGTATGCTTTTTCCAGCCTAGGTGTGCAGAACTTCTGAGGAACCTCTAAGAACAAATCCCATTTCTGGGCTACCAGGTCTTCCACCTTTTGCCTTTACCCCAGGTAGCCCCTGGCCACTCCAGCCAGCCTCACTGCAGCCCCAGGTTTGCTTGCTCAGAAACCCCTTCTGCCTGGAACGGCCTGTCCCTTGATGTTCTCCCAACTTGCTGTCTCTTCTAAACCCACCACAAATCCAGCCTGTCTTGAATAGTTTCCTGCCTTGAAGATCCACCCACTGCATCATTACATTCTAAGAAACACAACTGACCTCTGTATGTATATAAATTGTCTAGGCAACTGTGTTATCTATGTATTACTCAGATGATTTACTTATCAGCATTTTGTTCTCACTATTAGATGCATGCCCTGTGATGTACCTGTGGAAAGAATGGTAAGGAGGGAAAGAAAAGCAGAATGGAATGTGGGTGTTCTAACATATTGTTGTGTTATCTAGGCTGCCATACGTGGGCAGATGCCTTCCTCTGTGGCGTGTGAAGTTGGTTTTGGTTTCCCTGATAACATACTCTATGCAAGTTTGATTGGTGAACAGTAGTGTCATAAACAGTTTCATAAGTCAGTTGCTCCAGGAAGTTTATGGTGTACAAATACTAACAACTACTGGAGATTTTTCTTGGAAGACTGTAAAATTCTAAGATTATTGCCAGGAAAAAAACACTTTAAATTCCTTTATTTCACTCTGTAATGCATATTCTCAAATAGGAAGGAGTAAACTTTATAATTTCAAGTTTAAATATTTTTTGCTTGGGAAATTAAAACAGTCCCAATTTGTAATTTATTTCACATCACAGTTTACAGATCATCGAATAGAATGTTAATTCATTCTCAGAATGGCAAACATCCTGTCTTAAGGGAGTGATGGAAAAACAAAAGCCCATGCCAAGTTCACCAGAATATGTATAACTGGTCTACAGTGATGTTGTGTTCTTAACTAGCGTGACATGCCAAAAATGAGGGCTTACTTTGGAAAACTGCAAAATCCTATACATGCAATACTGACTGTGTTCACTTCATTACATTTTATAAAACTATCTGTTGGCAATTGTGCGTCAAAATGGGCTTGTCAAGTCTTTGCAAGAGAAGGAGTTTTGTGGGTTTTTTTCCTCAAAGCTACACAATCTAAATTACTTTTAGTTTCAAACGTGAAACATGGTGGATTTTTAAAGAATTGTTTCATGCCCACAGGTAAGTGGAGCAGAGAACTGCATAACAGTTCTCTTCATCTGCTCAAGCTTGGCAATAACTCCGCCTCAAGAGTGGTCCAGCAGAGAGGCTGTCCACACTGTGTGCTTTTGCTAACACCAGTGTTGAGATCTACATGTAATTTGAGTACAGGCTTCTGCTTTAGAAGCCACCAGTTTCTGGTTAGCCTAAATGCTACTCACACAGTGTCCTAAGGCTGTCGAGTTCCTCCTGCACCAGAGTTGGCCCACGGGGACCTAAGTCCACTCAGGCTTATTGAGATGTGGAGAGAGTGCCCCCCACAATACAACTAAGACTTTGTTACATCCTCCCATGGCCCCCACGTTAACCAGAACTAAGTGCCACTTTCACTAGTGGTGCCAGAGGCAGCCGGCCACTCTCTTCCAAGAATTAAATCTTTCAATTTAGTACTAAAGATTGAGTGCTTCCTTCAGTATTCTTATCTTGAAATAAGATAATCCCAACTTCCCTAACAACAAGGTCATATTTTCCGGCCTTAATTAGCTTCGTTGCTGTAACCTAAACCCCTCCAATCCATCCTGAGTCTCTCTGGTTGTGGCACATACAAAATGGTGCTTGGAGAAAGAATGGGCCAGACCTAAGTGTGAACCCCTTCCGTGACCCCTCTAGGGATGCAACCTTCGGCAAGTCACTTACCTCTCTTTGGCCCCCAGTTTACCCCTCTAAATTGTGGGGATTAAATGAGATAATTCTGTTACAGAAAGTATCCAGCATTGTGTCTGAAACACAGCTCCCAAAAATACTACTTTCTCTTTCTTTCCCCAGATCATTATTGTAGTGAAAGTCAGTTGTCTATAACTATGTGTCTACTGTGATCATCACCAGCCACAAGTGGCTATGTATATTTAAATCAATTAAGATTAAATATGATTTAAGATTCAGTTCTTTGCACTAACCAGATTTCAAGCATTAAGTAGTCACTTGTAGCTAGTGGCTACCATATTGGACTGTGTGGATGTAGAACATTTTCGTCAGAAAGTTCTATTGGATTGTGCTGGTTACCGTATTCACTTGGATTTCAAGGCTTCCAAACACATCCATGTCATTCTCTACCTAAACTGTGTCATGTGAAATCTTCCCTCGGTTAAAAGGAATAAATGCAACCACTTTGTTTCCTATCACATCTCTTTTTTAAAAAATTTTTTTTGATGTGGACAATGTTTGAAGTCTTTATTGAATTTGTTACAATACTGCTTCTGTTTTTTGTGTTTTTTTAATTTTTTTTTTTTTGGCTGCGTTGGGTCTGTTGCGTGCGGGCTTTCTCTAGTTGCGGCGAGCGGGGGCTACTCTTCGTTGAGCTGCACAGGCTTCTCATTGCGGTGGCTTCTCTTTGTTGCGGAGCACGGGCTCTAGGTGCGTGGGCGCAGTAGTTGTGGCGCACGGGCTTAGTTGCTCCGCGGCATGTGGGATCTTCCCGGACCAGGTCTCGAACCTGTGTCCCCTGCATTGGCAGGCGGATCCTTAACCACTGCGCCACCAAGGAAGTCCCCTGCTTCTGTTTTATGTTTTGGTTTTTTGGCTGTGAGGCATGTGGCATCTTAACTCCCTGACCAGGAATCAAACCCGCACCCCCTGCATTGGAAGTGAGGTCTTAACCACTGGACTGCCAGGGAAGTCCCTCACATCTCTTTTAGAAAGAACCTTGTCTCTAGTTGTGTAAGTCTCACTAGGTTCAGCTAGAAATGCTCTCTCCTTGCCCTCACAGATTCAGAAAACAATTGTCAGCTGTCCCACTGCAACCTAGACCTACATCTAGTGCCCTTGGCACTGAAGCCTCTGCCTTGCCCTTGAGGGTCTGGCGGGGTGTGGGCATGACACTGAAAGCTCCACTGGTCTTGTTCCCAAAGCAAAAGGCCATCTTTGGGGACTTGCTGCAGCCAGTGTGAGCCTCAGGGAGCTTATGGGCCCTGCGTTGAGGACACGGGGAATTCCCCCATGAGTCCCACGCACCCTCAAAGGAGAGGTAAAGAAGCCAAGTGTCAGGACAGCAGACGGAGTGAGCAGGGCTTCTGTTCTTCCATCACCAGTCAAATGTCTCCCTCCAGGGGTTTCAGGAGAGACGTTGTGGGCCATGGATACAGCATGGAAAATGTGCAGGTTTGCAGGGTGAACCAAAACGAAAGGCAAGAGGTCACTTCGAGCATGCTAGGTGCAAACCCAAAGAACCAGGTGAGCTGCACAACGCTTTTCTCCACAAGCATTTCTAGTTCCACGGCTTGGAGATAAGGATCACCTCCGTCACACCTGAGCTACGGTTAAGCAGCTTTCAATAGTCAAGGATTGATTATCCATAGTCTCCCAATTCCACCAACCTTCACCTAGGTCGGTGAAGAATAAAAAAGCAATAGAGTCACATTTTCTGACTTGCCAATAGCTCCAATAAAAGATGAGATTAAGAAGGCTAAAAGTGGGGCTTCCCTGGTGGCGCAGTGGTTGAGAGTCCGCCTGCCGATGCAGGGGATACGGGTTCGTGCCCCGGTCTGGGAGGATCCCACATGCCGCGGAGCAGCTGGGCCCGTGAGCCATGGCCGCTAAGCCTGCGCGTCCGGAGCCTGTGCTCCACAACGGGTGAGG
Source organism: Mesoplodon mirus (assembly GCF_964341445.2). Classification (NCBI taxonomy): domain Eukaryota; kingdom Metazoa; phylum Chordata; class Mammalia; order Artiodactyla; family Ziphiidae; genus Mesoplodon; species Mesoplodon mirus. The sequence continues at coordinate 69,417,404 of NC_138982.1, forward strand.
CCACAACAGTGAGAGGCCCGTGTACCGCAAAAAAAAGGAAAAAAAAAAAAAGAAGGCTAAAAGTAATAGCTAAGATTTTATATAACGACCCAGCAGTTTTTAGTCCCTACTATCTCTTCTCATCATTTGTGAAAAGAAATCCACAGCTGATTGAATTCTTTTCAAGATAACATCCAGGGACTTCCCTGGCAGTCCAGTGGTTAAGACCCTGTGCTCCCAATTCAGGGGGCCCAGGTTCGATCCCTGGTCAGGGAACTAGGTCCGCATGCAGCCACCAAGAGCCCACATGCTGCAACTGAAATCCGGCACACCGCAACTAAGACCTGGCACAGCCAAATAAATGCATTAAAAAAAAATTACACCTAAATTTTTAAAGTTAATAACAATAATCGCAATCATAGCCATTACTGTGAAGTGCTTTACTTATGTGTAGATATTAGGGCACGTGAGCCTCACCAACGACTCTGTGAGGGAGGATATACCCCCAAGGCATGGGGCGGGGGTGAAGCAGCTGGCCTCAGCTCACACTGGTGCAGCTGCGCTTCAAACAAGGCAGCCTGGCTCCAGGTCTGAGCTCTGAGCCGCTGTGCCATCTGCAAAGGAAAACAGAAAGGAACCAAAAGAGTTACAGTTTGAGTTAGCCCCTCCTGCCCCCAGCTCCCTTCCACTGTTAGCAGCTCCTGACTGTCCTTAGAGATGTTCTGTGCCAACGTCAGTATCCAGAAAGGAGAAGTTGTGGTATTACATCACGTGTAATGGCACATAAACTCACGTACAAATAGGGGACGTCTTCATTTTTTTCTAGTTACTGACATAGACTTTGCTCTCCAAGCCTCCACGGGGAGAGAAAATGTTGCCAATAAGGGTACTCGGGCCTTTGCGAGATCCCATCCACCCCAGTGGTGCTACCTACCCTGGATCCTCCTCTGAGCCATGGCCCGGGTTCCAGTCTCTATCTTAGGGATTCCTTCTCCTCTAGCAGGGTCTTTTCTCCCTCACACTCCTCCTGAATCTGCTCTTCTTAGAGTAGAGCCTGAGCGAGTGCAGCTGACAGCTGTCCAGCCTGGGCAGGTCACTTCTCATCTGGGCTCACGGCCTGGCTTGGCCCCTGTGGCTGGAGAAGGTCCACAGCCAGGCTGGGAGTCATTGGGGGAAGGGTGTCCCTTCACCACCTGGTTCAGCCTGACGCTGGTGGAAGCTGCCAATATGGTCTTCTCAGGTTAGAGGCAGCGGAGGTGTTCCCTGTCCCTGGCATGAGCAGACCCCCATGGGCAGCCTTATAGCTCTTTGGTTCCTGCAGTAGTACCTGCCTCAGCAATCCGTTAGGAATTTTTCAACTGGGGCAGCAAAAGCATGCTTCAGTTGGCTTAAACAATAAAGTTGGCATATTGGTTCCTATAATGGAAAGGTCTGGATAGGGCAGGCTTCAGGTAGGTCGTGAGCCAGCAGGTCAGTAGTATCCTCAAGGACCTGGCTTCTTTCTGTGCCTCATCTCTGCCTTCATCCTGAGGCTCACTCTCCCGAGGATGGCAAGATGGCACCAGCAACTTCTGGGGCCACGGCTTCCTCTCAGAGTCCCAGCAAGGGAGGGAAGAACATGCTGTCTCAGAAGAGCGTGAGAGCTTCTCTCCAAGACACCACCAACAGCTCCTCGTGACTCACTTGCTGTACCGTCAGGCCATTCAAGATGGCTGTTCTCGTGCTCTCTGTACTTCCCCTGCTCGACCAGCTTGTACTTCCCTGCTTCACTCACATCACCAACCAGTCCTCTTAATTATAGGGCTTAATCAGGAACTGCCTACATGCTTGCCTCCTGTCCCAGACACTGGTTTCCCTGGTTACTGATGAGCCAACTTGATGTTAATTCCCCTTGTAAATGGTAGCCTCCTTCTCCCCAGAGCAGTGAAGATTGCAGCGGTGTCTTGCCTACTGTACACAGTGGGGTGTCACTCCAGGACCTTTTGCTTCAGACTTGTAAGTTTCCCCTATCTGATGAAACTGTTGATGTCTCTGTTGCTGTATCTGGGTTCTTTCTTCCGTCTCATGACTGGGGAACTCCAAGGCTTGCTGGCCTGTTGGGTGCAGCCCAACACTTGCCCAAATAGGTCCCGAGCCTATGCCTGAGCCCCCTACAACGACCAGGGGTGTAAGGGTGGAGGGGGAGCCCAGTCAGGGCCCCTGAAGTGAGGTGTATTCAGCAGCATTGGAGAGGGGCAGGCAGTGATGAAAATCAGAGCAGCATCACCCAGAGAAAGGAGGGACACTGCTGGGAGGCCCCAGCTTTTTTTTTTTTTTTTTTTTTTTTTGCTCTTTTGCTTTTCTTTGCTAGAAAAGGTGTTTTCCTCCCATTTTATTTGATAACGCATTTTCACAGAAACATGATAGTATTTACAAATATGTCCGCAAGAGACTGCTGGTCAAAAACCTTAAACTGAAACTTTCATCAAAAATTAATTTACAAGACCCCCCCGAGTTGTCCAAAGGGGTCCCAGGGTGGAGAACCTGGACAGTGCTCTGGGCTGGATCTGTGCAGAAATAAACTTTTCAGCTCTTCCAACTTCTGTAACCTCAGATGAGCCGAATGCCCACTTGACTCCACCTGTTCTCAGGTGTATTCTCAGGGCTTGGATAAGGAACATGGGGCCTACAGGTCATGGAACTGGCCCCTGAGTCCTCATCCATCCTCTCTAAAAGCCAGCAGGGCTGGGAATAGCCATGACAGCCGTGTCACCATGCCTCTTTCTCTGCACATCATGACCGAGTCCCGTCAGGCCGCTGGTGAGGGTACTTCCGCAAGCCTGTGTTTAGCCACCTCCAGGGAAGACGCATCCCAGCCCCTCCTTCCTGGAGGAGGGGAACCAACAGTCAGTGCCTCTCGAAACCCTCCCATTCAGCTCTCTGGCCTGTTATTACTCAGGAAGGGGCAGGTGCGGATGCTCAGGGCTGCTGAATGCCTCTGCTTCGCACACTGAATAGCTGCCAGTGCCTGCAGTCTGTTCAATCAGAGCTCAGGTCTCTTGGGCTCAAGACTTTGACCCTATTAAAATGGCAATACTCCTAAGAGAAGCAAGGCAGTGAGCCATGGCAGCCGTTTACCACAGTATGAAATAGCTCTTCAGCTCCTCTCTTGCACGTTCTAATGTGGGGAAACATGACTGGGCCTGAGGCAAAAGAAGGGTGTTGGAAGGGTGAGGTGCAGAGGCAGGAAGACAAGCCTGAACTGTGTGTATAAGGTGAGGCCAGGCTTGCTCTGACTATGCTGAGTGATAGAATTGTAACGTCCCTGTAGAAATGGTGACGAAGAAACTGATACGAAGTGCATTCATACACAGCCTTTCATTTATGTAGTTATTTAGAATGGGTAATGCACGTTAGAAAAAGAAATACTGCAAAAGGATATATAGTAAAGTTTCTCACACCCCTGTCCCCCGTCTTATAATTGCTAATTTCTTATGAACCTTTTCAGACATCTTTGCATGTTTCCACATTTATCTATGTACTCACATGTGTATGTCATTTGTTTCTTTTTAAACAGTAGTGCACAATTTGCCCTACTCTACACCTTGCTGTCTGTTAACATTATACCTTAGAGATAGTTCAGTATCTGCACGCCTGGATCTCACTCCTTAATAGCTGTACAGTATCCCGCTAGAGGAAGTACCGTAATTATTCAGCCGTGGGACTTAGATTTTTTTCCAGCCTCTTACTCTTCATTCTTTCCTAAAGTTTGTATTGATGCCCAAGATGTGCCAGGCACTGTTCTAGGGATGGAGAGCAGAAAATGAGATATTTGAGGAATTTACAATCCACATACAGAGAGGAACATTCTCATGCATCTGTGTACATGTGTGAATGTATCATTTCTATAAACTATAGAGGTAGAATTGCTGAGTCAAAAGGTATATGCATTGCTAATTTTGATAGATATTGCAAATAGCCTGAGAAAATGTTGTATCAATTTCCTCTCACTCTCTGTTCTGAATCTTTTCATGTGATTAAAAGTCACTATATTTTTTTATATTTCTTAAATTCTCCATATAAAAATGCTCACAATCGGGCTTCCCTGGTGGCGCAGTGGTTGAGAGTCCGCCTGCCGATGCAGGGGACACAGGGTCGTGCCCCGGTCCGGGGGGATCCCACATGCCGCGGAGTGGCTGGGCCCGTGAGCCATGGCCGCTGAGCCTGCGCGTCCGGAGCCTGTGCTCCGCAACGGGAGAGGCCACAGCAGTGAGAGGCCCGCGTACCGCAAAAAAAAAAAAATGCTCACAATCACTTGAGCAATGGCTAAGGAACTAGGAAATGGCATATGGGACACTCTTGGCGGGGGCGGCAAGACCCTGCTGACTAAGACTTTCCGCCCTGCCTGTAGGGCAGTCCTCCTGCAATGCCAAGAAGGAAAGAGGGGGGTGGGAGGTGGTACATGTGACCCAAGAGGACAGGCCCTTTGGAGAACATGGTGTGCAGTTAACAGCATCGCCCGTGCACACGCTATCTGACAAGGAGGAACAATACACACACACACACACACACACACACACACACTGTGTAGGAACTGAGAAAAAAAAGATTAGTGATACCTATGACCTAGGCCTGATTTCCTTAGTATTTAAAGAACTTCTACAAATCAGTTAGAAATCCAACAACCCCACAGATAAATGGACAAAGGACAAACACAGTTCTCAAGGAAGGAAGTGTTCTCCTGTGTTCCAGAAAATCTGTTAATAAAATGAATGCTGTTAATTAAAAGCTTTTAAAATGTGTGTTTCTGATCAACATCAATCTGCCCCAAGTGTAGTCATTACCACTATTAAAAACAGCTGGCCTCGTAAGGGTCCTCTGCACTCAGGCAGCCACACTTGTTCCCCTGGCCCTTTCTGTGTCTTTCTTCTTGTGTCTTCCATGTGACTCTCCGTGACTCACCATCTCATAAGCACTGACACTGCCATCAGCCATTCCCACGCTCCCCTCCCGGCCTCGGTGACAGATTCCTACTTGCCTGCTTCTATCCACTCTCCCTGCAGGGACCCGGCTGGGGCTCTGCCCAGATCCCCGGCATCCCTTTCCCTGATTCTTCCCCTACCACTGAGTGTGGTTTTGCTTCCAATCTGAGGTACCCGCGACACTTCTCAGGAGGGCTGTCCTGTACAGCTGCCCCTTTGTACCCACATAGAGGACCTGAGTGCCTGGATTATGTTAACCAGAGTGGCCCTTAGCCAATAACCCACAGGCATAGATATGGAAGCCCAGATCCCCTGCGGGGGGAGGAATTCATATTCCGGAGCTCCTCTGCTGACCAGGTGAAGTTACCCTTCTTGTAACTTTGTCTGAGATCCTTGCTTGCTACCCTTTTTCTAGGTCCTTACTGCTTTCTCCTGGGAGTGTTTCCTTCATAAACCACTCTCACATAATCCTTGGGTGCCCCAGGAGCAGGCTCTAAAGGCAATGTAAAACAAAGTCTTCTTCCTTAGTTAACAAAATCCTGATTTTTCTTTTTTTTTTATTCTGGCATGCAACTTCTCCAAAACAAGGCTACATTTCCCAGCCTCCTTTTCAACTAAGGCTATGACTGAGTTCTTGCCAATGAGATATAAGCAGAAGTGCCCTATAGGACTTCTCAGAAGCCTGTAAAAGGGCACTCTTGCTGATGGCTAGAGCTTGTCCTGTACTCTGAGGATGGGGGCACACCCTCAGATGTGGGAGCAAAGATCTGGAAAAACCCTGGGCCCCTAACAATGTCATGGACCTGCCAAAACTAACCACAGATTGCCTACAACTTCTTTTATGTGAGAGAGAAGTTTCTCTCCTGTTTAAGCCAATGTCATTTGTTTTCTTCGTCCTATGTGGCCAAGCCTAAATCCTAACTTATAGACCAGACCACTATGATACAGGCTGAAAAAAGGCAGATGCTTGCTTTTCCAGCCTCCCTTGCAGCTAGGGTTTGCTAGTGTGACCCAGTTCTGGCCAACGAGATGTATCGGAAGGTCGGGTGAGGAGAAAGGTGGGGGGAAGAGGTTCCAGAAAAAAAATTTTTCTTCTCTGATGAAAAAACAAAACAAAAACCAAAACAGGTGCACGATGTAGAGCTCTCTTGCTACCCTGGCAGCCTACTCTGTGCTACCTGCCTTTGGTTGCAGCATGTGACGATGTGGTGTCTGGAGCTGTGACAGCCATTCTATAATTATGGAACTACTGGTCAGTCTATGGACAAAAAGCCAAACAGCTGAGGAGAGCTGTGTAGAAGGACGGAGAGAGCCTGAACCCTTCAAACCATCCCCGAGACCTCCCACTCCACACCACTGCAGAGTCCACAACGTTAATCAGTTTTCCTGTTGTTTGCAGCTGAAAGCAGCCCAACACCCACTGGGGCTGAAACACTGAAATAAAGTAAGGAATACTTAGTCTTTATAAGACCTAGAGGTGATAATTCTCAAGAAACCTACTACTATTACCCCTTGGAGGGGAAGATGACTGAGGTCTGGGAAGATAATTATCTGCATTAGACTGCCTCTGAAGGCAAGAAACAGAACCTCCAGCTTCAAGGAACATAATAAATAAGCTCCAGGATCAGCTGATTTGGGTGCTCAACAATGTCATCAGGAACCCGGTCTCCTCCCCTCTCTCTGCTCAGCCATTCTTCAGATGGGCTTCATCCCCAGGCTGTTAGCAAGATAGGAGCATACGGAGTCCACCTGCCGATGCAGGGGACACGGGTTCGTGCCCCGGTCCAGGAGGATCCCACATGCCGCGGAGCGGCTGGGCCCGTGAGCCATGGCCGCTGAGCCTGCGCGTCTGGAGCCTGTGCTCCGCAATGGGAGAGGCCACAGCAGTGAGAGGCCCACGTACCGCAAAAAAAAAAAAAAAAAAAGGGGGTATACTTCCACACGGCACACCCAGACACAACAAGGGCCTACCAAGTCCTGCGTGCTCGTCTCCCTCTCCATTATCCCTCAGACTTCGCATCCTGATACTTTCCTCCTTGTCCTCTCCCTCCAGCTGCACTTGCTTGCTCTTCTTCAAACATGCCGGTGGACTCCTGCCTCAGGGCCTCTGCACTTGCTGTTCCCTCCACCTACAGTGCTCTTCCCATACATGTCCATCTGGCTCCCTCATCTCCTTCAGGTCCTAAGTATCACCTTCCCAGTGAGGCCTGCCTTGTTCACACTATGTAAAATTACAACCAACTCCCCATCCCCTTTCAGGCTTAAGTTTTCTCCAGCATGTAACTGCAACCAACAGAGGGTTCATTCCTTTGCCTCTCTGATTGTCTGGGCTCCCCTTGCCCAGAAGGTGTGCTCCAGGAGTACGGAGATGCTTATCTGATTACCCTCTCTTCACCTCCCCCAGGGCCTAGCAGAGTATGTGTTCCATAAATTTCTGTAGAAGAAAAGACAGACAAGAGATGGACAATATCCAGAGGAAGAAGTGGGGGAGGGAGGATGTTTTCAGAGATGGTGACCCCATCGCATCACCCCCCTACCCAGGTTTCCCCCGGCATATCTCATCCAGAATCGCACATGCGGGGCCTCAACCAGTCACTGGCAAGGAGAAGGGACTTCCTTTAGCTCCACAGTGGGGCTGGGGTCAGCGGGTGTTGGGGAGAGGTGGACCCCTGAACAAAATAAAGAGAGGTGGGAAAAAGGATGAGGGGAGTGCATCTACTTCTTGGTTCTCCTGGGTTTTCTCTCTGTGGCCTAAAAACAATGGCCATCTCACCCCTTCACTGCCACGTGTCTAAAAAGAGTCGTCAACCCTCACTGCTTCCACTGCCCTACCGCCCAATCCATGCCTCACTTCCCTGGAATCTGGCTTCCACGCCCATCTGTGCCGCACCAGGGTTATCAATGTTTCTAAGTCCACTGGGGCCTCTGGGGCCTTATCTGGCTCTGCCCTGCTGACCACGGCAGCCTCCTCTCCAGCCCCAGTTCTCTGGCGACCTGTCCCACTTCCAAGGTCATTGTGCTATAAGGACCCCCAACAATGCCGGCTGCGTCCCGCCCCCTTCTCCACCTGTTTCCAATTTCATCTTCTGGGAAATGAGCTCCAAGCCTTGGAGAACTGAAGCAGGTTTGCTCTGAAACCCTAAGGGCTTCGAAATCACAGCAGCCTCCGGGGAGAGAAACCAGGTCCCCAAGCTGGGTTGGGGGCGCGGGGTGGCGCCAACCCGGCCACTCTCCCTTGGGGGAGGAGTCTCCACTGCTCCCCTCGTCCCCCTGCCCGCGCGGCCCCAGCCAGATAGCAGGGCCCCGCGCCGCGGAGGCGCCGCCGCGTGCGGAGCCGGGGCAGCGGGAGCCCAAGCGGAGTGGGGCGGGGCGGAGGGGCCCATGGGCTGCGGGAAGCGCCGAGAGGGTGCGGCCGAGCGGGGCCCGGACTCCTTCCAGCCGGCCGCCCCGGGGGCGGAGGGGAGGGGCCCGCGCGGCTTTATTGACTCGAGCGCCGGCGCAGCCCGCTCGAAGCCCCAACCCGTCGAGCGTCGCGCCAGCCCACGCCCATGCAGCTCCGCCGGCAACCGCTTCCCGCGCCCCGACCGGGGGACCGGTACCCCGCCGCCCCGCTGCTCGCGCTGCTCCTGCTGCTCGCCCTCCAGGGGGCGGCGGCGGCGCCCGCGGGGTCCGGGGAGCCCGAGCACTCCGGGTGGCGTCAGGACGCGGAGCTCCCACGCGGGCTCCTGTCGCAGGCGGCGCGCGCGGCGCTGCACTTCTTCAACTTCCGCGCGGGCTCGCCCAGCGTCCTTCGAGTGCTGGCTGAGGTTCAGGAGGGCCGCGCGTGGGTGAGTACCAGAGCGACACAGTGGGTGCGCGCGGGGACCGGCCGCGAGCCGCGTGGGTGGTGACGCCTGGGTACGCGCGCCTGTGCGCCCGGCGGCGGATCCGCTAGGGAGACTGATGCGCCAGGCGCCTGCGGGGATCCCGGCTCGCTCCTCGGCGCCGGGAACTGTTTAGGCGTGGAAAGGCCCGTCAGTGCGCGGAGTCCGCAGAAAGCTGGCTCGTTCTTTCTGGCATTTATGAGGCCATAAAGATTTTTTACAGGGCAGCTCCCATACTTGGGAAAGAGGTACATGGGGAAACTGAGGAACAGGCCCAAAAGGCAAGGCTTGATCTTTTCTGCGACTACCCAGAGTTGGTTGCTATGGGGTGGTCACCGAGCATTAGTTCTGGGCGGGATTTCCAAAATCTAAGCCAGTTCCCAGGCCGAACCGCTGACGTTCCCTGGTTAATTGCAGGGCATCTTGCAAGGGCTTCGGGATAATATTGCAATTTACGCGTTGGCCTGGGCAAGAACCTTCGTAATCCTGGCGTCTGCTTTAATCTAATGGGAGTGAGTGAACCAGGGCTGTTTTCTTTGTGAACGGAGTGAATAAGAACGTGGGAGCTCGTTTGGTTGCTGATTTCAAGGCACAGGCTGTAGGTACCATTTTGTGTCTGTGAAGCTACGTTGCTTTCTTCATCAAGTAGAAGATTAAGAAAGTTACAGAACTACACTTAGTCTGTCCCAAAAGTGATGATGTTTTTTCCAGTAATCCTCCAATATTCCACGAAGCCTGTAGATTCAGCCTTAAGGAATCTAGAGTTTAGTAAAGAGTGTAAATAGAATTTTAAAGAGTGGCTGTAGGATTTTTCTTTAAGACTGTTCTAGACGTGGTGTTAAGGGTGTGAGAAAGCCATTTGGAAGTTCGGCCTTGGTTCTTCAAAGACTTAACCCTACACCCAGCTTGTCTAGATGTATTGAATGGTGAAATAAAATTTTTCCTAGGGCTTCCCTGGTGGCGCAGTGGTTGAGAGTCCGCCTGCCGATGCAGGGGACACGGGTTCGTGCCCCAGTCCGGGAAGATCCCACATGCCGCGGAGCGGCTGGGCCCGTGAGCCATGGCCGCTGAGCCTGCGCGTCCGGAGCCTGTGCTCCGCAACGGGAGAGGCCACAACAGTGAGAGGCCCACATACACCAAAAAAAAAAAAAAATTTTTCCTAAAAAAAGGCAACCTGTGCTTGTCACCTGTTCTAACAGATCTTGCTGTGTCAGGGAGGAAAAAGTTCAGTTTACCACCCCAACAGAGAAGTGAGGGAAAAGAGCTTGAGAACTTTCTATCAAAGTAAGGGAGTCGCCACCTCCCAGAGCCCAAAGAGGGGCCCCCCTGCATATTTCCTCCCTGGTTATCAGTGGGAAGGATTCCAAGCTCAGATTTCTAAAGTGCACCAGGAATTTTTCAGGTCCCAGGAATTTTTTTTTCTTCCTTCTAAGACCATAAAAAGAATTAAATGATAAAATAATTTGCATTTTCATGCATTTAGTTAACCCCTTATTGAAAAAATAAAATACTTGGCATCTTTCATAAAATAAACTAAATCCAAGTGAGTTAAGAAAAACTTCCTGTCCTATCCACAGAGAGCTCAGTTACTATTTTTGTCTGTAATAATATAATCCTGAATTTTAAAGGGATCTTTTTTGGCCCAAAAAAGCTGGGGGGGATAATCAATAAATTAGAGGCAGGTATGCCTGAGAGGGATGAGGAGTTAAGAAGTAGAAGAATTCAGGACATTGACCCTAAGAAAAGGTACCTTCCTCGATCATCTGGTTTACCTTTACATTTCCTCCCAAAGTGATTATAAATATTTTAACATCAAGGAGGCAAGGAAGAGAACTTAGTGATTTTCAGGGCCAAGACTCTAGAGACTAAAGTGGTTTCAGTTTCTTCTTGGAATTCAGTGAAATTGCTTGATTGATTGAAACTGCTTGAATGAGGAGAACAGACACCACCTGCAAGGAGCCTTCAATGCAAGGAATTTCTGCTTCAATTACAAGAGCAGTGGTAGCATTGACAAGAGGTGGAAAATGATAGACCCTCAAAACTCTTTATCCAATCAGTGCATTATTAGAGTGAGCACTGAGTTGCTGGACAATATCTGTCATTCCTCTAGGACTGACCCGGAGTTAGCAGGTGGCTGGGTGGGCAAGAGAAGTGTAGCTGACAGCATCCTTCTCCATCCTCGGGGTCAGTGCATCCCTTTGTATTACAGATGAGAGGCCGGGACCGAGTCAGGGTTTTTCAAACTAATGGCACACTATTGGGTTATGAAATCTATTTAGTGGTTGCAGTTTTTTGTTTGTTTGTTTTGTTTTAAATAGTTTGGAATACAAACTGTTTAGAGTGCATTGCAGAAGAACAGGGTAAGTAGTGCCTCAAAATGTTGCAAACATATATGTATGAACTGGGTCATTATGAAGCATGCAGTTCTTGCTATGTCTTTCAGCTGAAAACATTTTGAAAGCCAGTGAACCAAATGATTCTTAAGACCTCTTCCAGCTCTGAAATTCCTTGATTCTAAGTGATTTTCGGTTCTTCAACAAACCCTCATTTTAGGAACACTGTTGCCATCTAGTGGTAAAACGCAGTAATAGCTGTGGTAGTAAATGAAAGGAAATATTGAGAAGAAATCAGAGCTAGCTAGTGAGCTTGCGAGCATTGTTTTGTTTTGTTTTGTTTACTAATTGTAAGGAGAGATCACAGACCATGACTTGTGTTCCCTCATTGCCCTTGTCTGATGACATCTCTTTCCTGACCATACACTACCCTTCCACGACCAGGAGGCTCCTATTTTTCTGATGCCTTAGGACCCAGAGCGTGGAGGGGTGGTGTTGAGAGCTCCTATGCTACCCAGGGTATCCTAGATCAGCCCTGCTCCCGACGATCTGGGACTGTCTCTTACACTGAGGCAAGTATCCTCTGATCAATCGTAAGTCCTACGACAACTGGCCCCTGCCCCGAGCAGCCGGTGAGAGGCCAGCCCTTCCCTGGTATTTAGAGAGACTGGCGAGATCTTTGTGTGCACAGACTTCAGGAGAAAGGCAACCCATTTGAAATCAGCCGTTGCTTGGGGATTGCTCACAAGGACCAGGACAGGAGCAGTAGTTGGAAACATCAATAATTGAAACAATTGACCAAAGGTGGGGCAGGAGGGAGTTATGCCCAAACCTTAACTGCTTCAATTTAAATTAAAATCAGTAAATATAAAACTATCATCTGTCTTTCTGTGTAGGGCGAAGGCCGTTATTTGGCACTCCTTGCAGTCTTTCTAGCAAGAAGACACACCCATAATGGGCATCTGTGATTTCCATTTTTGTTTACTTACGGTGGAGGGAGCATTTGCAAAGAAAACGGTTCACGATCCTCTCCTTTTACTTTTTCTGACTTTTCTTGCCTAACTATGACTCACCCATAACCAATTTACCAGCAAGAGTTTTAGAGACTTGATTTCATCAATCCTTTCTAGTGCATTTAACTTGGATTTTGTGGACATGACATCTTTTTTTGTGCCTCCTCTTCACCAGAACATTTAATTATGCAGCTAGTTAACGAGTACACCTGGCATGGGTAAGTTTGGGAGCAAAACAGCTGACTTCTGGTGAGCATCCGGCCGTCCCAGCGCCGGTGGGCTGGGCTGCTGTTCCCCACCACCGCGCTCTCAGGTGTGTCTGAAGGCTGAACAGAGCCGGTCTGCTGAGCCACAAGGCAGCTGGGAGAGCGCCTAGTCAACTAAGAAAAAGCTTCTTCTTTTATCCCTTTTCAATCTATGAAGCACTTTAATGCAGCACAATTCATCTAATTACTGCTCTCCTTGAAGACTTCTCTCCATTAATGTCAGTAATTTAGAGGTGATGGTTCACAATAGGAAAGCAATACATCAAGCAGACCATAGAAATGAAAACTGGAGACCGAAGAAGGCCGCAATGAATATGGAGGGGAAAGATAAATAATAAAACCCTTAAGTGAAAGAATCTCTGCTTTCACGCTAGCAAGGCTCCTAAGTGCTTTTACAGCCCTCATGAAAGAACAGTTGGGGGTGGCTATCGGCAGGATGCAGGTGGCGCTCCTCAGCGCCCTCTGCCGTCAGGATGAAACGTAACAATCCTGAAAGCACAGAATCGAGGCCCACGCCCGCCCTGCCACTGCTGAAATGGCACAGGTGCCCGAAATGGCACAGGTGCCCCCAATGGCTCCGCCCACCTCCCACCGCGGCGCCCACCTGGTCTGCAGGCTCTGATTGCAGAGTCTGGGTCCAGCATAGGGTGGGAAAGGCTACTGGCCCTGAGGGTAAACTTAGGCCTTGGCCTTCCTGGCGCGTGTCCCGCAGTCGCTCAAGCCAGCTGCACGTGGATGAGCTAACGCTTTTAACCAGCTTGTAAGAAGTTGTTTTTGAACCGCAAACTTTTTTTTTTTTTTTTTTTTTTTTACCAGCCCACAGGATTTCCACTTGTCTTGCCACACGGGGAGTCATAGCCAAGGGTGCGTGTGATCATGGAACCTTAGTAGTGATCCCAAATAAAGGCCACCGTTGGTGGGTTGTGAATTTAACCATCAGGAGTGTGGCTTGGCTGCACACTCCTCCTTGAACGGCCTCAGTGGTTCTGCTGCAAACGGAATGTCAATAGCCCTAAAATGACTAATCTTAATGAGACAAGGAATGTTAAATCCACACACAGGTACACACACACATGCACACACACAGTCTCCCAGATCCAACCTGACCCTTGATCTCAATTCATCAGCATGAATCACCCTAGAGACTTATTCACACTTTCGTAGCCGTGGTATTTATTTGCCTTTGTGACGGCTCCTCAGTTGAAGAGGTTTGCACAGAGCTGGTCCCACAGTAGCCAAAGCAGTTCCCCACTCTGGGTTACTTCTTAGGATCGCCCAAGATGCCTCTAGCCAGTAAAGTCGAGTTATGAAAGAGTCTCGTACCATAGCTGTGTACGAGATGTGTATGAATCCACAATGGCCCCAAGAGGAGGCGCCAACACAGGACACTATGTGGAGGATCACAGGTCATTTTGTATCTGTATTAGTGTCACTGCTGTAACAAATGACCACAGACTTTGTAGAAAAAAAAAAAAAAGAACTCCCACAAATTTATTCTCTTACAATTCCGGAGGCCAGGAGTCTGAAATAGGTCTCACTGGGCTAAGATTAAGGTGTTGAAAGGGCTGCATTCTTTCAGAAGATTCTAGGGGAGAATCCATTTCCTTGCCTTTTCCAGCTTCTAAAGGCCGTCCGCACTCCTTGGCTTGTGCTCTTCTTCCATCTTCACAGCCAGCAGGTAGCATCTCCTGAATATAACGTTACTCTCCCTTATAAGGACCCATGTAAGTACACTGGGCCCACCTGGATAATCCAGGATACTCTGTGCAACTCAAGATCCTTAACCCGATCATATTGGCCAAATCCCCTTTGCCTTGTAAACATGTTCACAGATTCCAGAGATTAGGATGTGGACATCTCTGGGGGCTATTACTCAGCCTACCACACTCAGCTTCCGGGGGGCTGTGAGCTCATGCAAGTATTTACCACACTGCCGAACATGTGACTCTACCCAAGAGATGGCAGCCCTGGCTGATCTCTGCAGCCTTGGTAACCTCCTTACCCCCAGACACGCTCACCCTCCACACCCCGTGTTGGTACTTGACTGTAGGCTGCTTTGTTCTCTTGCCCTGCCTGTGTGTCTGCTTCCACAGGATGGAAGGCCTCCCTTCTCTTTATCTCCACTGTCCTAGCATAGGGACCTGCTAAAGACAAATATTAAATATTAGATGAAAACAAAGGTAGCTGGAAGGGTGCTGGGACCACTGGGCATCAGGAACAGGAGGCTGGGCCAGGCCCCGACCCATTCCCAGCCCTCCTACAGAAGGAGGGAGATCGAATACCTCAAATCTCTTACAACCAGCCTTTTCTAATTTTCTGAGCCTCACCTTGAGCTAGAAGGGAAGCGGAGGGGAACACTGCCTCTGGCCACTTCTACCCTGGCTCCTTTGGAAGAAGGGTCAAGAACTCGTACTCAGAGTTGGCCAAACAGATTAACACGCAGTATTCTGTCTCTTTCTCTCCACTACTCCTTAGCCTAATGAAGTGTCCAGTGCAAAGATCTCCTTGGACCCCACAGGATGGGGCCTGATCTGGAGGTCATTGACTTTTGTTCCGTAAACTGCAATCGCCTTATCTGGCATTGCCCGAGAGAAGGAAAATGCAATGAGATAATTCCAGGGTCTAATGTAATATGCTGATGTTCTCTCTGTCCAGAACATAAGAGCAGCATAGCAATTTTTGTCCACAGATGAGTTGTTTACTTGTCTCCAGCTAAGCCTGACTCATAAAGCTAACCTTATAAAATGAAGAAGTTTGCTTTTCCTGGAATGGCATGACATTTATGTTTTCTTACCAAATGTGAAGGCTGGAGGGGACATTTACAAGCTGAGTCTGTTAGGCCAGTGAGGCCCACTGTGTGCCCGAGGGGAGATTAGCATCACCATTCGAGCTCTTGACAGCTGGTCTGTCCCCACTGCCCACCCCCTCAATGTGGAAACATGAAGTTTAAGGCTGTCACCACCGGCTCTAAGGTCACATGAAGGAACCATGCCTAGGAACCAGTGGCAGAGAGAAAAAGCAAGAGACAGGCTCCCCCCAAAGCATAGGACTTTCTTTTTCTTTTTCTTTTTTTTTTTTGCACTGCAGGGCATGTGGGATCTTAGTTCCCCAACCAGGGGTCAAACCCACACCCCTTGCAGTGGAAGCACAGAGTCCACTGGACTGCCAGGGAATTCCCAAAGGTTTTCTTTCTGTAGATGAGCTTTGGGCAGAGTCTTATCTTTGGAAATTCCCAGAGTCGCGGTGTTTTCGTGACCCCTGGGGCATCCGACAGCAAGATTTCTCTGGGTACCGTCCCTGCTCTTACATTTGCCCTAGGTTTTTGTTGTGTTTTTTGAGTGAGTTTAAAGGGGGTGTTAGGTTTTTAAAATGTGCTCTTAGAATAATAAATACCTATTCTCCATCCCTTATCAAGTTCCTCAGTTTTATGTCCAGTACTCACACCCAGTATTTCAATGACTTGACTTTAAACAAGCAAGTGTTGTATAGTATCTAATATGAAGATAGTCGGACACGTGCTAGAGGAGACATCTCTGATCTACTGACGTGAAAACAAAAGCTTTGTGTTTTACAGAAAATAGCTTTTTACTGAAAATGAGACATGGCTTAGTAGAGTTGCTATTAGAACATGTAATTTTTAACTTCCTGGATATAAATGGCATTACATGGCCAAGTCGTTATCCATGTAGCAGGAAGGAAGGAGTGAATTTTCTTCAAAAATGATTTAAAGCCAGACTGCCTTCTCCACATGTTCCTGCTTGAAAAACAGCACGTGCCATGTTGCCACGGGGTTTTATCAGCTGCACCCCCTGAAGCAGAAGGTCGATCTGTCCCATGAACTTCCTAAATCATCGTGACCTGATTTGCCAAAGACTCCAGGTGGACCAAACTTTGAGATAACATTCCTCCGTTTCATTTAGTTTCATGATACCCTCAAACCTTTGGAGAGAATTAATTGTCATGTCCTTAATCTCCTCATCTGTCTTCTAGTGACAGTCACTGGAGCTACTTGTTACTTCCTGTCCCCCCCCCGAACTTCAGTGGTTCCACTCAGTGTCTAGAGAGAAGTTCTCAAAGTGTGGTCCCAGGACGAGCAGTAGCAGCATCAGCATCCCCTAGAACTTGTGAAAATGCAGGGTCTCAGGCCCCAGCCCAGGTTTACTGAATCAAAACTTGGGGTGGAGCCATCACACTGTGTCTTATTTAGCAAGCCCTCCAGGAGATTCTGTTCCAGCTCAAGTTTGAGACCCATGGCTCTGGAATAAAGTCCCTTAAGAGACCTTCTTTAATCTGGCCCCATCCACCATGGTAACCTCCACTCCAAGTATGCCCACTATTAACTTGCTAATCTCCCCAGCCTGGCTGCTCACCTGTCTTCCTGAGTGTCCTTGCCCTCTCTCTCCCCAGTTGTCTCCAGCCTAGTTCTCCTGGAGATTCCCCCTCCTGCGCTGCACTGGCTCAAGCTCCCACTTAAACCCTGCCTGAAGGAGTGCATCCAGGGACTCCTTTCAGAGTCTCAGATGATCGTCACTTCCATACTGTTGTGGATTGTTGTGTCCTCAAAAAAGATACATTGGGCTTCCCTGGTGGCGCAGTGGTTGAGAGTCCGCCTGCCGAGGCAGGGGACACGGGTTCGTGCCCCGGTCCGGGGGGATCCCACATGCCACGGAGCGGCTGGGCCCGTGAGCCATGGCCGCTGAGCCTGCGTGTCTGGACCCTGTGCTCCGCAACGAGAGAAGCCACAACAGTGAGAGGCCCGCATACCGCAAAAAAAAAGAAAGAAAAAAAAAAGATACATTGAAGTTTTAACCCCCTGTACCTGTGATTATGACCTTACTTGGAAATAGAGCCTTTGCAAATGTAATCAAGTTAAGATAAGGCTATACTGGGTTAGCATGCACCCTAAATCCAATGACTGATGTCCTTATAAGAAGGTCATGTGAAGATACAGAGAGATGAATGCCATTTAAAGACAGAGGCAGAGACTGGAGTGATACAGCTCCAAGCCAAGGAAGGCAAGGATTGACGGCTGCCACCAGAAGCTCGGAAGAGGAAAGGAGGGATTCTATCCAGAGCCTCAGAGGGAGGCCAGCCATGACAACACCTTAATTTTGGCCTTCAGAACTGTGAAAGAATCGATTTCTGTTGTGTTAAGGTACCCAGTTTACGGTACTTTGTTATGGCCACCCTAGGAAATGGATACACACTCCACTCCCTGCCTGGCTGTCTCCCTTCCAGAAGGTCTGCGTGGTCTTGTCTACAGGAACTGTGGTTTTAAGCACAGTCCAACTCTCTCAATTCCTCTCTCTCTCCCCCTCCCTCTCTCACACTTCACGCCCGCACACACACTCACACTTCCCACACACACACCAGGCAGCTTTCTTTCCGCCCTCTCTTAAAGGGATTGACTGGGTCTCTTTGTATGACCTCTGTGCTGTATAAGGGGAGAGCAGGGGTCTGGAGCCAGGCTTCACTACTTACTGCCTCTGTGACTTTGGACAATTCCTTAACTTTGGGCAAGTGCCTCAGTTTCTTCATCTTTAAAATGGGGATAAGATCAGTATTTACCTCAGAGGACTCTTGTGCTGTGATAAGTAGTTCCTGGGCACTGTGTTAAACCACATGAAGCATGTAGTGAGAGCTCAATATATATATATATAACATATATTATAGTTTTTATCATGATTCTACCCAGTGGCTAGCAGAATGCTTTATATACAAGTGCTGAATAAATGCTTGACATTGATTAGATAGGGATTTGAGGAACATTTTTTTTACCCCCCCCTAAAAAAATCTAGTGAGATGAGTTTGTCCTATGAAGGCATTCTGTGGTACACTTTCTTAAACAGGACTTTAAAAGTGGCCTGTTTCCCTCCCAACTGATTGCAGGGAAGCCCCAAATCAAAGTGCTGGTCACTCTCCTAAAGAGCCTGTCCTGAGGTAGGGTGGCTGCCTGGGGCTACCCTTCCTCATGGCCTTTGGGGACAAATTCCTCATGGCCTTTGGGGACAAAAACCAAGGAACCTACACCAAACACACAAAAAAACAGGCTAGAACATAAACCACATCATTGGTGTTCCGTGACTGTAAAGCATTTAGTTCTAGGCTACAGTACATAAGTCCTCTTTTACACGTAATTAAAAAGAAATCTGTAGCAAAGAGCTACTAATTCATTCCTTCAGGTTATACAGCCATATAGTAATTTGCTTTGTTTGCCAACTTTTTCTTTACATAAAAAGCTTTATTCTGGAAAAGATTAGAGCAAGGTGCTGTGCCCCTGGCTGCGCTTGGAGAGGGATGTGAACTTCCTAATCTGTTTGGCATGTGGGCTGTTTTGGCAGCGTGAGGATGGGAGCAGCAGAGCCCCACGATCCGCTCCTGGGAACACTCCTCACGTCAGGAAAGCCAGACCTGCCTGTCACCTTCCCTGCGGCAGCCTTGGCTCTTTAAAAAATGTCTGTTTAGCTTTTCAAAAAATGTCTTTAAGTGAATGGATTGGCTTTGCACCATCTAGCCCTCACAACACGTGTTGTAAGCACAGAGGAGGACCACCTGACCTTGAGAGTTTGGCTTTGGCGCTGTCCCAGGTACGGAGCTTCTAGATTCAACACCACTATAGTGAGCAGTTTACCTCACTCTGCAAATCTGATCACACTAACGGCATGAGGGGCAAAAACACAAGTTTAAGATATGGGGTGGGGATATCCATACTGAGTTACTTCGGACTTAACATTTTTTAAATGACTTTCTATCTTGTTAAAAGCCCATTCATGCACTTGGTTCCAGGTACAAAGCTGAGGGAATAACATCCTCATTACCTTTGCTTCGTGGAGACCCCTCTCTGATGGCTGTTTATTCTCTTTTATCCCCTTTCCCATTGTCAACTGAAAAAAAAAATGCACAACCTAAAAGTTGAGAATTATGTTTTATTCGATGAACTTACTAAGGACTATAGCCCAGGATACAGCCTCTCAGATAGCTCTGAGGAACTACTCCAAAGAGGTAAGGGAGGTGCCAGGATATGTAGGAGTTTTTGTTGGAAAACAAACAAAAACAAAACAAAACAACATGTAGTTCAACATCAAAAGATTACTGCTAATCACAAAAATATCTCAAGTTAGTGATTTTAGTGCTTTTCTATTTATGGGAAGATGCAAGAGTCTGGGCTTATGTAAATCATTCCTTTGATAAGCATCTTAAATATATAGGGCCAGTATCCTGTGTTTCTCCATCCTGAATTCCCCTCAGGGCGCACTTTCGGGGTTTTAAGCCTGCAACATCCTTTGTTTACTGAAATGGCAGGGCAACATTCTTTGTCCACAGTGCCTCTTCTTGGTCATAAATTTGACCAACATTTGGGAGGCATTTCATGACCAATTTTGTCCCATGGCTCTAGGAAAGCTCATTCCTAGATCAGGTGAGGATTCTGTTGATAGGCCACTCAATGTGCTAAGTTTTTTGGATTAGGCCCTGCTGATAATCTAAAATTCTCTGGATTGCCTGTTCTACTAGTCTGTTGGGATCCAGGAAATGTTTTCTCTTGTTTCTTCTTCCCATAGCTACAGTTGCACTCTTACAGTTATTCTACATAGAGTTATATATGTGATTGATTGCCTCAAGACATTTAGCCATCATTAGTTTTGTTGGAGGCCTGGTTACACATTGAGTAATGCAAGAGACAATAATCTCATAAAATAGACGGGATGTGAGTAATACACCTGTAATGTTAATAAAGTACAGCAGAGAAAGCCACAAGCCATAAATAATTTGAAAACAACAAGAGAACAAATTAAAACAATGATTAGTATAACTAGTTGTAATCTGGTCTCAGTAAGCCATCAAACCCACAGGGGAGCCAGCTGGATAAGCCAAATTCTGGAAGGATCATGTAGAGAGAAAAAGGTAAATGTTTCATCTTTGTTTACAAAGGTACACTTTATCAGCTTGTTGTAGATCAAAATTAGCGTAAAGGGAAAGATTTTCTGGAAAAAATGATTAAAAGCCAGTATATTTCAGAAAAAAGTCATAAAATTATAAATCATATTTATCAATTCATTCAGTCTCATGTAATTAATTCCAGTTGATCTGGATGAAGTCATCAGGTAGGGTTTTGTAACTTCTTACTGAGTTTAGTGGTATGATCTAAAATTTACCAGAAACAAATTTGTCAAGTCTTTTTTACGAATCCTCTTGAGAATCTTCATTTTATAAAAGCATCAGAGTAAAATAGTGATTGTCTATAAATGGCAAAAGACTTAAAATGGCATGGTTAAAGATCTGTTTACAGTGTAACTGACAAGAAACTTGGTTATTTCTGTATCATATGACATTTTAAGATAACAACTAGGATTATAACTGATAACATTATATCAGGACATATCAGATTTTTAGGAATTCCATATAAGTTTTGGAATATCTATATTAATGACATTTACCCATAAAATAAGAAGGTTTTATCACACTTATTTGACAATGTTTCCCATATAATTTAACATGCCAGATAAACCTAATTAGTTTAATATCTCTCATTGGGATGTTTCAGGGGTCCTTTGAAGCATCCCAAAGTTAGCTGGAAAGTCAAAAGAATCTTAATTAGAATTTGATATTTGGGAAGTTTGTTATTAAAAAAAAAAAGTCAAGTTTTTAAAACACTTGGTCAAATAGGATCATAGGTCACTGTGAAGCAGTAGTTATTCACTCAACCAAAGTGACAGTAAAAGATTTTTAAGGCAAATAACAGATCATTTAGAAGGCAAAGAAACTCACAATCTGTTACCAAAAGTATTTAGTTCAACATTCCAAGAAAACTCTGTTCTCTTAACAGAGAGAGAAAACCAAACTCCAGTCCTGCACCAGCCCACCCTGAACAACAAAATTCACTTACCTAATTAAATTCAATCCAAACCCAGCCTGACCATGCATGGAACAACTTTTCAGAGCTGTCTTTCTACAAGCCTTTCACACTTTCTATATCCATTTTTGTTTGTCCCTTATTTTTCCACCCAGAGACAACCAGCCACTGAGGGGAAGCAAAGGCCAAAAATAAGACTTCCCAAGCTGGTTTTTTGTTTGTTTTAAACTAAGGGAGTGGGACTTCCCTGGTGGCACAGTGGTTAAGAATCTGCCTGCCAATGCAGGAGACAGGGTTCGATCCCTGGTCCAGGAAGATCCCACATGCCACGGAACAACTAAGCCCGTGTGCCACAACTACTGAGCCTGTGCTCTAGAACCTGCGCACCACAACTACTGAGCCTGCAAGCCACAACTGCTGAGCCCACGTGCCACAACTACTGAAGCCTGCATGCTGCAACTACTGAAGCCCGCATACCTACAGCCCGTGCTCTGCAACAACAGAAGGCACTGCAATAAGTAGCCTGCACACCTCAATGAAGAGGAGCCCCCGCTCACCACAACTAGAGAAAGCCCACGTGCAGCAATGAAGACCCAATGCAGCCAAAAATTTAAAAAAAATTAAATAAAATTAAACTAAAGGGGTTCTTTTGATTAGCCATTTTATGTATACATATACCTATATATCTCCACCTTCTGATTTGTTTTTTTTATAGATGCCAGTAAACAACTATATAATAAGAGCTCTCTAAAAATTTACCAATTTTGAAGTTTCTCCAATTTAAATGATCCATCATCTGGCCATTAACAAGATATATCTTTTTTTTTTTTTTTTTTTTTTTTTGCTGTACGCGGGCCTCTCACTGTTGTGGCCTCTCCCGTTGCGGAGCACAGGCTCCGGACGCACAGGCTCAGCGGCCATGGCTCACGGGCCCAGCCGCTCCGCGGCATATGGGATCCTCCCAGACCGGGGCACGAACCCGTATCCCCTGCATCGGCAGGCGGACTCTTAACCACTGCGCCACCAGGGAGGCCCAACAAGATATATCTTAATAGTGACTCAAACTAGGAAGATGAAAGAGGCATCCCCACAAGAGAGTGCAAAGCCTACACAAGATATAGATATAGAAAGATATAGAGAGTTTACTCATGGGAATCCCCTGGCAGTCCAGTGGTTGGGACTTGGCTCTTTCACTGCAGCGGCCCGGGTTCAATTCCTGGTCAGGGAACTAAGATGCCGCAAGCTGTGAAGTGCAGCCAAAAAAACAAGAAAACTTTACTCCCCAAAATAGTCAAAGCAGGTAAAGACCTTTGTTGCACAGGTTAAGATGACAAGCCCCTGAGAGTTGGTACAGCCAGACAAAATGACTTCTCAGAATCCCAGCTTATTCCACTGACTGCCAGATGTGTACCATATGTGTACTTTCCGGTCATATGGTAGTTCTATTTTTAGTTTTCTAAGGAACCTCCATACTGTGCTCCATAGTGGCTGTATCAATTTACATTCCCACCAACAGTGCAAGAGGGTTCCCTTTTCTCCACACCCTCTCCAGCATTTGTTGTTTGTAGATTTTTTGATGATGCCATGCTGACCAGTGTAAGGTGATACTTCATTGTAGTTTTGGTTTGAATTTCTCTAATAATTACTGATGTTGAGCTCTTTTCATGTGTTAGTTGGCCATCTGTATGTCTTCTTTGGAGAAATGTGTATTTAGGTCTTCCCCCCATTTTTTGATTGGGTTTTTTTTTGATATTGAGCTGCATGAGCTGTTTGTATATTTTGGAGATTAATCCCTTGTCAGTGGCTACATTTGCAAATATTTTCTCCCATACTGAGGGTTGTCTTTTCATTTTGTTTATGGTTTCCTTTGGTGTGCAAAAGCTTTTCGGATTAATTAGGTCCCATTTTTTTATTTTTGTTTTTATTTTCATTACCCTAGGAGGTGGGTCCAAAAAGATCTTGCTGTAATTTATGTCAAAGATTGTTCTGCCTATGTTTTCCTCTAAGAGTTTTAGAGTGTCTGGCTTTACATTTAGGTCTTTAATACATTTTGAGTTTATTTTTCTGTATGGTGTTAGGGAGTGTTCTAATTTCATTTTTTTACATGTAGCTGTCCAGTTTTTCAAGCACCACTTATTGAAGAGGCTGTCTTTTCTCCATTGTGTATTTTTGCCTCCTTTGTCATAGATTAGGTGACCATAGGTGTGTGGGTGTATCTCTGGGTTTTCTATTCTGTTCCATTGATCTATATTTCTCTTTTTGTGCCAGTACCATACTGTCTTGATTACTGGAGTTTGTAGTATAGTCTGAAGTCAGGGAGCCTGATTCCTCCAGTTCCATTTTTCTTTCTCAAGATTGCTTTGGCTATTTGGGGTCCTTTGTGTTTCCATACAAATTGTAAAACTTTTTGTTCTAATTCTGTGAAAAATGGCCTTGGTAATTTGATAGGGATTGCATCGAATCTGTAGATTACTTTGGGTAGCATAGTCATTTTCACAATATTGACTCTTCCAATCCAAGAACATGGTATATCTCTCCATCTGTTTGTGTCATCTTTGATTTCTTTCATCAGTATCTTAGTTTTCTGCATACAGGTGTTTTGCCTCCTTAGGTAGGTTTGTTCCTAGGTATTTTATTCTTTTTGTTATAATGGTAAATGGGATTGTTTCCTTTATTTCTTTCTGATCGCAAGAGATTTCTGTGTATTAGTTTTGTATCCTGTAACTTTACCAAATTCATTGATTAGCTCTAGTAGTTTTCTGATGGCATCTTTAGGATTTTCTATGTATAGTATCATGTCATCTGCAAACAGTGACAGTTTTAATTCTTCTTTTCCAATTTGTATTCCTTTTATTTCTTTTTCTTCTCTGATTGCCATGGCTAGGACTTCCAAAACTATGTTAAATAAAAGTGGTGAGAGTGGACATCCTTGTCTTTTTCCTGATCTTAGAGGAAATGCTTTCAGTTTTTCACCATTGAGAATGATGTTTGCTGTGGGTTTGTCATATATGACCTTTATTATGTTGAGGTAGTTTCCCTCTATGCCCACTTTTTGGAGAGTTTTTATCATAAATGGGTGTTGAATTTTGTCAAAAGCTTTTTTCTGCATTTATTGAGATGATCATATGGTTTTTATTCTTCAGTTTGTTAATATGGTGTACCACACTGATTTGTGTATATTGAAGAATCCTTGCATCCCTGGAATAAACCCCACTTGATCATGGTGTATGATCCTTTTAATGTGCTGTTGGATTCTGTTTGCTAGTATTTTGTTGAGGATTTTTGCATCTATGTTCATCAGTGATATTGGTCTGTAATTTTCTTTTTTTGTGATATCTTTGTCTGGTTTTGGTATCAGGGTGATGGTGGCCTTGTAGAAAGAGCTTGGGAGTGTTCCTCCCTCTACAGTTTTTTGAAGAGTTTGAGAAGGATAGGTGTTAGCTCTTCTCTAAATGTTTGATAGAATTCGCCTGTGAAGCCATCTGGTCCTGGACTTTTGTTTGTTGGAAGATTTTTAATCACACTTTCAATTTCATTACTTGTGATTGGTCTGTTCATAGTTTCTGTTTCTTCCTGGTTCAGTCTTGGAAGGTTGTACTGTTCTAAGAATTTGTCCATTTCTTCCAGGTTGTCCATTTTTTGGCATATAGTTGCTTGTAGTCTCTTATGATCCTTTGTGTTTCTGCGGTGTCAGTTATAACTTCTCCTTCTTCATTTCTAATTTTATTGATTTGAGTCCTCTCCCTTTTTTTCTTTGAGTCTGGCTAAAGGTTTATCAATATTGTTTATCTTCTCAAAGAACCAGCTTTTAGTTTCATTGATCTGTGCTGTTGTTTTCTTCGTTTCTATTTCACTTATTTCTGCTGTGACCTTTATGATGTCTTTCCTTCTACTAATTTTGGGTTTTGTTTGTTCTTTCTCTAGTTGCTTTAGGTGTAAGGTTAGGTTGTTTATTTGAGATTTTTCTTGTTTCTTCAGGTGCTATTTTATTGCTATAAACTTCCCTCTTAGAACTGCTTTTACTGCAGCCCATAGGTTTTGGGTCATAGGTTTTCGTTGTCATTTGTTTCTAGGTATTTTTTGATTTCCTCTTTGATTTCTTCAGTGATCCTTTGGTTATTTAGTATCATACTGTTTAGCCTTCATGTGTTTGTGTTTTTTACAGTTTTTTTCCCTGTAATTGACTTCTAATCTCATAGCGTTGTGTTCAGAAAAGATGCTTGATATGATTTCAGTTTTGTTAAATTTACCAAGGCTTGATTTGTGCCCCAACATGTGATCTGTCCTGGAGAATGTTCCGTGTGCACTTGAGAAGAAAGTGTATTCTGTTGTTTTTGGATGGTATGTGCTATAAATATCAATTAAGTCAATTAAGTCTGGTCTAATGTGTCATTTAAGGCTTGTGTTTCCTTATTGATTTTCTGTCTGGATGATTTGTCCATTGGTGTAAGTGGAGTGTTAAAGTCTCCCACTATTTCTGTGTTACTATCAATTTCCCTTTTTATGGCTGTTAACATTTGCCTTATGTATTGAGGTTCTCTTACATTGGGTGCATAAATGTTTACAATTGCTGTATCTTCTTGGATTGATCCCTTGATCATTATGTCCTCCCTTATCTCTTGTAATAGTCCTTATTTTAAAGTCTATTTTATCTGATGAGTGTTGTTACTCCAGCTTTTATTTATTTATTTATTTATTTTTAACATTTTTACTGGAGTATAATTGCTTTACAGTGGTGTGTTAGTTTCTGCTTTATAACAAAGTGAATCAGTTATACATACACATATGTTCCCATATCTCTTCCCTCTTGAATCTCCCTCCCTCCCACCCTCCCTACCCCACCCCTCTAGGTGGTCATAAAGCACTGAGCTGATCTCCCTGTGCTATGCGGCTGCTTCCCACTAGCTAGCTATTTTACATTTGGTAGTGTATATATGTCCATGCCACTCTCTCACTTTGTCCCAGCTTACCCTTCCCACTCCCCATATCCTCAAGTCCATTTTCTAGTAGGTCTGTGTCTTTATTCCCGTCTTACCCCTAGGTTCTTCATGACATTTTTTTTCTCTTAGATTTCATATATACGTGTTAGCATACGGTATTTGTCTTTCTGTTTCTGACTTACTTCACTCTGTATGACAGACTCTAGGTCTATCCACCTCACTACAAATAACTCAATTTCGTTTCTTTTTATGGCTAGGTAATATTCCACTGTATATATGTGCCACATCTTCTTTATCCATCCAGCTTTCTTTTGATTTCCATTTGCCTGGAATATTCTTTTTTCAAACCCCTCACTTTCAGTCTGTATTCAAGTTAATGAGTTTCGTGCTTTTCTATGTAGGGGAAGATGCAGGAGTCTGGGCTCACTGAAATTATTCCTTTGATAAGCATCTTAACTATCTAGGGCCAGTATCCTGTTTTTCTCATCCTGAATTCCCCTCAGGGTTGCACTGTAGGGGCTTTATGGCTGCAGTATCCGGTGTTTACTGAAATGGCAGGTGACATTCTTTGTCCACACCTTCATTCCATTGCCCTCCCATGGGCAGCCACTTTGAAAAGGGCTGATGTATATTCTTCTGTCTGTAAGTGCTCTTATAGGGGCTTCCCTGGTGGCGCAGTGGTTGAGAGTCCGCCTGTCGATGCAGGGGACACGGGTTCGTGCCCCTGTCTGGGAAGATCCCACATGCCGCGGAGCGGCTGGGCCCGTGAGACATGGCTGCTGAGCCTGCACATCCGGAGCCTGTGCTCCACAACGGGAGAGGCCGCAACAGTGAGAGGCCCGTGTACAGCAAAAAAAACAAAAACAAAACAAAACAAAAAACAGTGCTCTTATAAAATATATTGTTGGTGTGTGTGCAAATTTTTATTTAAAACATTTTTGTAAGTAGTATTTTGCCATGCGTTTTGTTGCTTCTGTTTGCACTCCCAGCCTTGAGGATCTCTCTCTTTTTTTTTTTTTTAAACAATGTTTCTTGATTGTTTATTTTTTGCAAGGATTTTTACATGTCATCTCGCCTCATGACCATATCAGAAAAGGTGTTTTTTTTTTTTTTTTTTTTTTTTGCGGTACGCGGGCCTCTCACCGTTGTGACCTCTCCCCATTTGTGGCCTCTCCCGCTGCGGAGCACAGGCTCCAGACACACAGGCTCAGCGGCCATGGCTCACGGGCCCAGCCGCTGTGAGGCACGTGGGATCCTCCCGAACCGGGGCACGAACCCGCATCCCCTGCATCGGCAGACGGACTCGCAACCACTGCGCCACCAGGGAAGCCCGAGGATCTCTCTTTGTTGCTGTATGTATGGCTAGTTGGCTACCTCTCCCTGCTGCACAGCAAGCCCATTTTACCTGCCCACCCCCAAGGGATGCACACCAGATTGCCTCCCACTTCCCACCACACAGATGATGCTTCAAGAAACATTCTCCCACAAGTCCCTGTAACAGCATCACAGTTTCTCTGGGATACGTACCCAGCAGTAGGTTGTTGGATCATAAGGTGTGTGCAGCCTTGATTTGACCAAGTCAGCCAGACTGCTTTCCAGCTAGGCTGCACCAGGCTACCTCCCCCCAGCCATGTGGCAGGAAGGGGACCCCTTCCAGGGCAGTCGGCTCTTGTTCAACACTCGGAAACGAACTGTCCGAGGAGACACCCGTGCTGACGAAGCAAGAGACTTTATTGGGAAGGGGAACCCGGGAAGAGAGCAGCAGGGTGAGGGAGCCCAGGAGAACTGCTCTGCCACGTGGCTCGCAGTCTCAGGTTTTATGGTGATGGGGTTAGTTTCCGGGTTGTGTCTGGCCAATCGTTCTGACTCAGGGTCCTTCCTGGTGGCACGCGCATTGCTCAGCCGAGATGGATTCCAGCAAGAAGGATTCTGGGAGGTTGGTAGGACATGTGGACTGGCATCTCCTCGCTCCTTTTGACCTTTCTCGAATTCTTCCTGTTGGTGGTGACTTGTTAGCTCTGCATTCCTTACCAGGACCTCCTGTCGCAAGATAACTCATGCAAATGGTTTCTGTGGTGCCTGGCCAGAGTGGGTGGTTTCAGTCATTGGTTCCCCTATCAGCCATGAACCCCCCAAACCCGGCCAATGGGTTGGCCCTATGCATTTTCTCGTTTATTGCCAATCTAACAGTTATACGGTGGTCCCTCACTGCTTCTTTAGCTGGCATCTCCCGATTATTCACTTGTGCGCAGGCCTTCAGAGCTCTGTTAGCCCAGGTAAAACATGTGATGTGCTTACAACCACACCCAGCACAGGCCCTAGAGGGTGTCTGTTGTTGTTCTATAAATACAAGCATCCTTTAAATGATGGTGGACGTAATAATGTTGTCCTAGTACAAAACATGCATTCTAGTGATTATTTCTGATCTTGAGTGATGTGACTGGTCATGTTGACCCGCTAGTTAGGACTCACATCCACATGTGTCCACCATAAACTCCCCTCCATTTCCGCTATCCCCACCCTGGTTCATCCACCCCGTCAACGAGCCCCCTGCAGTCTCTGCATTCTCTCTGGACCCCTCCTCACTCCAGCACCACCAGTTCTCCATATGTGCGCTACAGGGATCTTCAAAAACCTCTCCTTCCTGTTCGCGGCTTCCCGTTTCTCTTAGGAAGAAACTCTTACTGCAGCCGGCAGGGGACGGCCCCCGACCACCCGGCCAGGGCTCTTCCGGATCCTGGCTCCCGTCTTTCTGCCCTCTGCCCCCCAGCTGCTCCCCAGCGCCTTCAGCCCCATCTTCCTTCCATGTGGAATGTGTGCCAGCCCCCCACCTTCACCCTGACACCCCAAAGTCAATTCCTTCTTAATGTTCAGAGTTCAGGTCAAATGTGACGTTGCTGATCCCCAGACTAGATCACTTCTCCAGTTATCCTTTCATAGCTCTTAAGTCATCCATGATCAAATAATCAACTCTACAGCCATCTATTTGAAGTTCTCCTCCTGTCACCTGACTGCCCTGAGGGCGGCTGTGACAGTCTGTTCCCTGTCCTCACCTAGCCCTGTGCTCAGGTTCAAAACTCCTGGGGTAGGTGCTGAACTACAGAGACCTCTTTATCACAGGATAGTTTAATCAAAGGCAGCCGAAGGGAACTCACAGCCCTAAAATGTCCTGAGGAGCGTGAGACACTTTGTCCCAGACAAGGAGGCCCTGGCTGCTGCTGCTTTGCCCAGGGCCTGAGGCTGCCACCTTATCTCAGGAGAACCAGCAAAGCTGCCTCAGGGGAACTTGTGACTCAGAGGAAGGGAGCTGGGAGAGGCCTTTGTGGGAGAAAAGAGGGCTGTGTCTTGATAAAGGATAAAGTACAACCAAAAATATAAAAATCTTATTTTGGACAGAATGTAGATGCCTTTAAGAGTGCCTAATTAAAACAAAAGAAGGGGATCAAATCGGGAAGGAAAAATTACTCTTCAAAAGGACAGCTCGGGGAAATTCCCTGGCGGTCCAGTGGTGAGGACTCCATGCTTCCACCGCAGGGGGCGTGGGTTCGATCCCTGGTCAGGGGAACTAAGATCCCACAAGCTGCTGTACAGTGCGGCCAAAAAGAACAGACAGCTCCATTCAGCTCACAGCCTTGGTTTGGTTAATCCACTTGTTTCTTTCCCTGCAAAGAATAGGTACCGGTACATCACTTTGCCTCCAGGTGTTTTCAAAAAAATGTTGAGTCAAATAATATTTTAAGTACTTTGTTTAAAATATGCACAGTTATATCAAGAATAAGGCAGATTTTTGTGAATCCTTGTGGGTAGCAAATAAGCGTGCCCAGTTTATTACCGATGGGAAGACTGGTGGTCCTCAAGATTCTTCTCAGTGAACACACCTTCCCTGGGGGGCTTGCAGCCAATTCCGTGGCTTCAACCACCACCTCTACTGAGTGTATGTTTATGACATGCAGCTGCCCCCTGGCCGTATTCCACGTCCCTGAGCACAAAGAACGTAGCACCAACCCTGCCGCCCCTCCTCTTCTCATGAATGGCCTCACCACCCACCCCACTCACCCCCAGCTAGCAGCCTGAGGGGCCTCCTGACTCCTGTGTAGGAGGCTGCGCTTAGGCCCCTAAGTGGACGGGAAGGGCAGACTCCTAGGTCGTGCATGCAGCAGGCCAGAGGGCCCTAGGACTGGCGCAGCAAGCAGTTTAAGCTTTAGACCTGCCGGCGGGCGGAAGTGTTGCCTCCTTTGAGTCTCAGCTGTTGGTGCCCGCGTGGCTCGGGTGAGTGTTCCATGTGTCCCTCTAACTCGGGTGGGGCGACGAGGACACTGAACTTTAGGAGACTTGGAGACAGATGTATGGGGCGCCTTGTGCAGCCACTTTTGTGCAGGCTCTATTTACACCCTTTAATGATTCACTGCGAGCTCTAGGCAGGAGAAAACCAATGTAAAAACAAGCTAGATGGAGTCTGTATCTCAGCCTTCCCTAGCCTCATCCTTGGGCCAGAACCTGCTTTCCAGCACAGTTCTTTCCCTCCCTGATGTGAATACGTTTTGTTTTCTTTGTTTTTGCATTTTATTTTTTTAATTTAATTTTTATTTCATATTGGGGTATAGTTGATTTACAATGTTGTGTTAGTTGCAGGTGTACAGCAAAGTGTTAGTTATACACATACACATATCCATTCTTTCTCAGATTCTTTTCCTGTATAGGTCATTACAGAATATTGAGTAGAGTTCCCTGTGCTATGCAGTAGGTCCTTGTTGATGTCTATTTTATATATAGTAGTGTGTATATGTTACTCCCAAACTCCTAACTTATCCCTCCTCCCCACCTTTCCCCTTTGGTAACCATAAGTTTGTTTCTGAAGTCTGAGAGTCTGTTTCTGTTTTGTAAATAAGTTCATTTGTTTCATCTTTTTAGAGTCCACATATAAGTGATGTATAATACTTGTCTTTCTCTGTCTTCATTAGTATGATAATCTCTAGGTCCAGCCATGTTGCTGTAGATGGCATTATTTCATTCTTTTTTATGGCTTAGTAATATTCCATTGTTTTTAGGTACCACATCTTCTTTATCCATTCCTCTGTTGATGGACATTTAGGTTGCTTCCATGTCTTGGCTATTGTAAACAGTGATGCAATGAACATTGGGGTGCATGCATCTTTTTGAATTACAGTTTTCTCTGGACGTACGCCCAGGAGTGGGATTGCTGGGTCATATGGTAGTTCTATTTTTAGTTTTTTAAGGAACCTCCATACTGTTCTCCATAGTGGTTGTACCAATTTACATTCCCACCAACAGTGTAGGAGGGTTCCCTTTTCTCCACACCTTCTCTAGCAGTTATTGTTTGTAGACTTTCTGATGATGGCCATTCTGACCAGTGTAAGGTGATAACTCATTATAGTTTTATGTTTTGGCTGCTGCTGTGCAGCTTGTGGGATCTTAGTTCCCCGGCCAGGGATTGAACCCAGGCCCTCTTCAGTGAAAGTGCCGAGTGCTAACCACCGGACCGCCAGAATTCCCACGTATCCTGCAACTTTACTGAATTCGTTGATGAGGTCTAGTAATTTTCTGGTGACATCTTTAGGATTCTCTATGTATAGTGTCATGTCATCTGCACACAGTGACAGTTTTACTTCTTTTCCAATTTGGATTCCTTTTATTTCTTTTTCTTCTTTGATTGCATGGCTAGGACTTCTAAAACTATGTTGAATAAAAGTGGTGAGAGTGGACATCCTTGTCTTGTTCCTGATCTTAGAGGAAATGCTTTCAGCTTTTCACCATTGAGAATGATGTTAGCTGTGGGCTTGAATAGGTTTTAATAATGATAAAAAGAGTGAGCATACATTGGACTTTTTCCCCGATCCAGGCACAGTCGAAGCTCTATTTGTGCCATGTCTTAGTCTCCACAACAGCCTAAGTACTGCATTGTGTTAACTGGGGCTCCCACAGACTTTGGGATCAAGTTCCAAGTTGATCCCAAACTTTTTTATAGAAAAAGAGGCTTTCGTGACCTTGCGCCAGCCTCCCCAGACAGCCTTTTTTCTAGCTTCACTGCCTTCCCTGGAACGCCAGCCCCTGCACCCCATTCCCACATCTTCGCCTGGGCCCCTTGCTCTAGATAAGCCCCCCTAAACTGAGTGCCCGGCACACGTGCAGTTTTGGCCACATAGATGAGCTGCACTGTGTAGCCGTTGATATATCTGTTTCTACACAGGAAGTAGGTTTCTGGTCAAGCTGGACTGGATGTTCTGTTTCCTTGTATATCTCTGGTGCCTGGCATAATAGGTGGCAAAAAGTGAATGAGAAGACAGACTTGTTTGTATGAATCCTGTAATTTGTATGAATTTGTAATTGAAATCAATGTTTCAGCTTACACCAGGGCTTGTTTTGAGATTGAAAATGATCCCTAAGCAAACTGCCCTCGTACATGTGCTCTGGGTGCACCCCGCCCCGTCTCCCAGCAATATCCATATATCCACGTTTAAATATTCTTTACATAAATAATTGCCACAGAATCCTCGCCCTCCATTCTCTGGTTTCCCAGAATTTTAAAAAAAATCTGTGATGGGAATAGATGATATCTGGTCTACTTAAAATAAATTAACCCTGTTTGGTTGTTGTATTCCTGATTCAAGGGAAATTGTTGTTTCCAGAGTCTAACTTAATCAACACTATGTGAGATAACTTCAGCTCCAGGCAGCAGAAGTTTCCTTTCTTCTCTAGAAAACACTCCTTTTACTGAATGGTCACTGTGGTGTTTAAAAAAAAAAAAAATTGTTGGCCAATAACATAAAGTTCTTCTAAACAGTCTAATATGCTTCAATGATATGGGTATATATACTCTAAAACTATGCATTGGAGTCAGTTCAAAGGTTTAAAAAGGTTAAACATGCACTCCCCAAGTTTAGAAGTATGCCAGCCTGTGAAAGCTGCAAAGAAAGGGGAGACCATAACATTTGAGGACTTCCTCTGTGTGGCTAACTCACACCGCCCCAGATTCGGGCCCTTCACAGAGCCCACCTCTGGCCTCACGTGTGGGTGCCCCCCGCCTGCCCCGGGTCTGGGTGTGGCTGCTTCCATACTGTCCCTTCGGCCTCATCTGAGGTCTCCTCCTCCCAGATGCCTTCCTTGACCACCTTAAGAAAAGTAGCCACTCTGCCCCACCACTCTCTCTTCACTCATCACCATCTGAAAACCCATTATTTATTACTGGGTACACCTTTGTCGCTGGATCCTGTGTTCAGCTGTGAGTGGCAGGAGGGTGGGCGCTGATGGGGCCCAGCGCCCCGCACAGGGCGTGGAGGGGCACTCCACGGCTGGGGAAGGCAGGAAGGACCCCGCCTCTCAGCCCTGTGTGCTAATGGCTGTTTCTCATCTAGCTGCTTCCACAAAGCCAACTTGTAGCTTCAGGACCACTGTTTCCTCCTCTCAGCCTCCCTCCTTGTGAGTAGCTGTCAAATCAGCCAGCAGAGTGTCATGATCAGCCCAAAATTTGGGATCTTTTCTCTTTGTAAAAAATCACCGATTTTATTCAGGTAC
The DNA here is from genome assembly GCF_964341445.2 of Mesoplodon mirus. Classification (NCBI taxonomy): domain Eukaryota; kingdom Metazoa; phylum Chordata; class Mammalia; order Artiodactyla; family Ziphiidae; genus Mesoplodon; species Mesoplodon mirus. Next base: position 69,451,143 of record NC_138982.1, read on the forward strand.
GAATGCTAGAGCCGCCATTTGCATGTCATGTTATTCCTAGACAGCAAGCGGTTCTTGGATATGAAGGTGTTAACAGAGCTTCCACGAGGCTAAAGTTCTACCTCTGTGTTTCAGATTAATCAAAAGAAGGAATATAAAGTTGACCTGGTGTTTACCACGGAGCTCTACAACCCAGAGGTAAGCTGCCATGGTTTGTGAAGTGTCCTATTAACAACTTGTATGATTTTTTTTTTAAGTGAGAATTTTAATATATAGTGACCTGGAGGTTTGCCTTTTTTTTTTCTTTCCTGCTTTGTTTTCTATTTGTTCTCAAGAATTGAAGACAGCGCTAGGCAGGACCACTTCATGGTCTCAGACAGGGTTCCTTTTACCGCGTCCACACAGCCCTCGTCCCATCCTTCCTCTGCCGCTGGAAGGGCATTTCACACCCCCTTTGGACCCGGTGCCCCTCCCTAGCACCTCCGAATCCCCAGAATGACTCACTCTCAAATGCCAACCTGCTCTCCTCCTGTCAGCTGGTGGCATTTCTCGTTAGCGGGCCGGCATAGCACGAGGCCACCCCCAGGAGCTTCCGTGCACACAGGCATTCCGCAACTCAGAGCAGCCCATGTGCGCCGCAGGCATTTTCAGCCTCTCCTTCTGACCCAGAGGGCCACAGTCGCCAAGTTTCCTTTCCCCACCACCTCCCCCTTCCCAAGAAGAGAGGAAACAGAGGACTCAGACAGAAATGAGAGCCAGATGGACTTCCCGGGGCTGGGCCAGGCTGGGAGGCAGCACCCGGAACCGGGGTGGAGCGGCCAGCCCAAACGCCTTTGTGTGGCGCGGAGTCAGAGCGGGGGGGATGAGCAGGCAGCATCGGCATTACTGTGTCTCAGGAAGGCGGAGCTTCGGAGAAGGCATAACCCCTCCGGCTGATGCTTCTGGAAGAAAGCTTACCAGTATTCACAAACAAGTTCTGACAAGAAAACACTACGCCAACTTTGCTAATTAACCTAAGAATTAACGTTTTCTTAAAGCATAAGGAAGGTGCTTTTGGTTTCTGTGTTGCAAACGGAAGTGTTAGATTAAAGCTAAAAGGAAAACAATTACTAGATTACTTTGACCAACTGTGTTTCTCTGGAGGGCTAGCTAATTGAAATGCTTCCTTTCGGGAGGTAGGGAGAGTTCTTTCATCTTCTGGCAACTGTTTTGATTCTGTGGAGCTGTTTCGGGGGAAAGGGAAAGAAAAACAAAAGGGGACAATACCTATTGCCTTTTCTCTTCCCTGGAAACGGTTTTGACATCAAAAGAGCCCACGTACCAGCCCTATCTTCTGCCTTTCATAAGCCTCTTCCCCATCGCTCCCTTCACCGTTTTTCTGTATTGCACCGATAATTAGGATTTTAATGTACCACTTAAATTTCCTCTCCTGTAAACTAGCACTCACGGGAGAAGACGTTGCCCATTGGAACGCCTATTTCCATTTTTTGCATTAGTTCAAAGAGGGGGCTTATTTAGCAGATCCAATTTTAAGTATGGTTTGTTTCATTGTGGGCTTTTTCTTTTTGGTTGTTTTAACTGGGACTCCACCCAGTTTAAATGACTGTAAACGTGAAAAGAACTCGATTGCTCAACCAACCGTGTTGTAACAGGAGTTCTTAACTAGCGGCCCATGGATGGGTTTTGAGTGCCGCCATGAACTTCCTCAGATTCTAGGCCCAGAGGATGGTATGAGTGAATGTGCATTTTTCTGGGAAGCGGTTCCCTGGCTTTTATGGTCGGGTTAAGGAATCAGTGACCTAAAAGAGTGGAGAAGCACCGTCCCAGAAATGAGTTGTACCCTTGATGTCTACTTAAAGCATCCAGCTACCCAGCTCCACGTGTCTCTGGATTGGAAAGTAAGTGAGGGAGATCCCAGAACACTCAGCGTGTCTACCTTTAAATCTGAGTGCGAGCAGGCTTCCCTCGGTCACTCAGGTAGTTGGATCAGCCCCATGTGGGTGAGCTGTCCCTCCACTTCTTCCAGATTAGACCTCGGGGTAGAGAGATGGAGTTCTCACAGAGCTGGGGCCCTGGCATCACACAGACACAGCTCAGGTCCTGGCTTACCACTTACTAGCTGTGAGACATGGAGTAGGTTCCTCTTTAAACTTCAGTCTTAAACTGTAAAATTGGAGTAAGAGGACTGAATTCATCAGGCAGCATGAAGACACTGTCATTTGTGTTGATGGGAATCAGCTTCCTTTTGGTTCAAGTTGGCCAGCTTGAGGGCCAAAGTAAACATTATGTTGGTTGGTCCACAGTAGAAAGGAAAGTACCTCTATCCTAGCTAGAGGTTTGAGCCGAGTAGCACCCACAGGTGTCAGTGGTATTTCTTTGGAAGAGGCCCAGCATTCTTTCATAAGGGCACCATCAGAAAGCAGGAGTTTTTTAAATGACAGCAAAGACTGAAGATTGTTGTGTTTGGCTGTGAGCACAAAAATCATTTTCTACAAAGCAAAGAATACTACATATGGATGCCAGTGCATACCTGCCATGTACAAGGAACTCCCCAGTCTTGTGTGTGTTTTTCATTGGAGTGGGTGGGAAGTGATAAGAAACCATTCTAATTCCAAAATCTTTATTTCAGGAAGGTAAGGAACGTCTGGGGAAATGTTCTGCTCGAGTGTTTTTCAGGAACGAGAAACCCAGACCGGCCATTAATATAACGTGTACTCGGCTCATTGAGAAGAATACAAGACAAGAAGAAGATTATCGGCTCTACAAGTACATGAAGCAACTTAAAAACCTCTTGGATGTAGTCAGCATACCTGGTATGAACCAATATCTGGAATTTCTATATTCAGGAATGCATGTCATTACTACATCTTAAAAAGAATGATCGTGGAAGCAACCTAAATGTCCATCGACAGATGAATAGATAAGATGTGGCACATATATACAATGGAATATTACTCAGCCATAAAACGAAATGAAATTGAGTTATTTGTAGTGAGGTGGATGGACCTAGAGTCTGTCATACAGAGTAAAATAAGTCAGAAAGAGAAAAACAAACTGTATGCTAACACATATGTATGGAATCTAAAAAAAAAATGGTATGAAGAACCTAAGGGCAGGACAGGAATAAAGATGCAGACCTACTAGAGAACGGACCTGAGGACACGGGGAGGGGGAAGGGTAAGCTGGGACGAAGTGAGAGAGTGGCATGGGCATATATACACTACCAAATGTAAAGTAGATAGCTAGTGGGAAGCAGCCGCATAGCACAGGGAGATCAGCTCAGTGCTTTGTGACCACCTAGAGAGGTGGGATAGGGAGGGTGGGAGGGAGGGGATATGGGGATATATGTATGCATATGGCTGATTCACTCTGTTGTACAACAGAAACTAACACAGTATCGTGAAGCAGTTATACTGCAGAAAGTATCTATTTAAAAAAAATCATCTAAAATTTTATCCCCCAAATGGCACTTTAATTCAACTACAGAATGTGGTACACCTGATTATTTGAACAAAATTCAGAAGTATCCTTTTCCTATTTTCCCCCTCGAGCACAATATAGTGACTCCATTGAAAACTATCTGTGCCCCTTTAATCTGCCCACTTCTCATCACAGACGCAGGGCAGGGCAAGAGCCGGACTCCAGGGAGAAGAGGTGGAGGTCTTTGCAACAGGACCCACACGTAGGTGTGCAGTTTTCAGGGTTGAGTCCAGAAGCTGAGGAGAAAAATTCTAGAGGTTTCTGGTGGTGGCTTTGGAAACTTTAGGTGGCGGGACCCCATCCAGGGCCTCTGTCGTGTGCATCATGGCCTTCTGCACCAGGGCCGGGCGAGCTGTCTTGGGGCCTTGCTGGGAGGCTGCAGTGGAGTCAAGCTGATCTCATTTTAGGTCCAGAGCTAATGGGCAGTGGTGCCGTCTCTTATAAGAAATGAGCCCTGCCTCTGAAGTGACTCAGCTGAAATAAAGCAGAGCCCATTTGCGCTGGCACTCAGCAGGGTATGTGGACAGCAGCTGACACTCGGCGCTTACTGGCAAATCCAATCTCCAAAACCACAGAAGTCATCTCTGGACTTGCACTGGGCTATTAAGCTTGACATGACCACCACAGCACTCCCTATCCCACTGTATCTCTCTCAGTTCACTCATTTGCCCGGAGACTGTGACAGACCCGTGTCAGCGTGGAGGACCTGTGGTCTCCATTTCTGGCTGCATCTATGTCCCATCCATTACTGAGACTTAAGTGTTCTGAAAAACCCAGAGGTGGGATACTGCTCCCTGCGTTTCTCAAATTCTGAAGCTTGAATTTGAGAGTTTATTTGCATTACAGTGCTTTGACAACTTGGATTAAATCCTGTTCCAAAGAATTATGAAGAAGATTCAGAATCTTGCATTGTAGTAGCATTTGTTTATATTTAACTGTCTGAAATAAATGGGCCAATGACTAATACTTAAAATCTATGGTTATTTAGGGATTGGTCCCCTCATTAGCATTAGTTGGGGAAATAGGGTTTTATATATTCTTCTTAAAACACAAATTTTAGAAATCGTATTGGACCCTTTCTTTGAAAGGGTCTCAGTCCTTTTGCCACAGGATCTCTAGATTTTGGACAATTTTTAATAATGCAGGTTAACTGGATCATGTTCGGTTAAGTCCTATATGCCCACAAGGATCATTCTATAAGAGTCTAACTTAATGTGGCTGCTATGAAGCTTCGGAAAAGTTTTTGCTTAATATAGGGCACGTTTTCATCAACAAAATCTACAAGTTCTCTTGTCACTTTAAATTCAGCAGAGATGTTTAATGGTGCTTGTAGCCTGTATATCTAAAATTATCTACTTAAAACTGAAAAGGTTTGGTTTTAGATAAGTTGAATCAAAATCTATGTTGGAGCAGCCAGTTCAGATCTCAGCAGATCCCATTCAGTATTTAATCAGTCCAGGGTGTTTGACTGTTGAGCAGTTTTCTCTACGACTGCTAAGTGAGAAGATCTAATCCATTTTAGGATATCCTTGCTCTGCACTGTTTTTCCCCTTAAATAGTAGTTGTCTGGCTTTTATGAAGAGTAAAAATTTCTCCTCTTCTAATGAATTCATAAACTTCCTATAGATGAGCCCAAGTATATGACATACAAAAGACAAGACTGGGGACCTGGGAATAACCAACGTCCTAAGTGACTCTGTAGCAGTGCTACTGGCATTTACAAATTTCAGTTGTCCTCATTATTCACGGTATTTTGTATAACTAATTTTTCTTCTATGGTAATTCGTTTTGATCTCACAAGTTAAACTCCTGGTGGCACTAGGAAGGAAGTCTGTCACTCTCTCGCTTCCATACACACGACAGGAATTCAAGGCTCAGCTCAAATCTCATCTCTGTGAAGCTGTCCCCAACCTCTTCAGCCCAAAGAAACCTCCCCCTTCCCTGTGTCCCCTCAGCTCTCTGATCCTCCCTTTTTCTTAAGGAAGGTGTCAGCTGCATTTCCACGCTGTCAAGTGGAGGGTAGGGCCTCTCTTTGCATCTCTCACGGCACCCAAGCAATCAATGAATGCCTTTTGAATCGACTACCACTATAAACCAGCCAAGTCTAGTTCTATCAATACAGAGCAGAATTTATGTGAAAGATTATTTTACTAAGAAGGATTCATTTCCTAATAAGCTGTTTGTACTCCTCACATATTATACTATTATTGGGCTTTAATATACACTATCTCCTTCAAACTGCATAAATGATGGTCCATGAATAGCTCATAAATTACTTACTAAAATTTGAGTTCCTAAAAGTCACAAGAGGTAATTTATTAGTCATTGTATCCCTACCTATAGCAGTATCTGATATTAAGTAGATTTTTAATAAATGTTTGCTGAATTAGAAAGATTGCAGTTCCAAAAACGATGCCACAGGAAAAACCCACTTGATTTGTTCATGTAGTCAAAAAAGTGACAGATGCTGCCAATACACAGATTAGCTTTAATGCCAAGGATCAGAGAAGGACAAAGACCAGCACGTCGACTGTGGATCCAAACCAGAAGGTAATGTGGAGAAGATGACTGATAGATGTTTCCATCTAATTAAAAGATTTTAGATGAAAGGTTTTAGATTAACTTTGAGTATCATTATAGCTCTTAGTTTGCATTTATATTGTACAGCAAATAGCCCTTAAACTGTTTTATAGTAGCTTTACTTAGCAGGGCAAGTTGAAGCATGTAAGATTCCATACAATGCAGAAACAGATACGAGTCCCACTTTACTACTGAAACTTGTAATATTTTGTCCTGAAAATGTCTTAATATGAGTGTACTTTTTTTGTGCCCCCAGATAGTCATGGACATATTGATCCCTCTCTGAGACCCATCTGGGATTTAGCTTTTCTGGGCAGCTCTTACGTGATGTGGGAAAAGACAACACAGTTTTTACACTACTACATGGCACAGCTCAGCAGTGTGAAGCAGTGGGTAAGAAAAACTGACAATTAACTTGTTCCACAGGAGATACAACCAATGCCATGTTCTTAGACTAAATTAATGTGAACTTCTAGCTTTGTGGCAAGAGTTTTAATTGCATTTCATTAACTCAGTACATATGTGAATGCCAGGCATGGTTGTGGGGACTGAGGATATAGCGCTAAAGAAAACACTCAGTGTAGCTGCCCTTATTGAGACTAATTCTAGCGAGAGAAGAGACAGTGAACCGATAAACAAGTAAGTATGTATCAAATGGTGGTAGGTGCTATGGAGAAAAATAAAGCAGGGAAAAGGGAATGCAGGGTATTGACAGAATTAAGCTTTAGTCTAAAGCAAGGCCCCTCTCATTTGAGCAGAGGCGTAAGGGAAGTGAGAGCAAGCCACGCCTCCAGAAGGGAAGGCATTTCAGACAGAGGGGACGGAGGAGGCATTGTGGCTGATGGGTTGGAGAAACAGCAGTGAGGCTGGTATGGCTGCAAGAGATTGAGCAAGGGGAGCGTGCCAGGAGATGAGATTGGATGGAGGGGGTCAGTTCATGGAAGGCCATTAGAAGGACCCTGTCTTTTACTCATTACAGGGTTTTTAGCAGAGAAGTGACACGATCTGACTTACAGCAGGATCATTCTGGCTGCTGTGTTGAGAACAGACCGTAGCCAGACAAGGGTGGAAGCAAGGAGAGCAGTAATGTGTAGCCTAGGCAAGGCCAGGGTGGCAGCGGTGGATGTGGTGAGAAGTGTTTGCATTTTGAAGGTAGACCAACAGTATTTGTTGATGGGTTAGATATGGATATATCCAAGAATAAGAAAAGTCAAGGATGATTTATGATTTTGGCCCGAGTAACTGGAAGGATAGAGTTTTCATTTCCTGATTGGGGAAGACTACAGAGGAACAGATTTGGGTGGAAATTAGCTTGAGTTGGAGCATTCTAAATTCCATAACCAAGTAGAGAATTTGTATCGTCATCTGGACATAAGAGTCTGAAGTTTAGGGGAGATGCCTAGGCTGGAGTCATCACCACATAGATGGTTTTTAAAGCCTCAAGAGTGGATGAGAGAATGAGTGTAAACAGAGAAAGGTTATGTAGGGATTGAGTCCTGGAACACTTCCAACTTTAGAGGGTTTAGAGATATGAGGAAAAAAAAGTGTTTCAAGGATGAGAATTGACTAACTATCAAAAGCTGCTGGAAAGTCAAGAAAGATGAGGACCGAGAATTGACCATTAGATTTAGGCAAGCTGGAAGTAGATGGAGAGCTTATCAAAAGCTGTCTCACCGGCACAGTGTGGGCAAAGTCCTGATTAGAATAGGTTCAGGAAAGAATGGGAGAGGAAGTGCACGCTCCATGTCTTTCAAGGAATTTAGCTATAAAGGGGAGTAAAAGGGAGGGAGGGGGCTAGAGCTGGAGGATGCGTAAGCACAGGGTTGAAGGAGGGTTTTCCGTTGTATTTTTAGATTGGGCGATTTAACGGCATATTTATATGTTGAGAAAAATCCAGTAGAGAGGGGCAAAGTAGGACTTGTAGGGAAGAGAAGGAAGACTTGTTGGAGTTAATATCTTTGAGGAGATAAAGAGAGGATATGATCGATCCAGGAGATGACTGTGGACAAGGGCACAGAGTGCACCTGGAGGAAGGCTTTCAAGTGTGGCACAGATGCTGGTTAGGAGGGTGGGTATCACGTGGCAGCCTGTGGAAGTTCTATCCTGACTGCTTCTGTCTTCTCAGTGAAAAATGAGGCAAAGTCACCAGCTGAGCGTGAGGATGGAACAGGAGGTGAGAGGGGGTGGGAGTGCGTGGGTTCGAGCATCACGCAGCACTGCAGGCCTCTGAAGGTCTGCGGTCACGAATTTAGAGAAGGGCCAGTCACTCAACTGGTTGGGTGCAGACAAGGAGGTGGCTGAGTGGGGGTTTTTGTCAGGCACATGTCATGTGGAGAGGGAGGGGCATTTCCAGACTAAACAGTATCAACTACTCAGAGGCAGGCTGAGCCAACCATAAGTACAAATTTCTAAAAGTCGTTTTCTTCACGGGTGGCTGAAGCAGTACATTCACCATGGATGGACAGCAGTGAGTATCTTCCGAGTACAAGGACTTGCCTGGCGTCCAGTCAGCATTATTCATGCCAGTAATAGCTTGGTGTACCTTTCAAAGGCCACTTGTAAAGCAGACAACTGTTTGAAATGTAGTTTCATTCCTTACCAAAATGAACGTTTCTTTCCCCTATGGAGTGGCTTTGATAGAAACGGCCGTGTAATTGACTGCTGTTACACCAGGAGTTAGGGCACAGCACCGATTCTTTGGCTGCAGGTAAAAAGTTTCTCTCGTCTACCAAGACAATCACGTCCTCAACAGAAGGCTTTTCCTTTAACTGAGAAGTTAGGGGAAATTTTTTGTTTAGTGTAGAAAATGGCATCAAGATAATAGAACTAATTTTAATGAATGTCAGAGAAAAACTCAATAGGAACAGAGCAACAGGGACACAAGAGAAAAAATTAGGATCTTTTAATGGCATTGTTTTCCATTCTTTTGCATTTATAAATGACACATCACCTAAGTAAACACCAGGACGTACTATGGTTTGAAAACAGCAGCCCCGTTTCTCGCTCATTCTAGCCAGTCTTTCTTTGATGTCCATCATCTGTCCATTAATATCCCTGCAATTGGGAAAGTGGGGACAAATGTAATTGTAGAGCTAAGAAAACAAAAATGCAGGGGGAACAGGACTTTTAGATTTTTTTTACCCTGTGGTGTCTGTGTTTTAGATAAATAGTTATTGAAGATGCAGCTGACTTGGTTGGGTCACCTAAGGCAAATCACTTCTTCTCTTAGGGCTATGAAATGAGGGTCAACAAGCTTACTGAATGAAGCCCTCGAAACTAACATAAATCTAAAATACTGAAGCAATTGGGAAATTTGGATTAAGGTTGATATGCATTTCAGATTAGAGTTTTTTTTTTAAAAAAGCCTACAGCACCCAGTATTCCCAGGCGGCCTCCCATCCAAGTTACTAACCAGGACCAACCCTGCTTAGCTTCCAAGATTAGAGTTCCCTTAAATAAAAGCATGCACATACCCACATAGATTTTCAAATTCTGCTATTTGGTGGCTACTAAAGATTCTTGTGATCTTTCAGAAAAATAAGCAACATAACAACAAGCAAAACAAGCAACAATTTCTAAAAAAGTCATTACGATCAGAAAGTCTAGGGACTGTCCCTGGAGACTAGAAGCAGGACAGTAGGGCTGACAAAGCAAAGACAGAGAAGCAGGGAGTGGCTGGAGGTGCCCGTGGCCCAAGGTAGCTCAGGAATCTATAGGGATTATAGTTTTTTCCAAAAGCTTTCTGGGTGGGAATTACTATCTCTGCACTCAGGGATAAACTCACCTTTTAATCCAGTTGTGTAAGGCAGTGCAGCCTTATAAACTTCACAGCCCCAAATGAACACAGCCTGAGAGAAGAGTGGGCTAAGAAATAGCTGAAATACAAATATAAGACCCATCTTATAACTGGCAGTTATTGCCTTAGGACTGAAGAACAGATGTCTTTCCCAAACCACGAGGACTAAGCCGAGGGCAGGGGAGATATCTGATGGCTAGGGGAAAAAAAAACGGATAAGGACTTTCCTGACACGCTTTAGCCTTTCTTTAATGTGAACTGAGAAAAGTAAAACTGTTACTTTTCCAGCATTGTTCCAAATCTTATCAGTATCAGATACTGTCAGCATCCCAGACTATCGAACCGGCAGCACATCACTGGCAGCCAGCCCAAGTCTTCCCCCTAACTAGAGGCCTCCATCGGCCAATAGTACATTATAGAAACCATCGTATTTACCTTATTCTGCTAAGAAATCTACTTTTGACTTGACACCATAAAACTCCTTGAAAAGAACATAGGCAAAACATCCTCTGACATAAATTGACATAAATTGTAGCAATGTTTTCTTAGGTCAGTCTCCCAAGGCAGTAGAAATAAAAGCAAAAATAAACAACTGGGACCTAATCAAACTTATAAGCTTTTGCAGAACAAAGGAAACCATAAACAAAATGAAAAGACAACCTACAGAATGGGAGAAAATATTTGCAAACGATGTGACCAACAAGGGCTTAATTTCCAAAATGTACAAACAGCTCCTACAATTCAATATCAAAAAAACAACCCAATCAAAAAATGGGCAGAAGATCTAAACAGACATTTCTCCAAGGAAGACATACAGATGGCCAACAGGAAAAGATGGTCAACATTGCTAATTATTAGAGAAATGCAAATCAAAACTACCATGAGGTACTACCTCACACTGGTCAGAATGGGCATCATTAAAACATCTACAAATAACAAATACTGGAGAGGGTGTGGAGCAAAAGGAACCCTCCTACAACTGCTGGTGGGAATGTAAATTGGTACAGCCACTATGGAGAACAGTATGGAGGTTCCTTAAAAAACTAAAAATAGTTACCATATGATCCAGCAATCCCACTCCTGGGCATACATCCAGAGAAAACTATAGCTCGAAAAGATACATGCACCCCAACGTTCACAGCAGCACTATTCACAATAGCCAAGACTTGGACGCAACCTAAGTGTCCATCGACAGATGAATGGATAAAGAAGATGTGGTATAGGCACACAACAGAACACTACTCAACCATAAAAGAGAATGAAATTTTGCCATTTGCAGCTTCATAGATGGACCGAGAGATTCTCATACTAAGTGAAATAAGTCAGAAAGAGAAAGACAAATACCATATGCTATTACTTATATGTGGAATCTAAAATATGGCACAAATGAACTTATTTACGAAACAGAAGTAGACTCACAGATGTAGAAAACACACTTAACGGTTACCAAAGGGGAAAGGGGGTAGGGGAGGGATAAATTAGGAGTTTGGGATTAACAGATACAATATATAAAATAGATATGGACTTCCCTGGTGGTGCCGTGGTTAAGAACCTGCCTGCCAATGCAGGGGACATGGGTTGGAGCCCTGGTCCGGGAAGATCCCACGTGCCATGGAGCAACTAAGTCTGTGCGCCACAACTATCGAGCCTGCGTGCCACAACTACGGAAGCCCGCGCGCCTAAAACCCGTGCTTTGCGACAAGAGAAGCCACTGTAATGAGAAGCCCGCACACTGCAACGGAGAGTAGCCCCCGCTCGCCGCAAGTGGAGAAAGCCTGAGCGCAACAACGAAGACCCAACACAGTCAAAAATAAATAAATTTATTTAAAAAATAAATAAAATAACCAACAAGGACCTACTGTATATCACAGGGAACTAGATTCAATATCCTGTAATAAACCATAATGGAAAAAATATTGAAAAGAATATGTATAACTGAATCACTTAGCTGTATACCAGAAACTAACACCACTGTAAATCAACTAAACTTCAATTTAAAAAAAATCAACTTTTTATAGCGTATATTAATATTAATAACCTAAGCTTACTTATTCTCTACTAAAACCACACTGGTTCTGCTAGGGATCATTCCTTCTTTTTTTTTAGTGGGGAGGGGAGCAGTAGGGGTGGGGTAGGTCACGAGTAAGTATAAGGGAACCAAATACTTCATTCTGTCTCTAGGAAGATTAAAGTGCTAAGTTATCAGAAAAATGTGACAGTAAATCATCAATTTGGACTATAAGGATTTGACATATGTGATGATTTGAACAAAACCAAGGAGATTATTTCTGATTATTAAAAATGATGACTTCCTGGCAGAGCCTTGCTTGGTGTGGGCAGTGCCCCCTGGGTACTTTGCCAGGCTGGGCTGCGCCATGTCTGGGCTGCTCCATGTCTGGGCTGCAGCTCTTTAATAAGGCCTGGTTTGGTTTGGTCTTAGGGCGCTTCCCCCTGAAGGAGGAAGAATCTATGAACAGAAACATGAGGTGTGTCTCAGTAGCCTTACTGAGGAAGGTCTTAATTAAATGTAGAGGGTGCCCAAGCATTATAATAATCCAAATTTTTGTTTGGATTATTAAAAAATGGGTAACACTTTGTATTGAGCAGAAGTTTGTCAAATGGACTTGGAACGCCATCATTTGTTTCAAGCCTTTCTTCCTTTTTGCCTAAAATCTGGAGATTGCCGTGATATCCTTAAGAAATGCTATTTTCAGAAACAGAAAGAGGCACTGTCCTGAAAAAACACTTTATAAGACCAATTTTTTAACTGTAGAAATGCATGGTAAACAGACCTTGAGAAAAAGTGCAGGCAGCACAAAAGTCCGAGACAAAAATTACACAGCACAGCAGCCAGCTGTGTCAATATAGTCCAAGGTCAACATCGTCACCAAATGAGAGTCAGACAAGGCTAAATCGACCCCCAAACCCAGCAATGCCCAACTGATAACTGGAGCCTCCAGAAACTGTTCCTTTAGATAAAAAATGCTACATTTTCTCTCATGAATTCTGACTTTGCAGCCTGTGTTTTGGATATTTGCTTTGACCATTCATGGGTTCACTGCGAGGCAGAAGAGAAACCTACCCAATGATGCAAAGCACCACAGAAAAGCAGTCAATTTCTGATTGATCCAGGCTCTCTCTTGTATCATATCCCTCTAGTACCCCCTCCACCTGATGGAAATTTCATGGCTTGTAAAAGTACTTCATCAATGTAAGCAAAGGGAAGACAAAACTTAATTATCAAGTCCTTTTTGGTTTTGCATATTCTTAGTCTCAATGAAAAGCCTGGTAGATTAAAATCATAATCCAAATTAATTTTTTTATTCCTTCTCTTCCATTTTTACTAGTAAAGGGATAAGCACTTTTGTGCCCCGACCTTTTCCCCTCAAAACAGCTACTGTCAAATAGAAAGCAGGAAATCAGTTTAGTCACTCTTAAAATTTATAGAAATCAAGAGAATAAAAGAGCTGAGGGAGACTGCCTGCTTACCTATAAAATGTGTTGGTTTTAGAAGCAGTGTGGTACAGCATGAAGGATGTGGGTGGTGGAGTCAGTAGATCTGGGTTTGAATCCCCACTTGTCACCTATTAGCTGTAACCTCAAGTTGCCTTCCCTGTAAAAGAAGGCTCATAATACATACTCTTGCAAGACAGGAGAATTCCATGAGAACATGTATAAAGTGCCTAGCAGAGAACCTGGCCCATGGTGTCCTTCTAGAAATCCTGATTGCCCTGCCCTGCCCCTTGTCTTATTGCCTGGCATATCCGGGCTATAAATCAGCTTGAGGTGCATATACGGTATCTAGATTCCTTAGGTTGTCAAAAGATTCTGCCTATTCTCATAAACCTTAATCTCCATCAAAACCCACAAATATTAGAGAGAAAAAGTGACAGAAGGACCTTACTAGATTATCATGACAGTGGCAAAACAGTAAGAATCAACAACTTCCACATCTTAATACAGGATACCACCAAAGGAGATGAGGCTAGAATCAAAGAGGCGGCAGGTGATTCAAGGCACCCATCCACCCATTCAAGGCAGGTGATACAAGACGAGCCTTCCAAATTCTAAGCTAATATAAACCCACACTATCTATCACACTAACTCTTTCTTTCTTCTTCTAGAAAACAAATGAAGATGCAATTGATTTTGATTATACTGTTCTACTCCATGAATTCTCAACACAGGTAAAACAAAACGGTATATAGAACTGTTTAAACCAGAAGTTTTTGCAGATCATAATATTTTAGAACTCTTATTTCCCAGGAAATGATTCCCTGTCATATTCACTTGGTCTGGTACCCCGGCAAACCACTGAAGGTGAAGTACCACTGTCAAGAGCTACAGACACCAGAAGAAGCCTCTGGAACTGAAGAGGGATCAGCTGTGGCACCAACAGAGCTTAGTAATTTCTGAAAAGCAAAAAAGATCTGTTTATACTAAATTCTGAACAAAATGACTACACTTAATAGCCTAAATCATTATTCTAGTAAAATAGCCAAGGTATAAGGCATTCTAATAATTTGGGAAAGCCTGTGATTACAAGTAAATACTCAAAAATTAAAAGATACTGGGATTTTTGTTTTTTGATTGGTTTGGTCGAGTTTTTAACTCTGGGAGCACATGCAAACTGAACTCTGCTCAGTGCTAAACAGTTACTCTGCAGGTTCCTCAGGGTTTTAGCCCTAAAATGTAAAACCAAGTCAGTTAGTGTATGCTGCAGCTGGACCAGTAAGTATTTAAAAAACATAACAAAATAAAATTGATGGTCACATCTATAAATCTGCATTTCTCAATATTTTGAACAAATTGTAGCTAACTATTCTGTGTTGTTAAATTGCTTCTACCTAGTATGTTAAAAAAGATAATATATTTCAGTGAAAGCAAATCGTAGGGAAAATATTACCTGTTTAAAAGGAACTTTACTATTTTTTATGATTTTGAGCAAGTATTCCTTTTAAATTTGATATCTACTTTTAAATAAATGTTTGTTTCTAAATAAAATGTGTTACATGTGTTTGTAGAGATTTGTCTATATAGGCAAAATCTGTGCTAAGCTGGAATTAAAGTATTTATATATTAATAAAAATTTTACAAATAAAGAGTGTCTCAGAGATAAAGCCGAGTGTCTGCAAACATGTATTAAATGGAACAGTGATGTAACTGAAAGTACATAAAGTATTTACAATTTTCATTTATAAGGACAACTTGGACCCAGTATTGGCCTAAGTAATTTATAAAAACAAACACGATATGTACCATTACCAGATTTGTGGAGTACCTCCCCAAGGCAGGAAGAATTGATCCAGGAAATGTGGCCAGCATTTGCCTCTCAAAATTAGTATTTAATGGACTGCTTATATTCATGTCTCAAAACCCTTAGCCGGGTTCCTTGATCAGTAGTTGGTTAGGAAGCATCAGCCCTTTTAAAACATATGAAAATGTTACCTTTTTGTCTGTATTAGAAAACTGAAAAAGTTTATACTAAATAGAAAAAATTTTAAGACATAGACTCTTACAAAATAAAAATAAGATGAATTATACTGTTACTTTTTAGCAGAGGCAGATCATGTATTATTCTGTTTAAAACCCCAAACCCTTTGCATTCATCTTCCCAATATCCTTTGGATTTAAGGACTGTAAGTTTTCCAAAGCACTGGAAACAATCATTTAAAGAAAACATCAGATCTCCCACATATATGATAATGCAGAGAAAATACTTTCCCTAAGATATCAAACAATCTAGTGGCAAACGATGCCAGAACCAAGTAATAAACTCCTCTAACTGAAGTTCCCTAAATACCTTGGAAAAAAAGTGCCAAGAGCATTATAAGAGCATATTCAATGTCCTGTGATTTTTAATCTTTCAGTGTCACGTTAAGAGCTAGAAAGGGGTTTCAGCTTTCTTGTCTCAACTTTCTAAAAGTCCTCTCATCCTTGTAAAGACATTTTAAATTAGTGAGATTAGGCTCACAAATGTGACCATAATTCAATCAGGTAAGGAAGCTAAGGTGGTAACCCTTTAACAGATTTCGGTATAATCGATTATGAAGGTGAATTCTACACATACGACATACAAAAAAAATTACCTAATTTATAAATTTACAAAACCTGTAAGTTAAACCAACTAAACATTTCTCAATATCACCATCAGAACTTCTTTTCTAGCACAAACTCTAAAATTGCTGACTGATTTTACTAATACTGATTTTGCTAGCTAACAGAGGAGAAAAATTACTTCATCTGCCTTGACATAAAATGAAAACCTCTAAATTTCCTAAGCCCTCTTTTATTCATTAGGAGTCTAAAGAATTCTGAATCACTCTGACCCAATGACGATAACAGTATCACATTTATTTTCCTAATCTCTTTAGAACCTTCAAAAATTTTAAGACATACAAAATAACACCAGGATTTTGCCTGCATTCCATTTGATTCTACTTATAGTTTTGTTTTTCCTGAGTTATGAATAGTTAGAAGTTACGTAAGTTCTTTTGAAAGTCAATTGGAAGTTTCTATATTGGCCCTTGAATGATAGTGCTTCATGACATATGAGTTTATCACACTGATTTCTCTCAGCTTAGAAGATTCTATGACCTGTCCTGTGACCTTTCCTAACTTTCAAAGTGCTACAATCACTAGCATGCCGCCTGGCACTTATTTGAAAGGATAATGAATCCATGCTCACAATAAATTGCCTGGGAAAACATGAACTATTTCAACGATGCATTACAGTTTTATTTGAAGACGTTGTAAGCAGCAATTAAAGCTCTAATTCAAAAATTGACAGTTTTAGCAATGCAAGTAGATGTTTTCTACAAAGGGATATATTCCTACATGTCACAATTTACTACTTACCTGATGGCTGCCTCACTTCACTGGCATCAATTTTAAGACTCATCCAGATTTCAAAAGTATTAAAATATGAAAAATCCTAAAATTTCAGTATTAAATTTTAGTGACTTCACAACGTAGATCTAAGAGTGAGCAAGGAGGCAAGGAATAACAGAAATTGACTGTACATCTTTAAAGATAAACTTACCAAGCTAAGAACCAATAGCCCATCACTAACATCACACAAAAGAATATTAATAACGTGACACATCTGAACAAATCCTGCATTTCATGTTTTGGAGGTACAGGTTATACTGCAATGGTCTTTTTTTTTTTTTTTTTTTTTTTTTTTTAAAGACTTAAACATCTGTATTGAGGTTCAGAACAAGTATGAGAGTCAAGTGATGAGTTGTTTTTTTTTTTTTTAATTTTTTTTTATTTATTTATTTATTCATTTATTTATGGCTGTGTTGGCTCTTCGTTTCTGTGTGAGGGCTTTCTCTAGTTGCGGCAAGTGGGGGCCACTCCTCATCGCGGTGCGCGGGCCTCTCACTATCGCGGCCTCTCGTTGCGGAGCACAGGCTCCAGACGCGCAGGCTCAGTATTTGTGGCTCACGGGGCTAGTTGCTCCGTGGCATGTGGGATCTTCCCAGACCAGGGCTTGAACCCATGTCCCCTGCATTGGCAGGCAGATTCTCAACCACTGCGCCACCAGGGAAGCCCTGCAATGGTCTTTAACCTTGCCTGTATACTAGAATAAGCTGGAAAACTTTTGATCTTGATGCAAAGAATCAGAGTATCTAGGGGTTGGCCTGGGTATTTCTCTTTAAAGCTCCCCAGGTAATTTTTAAAGTGCTGCCAGGGTTGGGAATCAGGGCGATACTGCCGCAGGCCTAGTGCTGCTACCATTCTCCAACACAATACTGTCTTTAAATTAGCCAACAATCATCCTTTACAACAGCGGTGTAAAAGAAACCCTCATTTATGAATATTCTCATTAATTTTTTCCTTATACAGACTTTGGCTGGTATGTGGTCTTTACCAACTCTAGCCAAGCTAATGAGTTAACAAAAGATGTGGGTTCTGGTCCTGGATGGGTTCCTAGGTGATCCTACTCTAGTTACTCCCACCAGCTGGGCCTGTGTCGTTGCCTATGAAACGCTGGTGTTGTGTTAGATATCTCGACTCTTTTCTGGCACCGTATCTTCATAACCAAAATGTTTAACAAGTTAAAAGCACTTCCAAATTTACCCATCTTAGTTCTAATATTTCTGACTGTTAGCGACAGCAAGAGGAACTGTGCTAAATTCTATGACGGTATTTCCTCATCAGGAACAACATTCAAAGTCAGTGTGAATAGCATGAGATGCTGATGAAATGCCAAAGCAACACAATTTTTCAGGCTTGATGCTACTGTAGCAACAGACATATTCATGGGAAAATGCACTTGGTTTGATAAGTACCATAAATGCATTATCAACTTGAAAAGTTAATGTGCTGTGTGGTCTTAGATAAGTTATTCACCTTACTCTGTGCTTCTGCCTCTATTACAAAATGGTCATAATAATAGTACCTAGTTTCATAGGGTTGTGAAAACTAAAATGGATAATGCATTTAAAGCATTTAACAAATGCCTTGAAAACATTTGCTCAATACTTTTTAAAGGTCTTTTTTTCTAGGAACCTGAAGTTATAGAGCCAAATCTACAAATCAAGGAAAACAAAGGAATTTAAAACAGTTATTTCATGTCTATTATCCACTAAGGGAAAGGACTAGGATATGTCTTTCACATCAGATGGTTTTTGGATGAAGCAATTCTGAACAGTATGGTAGAACTCCCTGGCAATGTCCAACATCCTCTAGTTTAACATTTTCTTTCACAATCTCAATGAATACAATATATGATACATTCCAGCAGACTCTAATTCAACTAGCATTTAATAGGTGGATGAAATAGACTAGCCAGCAACCCTGTAGGTTATATTTTATTATTTCCAAGCTGCAGAAACATTAAAATGAACATAGACAGCAATAGCATATGCAAGGGCCTTTTTTTTTACCTCACAGGTCTGCAACAAAGTAACATTTATACTCCTAAAAACAAGCAGTTAAAAATCTGCAGAAGCCACAAATTGAAGCAATCAGCTCTATATAAAACAGCTAGAAATTTAGCTAGCATTAGAAAATCTGAAAAGCGTTCTCCATTTTTTTTTTTTTTAAAAACACTTTATCCCTGTGCCTCATTTATTTCATAATGAAGTTTGCACCTTTTCATCTCCCTCACCTATTTCACTCCTCCTGCCCCTCCCTCCCCTCTGACCACCATCTACTGGGTTGTTCTCTGTATCTGTGAGGCTGTTTCCATTTTGTTATGTTTGTTCACTTGTTTTGCTTTTTAGACTCCACATTTAAGTAAAATCATACAGTATTTGTCTTTCTCTGACTTACTTCACTTACCATGATACCCTCTAGGGCTAGCTATCCAGGTTGTCACAAAGGAATCCACTCTTAAACAAAAAAGGTGATACTCCAAGAAGTGTCATGATATATGCAATTCACTTTCAGGTATACAGCAAAACAACTTGAAGAATGAAAGTATGCAACATAGATGGACAATAGACAAACATAAAAAGCAAATATGACAAAACAAATTATTATCCGATAAACACTTAACAAAATTGTTCATTGTTGAGTCTAGATGGAAGGTACATGGCTGTTCTTTGTACTATGTTTTCAGCTTTTCTGTATGTTGAAAATTCTTATGAAAAAATGTGGACGTTTATACATGTTCTAAGCTTATTAAGTATAACAGACATAAGTCTCTTCCTCCCTCAAATAAATATTAAATATATTTCAGTAATAATCATATTTTATTTGAGGTATAAAACTAATCAACCGTTGAGATATACACAGAATTAACTATGATATAAAAGAAGCTCCTGAATATAATAGGAAGGGCTTCTAAAATTACTTCTTTTCAGGCTGAATTTATTCCATGAATCCATTAACATATCTAAACCTTGCAGATACAGTTAGTCAACAAAGTGAGGAAAGTTAGTTCTTGGCGTTTCCTTTTTTTACAGGAAGTTGACCTGTAGCTTCCAAATACTTATTGATAAGGTCTTCTTGTGCAGCTGGTAAACATGGCTGATATCTGCAGTACTCCATTGTATATTCTCCCTTCCCCTGGGGGTTTAACACAAAAACAGAAACAAAAAGCAGATTTTTTTTTTTAAACAACTACCAAGTAAAGTCATGCAAAGACAAGATTTCACAAAAATGATGATTTTGCAGGATGGTCTCTTGAAGAACACTGAAGTAAAATTTAAACACTTGCTTACCTCTGTGCATGACCTAAGTTCAGTAGAATAACCAAACATTTCATTTAGAGGGACCTGAAAACATACACAGTAGATACTTCAGCATTGCTTATTGAAAAATATTTGAGAAAAATACAGAGAAGACTTAGTCATTTTAACTCCTTTAGACTCAGGTTTCTACTAACTACTCCTGGTTTAAAAGAATTAAAAGCCTAAGAGAAACCTGTTTTTGTTTTACCACAGTAGAAACCCTATTTGAAAGTAATTTCATTTGACAGACACAACTAGAAACCCAATCTTTCAGTTTCACGGAGCGGACACCACTAACAGCCATCCCTCTCATCCCCACTCCACGCAGCAGTGTTTCTTCTGTGAAAATGTGAATACAACTTTCCCTTGGACTCCTCAATGACAGGCTACATGCCAAGAGTAGTGTCTTCTAAGAGGCCTTAGGTAACGTGATAAACCTTTTCTTCCATGAGATTTAAGTAAGGGACAGGCAAGGGAATTAAATATTATCCCAATAAATTAGAACATAATAAAAGGGCTATGCAAACAAAGCTATAATGAGAAAGAAAGGTAATTATACATCTAAGAAAATGACATACTCACAAAAGGCCTACCTGAAATGAATCTTATTTTTAGATTTTGCACTTAAAGAGCTGCTCTAACAGCAAAGTACAGAAATTGCCACATACATATAAGCCACAAATTCAATACTCAAACGTGGAAATGTGCCAATCTGCTCTACAATTTCCAAAAACAAAAGCTAACTCTGATTTTCTCTTGTGGATAATAAAAGCAAGGATGTCAGTGACTAACAGTACTTACATCTGCATATAGTGTAAAATAGTCCTCAATTCCATCTTGTCCCGTGATTATTCCATGGCGCCGGTTAATTCCTGCAATCACTGGTCCCTGAAATTCATTTGGAGCTACAACTTCCACAGACATAATAGGTTCAAGAATACATAATGTGGCATTTGCCAGGGCTAGGGTTTAAAAAAAATAAATTGGTTTATTAATCTTTAAACAAATTGGAACTCTTTCCTATCCACATATACAAAAGGGAAATAGAAAGTGCTCTCCCAAAGGTACACACATAAATGATAAGGTTAAAATATCTGATCTGGACTCATTTTTCTAGTAACAGCAGCAGTCACTCTTCTAAATGGAACTTACAGTAAGACAACACTTAATTCTAATATTAGTATGTCCATTACCATATTTTCATCCTAAAAATCATTAGGTTGCAGAAATAATATAAAAGGGTCTTACAACAACATTCGATCAAGTCCCTTCCCATTTAAATTATGCAGTTGAGGGTTACTAATTCTTTCTGAAATCCTTCGGGAATAAAGACACTATCTGTTAAGTCTCTGACCAAGGTAAATCAATTCTTTCTTGTTGGTCCCTGGCAGACAGTTATTTATACTTGGAGACAATAATCAAGTCACGCCTGAGATATGCCTGTGCTAAACAATTTCAATACCCGACTGAGAATTAGAAAACCAAGTTTCTAGCTTCTGCTCTGCCTCTAATAAGTTATACGCCTTTTGGAAAAACACAGTCTGTCCAGGTCATGTTTCTTCACCTACAAAATAAAGACATCGGCCTAGATGCTAAAGGCCATTTAAGCACTAAACCACAATGTGTTTTTTATGTGTGTTTTTTAAAATAAAAAAACCTTATTTTTTTAATCCCACTTAGTACATAACAAGAACACTTCTTACTGTGACAAATGCTGACTGAGTTTGAAAATGTAACAGTGCGGAGAGAATATAAAAAAAACTTCAAACACTCATATTTAATTTGGACATTATGATAGTGTGGAATAATACTTCAGCCTCAGACTGGATGAATTATCTTTAAATAAAGACTTTAAGCATAACATGAAAAGGTGACAAAATGTTTTGTTTTAAAATAATCAAAATTTTCCAAGCATCAATTTGTTTATAATAATCTAGTCAGCAATTATTCTTGTATATTCATCAAAGCACTTGTTCTAAAGACACTATTAGCTTAAGTGCAATAATTATAAGAACAGCCATTTAATATACTTGCATTTCTTTGAAATGTTTTCTAATTCAAATCATATCTTAGCTCAGACCTAACTTTGACTCATTACTCCTAATTTCCTCTGAAAAGAGGAATAACTGAACTCTGCAGACTCCTAAGTTTCATTAGCTAAGCCTGCAGAATTCTACGCAGACAGCTAAAGCAGTAGACTAAAAATTCTAGACTGTAGAAGCTCTATTTCTTGTTAACTTCTTGGGTTACCACAACAGCAGAGCTTCCTTGGCTCTAAATAAATGTAATTAATGCAGAAGAAGGTACCCAGAAAGAGAGATGTGAACAGACATATTAAAATTTAGTTACACATTAACTAGTGTTTTCAACAGGTCAGTAATATAAAAGAGCTAGAGTGTGAGACGGTCATATTCTAAAGAGAAGGAAGGGGCCAAGTATATAGTGTATAGTATATAATTGTTGAGGACGACCTGTCCAGTTCTCGGTTTCATATTCCCTCACCCTGCTCCTTTCCTTTTAACTCCCTCTTTCTTCCTAAATCCACCTTCTGATTCACCTCGCCCTTATTCATGCTTTTCTCTGTCCCATTCCATATGACAAGATTCCAGAGCTAAATTCATCCTGCCATTTTTTTTTTTTTTTTTTTTTTTTTTTTTTGCGGTATGCGGGCCTCTCACTGTTGTGGCCTCTCCCGTTGCGGAGCACAGGCTCCGGACGCGCAGGCTCCGGATGCGCAGGCTCAGCGGCCATGGCTCACGGGCCCAGCCGCTCCGCGGCATATGGGATCCTCCCAGACCGGGGCACGAACCCGTATCCCCTGCATCGGCAGGCGGACTCTCAACCACTGCGCCACCAGGGAGGCCCTTTCCTGCCATTTTTTAAAAGTCACATGGCAGCCAAGTCCTACAAGCAATTTTTCCAGAAGTAGAATAAAAAGCAAGTGAAAATAGCCACACCATCACAGGACCTTTTAAGCCAAAGTGGTGCGTAGAGGTGGTAATGTTTCTATTTCAGTCCCCTAGGGATAAAGTTGATAACACCAGGCTGGGTGCTAAAGAGGCTGTGTGAGGAGGTGGTCAAGGGCTAGGCTCTGGTCTGGGTTTAACTCTCAGCTCCACCACTAACTAACATGTAACCTTGGGCCATTTGATTGACTACTCTTGAGTCCCAATTTTCTCAACTATAAGGCCACTGTTGAAGATAAGATATGATAATTCATGTACTCAACATAATACACAGCACAAAAGTGATCAATAAGTGTTATTATGACCACTCTGAGACCAAAAGCTGGCAAATGGGTGGCACTGCACAGTGCTAGGTCAAAGGTAATGTGAAGGGAAGAGGGATTAGCCTTCACTATGCCCAAATATGTGTGTGCAAGTGTTTTCAAGTACATTCTCATCTAATACTTTGGCATTACTATCTCCAAACAGCCTGGGCTTGCCCATTTCCACAGAGTTAAGTATGAAGTAGAGCCAGCATTCAAACTCGAAGCCCAGGAGATCAGAAAAGGGACACTGCTGAGTAAAATGAGCTAACATGACTCTGGGTAGGCCTTTATTTCTCTTGTAGAGTAGCTACAAGTTCAATGTTTCTGCAGAGACCAAGCACAGCAGTCTAAAAATTGGCCATAGACAATGATGGCAACAGTTAACATCCATGGGGTGAAACAGGCCCTGAAAGAACATTCAATTTCACGTTTCAGTTTTAGTTACATCATTGATTAATCTCTGGGGCAAAGTTTACATTGTGACTGAAAAAATAGTTCCAGTTTTCATTTTTTTTCAATGAAAACTACGTGAGAATTTGAACTATTTTTCTTCCAGTTTTGATAATAGAGAATAGCTCAAAAGTATAAGCTAATCTGATACTAAGCTCATTTATCAACATTTTCCACCCTAAAACTCTCATATGATAATCAGTGGAGGTGTATGCATGAAAAGCTGATTTTCTTAAGAGCCCAGCAAAAATTTCCTTTTACCCTTTTATCTTTCAGTCATGGAGAAATAAGAATCAGGTGATGATACAGCAAAGTAATTCATTTTTCACGCTTGCAACCTGTTTATTTGCACATATTTATCTGGCAAAACCCAATACTCCTCAATTCAATTATTATCTGGTGCTTTTCCTTTGCACCCCACCAGGCAATCATCACACATAACAGTATTTGTACACTTAAGTATTTACAAACTGAATGGTACATATTTACCTGTTTAGTTAATATGCATAGACATACAGACTTTTTTCATGACTATGTGTATGTTATGGGCATATAACCTGTATTTATTTATATTTCATATAGGTACAATTAAAAAGGTTGAGGCTCTTTGTTAATTGATTTTACCAATTACCTTGCTTTATATAACCTCTATCCAGGAAAGCTACCAATTTCCAGTCAAGAACCAGCATAGAACAGTTGGTGATTTCTAATTTGTTTTAACTATACTTTAAAAGTCTCACAGTGTATACATTTATTAAATCATTACTTTAAATATTTTACAGTTTTGTCAACTGCACCTCAATAAAGCTGAAAAAAAGAATATGAAGTGATTACAACCAATTTGCCAGTTTAAGATTTATTAAAGTGGTGAACCCCTAGAAGGCAAGAGGCAGGTGTTATCAATACAATCTGAATCATGCGTAATAAAGTCTTATTTTCTTTGTGACTTTATTTCCCTTTTTCCTATTAATACAACTGACAGACTGTGACAAGGTTTCTAGATCATAAATTTCAAATGCATTTTTAATAGCTAGCTGGCATAAAGAAAATGGAGGATTCTCTCACCCTTTCACAACTGAGAAACGAAACCACAAATTACTAATGGCTCCCATTAGTTTAAGTAAAATAAGGAATTGGCAACCTGGTCAAGGAATGAGCAACCTTCTCCAGCCATTGCCCCACTCCTGGTCACAGACGCAAACAGACCAAAACCAACAAAGTCCAAAATTCATACAATAAAATCCTGATTTTCCGAATGCCTGGAAATTATGTGTTAGGATTAATTTTCTGCTGTCTATTTTGACACTTTTTGACAAAAATATCTCTGAACTGTTTTGTGAATCATAATGTAATTCTCTGCAAAAACCCACTTATGGACATAACAAATTACCATATAACGGATATGGAAGAGATGACAAAGAGAATGAATTTTCTGGCTCCCAGTTACAACGTAAAAGCCCCCAATGTCAAACTGCTGTGCCGTCATTTGCTTTTCTCTCTTAAAAGCAATGAATCAGATATATCTGCAATTGCTTAGGGTTCTGTTTCATCAGGGTTTTAATAGACATATTATTCTATGCGAGAAAGGTTGACAATTTTAGCAGTTTAACAAGAAGTCTGCACTGAGAATAAGGTTTACTGAATTCTTTCAAATGCCTAAAAGCCTACAATGTCATATATGAAAAAGCTGTTTACAAATTTATAGATTTTTCTGACATCTGAATAAATCACTAAAAACAGGATGACTATAGTTAATGTTTCTTTAAAATAATTCTTATAATTCTGAGCATTTGTCTTCTCTATTAAAAGTAGAACTTACAGATTATCTATGAATTTAAACTTACAAAAAATACCAGATAATTTAGGAGAACAAAGTAGGATTTTAATTTTGTAAGAAAGAAAACACAGTAATCTACCCTCACTTTGATTCTCTGAATACTTGACCAGAGCCTATCCATGTACCCTGGGGTGCTGCTTACTGCTCTGGTGGGGTTGGGGGGATGGGAAGAAGACCTAACCAACACAGTGCTGCCTTCCGCGGCTCTGATGGTGCACCAGGGAAACACATGCACTGACGTGGCAACTGCTAGACACAGCGTACCTTGTTTAAGAGCACCTTCTCCTGCGCGGATGAAAGAGATTTCATTGGAATCCACCATGTGATATGCTCCATCTTGCAGGACAAACCGGAGCCCAGAGAGCTTGTGACCAGACAGAGGGCCCTTCTCGCAGGCATCCAAAAACCCCTGTTAATGAATGAACACAAGTTCTGGAGTGAGTGGGTTTCACTCACAGAAGCATTATGAAAAACCCCCAAACGTTTTAGTATTCAGAAGTGTAACATTTTTATGTATGCTATATTTCATTCTTTAAAAAAAATTTTTTTTTTAAGTTGAACAGCCTATTTAGGTATCATTATTGTGGACTCTAGATGAGCCATCCCTTGCAAAAGTCTATTACTTAAAGGTGAGAACTGGCTTGAAAGTGATGCTAAGAGCGCTAGCAATCACTTTCTCATAACCTCTTCTTCAAGAATTACTAAACTCTCATGATGCATTACAGAGACAGCATGATCTTAATTTTACAAGGAGGAAACAGGGGAAAGGCAAATCTAAGAAATTCTCTAAAATAAAACTTCAATCAAAACTGACATCTAGGGCTTCCCTGGTGGCGCCGTGGTTGAGAGTCTGCCTGCCGATGCAGGGGACACGGGTTCGTGCCCCGGTCTGGGAGGATCCCACATGCCGCGGAGCGACTGGGCCCGTGAGCCAAAATTACTGAGCCTGCGTGTCTGGAGCCTGTGCTCCGCGGCAAGAGAGGTCGCGATAGTGAGAGGCCCGCGCACCGTGATGAGGAGTGGCCCCCGCTCGCCACGACTAGAGAGAGCCCTCGCACAGAAACGAAGACCCAACGCAGCCAAAAATAAATAAATAAATAAAAAGCAAAACTGTCAACAAGTAAAAATAAACAACAACAACAACAAAATTTACATTTCTTAAAAAAAAAACGGACATCTAATCAACAGCTGTGTCTTAAGCTCCTACTATATACCTGTCACTGCTCTGCACTACCTAACAGCTTTAGTGTTATACAATGTCGGTAAGAGCTAAAATTAAAAGCTAATTTCATTTTTCCAAAGCAATCCTTTTTTTAAAAAAGCAGCTTTATTGAGGTATAACTTATATACAATAAACTATACATATTTAAAGAGTACAATTTGATAAGTGTGCAATTTGTTTTTCCATTCAGTCACTTAAATACTCGTAGAGCTCCTACAATTCAAGACAGTTTTTCATGGCAAGACAATCACGCAGCTGCACATGTAGTACAATATATTTCTGACTTTCAAAACTGTAAACTCTAAATGCTGAAAAATATCTGAGCTTTCCTTCACTTGCATTAATCCTGGAGAAGAAAAGATCATTTAAAACTGTGTGAATGACAAACTATTGTCTTGAAATAAAGTATAATGAATGAAACACACTAATCACAAAAAATGCTACCAAAATTAATGCTGAAGCCAAAATTATGATCTGTTAATAAAGATTTCTAAGTTAAAAGGTTAAACAAACCTAAAAATCTCAATCTACAAGAATAGACAGTTGCTAAAAGTTTACAACTGTCTTAAAGCCAGTTGACCTAGAAAGCCAACAAATCACTAGTAACCCATTATATGTGCAAATCACTTCACAATTCCCAAAGAAATATCAGAGTCTTATCTGATCCTTGAGTTTGTGAGGGGTTTGGAATTAAGTACTATATGCTCAGTTTACAAAAGAAAGTGGCTCTGAACACCATGACTTACCCAAGGGTATGTTAATCACTAGCAGAGATGAGGACAGCACCCAGGTGTTGGGAATC
The DNA here is from genome assembly GCF_964341445.2 of Mesoplodon mirus. Lineage (NCBI taxonomy): Eukaryota > Metazoa > Chordata > Mammalia > Artiodactyla > Ziphiidae > Mesoplodon > Mesoplodon mirus. Next base: position 69,478,744 of record NC_138982.1, read on the forward strand.
TTAATGAATGTACATTCTACTACATCAGTACATCTAAAACTTTCATAAACCCCTAAGCTTACTGCAAATTTCAAGTGCTGATTATAATCAATGAAGTAGTTTCAATTTATCAAGAGAAATACAATAACTATGATTAAGAAACAGAATGACTTCCCCTCATCGTCATAGCATATATTTATAGCTCTTGAACTTAATGATTCTAATCAGATGGAAAGTTTAATGAGAAAAAGAAGCAGAACTGTAATGAAAATGAACCACAGAAGACAATGTGATAGCAATGTGATTTCATACCTAATAGACTGTTTTTGATTTTTTTTGGAATGCAATAAAGGTTTTTTTTGTTTGTTTTTACCTTTTCTACGGCAGGCACAAATTGCTTTGGAACATTTGACCCGAATGTTTCATCTGAAAACTCCAACTTAGTGTAGTTCTCTGGGTCCAGAGGCTCCAGTACACCTATCACTTTTCCAAACTGGCCTGCACCACCTGATTGTTTTTTATGTGTAAACTCAAACCTGAAAGTAATTTAGGAAGAAGAAGAAAAAATCAGCATACCATTATATAATTACCAAAATGAAATAACTCCTACTAATTTAAATGAAAAACCACCTCTCATCATTTTTACTTTTTCCTTCAAATATGATGGCCTTGCTATAAAATTATTCTAGAATTTATTTAAAAAGTAATCCTGGGCTTCCCTGGTGCAGTGGTTGAGAGTCCACCTGCCGATGCAGGGGACACGGGTTTGTGCCCTGGTCCGGGAAGATCCCACATGCCGCGGAGCAGCTAGGCCCGTGAGCCATGGCTGCTGAGCCTGCGCGTCCGGAGCCTGTGCTCCACAACAGGAGAGGCCACAACAGTGAGAGGCCCGCGTACCACAAAAATAAAATAAAATAAAATAAAATAAAAATAATTAAAAAGTAATCCTGTCCTTTCTGTTCTTACTTGGAGGTGAGGGTGGGGCACACCACCAAAGTATTCCATGGTTTTAATTCTGCTAATTCTGAATTTCACAAGTAGAAAGTAAAAGTCAACAAATTAAAATAAAAAGTCCGTCTAAGGTTCTTATTCTATTAATAGTAACCTACATTCCAAAGAGCTTACCCATTTCTTTTGGAATGCCTCCCTTCCCTGGGACACAGTGCTCTCTCCTTAAATCTCTATGAGGACAATTACCTGAAAATAGGAGCTATGCAGTTAATTCATTGAGATAGTTGCTATTTGATTTTACAAATTGTACACTATGGACTGAGAAAATAGGAGAGAAGGGAGTTCCAGGCGGAATAACTAACACCTGAAAATGATTAATGGCAAAATGATCATGATTAACATAAGTCATTCAAATAGACACACAGGTCAGTGTTTACTTGAAACTACTAATGACAACATAAATAGGATGAAATAATCACCTTACATGCATACTAAATATATGTAAACACAGGCTACGACGATATCATTGAAAAAAACATTTCATGAGTATCTACTGTTTGCAAGGCATTTTTCCTTTAAACTGAAACCTTCCTCAAGACCATAAGATGGAAGAAGTTGGCTGCTTTCAAAGGTGTCTGCAGATAACTGCAGGTAAATGGACATTAATGAGTGTGTGTTCCTGCGTACAGATCTGTGAATGGTTTGGAAGAAGTAAACAGCAAATTTCAGTAGATGTCAGCTTGGAATAAGCAGTTTCCATAGAGAGCCTAAGTGTGAATGTGCCTGATGAACTGCCTTTAATCTTCCAGCAGTCAAGAGCTTCAGGATAGGCTGGGAAACAATGCTGAATGGTTGATTTTCCCGGGAGAGACACAAACAGCTATCAGAACCGAGAGCAGGAAAAGGAGAAGAGAAACAACTGCCAAATCACCACAGAATTACTGAAGGGATTCCAAAACTGTGGTCCACTGACATATTCTCTAGTATGCTCAAGTTCTCTGAAACATTTTAAATTTTGTTTTCAATTTGACAATAATATGACATACAACATACTCTAGATCTGTGCTGTCTATATGGTAATCACTAATCATGGATATTTACATTGAAATTAAATAAAATTTAAAATTCAGTTCCTCAGCTGCACTAGTCACATTACAAGTGGTCAACAGGCAGGTGTGGAGAGTGGCTACTGTCCGGGACAGCAGAGCCAAACATTTCCATCACTGCACAGACTGCTACTGGACAGCAGTGCCGTGGAGGGCCAGATCACAGACAAGCAATCCCTGCAGTTTCAGGGATTTCAGGCTGCGTTTATAATCAAGTGGATGCCAAATAACAGAACACTTATGTACCAGGCTTGTGCTAAGCACTTTTTATGAACTGTCTTACTTGTTCTTCATCACAGACCCATGAAGTAGGCACTATTTTTTATTATTATTTTACAGGTGAGAAACCTGAGGGTCAGAAAAGCTAAGTAACTTGCCAAACGTGATACAGCTCTTAAGTGGCAGAGCCAGGATCTGTACCAACACTCTTAATCAAACATGTTTCTAAAAGGCTAATAAGAATATAAACTGATTTAACCTGCACACGATGCATTCACTTCAAAAGCTGTTAGAAGACACTGCACAAAGAGAGATTTTACTGTAGCTTATATAGAGAAGTGGAAGAACTAAGACATCACTTGGTAGGCACTGAATAGATATGCTGAAGGCAAAAGAATCCATGCTCCTGTGGTCAGACCACTGGAATTTTGTAAAAGACAATTTCATTTTGACAAAACATCATCTCTCACATTAAAATTACTGTTAATTAGAATTTGTGTTGGTTTTATTGTATATCTCTATTTTGTAGATTTATTTTGACTTCATAGTCTTATCAAAGTTGCAAGCCATAGGAGTTTTTACTTAAGTTTTATGTTCATACAATTACTTAAAATAATAATTTAATTTGCCCGATCCCAGAGACCCATAATAATTTTGCTACTTTCAAGGTAACTCATATATTATTCAAGTTTGCGGATAATGATTTCTTGACTTACCACTAATGAAATTTTAGTAAGTAAGATTTCAAGGACTCAAATATAGGAATAAGATTCTCTCAATGCAATTTAAAATCTCTAAATAGGCAGTTTAAAAATTTTAATATAATAATTATATTTTAAAAAGAACCTAAATTGGTATGTGTACTTTTAGTAAATAAATGCCTGATACGTCACAACCTCTGTTACTAGCCTTGATCTACAGAGATGGTAACTGTATTCGTAAAGCTTCAAAAGGGTAGTTTCATCTAGGAAGCTCACATATTGTACTCCTCACAAGTCTAACTGGTAATAAAACAGATGTTAACTAGCTACTTGTGAAAACTTTAAAATTTCATTATCAGCAAAAAAGCTCTTTCTGGGTAATTAGAACGTATTCGGCCACTCCTCCTTGGACACTATCAAAGGAGCACATAATTCATACAACTAACACACAAATACAATGACAACCTAAGAGGTTGGCTGATAGATGAATGACTCATCCCCCCACCGCTCCCACCCAAAAACAGAAAAACAAGCTTCAATTTTTTACAAAAAGCCTTGAGGAGAAACTAACCCTTTCATCCTCTAGTTATGTGATGGTTGTTGGCTAATATAATTAGAAAGAATGGGAATGCCTTACCACTTACTATTCTTTAAAAATCTTACTCCAAAGACTTTATTTATAAATAAATTAAAAAGGGTATTTGAGGAAAACAACACATTACAAATACATTTTTGTTAACTTTTTTTTTAAAAAAAAGCAACACAATATATATGTCTACCCAAGGAACCTTCAAAATCATTTTTGGGAAAAATAGCATAGAGTCTTTATTTCTAAGCCAACAAGCGTGTCAGTTTGGCTATACACTTGATGAAAAGAAATCTTAGCTGCTAGATCTACAGCAAATCCAAAGAACAGCCTAGACTATAGTTCCTTTAAAGCTCACAGGAGGTAATTAAGAGATCTGGAGAGTAAAAATGCACTGCCTACTAAAAGTCTGTGCTTGCTTAAGGAGCTTTAAAAACTGCTTTTGTTAGAAGCTACTTCAATGTAGTGCTTTGTATAAATTCAGTTTTTAAGTAAGTTTTAATCCTCAAAGTAAAATTTTCAAAGTGATTTAGAAAGTTGGAAGCATGGTGTGATATCAAAACCTCATCTTTCGAAGATCAGCAAAGGGAGAGAGGAGTGCAAGTACCTTTTAAAATTCTCCTGACTTAAATTACATAATCCTCCAAATTAATGCTATCGTTTGCAGTCTCTCGCACCCTGATTTGGGCAGAACTGATACACCACCACAGAAAGTTGGGTATGAGCAGGCCTGTTCCTGGCCAGGGAAGGGAAAAGAAGGAATCACTATGACTCACTACCTGGCGCTCCTTTGTACTTTGCCCCGTGCCGGACACTGCGGGTGGTGTATAAGGAAGTTGCGCTCGTGCCGGACACTGCGGGTGGTGTATAAGGAAGTTGCGCTCCAGCCTGCAAGTAAAGCAACCAGCCTCCTTCCACGAAGAGGAAACTTGAAGCCCCAGAGATTCTCCACTAAGGCGAAGGCCCGAAAGCCCCTCCCCAAGCTTCTGTAAAGGTTAATAAAAGGAAGGATGTAGTCCCTGACAACCCAGCCCAACGACTCCCTCCTCACCCGCCCCACCCTTAAAGTAGGAGGGGGCTCTCTTCAAACAGGGACCAGAGAGTAACAGTAGGCGGTAGCAGGGCGGGGCTCCAAGAGCAGCCTCGGTAGGAGCCAGCTCCCAGGAAGCGGCTTGCGGCTTGCAGAATCGGAAGGAGGAAAGGAGGGAAGGAGGGAGACCGGGAGGGAAGGAGCTGGCGGCCCCGCCCCAGGCCCCGCCCAGCCCGAAGGAGGAGGGCTGACTTTTCCGCCTGGGGGACTCGGCAGCAGGCAGGACGGGGGTGCCCTTCCCTTCCTGTGAAGCTCGAGCAGCCCCACACAAGCCCAGCCGCCGCTCACCAAGAATGGCAATCCCTCCGACCCACTACCCGGCCACCAGGGCGGCCTCGGTGGTAGAGAGCTGCATCAACTACCAGCAGGGCAGCCCCCACAAGGTGTTTCTGGTGCAGACAGTCAAACAAGCCAGCCTGCAGGTGAGTCGGGCAGAGGGTGGTGGCGGCACCTGCTAGCGTTCCCCCCACCGTCGAGGGTCTCAGCTCCACCTGCTCCTGACTCCCCATACCCCTTGCCCGTTTTGGGCCTCAAGGCTGGCTGTCTCTCTAGAGGAGTTGGCTCTTCTGGGCTTGGGCCGCACTCCAGTCTCTGGGGACGGCCCCGGGGCTGTTTGTTGTTTTTACGGGAAGGCAGAGGCACTGATAGTTTTTATGGGCCCTGCTACAAGGAAATCGGTAAATGTTCTCAATTGGGGCGGCTTCTCCCCTTTCCCCAAGTGAAACCTATAGGAACCATTTTCAAAAGGATCTTAAAACTGGCGCTATGTTTAGCATCTACTACTCCAATCTGGGCCAACAAAAGCTCCCGTCTTGCAAAAGATTCTTCACTGCCTGAATTTTAAGATCAATCCTTTATTAGACGCTTTGACCAAAATGAAGGGGTAAACAAAAAGCAACAGAAACTGACAAAGCAGAGTAAAAGTACCGTGGCCTGAAGCTTCACTTCAACCATCCAAACACTACTGCCACTGACTGCTGAATGATGGGCCCCCTTTGGCTAAAGGGTTAAATTAAACGCTCAAGACCTCAGCAACCACTAAGCTTGTTTCCATTTTACTAAAATCTAATAGATTTGAGACTGACCCTTATTTATCTGACAGAAGTTTAACTGCTAAAAGTCTTTAAGAGCTGACAGGGAGTAAATGTTATTTCAAAACCACACCAGATAACATAATTAGGTATAGATTCTCAATTACATCTTGATTCAAAAGTGAAATACCTAAACGTCTGTCTTACTGTTATAAAATTTGTTAACGCATCATTTTGCAGGTCCACTAACATACAAGTAAAAGCAGTACTTAACATTCTCTAACCACTTTGCAGTAAGCTGCCTCAAAATGGAATTCATCTTCATTGAACACTATTTGGAGGGTACATAAGGCTTTATGAAAAAGCTTTTCAATGGGGCATCCTATTTGTCACCTTTAGAATTAAAATTTTCAAAATTTCTTATGTGGAATTTAGGATCACAGAGCCAGAGGTTAGAGTATGACTGAAAGTGAATTATAACCGATTTTATTTATATATGCTTTTATCTCACCCTCTTGTTCTCATCCAAAATAACCCTGCTAGAGGACCTGCTAAATTAGATGTCACAAACATGGTGACATGCCTTGGTCAAGGTGTAAGGCCTTAATCATTTACCCCCAACAGTCAGCACCACACCCAACCAATGAGAATGGATTCTTCTAACAATGTAAAGAATTGAGTTATTGTTATAATAACACCACATTTTCCTAATTTTAGGATATTCCGGGAAGAGGACGTAAGTATCACCTTAAATTTTCTGCGGAAGAAATTATCCAAAAAGTAAGTGAAATGTCATTTTATTATGAAATAAAATTTGATTCCTAATATTCCATATCACCTCTGCTGATCAAATCATAGGATTAATTTGGTTTTTAAAAAAGTTGCTGTAAAATCCCTGCCTCAAAAAAAATGATCACCATACAAAGGTCAGTTTTTACTTTTTGTGTATTCTGAGATACACTTAGTATTTCTATCACGCTATTTAGAAAAGAGACTCTATATACTTCAGTTCAAATAAATTTCCTTTAAAAATGTTACATACTCATAGGCCAGTATGAATTTATGCCTAATATGAACAAGTGTAATAATTAACTCTACAATCATCATCACTTTTTAATGTCTGTTTCATTCTGTTTTTCATTTCTTTTATTTAAAGAAAGCAAGTGCTTTCTTAGATATTTAAGAGCAATAGAATGGCCAACTGATACCACTGTGTTCAGATAAGAATCTTTCAGTAATGGGGCAGGGAAATTTTAAAAAATTATACACCTGTCAAATTATTAATGAGACAAACTTAAAAGGAAGGAACTACCACTTGTACCATAACCATCTTGAAATTTTAAAAAGCTTGCCCTTTTGTTAAGCATAATTAAGAAGAGATACAGGCTAACATAAGGAGATTCATTAAAAGGCATTTGAGCTGCTTGAGAGTCATCTTTACAAAGCAGAACCAATGCTACAATCTTCTCATTTTATATTTGGATATAGATTGCAGAATCTGAGTTTGAGGAAATTTCTGTTATTTCAGGAGGAGAGAATAAGAGTAATGGACAGACTTAAAAATGTAACCAGAGTCTAGAGTTGGTATATAAAGACAGACTAAACTCTGCCTTACAAATGGACTTCCCATTAATACTGAAATACATAGTTTTAAAATGAATTTACAAGATTATGAGACCTTATATGTTATAAAATAAGTTACCTATTTTAGATACCTCTAAGAAAATTATTGGGCCACCATCAATTAGATACCTCTGGAATAGGTACACTCAAGTCAAGTCTGAAACAACATCATTAGGGGGGCAATGCTTTAAATGTTATATCTCAAAGAACAATAATTAGTAATGGATGGCCATCTACATGTAAAGATCTTTCACAAAATGTTTCAAACAGCAAGTTACAGTGAATTGCACAGCTGAAGTACTGTACCCTCCAATGGGACAAGATACTGCACCAGAAGTCAACTTCACATTTGAAGGAGAAATTGGAAAGAACCCAGATGACGAAGACAACACATTTTATCATAGACTCAAGTCTATGAAGGAACCACTAGAAGCACAAAATATTCCAGGTATATAAATATATGGCACGGAAAAATGTTTTTTTTTTTTTTACTTTAAGATCAGTATCAATTACCTATGCTCAAAACTGTTAGATGTTAACATTATGCTGGCAATATACTGACTTTTGCAAAAATATTTATTACTAATCTAATTCAACAACAAAAAAAGCCTTGGAACTTTATAGATCAATCTATGGCTTAATTAAATTAATTACTTTCTGTATGCATTTGAAGAAAACTAAGACATGACTAAGAATTTAGATTTTTTTAAAGGTTAATACTGTATATATAAAATAATTCCATTTATCATATAAATGTTTCCCTCACCAGACAGTTTTGGAAATGTACCTCCAGAAATGAAGCCAGTTCAACATTTAGCCTGGGTTGCCTGTGGTTATATAATATGGCAAAATTCTACTGAAAATACATGGTATAAAATGGCAAAAATTCAAACTGTCAAGCAAGTGGTAAGTAATTTCTATAAAATACACTATTAATAGATTTAATATTTACTGAAGGTGTTATAATTCATATTGGATAAATAGTACCCCTTTAGTCATTTTGTATTTAAGATAGTGAAGTCAGTATTTGAAGAAGTCAGTTATCAAGGCTAGAGAAGGTGAAGCTGCAGTTTCAAGAGAGTGAAGTCTTGAATTATAAATAATTTGGCAATGGTTTTTGTGTGCAGCTTAATACAGATTATTTCCTTTTGCAACCTAAGTTTTGTGTTCAAATTACTATAATCATGTGATACTGAAACCACCTCTGCTTTTTTCCTCTAGTGAAATGGTAGTGTCAGAGCTAGAGATATGGCTGGCATTTTTCCCCCAGGATCAGCTGGAACAAAAATATTAGCACCTCAGTCTTTGTGAAGCTTGCTGTATATAATTATCTTTTATAACCCATTTAGTCATAATTGACAACCTCATATCTTACTTGTTGCTAGCCTTGTATTTTAAGTCTGATATGACTATTCCAAACTGCCTCTTTCTAGACCTTAAAGAGATTAAAATAAATTCTTTGAGTTTAGCTTTATTAAGAGGTTTAAAAGAAAAACAAAATATGTCAACTAGTAGTATTTAATGGAATACAAGAAAAATACTCTGTAAGAGAAAAGCACTTTCCATTGGCTTGTTTCAGTTTGTTGATAACAAACTGCAAGGCAGCTGGAGCACCTTTACTCCACAAGCTTTTGCAGCCATTTATTAGATAACTTTGGACACTGGAGGACAGGATACCAATTACAGTACTCAGAGTGTAATGCCAAATACCTAGCATCACTATTTATAACACTTTAAGAGAGCCTTCTTCTAATGCATTTTTGTAGATAGCAACCTTGGTTATAACACTCCTATAGGGGCATTGAGGCTCAGATAATTGAGTAGCTGGGTCCACGTTACAGAGGATATACAATCACAATCATGATTTTCAAGCCATGTTTTTATAGCAAAATATGCAGTGTTACTGCTTTATGAAAGAAATTTCCTGTAACCCTTCACTAAATTGAAGTTTTAAAGCATTAATGAAAATCCCAACAGAAGAGTTTAACCACTGCTTCAGCATGTATATATTTATATATCTTTACCTATTATGATCCAACACGTAAGAAACCTTCCTGATTTTTACCTTATCCTTAAAGGACATTCTTTGTTGATATAGTCAAAGAAGGGATTGCTTCAAGATACTATTAAGGAGAGAAGACTATAGTTTTACTTGATCCTGGGGCCATATTTATAATTACTGTCAACCAAAGGAGCCACAGGAGTTTGTGCTGCCTCTTGGAGTCTAGGGCTTGTTTCAATACATCAGTTATAAGCCTTAAAGAGCCTTGGGTGAGTACAGAAAATTTCTGACGACCATGGTTTGAAACTCTAGATGCAATATTTCTGTGCAGCTGATAGTATAAATACTTTATGTGTCCAAAGCAATAAGCAGCATAGATCAAAGCTTTAGTTACAAAATCAAACATTACATTTTATTATTTTCAGTTTTTTAAAAGAGAATTTCTATTATAAAATTGGTTTCCTTTAGTTTACACTCTCATTTCAGTAGTTTATCCCTTAAACGATGCTTTTCTGAATAATGGAAACATTAAGGAATCTTAAATGACAAATTATAGACTGTAATGTTTTTAAGTAGCTACCACAACTCAGAGAAAGGGTAAATGATTTTTAGAGGAAAAATTTTTTTTTTAATCATGATTTTAAAATGTAGTTTGAAAGAAATCTTATTTATAAGAGAATAGTTTTTCTGCCAGGCTAAATAAATTATGACATTCAATTTTTAATTTTACTTAAGTGGAAGTATTACTGTCATCTACTAATGAAAGCTGATTCTTAAAATTATCATTTTTGCCAGTGATATCAAGTCTTAAATGCAGGTTTTTATTTTTTATTATAGCAAAGAAATGACGACTTCATTGAGTTAGACTACACCATTCTACTTCATGACATTGCATCTCAGGTAGAGTATCATTTTCCTTTATTTGATGCTACATTGAAAATTGAGACTCATTTTATAGCCACAGTATGCCTTATTAATTTCAACTCTAAATCAGAATTTATATAAATTCAAATAGGCACCAGGTTGAAATATATTACACTTGCAGCAATTTAACTTGTTTTGTGCTTTCTTTATGAGGACTGTTTTGTTTCTAACAAAATATAAACCCAACTCTGTTTTCTTAAATGTTTTCTGAATTTTATCATAGCATCAGTTTCCTCTACTTGCAGGAGATTATTCCTTGGCAAATGCAAGTTCTCTGGCATCCACAATATGGTACTAAAGTAAAACATAATAGCCGTCTACCAAAGGAAGCACAATTGGAATAAATGAAGACTGTAACATTCGATGAAGTATAAACATGCTTATTAATGATGTGTATACCAGTCTTCATTGATATCTAGCTTAAAGGGTCAGAGAAATCTCATAAGTGTCCCTTTGTATAAACGGCCTGAACTACAGAACTATATAGCTTCCATAAGAAAGAGCACCACAATGTAAAAGTGTCTTATCAACAGTAATAGTGCTATGTATATCCCCTAATAAAAAGCTTTAAATTCCAGCCTCATAGTTTATGTTTAATCATTTTGCATACTTACGGGACAGGGGCCGTAATGGTTTCTCTGAAAGCAACTTTTGGCTTTCCTGTGATACAAGGACAGCCATATTCTCTTTCCATCCTCTAAAAAGAGCAGAAGAGATCTTTTTGACATATTTAAATTAAAAAAATAATAAACTAAAGGAAGAAAAATCCTAAGAATCTCAACTACCTTAGAAGCATTCATTTAAATATGATAAGCAAATGATAAATCTTAAATCACTTAAGTACCTTATGAGGATAAATACATGATATTAAACAATACAAACTGCTTTTACAGATTTTATATAAATGAATTCTAATTTAGACTGATTAATTTATACTTACCTCCAATTAATCTATCCACTAAAACTTTATCTTTGCTCCATTTTATTACACATTCACTGGAATAGTATATGAATCTGTTGTCATAATTTTCTACTATCTCAACTTCAAAGATATAATCAGAACCAGAATTTTTAATCGTAAGTCGTATATATTTTGTTTTCGTTCACATACACACAAGACCTTTCCTAGGTAGGCAGGGGCCCCATCTACCCACTTGTTTATCTCCATTATAATGATCTTCAAGTAGTGACTTGAGAAGAAAACAGGCAAGAAATGGCCTGAAGAGTGGGTACTGGTGGGCCGACTTTCTCAGCAGGTTTCTCCCTGAGGTTGTCTTCCTAAGACTGAGACCAGGATACACTCGACTCAAGGAACCATAACCTAGGGATGGATGAATGGTCTTACTGCAAATCCCCTGAGCCTTGATTCTAGAAGTCTGCAATGTTTTACGAATAAAAAGATTTAGAAACCAAAAGTAATTAATTAGTAACACACTGGAAGAAGCAGTATACCACATCTAGATACAAAAACCAGAGTGAAGCTTGAAGAACCACTATTAGTTTACAACCATTAGATTGAGAATTTTCGACTTTTAACAAAACAGACATAAATAAAGTGAATTTAACTTCTTTGTTATTCATTACCTGAGCATAGATTTCCAGGTGTAATTCTCCCATTCCAGATACAATTGTCTCTTTGCTCTCAGTGTCAAAGTGGACTTTAAATGTGGGATCTTCTCTTGTAAACCTGCCAATACCTTTTGAAAATTTTTCCAGATCATTCTTTAAAAAAAGAAAATCATTACACATTTTACTAAGCATGATAAGCAATGAAATTGTTGAAAAAACTTTAATGAATGAAATCAAATACATGAACAGTTAAAAAGTAAAAATGATCTACCATCTAGTTTCTAGGCTATATCCTTTTAATATGAGAGCTTGGACACCACACAGCCAAGACAGCAGGGAATAGCTAACTGATAGAATTTTCTTTTCACACCAAGATACAGGAGTCCAAGACTTAACGCTATGCCCTTTCCTATTATATTGACAAAAACTGTCCATTTGTGGAAAACTGCCCATAAAGTGGAAAGCAGAATCTGTGTTACTGTGTTATATTTTAGAAATCCTATACATAATCAAAGGAATCAGCATGGTTACCAAGATTCTACTGTAGATTCAAGAGGGCAGTTAAGACCAACACTAGGCAAATGCACACTGAGACCTCTCCCTTTCAAAACAATCTGCTTGGATGTGGTTTGATGCACCTTTATTTTCCTTAGATGTAACTTCCTTATGTGGTAAGCAGAATAATGGTCTTCTAAGGACATGCCCTAATCCCCCCAAACCTGTGACTGTTACCTTACATGGCAAAGGGGACTTTGCAGATGTGAGTAAGGTTACAGACTTTGAGATGGGGAGATTATCATGAATAATCTGGACGGGCCCAATTTAATTGCATGGGCCTTTAAAAATGGAAGCTGAGGGACTTCCCTGGTGGCGCAGTGGTTAAGAATCCGCCTGCCAATGCAGGGGACACAGGTTCAATCCCTGGTCTGGGAAGATCCCACATGCCACAGAGCAACTAAGCCTGTGCACCACAACTACTGAGCTTGCGCTCTAGAGCCCACACACCGCAACTACTGAAGCCCATGTGCTCTAGGGCCTGTGTGCTGCAACTACTGAGCCTGCATGCTGCAACTACTGAAGCCTGCATGCCTAGAGCCTGTGCTCTGCAACAAGAGAAGCCACTGCAATGAGAAGCCTGTGCACCGCAATGAAGAGTAGCCCCCGCTCGCCGCACATGCACAGCAACGAAGACCCAATGCAGCCCCCAAAAAATTTTTTTAATAAAATAAAATAAAATCAAAATGGAAGCTGAATGAAGAAGGGTAGTGGAGAGATGGGAAGAGGGAAAGAAGAGACAGGAGATATTTGAAACATGAGAGGGGCTCATTTTGCTGTTGCTGGCATTGAAGACAGGAGGAAGGAGGCTATGAGCAGCCTCTAGAAGCTACAAACAGCCCTCAGGTGACAAGCAAGGAAATGAGGACCCCAGTCCTACAAGGAGCTGAATTCTGCCAACAATCTGAGTAAGCAAGGAACTAAACTGTTCCCTAGAGCCTCCAAGAAAGAAACAACACAGCCTTGCCAATACTTGATTTTAGCCCATTAAGAACTGTGTCCGAATTGTGACCTACACAACTGTAAAATAATACATCTGTGCTGTTTTAAGCCACTAAGTTTTTGCTAATTTCTTACAGCAGCAATAGAAAACTAACACGCCCCAATCACCAATATTAACAGCTATCACATGTGGCTGAAGATGTGTTATGTGTTTTGTATACTTTATCTTAAATTCTAACCACAAGGCTGCACGACAGAATTATCCATGTTTTACAGGTGAGGAAACTAGGTACAGACAAGTTGCTCAAGTCCACAGAGCTAGCTGGGCTTGAATCCTGGGTTAGTCTATCTCCAGTCTTTTCCCTTTTCCCTGCACTAGCCAGGGACTCTCAACTTACTAGAAGATCACCCCTGCCCCACTACTGAGATTCAGGGTTTTATGCAGTGATTTCATTATTTGATGTATATTAATTCTCCAGGAAGCAGACAACCCCAAGACACCAAAAAACCTTTTGAATATTGATGTGTTTGATTTCCCTCCATGATTGTGAACTATCAACAGTTAAATGTCTCACATAATCTCTGGAGTTAGGAATAAAGAAGAATAATATCTTTAACTTCTAGTCCTTCATCTTCTGAAGGGAAAAGCAACCAATCTGGCAAAGTACTTGGAGCAAACTGTGGCATCTCACTGTGGTAAGGTGTAAAGCTCGCCTTCCACCTTTCTGAGACAGAGTGACTGGACGTTTCCTGCCACCTCAACATTCTCTTCTCTATAATGAGAAGGGCCTGGAAAATCTCAGTTCCTCAAAGTAGATGAAGTGGTTGCTGTTAATATAGCCACAAGACAATAAATCAGAATACGTTCTGTAAATGATAGTACCCAGATGACAAGAGATCACAAAATGTTCACTCAATGCATGAATGAGTTAATGTCAATATATCACATTAAAATGATTGTTATGAATGTAACTAACTTAAGAACTAAACAATTATGTTTCAAGATCAGAACTAATTCCAATGACAAGCAATGCAAATGCAGAACCTATTCAAGCAATTTTGGCTAAAAAGCTAAATGACATCAAATCCAATCATAAAACTTTATATTTGAAAGTGAGTCAAAACAGTCTTATTTGCAGGCCTTCCATGTTATATTCAGACATTTACTTCATAACTACCACAGATGTAGAGATGTATTATAATCCATGAGGCAGTTAATCTACACAATATTTTAATATACTTTAAAGTGAGGTTTTTCTGCAACTTAGGACAAATGCCTCAGTTGCCTCTTTTCCATCTCTTATGATCTGAATCTAGGAAGTTACTCACACTTAACACTCCAGAGCCAATGATATACCTTTACTATAGTAAAGAGTTATAAAGCACAGTCTCATGAATACTTTAATACCATCAACCTCTTCAAATATACTGTGAAGTACTTACTACTAATAGACTGGTAAATTTTAAAAGGTGATCTGAATACCAAAAGAGGAAACAGAGACCATAAGACTGCTGGTTATCACAAGACACCATATGCACTGTGGAGACAGACAAAAAAAAGCTCAAGTTTTTACTGTGATATACTGAGCGTTAAATCAAACTCCTACCTTGTTAGAAGGCTTCATTGCTATTGAAATGACAGGATCAGGAACATGAATTGACTCCTAAAATATTTTTCAAAGAACAGAGAAGAATTCAAATACAGTACCATATGTGTCAGGGATGGATTAATTTTAATGTTCTCCTTTACAACAGAACAAAAGACAAATACTAGTCAACATCCTAGGGTACACAAATATATCTTGGTCTGTTTTTCCTTAAATAAATGAATATATTAACATATAAAGGTGTCCACTTATATGATCTCCTCCCTCCCAAAATAACAAAAATAAAGCATCTATTTACTTACTGAACTGTTTAAGACTCTTAAGTTTGTTGACACTTTCAGTTTAACATAATCATTACGTATAATGAATTCAAATGCTGAGATGTGGAATACTTATTAGCTTGTGGCTACATCTGCTATAGCTATCTTCTGATAAGTTATTTAATCAAAATATACTGCCATCACTGATAAGAGAAGCAGAGAAAGGGACTAGATTCTTTATGCATATG